>NC_136422.1:124571666-125785000 GCF_052625555.1 Lactuca saligna
TGGTCTTCCAAGGATTATTGGCACTTGATGGTCCTCCTCCATATCTAGCACAATGAAATCTGCCGGAAAGACAAACTTATCGACTTTTACCAATAAATCTTAACATATACCCCTCGGGAATGTCACCGTCTTGTTTGCTAAGTGGATCGCCATTCGGATTGGTCTCGGTTCCGGAAGGTTTAGCTTTTTAAAGAAAGAGTATGGCATGAAGTTCACACTTGCCCCCGAATCGGCCAATGCATAGCTAGTGGCTAAATTCCCGAATTGGCAAGGAATGGTTAGGCTACCCGGATCACCTTTTTTCTTTGGTAGTTTGTTTAACATTGCGGATGAACAGTTCTCATTTAAGACTACCTTGGATGCTTCCTCCATCTTCTTTCTATTTGTGAGAGGTTCTTTTAGAAACTTTGCATACTTAGGCATTTGCGCGACTGCTTCGATGAACGGAATGTTGATTTGTAAGGCCTTTATGTGCTCCAGGAACTTCTGGTAGTCTTCATTTTGCTTCTCTTGTCGAGCTCGGCCTGGGAATGGTAATGGTGACTTTAATGGCTCAGCTTTTGAATTATTTTGCTCATCAGGTGCGGAACTTGTCGAGTTTTTTTCAGGAACTCGACGAGTTTTTTCTACTGTTAGCAAATTCGGATTTTCTTGATCTTTTCCTTTTGCCTCTTTTTGATCTGTACTTGGGATTGGAGTGAGGGGTGTGACTATCTTCCCATTCCTTGTTGTCACTATGTTAATATGCGCGCCCTTTGGATTTTTTTCGTGTCACTCGGAAGCCCACCTGGTGTTCTTTCGTTGAATTGCTTGGCAAGTTGCCCAAGCTATTTTTCAATATTCAAGATTGAAGCTTGCTGATTCCGGAGCAGAGCTTGTTGATCCATCATCATGGTTTGGTGCTCCTTCATTATCTTTTGTTGATCTCTAATGGCTGCATCGGATTCGTCGTGCCTTTTCTCGGAAGCACTAACGAATCGAGTTAGCATAGCTTCAAGATCCGTCTTCTTCTCTTGCGCCGGTTCTTCTTTTTTATAAAACCCGCGTGCTTTTTGCCTATATTTTTCCTCCTTTGCCTTCTTGTACTCGTCGTAGGGGAGTCATTCCTTCTTGGGCTTTCGCCAATCATCTTCAAACCTATCGCCACTCGAATAGCAAACTTGTGCCTTCCGGTTGCCGTTCTCATCAAGATCGCAATCCTTAGTAAGATGGGGACCACTACAATTGTCACAACCCACCCTTATGGCATGGATGGATTTATCCATCTTTGTCATCCTACGATCCATACTTTCTAGTTTGGCCATCATTGCGGCCATGTCATCGGAAACTGAGTTAACCATGCCTCTAGCTGTATCGTTCCTTAGATTGTGGTATTCTCTTGAATGTTTGGAGAATTCTTCTACCAATGTTTTAATGATAGCTGGTGCTTTCTTCATGAGGGGTCCTTGGGAGTCTAATAATTGTCTGGTTGTGACGTTCACGCCATCATAAAGGATAGAAACCTCTTGTTGCACGTTTAGGTCGTTTTGAGGATAATTTCTTATTAACCCCTTATATCTTTCCCATGCCTCATAGAGTGATTCTCCCAGCAATTGCTCGAAGTTAGCAATTGCTTTCTTCAATTTTGCAATCTTGGAAGGTGGACAAAACTGGTCAATGAATTCCTCGCGCATCTTTTTCCATGTTCTAATGGATCCGGGGGGTAAAGATTTCAACCAATCCTACGCGGATCCTTTGAATGTAACTGGTAACATCCGTAGTAAGACAGTATCGCGAGGCACATTTGGCATATGGAAATAGTCAGCAATGTCCATAACTTCTTCAATGTGCTTGTAGGCATCTTCGTGCTCCTTTCCATAGAATGGAATGTCTTTTAGTTGTGTGAGGATGTGACCCTTTAACTCAAAATTGGCGGTAGCTGGAATTGCAGGTTGCACGAGTCCCGGCCCGGTACCATCTCTTATGCACTTCTTGTAATCTCCCATTGGTATATCGGCGATGTCGGCCATATTATCTCCTTGATCGGGATTGGTTTCCTCACCAAATGTAGATGTGTCGGACTCGATCCCTTTTCCTCTTTGTTTGCGAATAATCAACTCCGGATTGTCTACGGGTGGTATTGGTGTAGAACTAGAGCCTCGGGTCATAAAAAAACCTGGAAAAAAAAAAAAAAAAAACAAGCGTAAAACGAACAAAGACGAAGAATTTACGAAACTGTTAACAGAAGAGTAAACTCGATGAGTTTTAAGAATAAACTCGACGAGTTTAATGAAAAATTATAGAAAATCAATAAGAACTAAAAACAGGTAACTTTATGCAAGAAAGATCTAACACAAAGGATCGATAATACCAGCAAACAATATAATTATTAGAACCGTTCCCCGGCAACGACGCCAAAAACTTAATGTGTGTAAAACGAACTAGTTTTAATCCTAACAAACTCAAATGTAAACAAACACACGCAGGCAGTGTACCTATTGATGTGTGTAAAACTCACTTAGTTTTAAACCTACTTTAATTATCAAATAACACACAAAAGGCAGTGAACCTATCAATTGTGGTATAGCTAAATAAGCAGGGTATCAAACATAGGGAACGACAAATTAAATTAAAAACTAATTCTATCTAAGTTAATTAAGAAATAGGGGTTTTTCTCTAGTTTTATAAGACTAGAAACTTACTAACTATAACTAATTTAAGACTAGAAAATAACAACTTAACTAGATTCAATAATTGGAAAGGAACTTCTGTTTAGTTCAACTTGGTTAAATCTATGGTTGATTTTAAGGTAATAGTGCAATGGATTAATTCTTTCATTGGTTACCGATTCAAGTGATTAGGTTCATGTTCACTACCCTAGTCCTTAGCAAATAAACTAACTCAAACAGTGGCCAATTGTTTAATTTAATTATATTTACTAGATTAATTATTCGGGTTAAGTTAGACTTGCAATAGCTAATTAATTTATTATTTTTAATTAACCTCTTGTTTGATGGTCATCTTACAAGCTTGCACATGAATTTACTCAATTTTCTTATTAATTCTAGTTTCATATTCATTAATCCTAGACATATAGTATAGTGGTCACATATCATATGAGGTTGATAATCAATAGATGTTCATGCTAATCAATTATCTTCCTATTAACAGGAAATTAATTATTATTCACACACAAGGTTCTTTAGCAAGCTAAAATAACAAAAATTCACCAACTTGGAATTAATCCTACCAATCAATCAAACCATATTGTTAACTTTGTATCCCCAAACAGAAGTCTAAAGGTTTTAGTTCATAATTAAAGTAAATAACAGCAAACAAACAAAGTCAAGTTGCTTAATCATATTGATAAAACAAAAGAATAAGTAGAATGATGAAATTGTGCCTTAATTACTCCCCGGAATTGAATTCTAGCTTTCTTTGTCAACTTCTAGGGTTTTTTTGGCTTCTCAATCGCAGCAAAACACTTCTGAATCGTCCTAGAACTCCCTCTAATCGATCTGTGGCGTTATCTTTAAATAAGCGAATCGACTCGTCGAGTCTAGCGGTGACTCGTCGAGTCCCTCTCACATTCCCCGTATTGCGATAACTATCTGGAATTCCGAGTCATTATCTTTCTGATTCTTCGACCGGACTCGTCGAGTAGCCTATCTGACTCGACGAGTAGGTTCCATTTTTAGTGTTTTTCTTCTTCATTCCATTCTCGAGCTCCTAACCGCTTCTCCTGCTCCCTTTTGCTTCCGAGCTTCATCTTTGGACTGAAAAACATAATTTAACACTTTTAAGTACCTTTTGTCCATAATATGCGATAATTTAGCTAATATATGAATAAAAAACTATACTTAATACACACTAAATATGCACATATCACCTATCGATAGTAGTTTAGTTTAAGCAAGTAGGGTATCGAACACAGGGAACGGTAACAATCAAATTAAGTACTAGTATTACCTAATTAAAAAACAATTAATAAAATAGGGGGGTTTCTCTAGTTTTGCAAGACTAGAAACTTAATCAATCAATTAACTTTCAAACAAAGACAATTAACAACTAAGAAGAACAAGAAAGGACAACTAGATTCAATGATAAAAGAGACTTCTGCTTAGATTCGATTCACTTATTCCTATGGTTGATTTCGTGGCAGATGCAATGAATTAATATGTCAATGGTTACCGATTCCTAATGTGATTGGGTTCATGTTCATTATTACCAATCCTTTAGTAGACAAGTTAATTCAAACAGTGATCAAGTGATTAAATTAACAAGTTTCCTAATGTTCAGTTCGTATCAAGTAAGACTTATAATAATAATTAATCAAATTGGTTTAATTCAATCAATTCATGTATGGTTGTTCATCATACATGCTCACACATTGATTTACATATTTTATAGTTAACCCTACTTTCATATTCACTATTCCTAGGCATACAATCTTATATTCATAAAATTATATGAATCAAGTAATCAAGAAGATATTCATGCAACTCAATCACTTATTTGTTAACTAAAAACATTTATTATCAATACATAAGGATCTTTAATAAGCTTTAACAAGATGAATAACCAAATTAATATCAATTCAACCACTCAATCAAACCATGTTCATAAGATTATCTCATCTAAGCAGAAGTAAAAAGCTTTTAGCTCATATCTACAGCAAGTAATAACCTAAAATCAAAATCTAATGATTCAAACATGGTTCAAAACAAAGATTAAGAAAAGAAGAATGATTATTTGCCTTTGATTCTCTTTGAAATTGTTTCTTAGGTTGCAATCTCGAAAATAGCAGCTTCAAAAACCCTTCTGATCTTCAAAAATTGCAGCTAGCCTCCAGCCAAAATTAGGGTTCGGGCCTATAAGTCATCTATTTATAGTTTCCAAAAATCGACCCAACTCGTCGAGTTTTTGAGAATAACTCGACGAGTTTTTCTAATAATTCGCGCGTCCAACGTGTACGGCAAGGCATCCTTAAATCTAGAATATTCTAATAAACTCGTCGAGTTTATGCTAAAAACTCGTCGAGTTTCTTCTTTTATTTTGCTCCTTCTTTTACTTCTTGATTTCCAAGCTTCCAATCACTCAATCCTCTTCCTTTTTCATGCAAGCATGTCTTTTATTGCTGAAATTGAAATATTAAGCTAATTAAGTACCTTTTGTTCATTAAATGATATAAAATCAACAATAATTACTAAAATAATGAATGATTTCTATGACTAAATAAGCTCATATCAAGGAGTGTAGATACATACATCTTGAGTTCCTTGGATAGTAAGCACCAAAAAATGGAATGCCTTTAATGGCTTGTACCCAAAACCTTAGCAACGAAAAGACTTGAAGAGAGGGGAAAGGGTGAGAAAATTTTCAACTATATGAGGAAGAAGGAGGAGTGTACAAAAATAAGGACCTTAGGAGGATCCTATTTATAACCAATAATGGAAGCCTTGTGTCACACCCCCAAACCGAATTAGCAGAAACATTCGGGGGCGGAGGATGTCATGTACAGTATCACAACAATGCATAATAGTAAACAAGAAACAACATCATCCATTGCATTAATAGTATAATTCAGTACAAGTGTGTTCTGTGCAATAATAATAAGATACCAAAAATGAATAATCAAAATAAAGACGAGTCTGAAATTGCTCCGTCTTCTCAAAACCTGTCATCTGTACCTGTCTACTGGTGACCTGAGAATGCAAGTTATTTTGAAAGAGAGGATCAGTATTTAAGCTGGTGAGTTCATAAGTATTTAGTGTCAACTGTTGTATAAGTTTGAAGAAAACTGTTTTTGAATGTTGTAAATGTTTGTAATGAAAGTTTGTTGTAAATGTTTGTAGTAATTGTTTGAATCTCCTAGAAAATCCTATATTTTCTACTAAAATGTAGCCTTCTACCAAGACCCGAATGTTCTGAACGTTTGTTTCTTTGTAAAAGTGAGTGTTTTTCCCAAGTGTGACTATCATTACCCAAAATATAGTTTTACATTACCGTTTATGTGAGAAGATCACAATGTGAATGCACTGGGAAAATAATAAAGTACTATAGTATTGTATATAGTAACTACTGTTGTACTAACTACCTTAATTCAATTGTTAATTCAGGTATTATGTGATATGATTGTAACCATACTTGATCGACTAGTTGAAAACACGACGCTCGAAGACGTTGAAATGTTATGGAATTCGTCACCCGTAGACCTACAGGTCCCACTGTAGCTAGCAACAAGGTGTAGGATGGTCAATCCAGTATAGATCTATACACAAATTCAATCTCTCCCTCCAGGAGACCCTGGTTACAAAACGAGACATAACAGTATGATGCCATTTCCTGAAGTAGTGGCTCACATTTATGTTATAGTATTCTTGTATTTGTATAGTATGCTCTATCTGTTCTAGTGTATTGTATGTTCTCTTTGTATAGTATGTAGTATGTTCTCTTTGTATAGTGTATTGTATGTTCCTCCTTGTTTCTCATTATAGTATGTTCTTTCTATTTCTTCTTATAGTATGTTTGAACTGACTCATGTATGAATTGAATCTAGTATGTTTCATTGTACTATAAATAGTGAGTAGTAATCTCCTAAATTATACCTATTATAGTTTACTAGTAATGTTGTTTGAATGACTGAGTATATTTGTACATCTTTGTTATCTAAAAGCATTGAACTAATGTAAGAACTTTTATATCTATTCATATATACATAATATATAAGTAAGATTCAAATGACATTTGGACAAACAACTGATACCCTAGGTCCACAACCAAACAAGGAACACGAAATAAAGCGAGTTATCAGTCCTAAGTCCTTTCAACCTTGTTTATATAACTATATATTAATAGACATGATTTTGACAATATATAAGTTTAAAAGAGTTTGATAAATAGTTTTAGAATATAAAAGAGTTTGATAAAATGTTTTGAAATAGTTGTTTGATAACATAGATTTGAAGTATAAGAAATCCATCTATTTGATAGTTATTAATCACATGTTATTGATATAATAACTATAATGTTTTAACTTGTATCCCCCCCCCCCCCCCCATAAAAGTATTTAAAATCATTTAAAAGGTTAGTTAGGGGTATGAACTCATCTGTAGTGAGTGGATTGAATGTAAGTTCGGTAAAGGATGCTGAGTGCTAAGTGAAATCTCGGGCACAAACGGATCCTATTAAGCATATAATAACACATATATGTATATAATTAGTGTATAAACAACTAATCATGTAAGGAAACCACCTTAGGGATTAGGAAACACTTAAATTGAAGTGTTACAATCACAAATGATTGTCTTAGAGGAGTTTAAGGCCACACAAAGGTGTGTACGGCCAGGAGTTTACGACCAAAAAGGTATACGACCAAGGGGAGTATACGACCCTTGGTGTATACGGTCCTAGAGTGTACAGTCAAGGAGTTTATGGCCGTACACTCATGGGAGGACTTGAAAACAAGGTGCTTTCATGGCCCAAACAAGCATTCAAGTGTTCTCGGTTCTAGGCTCGAACATAAGGGAGTTTTAGGGCCAAAACATGCACCAACACAAGAGTTTACGGCCATGCAAGGGTTTACGACCGTAAAATCTTGGTGTTCATGCATAATATGATGTTTCAAGGCTAGGGTTTATGTAATAAGCAAGCCGAACTATAAGATAGAAGTGGTATTCACGTTTTTGAAGCTTGTAAGGGGGTTCACGGTCCAAGAACAAGTATATGTTCTTGGTGAAAGTATTGAATACTTGAAGATCTAACCAAAAAGAATGATTCCATGGAAGAAATCAAAGGGTAATACAAGATCAAGAAGCATAACCACTAATAAAATGGAAAGATTGCTTACATTTTGGAAGATCAAGGTGAAAACTTGATGAATGTTGAGAGGAAATCTGATTTCCTGAGTTAGAGGTGGAAAAGGTGGTGAAGGAAGAAGGAATATCATACTTAAGGTGGTGAGTTCATGGCCAAGGAGGTGTTTACGGCCGTAAACTCCTTATGGTGGAATTTCCGGCTTGTATGTTGCACACTGAACTTTATACGATACTTCCTAACACTTTATCCTTTAAGGTACTAGGCTTAGAACACTCAAACAGACCCTTAACAAGGCTAAAAGATAACAAATGCAAGTCTAACTTTGATTGAGTTGAATGGATGTGCAAGATAGAAATTTCGGGTTGTCACACCTTGGATAACCCTAATTGAATATTATAATAATATCTCAAATATAGTAATTATCTAACTCCTTATTTATCAATAAGAAGTCATTCTAGAAACCTTAAGAGGCTTCTCAAAACTGCCCCCTCCCCCAGGAAGGTTCTAGAACATCTCTTTTTCAACTATTGAACAATTATAGCTTAGCCACTGCACTTTCAGTTAATTCTAATTTACCTAAAATTAATTCTAATTAAATTATGATTAACTCTTAATTAATTATTAACATTTCAAATTAATATAGTAATCATATAATATATTAATAAATCTTTTATTTCAGTTTGTAATTAATTTGATAAATTAATTAATCAATCAATCAATCTCTCTCTCTCTCTCTCTCTCTCTCTCTAAAAGTCATTATATTCAGTTACTGATTATGAGGGCAACCCAAAAAGGACTTTGCTTCGAATTCAAGAATATACCAATTTAGTTACTGGCTTAGTATTTCGAGATCTCATCGGCTTATGGTTTCATGTGTTGAATCATAAGTCTTTTTTATTAGAAGAAAAATGGAAAGAGTCGATAGATGCGTGTAATATATCACAGACAATGATATACCCATTGGCACATATTTTCAATCTCTCATCAGCGTATGATACATTAAGCTGAATCATAAAACTTTAAAAAAGAATGTAAGGCTAATAATAGATTGTTTCGGTCATGCTGAGGTGAAATCAGCATGGATCATTAACAATTTAACTCATCAAGAAGGAGTTGTTTAAACTTCTGTATCATAGAGTAAGTTGCAATCTTGAATAAAAGATTCATCATTAATTCATAATGGCACCATGTCTACCTCAAACAAGGAAGTCGGGGACATGAACAACCCTTTGTCATTTAAGGACCTGATAAGTATCTCTTATGTTGATGACTATGCAATCAAGGTAAGCCATTGGGTTATGTTCAATGTTTCAGTAGAACATGAGACCTGATGCATACAAAAGCATGCTTCCAGGGACAGGGTCCAGTAAAGATGATTAACATAAAAATAATAAACACCCCAGAATTTTATCAATATTTTTCATTTCGACCAGGCTTTTTCACTTTTTAGAGTTTAGACAATGCTAGACAATCAACGTGAGAGAGTGACTTAATGTTTTCAGCAGATGGTCTCAGTGATGAGAGACTTAGAGAGATTTAGTCACATACAATAACATGCTTTTAGGGATGATGATGTGTCATAAGTTGCATACTAGGCTCAAATTGCCACCATCAGTTTCCTTTTATATATAATGGTACCAAAGAATGATATAAGAATACAAAAGTGTATTAGACATAACAAAAGTTTGCTGCAATGTTCATGAGTGCTTATGAATAAGATTTGAGCATTGGATTACACCTGCACTTGTTGGCATCACTTCATGGAATTTATCTCGAGTGATTGCAAGACGATAATATCATATGGTCTTAAAACCAAGATATATGGTTTATTGTTTGCAAGTTGGTTGTGTATTGATAATGCGTAAACGCATCAGTAACTTGATGTTATAAAACACATTGTTGTGCATGATTTGATGAGTGAATAGTAAATGCATATAAGTCGAAGTTTATCTGTTCCTTTTATCCTAAGAGGGTAAAAGCGAAGTTTGGGCCCCTCGATGATTTGGTTTGACTTATGTGTCGGGCCCGATCAGGACTGAATTGATGTGTTCAATTAACTTCTATGTCAAAAAAATCAGAGATCAATAAACAAACTGCTGGACAATAAGTATGACTATGTTCCATGTAATTTTCCGCACGATATCTAGAACGGAGGACTATATGATCCCTTATCTAAAGGACATGTTACTGATAAGATCAGAGTTCGATAGTGTCTTTGAGAGCTACGATTGCTAATTGGACAATACTTGCATTTCTAGTTACTAGACTTATCCAAGTGGGCGACTGTTGGATTAGTGTCTAAGCTCGTAACTATATTTGGTAAGTACTTGACTTGGTTGTGCATGGTCCTTTTGGGTTGCCTTCACCAAAACAACTTGACAGGATGATTTATGGAGAGAGAGAGAGAGAGAGAGAGAGAGAGATTATTATAGTTTAATTAATATTAGTCAAGAATTAATTAAGAATTACTTTTGTGGCTAAAAAAGATTAATTAATTAAAGGGGACGGGAACTGTCAATTGTGTGATAGTTGATTTTGGGTTGAGAATCCTTAAGGTTTAGGGCATAGACAAAATTAAGGTGGAGTCCATCTTAAATTGGTCCAAGGAGGCCTTATTCCAAAAGGTTCTCAAGCTGCTTAGGGCCTACGTCATCCAATTAGGGTTTTGACTGAAACCCTAGCAGCACAAGTATATAAGGACCCATAGGGCTAGCAAAATCGGCCACTTGATCCCTGGGAAGCTTGGAGCCGATTTTTTCCCCTCATCCTCTCTCCTAAACATCATCCTCTTGCTTGCGGTGTTTGTAAGCCACTAGAGGTGTTACACTTGTGACACTAAACTTCTTGAAGATCAAAGGATTCTTGCAACTATTGAAAGGTATCATCTAAACTTGTTATATTGTAGATCTCATTTTTGATAGTATGCTAGATTAGGGTTTCGAGTCTTCGATGAATTGCATGTATAATAGTGAAACCTAGATCCAAGCATTTAGGGTTTTGCATGAGCACATATGATTGTTCTTTTGTATAAAACCCATCACATCTTTGTTTTGTGTTGCTGCTATATCGATGACACCAACTATATTGTCGGCAACCTATTGTCTACATTTGGTAGGGGTGTTCACGGGGCGGTTCGATTTGGATAGTAATAAAATTATGAACCGTGAGCACGGGGCGAGTACTTCACATGCACCAACAGAAACCGAACCGAATTGCTTACAAAAATGAACCGAACCGAACCGTATAAACACGGGTAACCACGGTTCGGTTCACGGGTAACCGTTAAATGTAAATATTCACTAAAACTATAAACCAATTATATATTCAAAAATATTGTTAAACTATTTTATAAACCAATTATATATTAAAAAATAATTGTTAAACTGTTTTGTAAATTTAATGTGACTTTCTGTTGATGTTGAATTTTGTTTCGAACCTCTGCGGATGTTGAATTTTGGATGGATCCTTTATATCATGAAACAGTGAATAAATTAAATGGCTTAGGAATAAGGGTTAACTTGAAACAATTAGAACATGGTGATGATGTTCCTGTTTTTCTATTCAATATATATATATATATATATATATATATATATATATATATATATATATATATATATATATATATATATATATATATATAACAATTAGAACATGGTGATGATGTTCATGTTTTTCTATTCTATATATATATATATATATATATATATATATATATATATATATATATATATATATATATATATATATATATAGAGGTTCGGTATCCGCGGATATCAAAATATAAAAACCGAAACTGAACCGTAGATACCCGGTTTTTTCGGTTTCGGATTACCGTATCCGCTCGGTTTTTTGATTTTACGGTTTTTTTGCACACCCTAACATTTGGTGCGCCATTATACCCGACATTGCCACTAAAGGCATGGATGCTAACTTAGTTAACCTAATATGTGATTGTTTATGCAATAACCTTGTATGTTGATTAAATGTCTTGATCCAATGGCTGTCATCTATCTATCCTGGAATTTGTTTGTACACACCTATTTGTAGAGACCTCATTAGAGGGAATAAGTTGTTGCCGCTAAATCCTAAATCAATTAGATATTTCTTTTAGCCTTTTTTATTGATTATTTGATATGATTTCCCTTCTATTTGTTCTCCGGCAACTCCACCGTTCCTTTGCTATTCTTATGCGATGAAGACCAAGCAATATCACAATGCCACCAACCGTCACACCACCAACCACCACCAGTTTAAACCACCACAACAACAAACTACGTCTATTCTCTCTCTACATATCTGTTTTCACCATTGTTTTCCCTCTATATCCGATGATTCCAACGATAAAATGCCTATTTCGGCGACCTAGACCGAACAACACCATCGATGACCTTAAATATCTTCAAATATAAAAAAGTTAACTATCAATGTCTATGAGCATTATGGTTGCATTTTTTTTGCTTAATTGTTAATCTAAATTCTTAAATATCTTCAAATATAAAAATAGTTATATATATATATATATATATATATATATATATATATATATATATATATATATATTTATGTGATTTGCTCTAAAATTTTAAAAACTAAAATCGTGTTAAAATAAAATAAAATCTCTAACAAATTAACACAATCCAAGAACACAAACTTTGCATAAAACCAAAACACAAACCCAAGCCACGTGCATTACACGCGTCTCTCCAAATTCAACATCTTCCTCCACAAACAAAACCTTCCCCAATTTTTACTCACACTTGTTACCTACTGAATTCCCTGATCTATTCTAGCTTTACTTCATCCAACAGAAACCCTGAAATCGCACAATTCATACACTGCAAAGCTGGAGCAGTTGAAGACGATCGGTAGGGAGCTCGCAATGGGCTCCCAGGGTGGCTTCGGCCAGTCGAAGGAGTTTCTGGACCTCGTCAAATCAATCGGAGAAGCCCGATCCAAATCCGAAGAAGACCGTATAGTCCTCCATGAGATCGAGATGCTAAAACGCCGAATCAACGAGCCGGATATCCCCAAAAGGAAGATGAAGGAGTATATCATCCGTCTTGTGTACATCGAGATGCTTGGTCATGATGCTTCTTTCGGGTACATTCATGCCGTTAAGATGACACACGATGATTCACTTCTACTGAAACGAACTGGTTATTTGGCTGTCACGCTGTTTCTGAATGAGGATCATGATTTGATTATATTGATTGTGAATACGATCCAGAAGGACTTGAAATCAGATAATTATTTGGTCGTTTGTGCTGCTTTGAATGCTGTTTGTAAGTTGATTAACGAGGAGACTATACCTGCTGTGATTCAGCAAGTGGTTGAGTTGTTAGGGCACCCAAAAGAGGGGGTTAGGAAGAAGGCTGTGATGGCGCTGCATAGCTTTTATCAGAGATCTCCATCCTCTGTCAATCATCTTGTATCCCACTTCCGGAAGGTTAGTGTTTTTTAATTATACAGACTTTCTGCTTGTAGAATAGAAACTTTAGCAATAGCAGCATTACTGAAAGCATTAAATCTGATACTTTGCTTTAAGAATTTGAAGCTTGTTTAGTTCAATACGATTTGCCTTGAATTGATATGCGCATACACTCTACCCCTTCTTGATAGTATGGTTTAAGTAAATCTTTTGTTCTTTGAATTACTTCTTCCTTAAGAACATTGCTTTGGACCCTTCCAATATTGAGGTGAAATTTCCCTGCTTCTAATGATATTTTATATGCTCTGCATTAATTCGATAGTTTCATCTTTTATGGTCAATTTACCTCAAAAAACTTCATCAAGCTAGTTAAATTAGCAGAATTTATACATGATTTTGCTCTTCAACTTTACTTGAAAAGAATCCATACAATTTTATCAGTCTGTTGAGTGAAAGGACAAAAGATGTCTATGAATGGAATCAACTGAATTTTGTGATGCATTTTGCATATTTCCTCTCAGTTTTTTATTGGATACATTCCATTGACTAATCTTAAGAGTTCATACTTTGTCAATATCAATATCTTCTGATCCTCAGACTTGTACATAATCTATTTTGCAGAAACTTTGTGATAATGACCCTGGTGTCATGGGTGCTACACTTTGCCCTCTATATGATCTTATCACCATAGATGTAAATTTATACAAGGATTTAGTTGTAAGCTTTGTGAACATTCTTAAACAAGTTGCAGAGCGCAGATTGCCAAAAAGTTATGACTATCATCAGACACCTGCTCCATTCATACAGGTATGCTTCTTCAAGTATTGCATACATATATACAATTAACCTACTTCAAAGAACATATTATAACTCCTTCTATCTTAAAAATCCAACACTTCCCTTTTTAGACTGTTTCTTATAGAATGAAATTTTTTCTGTTTTGTAACTTTTCAATGCCACTTTACTTTTTTGCCCAACAGTAATTATCACTTGAAACCAGTGACTATGATTTTGGTTCACAAGTTTTCTTTACTTTTATTTTTTATTTAGGTCTTTTTAAACATATCTTTACTAGGATTGCTTCTAGATATGCACCATTCTATGCTTTCTTCACAGGAAAAGTTTCATAAACAATGGAAAGTTTAACAAAAATGGTTTTAGGATTTAGATAAAATTGAAGCCAAAACAAATTATTCTAATCAATTTAATAAGTTGGTTAAAAAGAGTTTTGAAACTTTACCTCATGTATTCTATATTCTTATTCTGACGGTTTATGGTTACATCCATTTCAACCGTTGAATTTATGCTGCATGTGAAGAAAACCAATTATTCTAATCAATTTTCTAATATAGTTAATAACTGTTTTTTAAACTTCTTAATAGAAAAATTGCCAAAAGGTGAATGGAACAAAATAATCCCTTGATAATAATGGTTATAAAGTTACTAAATCATGTCATGTTTCTACTTTCTAGCTGCAAATATATGGTTTCACTATTACATAGCATTTTGAAACATAGAGATTCTAGTTCTAAATCAATGCATGCTTTTGGTATTCATTTTAGTACAATCATTTATAGAAGAAGTAAATTATTAACAAGTAAAAGTTGTATTGTAGACACCATTCTATTGATTCAGCCACTTGATCATTTTCTTTAATGATTAACCCTTACACCTTTTTTTAATCTTCTAGAAAAACCATTTTCTTGGAATTGGGTATTTGAAAAAGTTCAAATATAGAAAAAAAAACACACAACATACTTTGATCATTTTATCTATATAGCAACTCAACAATTAGGTTTTGTATGATTAGTATTACAATAGTTCAGGGCTAAATCGATAAAATAGTGAAAAAACAACACAATACAACTTATATTCCTGATAGACTTTGGATTACTGAGATCTTCACCTAAATTTCAAACTTTCTTGATGCTAACAATTAAAAGTTATAACATGATTATTAAATTATTTGAATATACAGATTAAGTTGCTAAAAACTTTAGCATTACTGGGTAGTGGTGACAAAAAATCAAGTGAACAAATGTACACAGTGATTGGAGACATAATGAGGAAAAGTGACACAACAAGTAACATAGGAAATGCTATTCTTTATGAATGCATATGTTGTATCTCATCAATACAACCTAGCCCTAAGTTATTGGAAACAGCAGCTGATGCCATTGCTAAATTCCTCAAGGTATCAGTTTATTTCTCTACTTAAAGAACTTTAAAAGTTTTTGTTTTTATATGAAAATGTAATTTGCATTTTTTTTTTTTTTTTTTTTTTTTTGTGCATTTGTAGAGTGATAGTCATAATTTGAAGTACATGGGTATTGATGCTCTTGGAAGATTGATAAGAATAAGTCCAGATATTGCTGAACAACATCAACTTGCTGTTATTGATTGCTTAGAGGTGAGTTGGATTGAATTCACTTAGTTATGCTTTTTTTTTTTGTGATTAAATGATTTAAATCTTTATATTTTATTTAGACTGTTTAAAATAACCATTTTTATTGATTTACTCTTTGTGTAGTGATTAAGCCATATTATACTTATATGGACTGTTTTTTAAAGAACAAAATTTTCCTTGTTACCCTGTTTTGAAAAGGTTTAATGTACAAAGAGCACAATGTACTTTCTTAATTTTATCAGTTTTTTCATTAAACTATTAATTTTTAGGGTTAATCTCAAAAAAAAACCATTATATTTTGTGTTTTTTCCAGATTAAACCTCAAAAAAAGAAAATTGCCTGAAAAAAACCTTGTATTTTTTCATTTTTCCCGAAAAAGCCCTCGACTTTGTATTTTTTTTCAGAAAAAAACCTTCAACCTTCTAAATGCTTCCAAATAAACTCTCAACTTTTTTAGTTTTTCTCGAAAAAACCCTCACATTTTACAATTTTTTTTGGCAAAAAATGACCAAAAGGGCCAAATCTAAAAAAAAACGTTATTTTTTGTTTTTTTTCCGGATTAAACCTCAAATTTTTTTTTTTTGCCAGAAAAAAAGCGTTGAATTTTTTCATTTTTCCCGAAAAAGCCCTCAACTTTGTATTTTTTTTTTCCGAAAAAAAACCTTCAACTTTCTAAATGCTTCCAAATAAACCCTCAACTTTTTTAGTTTTTCTCAAAAAAGTCCTCACATTTTACAATTTTTTGGCAAAAAACTAAAAGAGCCAAATCGGGAAAAATGAAAAAATATAAAGTTTTTTCAGGCAATTATCTTTTTTTGAGGTTTAATCCAGAAAAAACACAAAATATAAGGGGATTTTTTTTTTTTTTTTTTTTTTTTTTAACCCTAGTTTTTATTGATTTGCCTTACCCACTGTACTGTTATTATATTATTAATCATTAAAAAAAAGTATTGTGCTTTTATAACATATACATATTGAGTTTGCATTCATTTTTTAACACAGGACCCTGATGACACTCTAAAGAGGAAAACTTTTGAGCTTTTATATAAAATGACGAAATCGTCCAATGTGGAAGTGATAGTTGACCGAATGATTGACTACATGATTAGCATTAATGATAGTCATTACAAAACCGAAACAGCATCCAGATGTGTGGAGCTTGCAGAGCAGTTTGCTCCCAGTAACCATTGGTTTATCCAGGTTTAAATAACACATACACATTAATTTTATTTCCAATTTCCAATTTTTATAAATCACTTTTTCATTTTTAATAATAATTTTCTATCTTTCAGACCATGAACAAAGTGTTCCAACATGCTGGGGATCTGGTGAACCCTAAGGTGGCTCATAACTTGATGAGATTGATTGCTGAAGGCTTTGGTGAAGATGATGAGTCAGCAGACAGTCAGCTCAGATCATCTGCTGTATGTAACTCATAATAAAGAAAGATTACCGTTTCAATAGTGAAAACTCATTTTTATTTATTTCAATATTATAGAAAGAGGGTATTTTGGTCTTTTTATACAGAAACAAAGAATAGAAATAAATCAGTAAAAGGAATGGTGAAATCTATAAAACATGGAATTTGGAGGAATATGATGGAAACCAATTTCATCCATTTGCCAATGAAACACACAATGGAATGGAATCTTGGATTCCAATTCCGTTTTGTAATGGTTTTAATGTTTTTGGGTGCAGGTGGAATCTTACCTTAAAATAGTTGATGAGCCAAAGCTTCCATCTGCATTTCTTCAGGTAACTTTTCGTTTATATAATGTGAAAATCGTTTGTGTTTTTTATCTTATATTTTAGTTTTTTTTTTTTAAAAAAAAAAAAAAAAAAAAAACAGGTGATATGTTGGGTGTTGGGTGAATATGGAACTGCAGATGGTAAATATTCTGCTTCCTATATTAGTGGCAAGCTATGTGACGTGGCAGAAGCACATTCAAGTGATGACATAGTTAAGGTATGCTCATGCTTATGATTTTTTATTTTTTATTTTTTATAATCTTATTTAGTTTTTTTATGAGCATTCATTATATTTTCTACATTTTTTAAAGGCATATGCAGTGTCAGCACTTATGAAAGTATATTGTTTTGAAAAAGCCGCTGGAAGAAAATTCGATCTGTTACCAGAGGTCAGTAAACAATATCAATATCCCACATTTTATTATATTTATTATTTATTTTTTAATTCTATTATCATTGCAGTGTCATACATTACTTGAAGAAATGTCAGCATCTCACTCATCTGATCTCCAGCAACGTGCATATGAATTCCAAGCAATTCTTGACCTCGACTCCAATTCCATTGATAATATAATGCCACTTGATGCAAGCTGTGAAGACATTGAAGTAATCTCTCTCTCTTTTTAAATTCTAAATAAAAAAACATTTTAATATTCTTCTTCTAATTTTTTTTTTTTAAAATAAATTCCTACTACAGATCGATAAGACCTTATCGTTTCTCAATACTTATGTCCACAAATCCTTAGAAGAAGGAGCCGAACCATATATCCCCGAAAACCAACGTTCCGGAACCTTAACCGTCATTCCCAACATCCCATACGACACCTCATCTCACTCTCTTAGGTTTGAGGCGTACGAGGTTCCAAAACCCGTGGTCCCCACAAGACCACCACCCCCAACAACCACCACCTACCCAACCGACCTCGTACCCGTATCCGTATCCTTACCCGAACCCTCCTACCACCAACCGGCCCGGTTCTCCGGACCCGTACCCGACCCGAGTCCTACCGACCTCCGGTTACGCCTCGATGGGGTCCAGAAAAAATGGGGAAAACCTTCTTACACGTCATCCGCCACGTCATCGTCCACCTCAAACTTTGACTTTAACAGAACCACAGTCAACGGGCCCACACAACCCGATAACGTGGTGGTCCCGAAGGCGCGCGAGTCGAGACATGTCGAGGTTTCGGAAGAAAAACAAAAACTCGCGGCGTCACTTTTCGGCGGGACGTCTTCGTCTTCGCGGTTGGAAAAGAAACAACCGGTGGCGGCAACTGCCAGTAGTAAGCGGCCTGCTACCGCGGTGGTGGCGGCGGCACCGCCGCCACCGCCGGATTTGCTGGATTTAGGTGAAATGAGCGGGTATTCGATGGTTGTGGATCCGTTTAAACAATTGGAAGGTCTTCTTGATGTGAGTCAAGATGGGAGTACTTCTTCTTCTTCTTTGACTATACCTACAAATGGGCATAATCAGAATTTGATGATGATAAATGAAAAAGACGAATTTACCCCTGTGAACGGGTCGCCTAATGTAAGCAATAAAACGACGGCGACATTGACTAAGGGTCCGAGTTTGAAAGATGCGTTGGACAAAGATGCACTTGTGAGACAAATGGGTGTAAACCCAACAAGCCAGAATCCTAATTTATTTAGTGATTTGCTGAGTTGATTAGTTTTTTTTTTTTTTTTTTTTTTTTTTTTTTTTTTTGGTGTTTTAAAATATTTGGTGTTTGATTGTTATATTGCTGTGTATTATTAAGATTCATCTGTGTTTTTAAAACTTTTTATTTTGGTTATTGGGAGAGGAGTTGGTGTATTGTTTGGGGGAAATATGTTTTTTTTTGGTTTGTATGGTGTACATTTTGCCTTAATGCATCCATTGAAGAATTGTAATAATGATATGCAGAAGTCTGTGAATCTGTAGGTTGAGTATTACATATAATACTAATCTAGAGATGAAACATATTGGAAGACTTTAATACTCATCTTGATTTTTGAACTTTGTTATCTTTATCATCGTTTCAAACCTTCAAACTTTGTCAAAAGTTGAGTTGATATATTCTGATGTAGATTAAAATGCTATAATTTATCTACAACTGAAAATTCCTTGGTAGATCTGTTGGTTACTTCATTGTATTGAGATTTGGGAGAACGGATGGGTAAAGTTGTGATTTGTGGGGAACTAGGAAATCATACACGTATTACATAAAATATTGTCTTATTGTAAAAGTTGTATCTTGATATGAGCTTATTAAAACGTTTTAAGAATTTATTTACAACGGACTATTAATTAAGTAGCGAAGTTATTTGTTATTTTTAAGTTTGACAGAATGTGAAAAATAATTTAAAGTAGAATTTCTAGCCTTCTACATGTAAGCCCAATAATAAGATGACATTATGGTTTTTAAGATTCCGAATTAGATCTATGACCTACAAATAAAAATTGATCCCAATTAGACTACGATATATCTAAAATAAGATTTATATTGAGATATTAGGAGCCTAACATGGCTCTTTAGATCTCAATCTGATCCATTCCCACATCTTTTATCTTTATTGTGTAGTCGAGATTTAAAAACTCGTTCATTCAATTTGGATTCATAGATGAAGCATCACAGGTAGCTAGAAACGTCATAAAGCATCTCTATTTTATCCGTTCATTTTGAATGAGGTCAGAGTATTTTGAAACTTGTGATATTTTGTTTGTCATAGTCTGCCTTTAGTTGAACATGATTACAATGATCTTGTTTCTTTTACCGATTAAGATGAAATTTCTTCATTTTTTTTTGTAGTTTGCAGCATCCAAAATTATGATTTATACTTAAAAAGTTAAAGTTAATTGCATCATTGATGACTTATAAACATCACATTATAACAATGCCTAATGCACACACACAAGAACTGAAATGTAAATTTGGAAACTTGTTCCTTTTAGTAGGATATCTTGATCCCAATCGAATCTCACTTATGATTGTAATTTTGCAAACATGACAAAAGTAATACTCGGTATTGTATTTCGGACTTGATAGATCAAACCGACAAATGATATTGATAATTATATAGTTGTGAATAATAAATTCAATTATTATTAATTACCGAGTTTTGTGCAAAAAAACCATATTGATCCTACACGATCAAATATGATAAGAAAGATAGAAGAAGATTGTCCCGTTATCAAATGGATTAAAATACAAAATAGTAAAATTAAAACTAACATCATATTTATTGATCTTGACTGTATGAAATAAGTTACCGTCTTTAATTCTTTTATTCTGCTCTAAGGCTGCAAGTTCCGGTGTAAATCCATGATTTGATGCATAATATCATTCTTTCCAGCAATTATGGAAGAAATGATAAACACAAAGTTGATTACGAAGAAAAATGGAAGAATTGAAATCTTGCTGTCGCAAAACCACAAATGGAGTGATGAGATATTGAATGATTTGGGGTGTGGAATACAACTCTACGGGAATTGTATATATAGTAGCAGAAACCTAGAAGAATATCAAAAAACTATGATGAGTGATGATGGCTATCCTACCACGGTATGCCACGTGTCATGCGCCTATCTAGGTAGAAACTCAAGATGCGGTGCCTTGCTTGACGCCTCTAGTGCCTAATCTCATAACTAAATTGGTATCTACTTGTAACTAAAAACAAAGTTATTTTTGGATTGCTCTCATAACCAGAACCCGGTTAGAATGACATTTGTGGAGAGAGGATAATTTATTAGTTAATTATATGATTAATAAATTGTAATAAATGATTTGTTAATATATTATATGATTAATATATTAATTAGAAATAATAATAAAACATTAAAAATTAATAAAAATGAATTGGAATTAATTTGGGGATGAATTAGAACTAATTAAAGGTGTAGATAGTGAGTTATATTTGTTTAAAAGTTGAACAAGAGAATGATTCCAAAACCTTCCTTAGGTGGCCGGTTTTTGGAGACCCTATAAGGGTTTTTGGAAGCATCCATTTGGATAATTAGAAACTAAATAATTATCTAATTTGAAATATTACTATTATATGTTCAAATTAGGGTTTCTAGGGTTTCACGATCAACTATAAATAAGATCCTTAGCCTAAGCATTTTCGTCCACTCCTCCCAGAAGAATAGCCGAAATTTGCATCAATTCTCTTCTATCCTCTTGTCTTCTAGTTGTAGGGGTTAGGTACAAGCCATTTGAGAACTCATCTTTTGGTGCTAAGCTTTCCAAGAACAATAACTACAATGGATTGAAGTGATTTGTTTACTACAACAAATCAAATGTATGTAACCCTAATTATTGTATTTGGATTATACTAGGGTTTCATTAGGGTTTTGTTGTTCACTGTATGTTGCCTTCAAAGTGTTATGACATAGATCTTTATAGGTTGCATGTGCCCTTTAATTGTTAAATGATTTTTTGCATGTACATGTATTTATAGATGATTAAAGGATAATAGGATAAGTATTCGTCGACGATAAATAAATGTTTTCAATAGAATATTATTTAGAGAAAATAATCCAAACGAAAGTCATAATAGTCGTTAAACTGAGAGCGTGCATGTAACACCCAGAATTAGAAACACCAAGAAAAGAAAGGAAAGGCTCTAAGTTAATAGTCAACTCATCGAGTCCAAAGAGGAACTCGACGAGTCGGAGCGGGATCCGGGATATAAAGTAAGTGACCGACTCGACGAGTCGGCTAGTGGACTCGACGAGTCTGGTCTGGATGAGGAAAACCCTAATACCGGGGGTTGTGCCCTATTTAAAGAACATCACATCCCTTCCCTAGCCTCTCTACTTCCCTTTTGAGATCCAGAAACCCTAAATCGTGAGTGAGAGCCCTTATGAGCAATTTGGAGCTTAGATAAAGGAGTTTTGTGAAGAGATATTGAAGCTCAAGAAGCTTGGAGCAAGGGGCTTTGTAGAGAGTTGGATTATTCTTCAGTAAGAGGTCACCCTTAAGGTAATAAGCTGTTGCTTTGGCTTTATTGCAATTAGATCTATTTTTGAATGAGATTTTGGGGCTATGTTGGGAAGATTGAGACCCATCTCGGGTTTGGGACTTAGATCTGAGGTTGCTACTTCAGATCTAGGGTTGTGATGGTCCAGAATGTCTTAAAGCTGAAGTCAATAAGTTATTGGTAAAGCCCATTTGTCTTAAACCCTAGCCCTAGAGTGTTTTGGGCCTTTAGCTCCTTGGTTTCACGTAAAGGTTGCAACTTTATGTGGGGGATAGACTATAGAAGAGTGGATCTATGGATTGGAGCCCCTGCATGGCCCGAAAAGCCACTGTATGGATTAAGAATGGGAGAGACTCAACAAGTCACGTGGGTGTACGACGAGTTGTATGAACTTGTGCATGGACTCGACGAGTTGGAAGAACAACTCGGCGAGTCTGTTGAAGATTTCCTAGGACTCGGTGAGTCTGTTCTTGGACTCGATGAGTCAGATTGCAGAACGCCAACCTCTTCTGGTTAAGACACAGATCAGTGAGTTGAGTGGTGACTCAGTGAGTTGGACAGGATGGGACTCAGAGATCGTTGAACTCGACGAGTCTTGGGGTGACTCGGCGAGTTGGGTCGTATTTTGAGAGCTTCCGAGTTTAAGGACTCGACGAGTCTATGGGTTGACTCGGCGAGTCGAGTCAACTGGAAGATTGACTTTGACCAGGAGTTTGACTTTGACTAGAGTTGACTTAGTTTGACTTCTAGAGTTCAGTTTGGAAGTAAGTGTTATGTTGATATTAGTAGCTAGTGGAGCAACGGTTTAGAGAGTTGTCGGTCAGCAGCTAGAGGATTATCAGCAAAGTTCAACAGTGCGAGGTGAGTCTCCTCAATGTTTGTATGGGTCTACTGCCACAACGCAACCCATTTAGTCTATGTATGACAGGAAGACCTGAGGGTTAGCCGTAGGCAATATGTATGAAAGACCAGGAGGCGGCTCCTGGAACACCGTATGTTATTATGTATGATAGGAAGACCCGGGGGTTAGCCCTAGGCAATATGTATGAAAGACCAGGAGGTGGCTCCTGGCGCACTATATGCTATTGTGTATGAAAAACCAGGAGGTGGCTCCTGGAACACTATATGCGGAGTAGCCTAATAGAGTAGTATGTATAGCTGTCTTTGTGATACTTGCATAAAAGACCAGGGGGTGTCCCTTGGCACTTGTCTGTAAGACCCAGGGAGTGGCCCCGGGCTTGACGAGGAAGACCACGTGCGACCCGTGGCATAACCACAAGACTATGTTTGGCACATAGCACCTTAGCAAGACTATGTTTGGCATATAGCACTTTACTTGATTATGGATATGTTGGTTATGTATGGTTCTTGGCTATGTATGACATGTATGGATCAGTTGGTTTGTATGGTATGTGGTATCTGGGGAACTCACTAAGCTTCGTGCTTACGGTTTTCAGTTTTGGTTTCAGGTATTTTGTTTTCAAGGTAAGGAGTCATCTCGATCGCAGTGCATCACACTATGTTTCCCGCACATGAGATCTTTGGGATTACACTCTGATATAGTTTTATGATAATATGTTTTGATTACTGACACCTTGGTTTGTCATGAGATATTATAATGAATGTTTTTGTACTGATGGTTTTATGTAATATCTTAGTAAAAAAATGAAATTTTTTTGCCTTGAATTTTGGGATGTTACAAGTTGGTATCAAAGCCTTGGTTTGAGGGATTCAGACATACCCTTAGGTGTGCCTGAACTCAAACTAAGGGCTTGGTATGAAAGTTTCAGAAGGAAAACCATTTTTATAAAAAAATGAGTTTGAAAAGAATTTGAAAAGAGAACAAAATTTTGAAAAGAACAAGGTGTATGATGCGTGCAATCAGCCAAGCTCAAGTAAGTTTTCCCAAGATACCCATACATGTTGTGATATGTTATGATATGATATGATTATGATAATTGCATTCTAGATTAGGGCTAATGATCTAGGGAGGATGCCTTATGTGCCTGTTATATGTGCTTGAGTTGCATGATAGTGCTGATTAGATAGTAGTAGGATAGCCTGTTTAGGTTATGCCTGAGTTTATGAGCTTATGTCGCATGCTAGTGCAGATTCTTGATATGAGATTATGGTTGATGAGTATGTTATGGTTAGATTTTTCCCTTGTACGAATGCTGCTTGCTTTGTGCATTGTGGGATTCTGAGTGATGAGAGTTAGGCATTAGGTGAATATGTCACGTCACATGTGATCAGGGTTGAATAATCTCAGAGTGCTAGATTTGGCCCTATTGTGTAGCTCTCGTCTGAGTCTAACCATTGTAGGGACGAGTCTTCTACTCGAAGAATTATCTGAGCCTCATCACATGTGATGGTATTCAGGTGATGGCTAATTGACATCATAAGGAGGCCTTCAGCAGATGAGGACTGGTTTGTGTTGAGTCAGAGGTTTCCTTAGGGCAAGCCTAGGATGAGAGTAGTACTGGGAGCAATGTTAGTAGTAGTGAAAGAGACTTGGTGAAGTTGAAGCAACCCTTGAGGAAAGTACGGATAGATGTGGAAGGTAGTATGGGCCCGTACTACTAGAAGCAGAGGATCTGTACTCGAGTCAAGGAGGGCCGAGATGGAACCAGGGATCTTGGAAAGTATGTGAGACCTCTAGAAAGTATATGGGACCCTGACAACTGTATGTTCATTTTGAGAATGGTGGTCATGCGACATGGAGCGAGGGGTTCAGGATCTGGGTCAGGATCGGGCTCGGGTGCAGGGTCCGAGCATGTGGATGATGAGTTATGCGAGTTCATCATGAGAGGTATCCTTGATGCGACACCGGTTATCTTCGGGTCGATCAAGGAAGGGATCATTGAGCTGATGGAGGATCGCCTTCGAGCTTTCAAGAGCGATTTGGCATCTGGCCTGGCGAGTATGCGCACACTGTCCTTCAAGGACTTCAGAGGAAGTGGTGCGCTGGATTTTCACAGGGTGAAGAACTCCATTGCTGCTAGGAGATGGATCGCAGACATCGAGTCTGCCCAACTGACGAGCTTCTGCTCGGAGGGGTCGAAGGTTCGCTTTGCAGCGGGATGTTTGAGAGACAGAGCCAGAGACTGGTGGGAGTCAGTTGGTGATCCCTTGGGAGCCTCAGCCATTGAGACTACGACCTGGCCCGACTTTGTGTCCGGGTTTAGGGTGGAGTTTGCACCGGCAGTGGAGCTTCAGCAATTGGCTAGAGAGTTCCTAGACATGAGACAGACGACAGAGTCGGTGGCAGAGATTACCACCAAGTTTCGGGAGAGGGCCTTATTGGTGCCTCAGTATGCAGGGGATGATGAGATGAAGAAGACCCGCTATCATGACATGTTGAGAGATGATATCCAGGAGCATGTCAGCTTCTTGGCATGCCCAAACCTGGACTCTATGATTGCTAGGGCGCGGGAAAGGGAGATTGATTTGGACCACATTTCGAAGAGGAGGTCGGATCAAATGTATACTTTGGAGGGTCCCGAGAAGAGACCCAAGACTTCAGATCTGCAATTAGTAGGTCGGCAGGTCCGAAGTCAGTGCAGCACGTGCGGGAAACCACACGAGGGGGTTTGTCGTTCCAGAGGTTCAGGCTGCTACAAGTGTGGTAGTGATGGTCATGTCAGCAGGGATTACCCACGGGGGGGGGGGGGAGCCAATTATGTTTTCATTGCAATCAGGTGGGTCACAAGAAGGCCGACTGCCCGACGGTGAGGGGTGGAGCAGGGAGTGCGTCTGCCCTGACAACTTCAAGGATTATGGATGGGTGAGAGGGTAGGGCTTTGCAATGACAGATGAGGGAGATCTGGATTATAGCAGGGAATGTTACAGGTATGTATCTATGGCTATTTTGATTCCATGTGTATTAGGGTTGTTCTTACCCCGGACTCTGGTGATAGTATGTATGAGTTGTCTCTCTGCTTGTATTCAAATTGTACTTTCAGAATTGGCTTATGCCAAATTTCATACCAGGAACTATTAGTAGCTAGTGTAGGGTCATCTCTTACTTCGTGTAACGCCTGTGTTTCCGGGCTTGCCATTTTTAGCAATATAATGGTCTAGGTTGACCTTTGTAACCCGTTTTGAAATAATAAGATTGTATTATTTGAGTATTATGTGTTTTGTGCTTAATTGCTTAATTATGTGGTTTGATTAATTAAGAATAAAAATAAGCGTCAAAATTTAAGTGTAAATTAAACTTGATATCTTTAGATAATGTTTTAGTAGTTGAAACAAGGTTTCCGGAGATATAAAGAATGCCGAAATCCGAGTTATAACGAGGAAGTTATGACCTGTCGAAGTTTCGCGACAGAACCAACAACGCTGGATAACGTAAAAAGTGAAATTTACGTTAAAGCGATATTTAGCCTTAGTGATCTAAACGAGAATCGAAGATCTCGTTGTTAGTATCAAAGCGATAAAAAGTTAGGCGAGAACGGACGTCGGACGAAGAAGTTATGAATTTATAACGAAATTTTCTGTCCCGGCCTATTAAAAATAAATAATAAAAATAAATTCAAAATTAGCCGACGGAGTCTAAACGAAAGTTGTAGAGCGTAGTCTCACCTTTCCGTGGATATAAAGAACGTCGAAAACGGAGTTCGTATGAAGAAGATATGAATTTCCGAAGTTTATTAATTAATTTGTATTTATTTTTAAATCAAAATTCGGAAGCATTATCCGAAGGTGAGTCACAGGTCTGATCCGACTTACGCGCCGCGTAAGTGAGTACGCCCCGTGTACTCCGAAGAGTGTCGACACTTCGGATGACGCATGCGCTTACGTTTCTGAGGCACGTACGCCCTGTGTACGCATGTACGCCCCACGTACGAGGAGCTCCCAGCCTCCTATAAATAGGATGCGAGGGGAGCCGGCCAAATTGCTAATTTCCTCTCGTTTTTGTGCCGAAGCTCTACGTTTTTACCCCCGAAGCCATCCCGAAGCCTCGGTAATATTCCCGAGTCCCGAAGCGAGTCCCGAGATCCCGAAGTTCCTGAGAAGTGCGGTTTTCGAGCCGAAGCTCTGCCCGCGAGAAGTTCGATTTTCGTAGAGATCTTCCAGATCTGCGGAGGATTACTACTTCTGCAAGCCGTAGTTCTGTCCAATCATCTTCTGATCAAGTGAGTGTATACTACTGTAACAACCCGCTATTTCAAGTCAGTAAAAATCGAGTCTTGTAACCTCTTTGAGAAAGGAATTAGAATATCATCGAAAAATGAAGTATTCAAAAACACTATTTGGAGTACACTATGTGGTATTTATCGTCTTAAGGTTTCTAAACATATAAATAACACAAAAATCCGAGTTATAACGAAGAAGTTATGATCATTCTAAGTTTTACGACAAAAACCGGCAATACGAAGTTGCGTAAAAACGCAAAGTTTCAATAAAACACTTTCCGACCTTAGGTGTCTAAATGAAAGTCGTAGATATCGTTAAACTACAAACATGCATAAAAAGAACGCTCAAATCGAACATCGTATGAATAAGTTATGAATTTTTAAAGAAATTCCTTAATCACGTCATTTTAATAAATAAATAATAAAAATAATTCCGGAATTTTCCAACGGAATCTAAATGAAAGTTGTAGATCGTAGTCTCACCTTCGTGGGGATATAAAGAACGTCAAAAACGGAGTTCGTATAAAGGAGATATGAATTTTCGAAGTTTGATAAATAATTTATATATATTTTTTAATTAAAACTTCGGTATTATCCGAAGGGGAGTCAGCGTCCTCATCCGAGGTACGTGCTGCGTACTCCTGTACGCCCCGCGTACCCGAGGAACTTGGCCTCAAACCGTCCACGTCGCCCTATGCGAGGCATCCGACCCGCCCGTCCGACCTGCTGTCCCATCCGACCCGACTGCCTGAGCCGTCCCATCCGAGGCCGAGGCAGTCGAGGCTTCGGTCACGCATGACGTACGCGTACACGCTGCGTACGAGCGTACGCCCCGCGTACGAGGCCTCTCAGGCCCCCCTATAAATAGCATGCTAGGGTTCCCGGGAAAATGGCCAATTCTCTCTCCTTTTTCTTGCGTTTTACCTCGTTTTCCGTGTTCACACTACCCCGAAGCCCTGGTCATTTTGTGCAAGTCCCGAAGGTCGATTTTTCTCCCGAGGAATCCCGAGATTTCCGAGGAAAATCCATTTCCCGAGACGAAACTCTGCCCGGTTTTCCATCTTGCTATCTTCAAACTTTCAAATGAGTTCATACCCCTTTCAAACACACTTTAAATACATTTTAAATGCTTTTATACTCTTTTAGGGGGGGGGGGGGGGAATACAAGTAAACATACGGTTATTATCGTGTATTTTATAAAGTTTCACTTCACTTGTTTTATCGAATAAATCACTTGGAACTCATTACTATTATGGAAAACTCTTGTCATACTTTGCGTGCATTAGACATTATACAAAGTATATAATGATTTCAAAGTAACTTTCATTGTTATGTCATTTTATACATTCTAAAAACTTATGATTTTGCTTTGTCAAACATTGTGAAAAAGGATAAACTTTGCATAGAAAACTATCACTTTAATACGGGCTTAGTTGAGAATCCATGAGACGTGTATATCTTCAAACGTTACTTTTCTTTATTAGAAAGTAATGCTGCAAGTCCTGTCTATAACCAGAGTCTCCCGTTCGGAGAACGTGTCAAATGTGTATAGATCTATACGGGAAGTCATGATCCCGCGCCTTGACTGTTAGCTACAGTCCGTCTTTTGGGGTGACAGTTGTCATAACGCTGCGACGCCTGAAGAACGTCGTTACAGGCATATTATGTTTAGTATGGTTATAAAACTCATCGGATATACAATTATTATGGTATTATGCTTTTATGAACGAGTAGCTATTAAAACTATTCTTCATCTAATAAAGGCGATCTTCGTAAAGTTTTACTATATAAAACTATGACACAACTTTTGAGAACGTCGGTTTCTTGCGATTTTCGGTCTTAGAGACTGCCATTTATGTTAGGGAAATAAGGGTTTCTCCTGCATACAAACCAAACAACTAATAGGAAAATAAGGGATTTTCCTGGTGCAATTATTTACAACTTATAACACAAACACTTATATGCATTTCGTACTTTTATAAGAAAATAAGGGTTTTTCTTGGAAAACACAACAACTCGTATCTCAACCATTAGGGAAAATATGGGATTTTCTGGATCTAATACATTCACTTTCAACACAACAAATCACAACTCTTTACATTTGAAATGCTGCGTTTTCTGGAAAATATACACCCATTTTGGAATGGCATCCAATTTTTCTAAACTACTTATGAACTCACCAACTTAATTGTTGACACTTTTTCTTTGAAATAACTTGTATTCTCAGGGAACCGCTAAGCAGGTTTGGGAATCAACTTTTGGGATTAACGCGCTGGCGTTAATTACTTCTTTTGGATGATGTTTATGTATTTATCTTTTGAACATGTAATGAATACAATTATGTAAACATCTTGGAAACTTTAATATATATGGTGGTGTGTACTTTCCTTTCTATGAACTGTTATGATACTGAATATGACGTCCTCCGCCCCCGAACGTTTCCGCCGTTCTGGTTTGGGGGTGTGACAGATTGGTATCAGAGCTTTGTTTATAGGGAATTAAGTATATCAAAACCATTCCTTTTTGATAAACAACTATAAACTCAACTGGGCAAAAACAGTCTGAGAAAAATTCATACTTTTGAAAGTAAACCTAATTAGTTTTAAGGTAAGCATGCACTCATTCTTATACTAATAACAGTTTCATAGTAAATAACTTTAGAAGTATTATAAATAAGTTGTGCAGCACAGGTACGCCTTGGGACATGTAATCGGAACTGGGAAGAATATAGCCTGATCAACTATATTTGTCCAAGAGCCGACTAACGTATGCCAAGGAGTGTCTGTAATGGACAACAAATTTAAAACTTACCAAAAGCATATCGCTAAAGAATATTGAGGGAGTATTCGAGTGCCGTCAACCATTAAACTTAAGGGTAAGTTTCATGTGCTCTAGCTTATAGTAAACTTTTAACTCTATTCTCGTACAGTCTAAATGGCGGGATTCCATCACCCTAATGACCCCTACTACCCCAACCAAGGTAATGGAGGGTGGATTGAAGAAGATCCTGAAGAAGACGAAGAGCCTATAGAGTTGGAGGGAGGGGATGACTCTGGCACGGATTCGGAGCCAGAAATTATAAATCCACCAATCCCACAATCTCCCGTCCACGTGAGGAATTTCCAAGGACCCACTCCAGTGTGGGGAAGTCACCTCCATCATTGGAGCCAACAACAAAGCTTACGCCCTCCTTACGGCATGTGCCGAGACTTCTATGATGTGAGAGGCGGGGGATCAGCCGACCGAGCACTTCCGGTCATGGTTGGCAAACTCGCCAACCAGTGCTATCAATCCGGAGTGCAAGCCAACCGAATCCGAGAGGTCAATGTGGAAGTACAAATCCACACGGCCGATATCAACCACCTAGAGTTGTTGCAGAACGACATCCACATTCGCGCCGAAGCGTTTCAAGCACAAGCAAATGCGGCCTTCGCAGAATTAAGAGAACAACAAGCTGCGTTTGATAGACGCCTCATGGAGTCGAAGCAGTCCGACACGGAGTCGAGCTCCAAACGCAAAGCGCACCGCAAGTAGTACTTGCCCAACTCTCAAATTTTGTTATAAATTAGGACTTCGGATAAAAGTATTATCTTCTTTAAATTGTTCTGTAATCGGAGGCCTTTAGAAAGGCCAAGAAATTTTGTCTAGACCCCGCTGTAACACAACTATATGTTTAATATATATAAGGGTATACCCCTTTTCTTGTTGTTGTTAATCATGCGCAATTCGTTCGATTCATTGGTACATCTATTCAAACTTTACTTTCAAGCTCAAGACATTGTGTCAGTCAAACCCAACTTCTTAGAACTATTAGAAGTTAACTCAATATCATTCAACTCTGAACTGCCAAAACTTATAAATTTTTCCATATTTTTTTTTCTTTTGGCAGCACGATGCCTCCTCGTCCAAACCTAAGGCCCAGGCCGGAGACGGTACCACCACCACCTCCACCACCAGCTTATGATCCAGCCATGGTCTAGGCTGCTATCACAGCAGCAGTAACTGCAGCCCTCTCGCAAATAAACTCTCACGGAAATGGAGGGGCGGGAAGCAGCACGAATCATCCAAATCATGGCACTGGTCATGGTCAAGGAAGAGAATGTACTTACAAGGAGTTCTCTAACGCTAAGCCAAAAACTTTTAGTGGAACTGGGGGAGTCATTGCACTAATGCAATGGTTCGAGAAGACCGAAACGGTCTTCGAGATCTGCTCATGCCTAGAAGCAAGCAAAGTCAAGTTCGCTGCTTGCACTTTCGTGGATCGAGCCCTCACTTGGTGGAAAAGCCATGTGAATTCAGTGACGCTCACTGTCGCCAACGCCATGAGTTGGGACGATCTAAAGGTTCTACTACTGGAAGAATACTGCCCAAGGGGCGAAGTGCAAAAGCTGGAGCAGGAGCTCTGGAATCTGAAAATGACTGGGTCTGACCTAGTCACCTACACAGCTAGGTTCAACGACCTCGCTGCACTATGCCCTACCATGGTCAACCCATAATCAAAGAAGGTTGAAAGGTACATTTGGGGGTTGTCACCCCAGATTCAAGGGCATATTCTAGCTTCCGGCCCTGTTACCTACAACAACACTAAACGCCTGGCTCAGCGACTCATCGACCACGGAGTAAAACCCAGTATCATTTCAAAAACCGCAAATCCACCTAGGGAGGCTCAGGGCCAGAGTAGGCCTTGGAACAAAAGGAGGGGACAAACTCTCCAGGAAAACCCTAAGAAACAACAAGTAATAATGACCCACGCTATGACTGTACCTGTGAACCCTGCCCCCACAAGCACATATAATGGGAAACTTCCTAAATGAAACCGATGCAGCTTCCACCACCACGGTCCTTGCCCTGATCTTCAATGCACCAAGTGTAATAAGAAGGGACATACAGCCCGCTATTGCAAAGGGCCAACCCAACCATCCGTCCCCACTACTAATACCGGGGTAAGCCGCGCCTGCTTTGAGTGCAGAGACACGGGGCACTACCGCAGGGACTGCCCAAAGGCAAACAACCGGAATACCGGTGGAAGGGGACGAGTTTTCGCAATGGGACAAGATGATGCCATTGCGGACCCTACTATTGTTACGGGTACGTTTCTTCTCGATAACTCGTATGCATGCATTTTGTTTGATAGTGGAGCGGAAAGGAGTTTTGTGAGTCACGACTTTAAAGGCCTGCTAAAATCAATACCACAATCATTAAGTGAATCATTCATAGTAGAAATGGCCAACGGGAAAACCGAAGGCACTAAGGAGATATACTTAAACTGCACCCTAACTTTAAACGATAATCCCTTTTCAATCAACCTCATGCTAGTCTCGATTAAGAGTTTCGATGTCATCATTGGCATGGATTGGCTGAGTTCTCATCATGCGGACATTCTATGTTACGATAAGGCCGTTCGCCTTAATCTGCCAACCGACGAAACTTTCATTGTCTTGGGCGACAAACCAAGTACCACTCTTCGTATCATCTCAAGTATCCAAGCTCGGAAATGCCTACGCAAGGAGTGTCACGCGTTCTTGGTACATGTTGTAGATGTGAAACGCGAAGTCCAAGACATCAAGAGTGTGCCCGACGTACGCGATTTTCCCGATGTTTTTCCCGAGGACCTTCCGGGAATACCACCCGCGAGACAAGTTGAGTTCCGAATCGATCTAGTTCCCGGAGCTACCCCAATAGCCAAAGCACCCTATTGATTAGCCCCGGCAGAGATGCAAGAGCTATCCAGCCAACTGAATGAACTACTTGGAAAAGGATTCATCAGGCCGAGCTTCTCGCCATGGGGAGCACCCGTACTGTTCATGAAAAAGAAGGATGGATCATTCAGAATGTGCATCGACTACCGAGAACTCAACAAACTTACCATCAAGAACTGATACCCCCTACCCTGAATCGATGACTTATTCGACCAACTCCAAGGAGCCAACTACTTCTCCAAGATCGATCTGAGGTCGGGATATCACCAGCTGCGAGTCCTGGAGAGTGATATTCCCAAGACGGCCTTCCGAACACGATACGGACATTACGAGTTCGTAGTGATGCCGTTCGGACTAACCAATGCCCCGGCCGTGTTCATGGATCTAATGAATCGGGTATGTCGTCCATTCTTGGATAAATTCGTGATAGTATTCATAGACGACATACTCATTTATTCAAAGAATAAAGAAGAGCATGGTCAACATCTGAGGCAAGTTTTAGAGACGTTACGGACTGAGAGACTATATGCAAAATTCTCAAAATGTGAATTTTGGATTAGAAAGGTGGACTTCCTCGGTCACGTGGTCAGCAAGGAAGGAATCCACGTGGATCCATTAAAAATCAAGGCTATCAAGAACTGGTCTGCGCCAACTACACCAACAGAAATTCGCCAATTTCTAGGTCTTGCTGGTTATTACCGAAGGTTCATCCAGAATTTCTCCAGCATCGCAAAGCCTCTTACCGCCTTAACCCAGAAAGGTGCGACCTACGATTGGGGAGAAAAGCAAGATGCTGCATTTCAGACTTTGAAACAGGCCCTTTGCAGTGCGCCCATCCTTTCTCTCCCAGAAGGGACCGAAGATTTTGTGGTGTATTGCGACGCTTCGAAGCAAGGGCTGGGCTGTGTGCTAATGCAGAGGGGAAAGGTTATTGCATATGCCTCACGACAACTGAAAATGCATGAGGTCAATTACACCACTCATGATTTAGAACTTGGGGTGGTGGTCTTCGCTCTTAAAATCTGGAGACACTACCTATATGGTACCAAATGCACTATCTTTACAGACCACAAGAGCCTACAACACATCTTTGACCAGAAGGAGTTGAACATGAGACAGCGACGTTGGGTCGAATTGGTCAACGACTACGAATGTGAGATTCGCTATCATCCAGGAAAGGCTAACGTCGTGGCAGATGCCCTTAGTCGTAAGGAGTACTCTGGCCGAAGAGTGAAGTCATTAGCCATGTCAATCCATTCGCACCTGTCGACACAAGTCAAGGAAGCTCAAATAGAGGCCCTGAAACCCGAAAACGTGACAGGTGAGACCCTTAGGGGAATGGACAAGAATTTAGAAATCAAGAGTGACGGAGCACGCTACCTTATGAACCGAATATGGACGCCCAAGTTTGGTGGACTTAGAGAGGTAGTTATGAGCGAGGCACACAAGACTCCATACTCCGTACACCCCGGGTCAGACAAGATGTATCAAGATCTCAAACAACTCTACTGGTGGCCAAACATGAAAGCAGAGATCGCTACATATGTGAGCAAGTGTTTGACTTGCGCCAAGATCAAAATAGAACACCAGAAACCCTCAGGACTACTCCAACAACCTGAAATTCCAGAGTGGAAATGGGAGCAGATTTCCATGGACTTCATAACGAAACTGCCCAAAACTCAGGGTGGCCAAGATACTATTTGGGTAATCGTCGATAGATTAACCAAGTCCGCTCATTTCCTACCGATCAAGGAAACTGATAAAATGGAAAAGCTATCGAGAATCTACATCCGATAGATCGTACGACTCCATGGAGTGCCAATGTCTATCATCTCGGATAGAGACAGCAGATTCACATCTAGATTCTGGCAATCATTGCAAAAATCCATGGGAACAAGATTGGACATGAGTACAGCCTATCACCCCCAAACTGACGGACAGAGCGAAAGAACGATCCAAACCTTGGAAGACATGTTGCGAGCATGTGTAATCGACTTTGGTAAAGCATGGGATGTTCACTTACCTTTGGTTGAGTTCTCTTATAAAAATAGTTATCATACTAGTATCAATACTGCTCCATTTGAAGCCCTTTACGGCCGTAAGTGCAGATCACCTCTGTGCTGGACGGAAGTGGGCGACACACAACTAGCAAAAGGTCTAGTCCTTGATAGCACCCTCACTGGTCCAGAGATCATCAGAGAAACTACTGAAAAGATCGTGCAAATACAAGAACGACTGAAATCCTCGAGGGATAGGCAAAAGAGCTATGCCGACAAAAGACGTAAACCCTTGGAATTTCAGATTGGCGATCGGGTACTACTGAAGGTCTCACCCTGGAAGGGCATGATACGCTTTGGAAAGCGTGGGAAGCTAAATCCTAGGTACATTGGACCCTTCAAAATCATTTCAGGGGTTGGTCCAGTAGCCTACAAACTCCGACTTCCAATAGAGCTTAACAAAGTACATCCAGTATTCCACGTATCAAACCTGAAGAAGTGTTTGTCCGACGAAACACTTGTAATTCCACTCGATGAGATCGAACTAAATGAAAATCTTAACTTTGTGGAAGAACCCGTCGAGATCATGGATAGGGAAGTTAAACGAACTAAACAGAGTCGCATTCCAATAGTAAAGGTCCGATGAAATGCTAAGAGGAGACCTGAGTTCACGTGGGAACGAGAAGATCAAATGCAACAGAAGTATCCACATCTCTTCCCCAGCCCCTAAGACTCTTCTTTTGTATTAAAATTTCGGGACGAAATTCCCTCTAACGGGGGGATGATGTAACAACCCGCTATTTCAAGTCAGTAAAAATCGAGTTCTGTAACCTCTTTGAGAAAGGAATTAGAATATCATCGAAAAATGAAGTATTCAAAAACTCTATTTGGAGTACACTATGTGGTAGTTATCGTCTTAAGGTTTCCAAACATATAAATAACACAAAAATCCGAGTTATAACGAAGAAGTTATGATCATTCTAAGTTTTACGACAAAAACCGGCAATACGAAGTTGCGTAAAAATGCAAAGTTTCAATAAAACACTTTTCGACCTTAGGTGTCTAAATGAAAGTCGTAGATATCGTTAAACTACAAACATGCATAAAAAGAACGCTCAAATCGGACATCGTATGAATAAGTTATGAATTTTTAAAGAAATTCCTTAATCACGTCATTTTAATAAATAAATAATAAAAATAATTCCGGAATTTTCCAACGGAATCTAAATGAAAGTTGTAGATCGTAGTCTCACCTTCGCGGGGATATAAAGAACGTCAAAAACGGAGTTCGTATGAAGGAGATATGAATTTTCGAAGTTTGATAAATAATTTATATATATTTTTTAATTAAAACTTCGGTATTATCCGAAGGGGAGTCAGCGTCCTCATCCGAGGTATGCGTTGCGTACTCCTGTACGCCCCGCGTACCCGAGGAACTTGGCCTCAAACCGTCCACGTCGCCCTATGCGAGGCATCCGACCCGCCCGTCCGACCCGCTGTCCCATCCGACCCGACTGCCTGAGCCGTCCCATCCGAGGCCGAGGCAGTCGAGGCTTCGGTCACACATGACGTACGTGTACGCGCTGCGTACGAGCGTACGCCCCGCGTACGAGGCCTCTTAGACCCCCCTATAAATAGCATGCGAGGGTTCCCGGGAAAATGGCCAATTCTCTCTCCTTTTTCTTGCGTTTTACCTTGTTTTCCGTGTTCGCACTACCCCGAAGCCCTGGTCATTTTGTGCAAGTCCCGAAGGTCGATTTTTCTCCCGAGGAATCCCGAGATTTCCGAGGAAAATCCATTTCCCGAGACGAAACTCTGCCCGGTTTTCCATCTTGCTATCTTCAAACTTTCAAATGAGTTCATACCCCTTTCAAACACACTTTAAATACATTTTAAATGCTTTTATACTCTTTTAGGGGGGGGGGGGAATACAAGTAAACATACGGTTATTATCGTGTATTTTATAAAGTTTCACTTCACTTGTTTTATCGAATAAATCACTTGGAACTCATTACTATTATGGAAAACTCTTGTCATACTTTGCGTGCATTAGACATTATACAAAGTATATAATGATTTCAAAGTAACTTTCATTGTTATGTCGTTTTATACATTCTAAAAACTTATGATTTTGCTTTGTCAAACATTGTGAAAAAGGATAAACTTTGCATAGAAAACTATCACTTTAATACGGGCTTAGTTGAGAATCCATGAGACGTGTATATCTTCAAACGTTACTTTTCTTTATTAGAAAGTAATGCTGCAAGTCCTGTCTATAACCAGAGTCTCCCGTTCGGAGAACGTGTCAAATGTGTATAGATCTATACGGGAAGTCATGATCCCGCGCCTTGACTGTTAGCTACAGTCCGTCTTTTGGGGTGACAGTTTTCATAACGCTGCGACGCCTGAAGAACGTCGTTACAGGCATATTATGTTTAGTATGGTTATAAAACTCATCGGATATACAATTATTATGGTATTATGCTTTTATGAACGAGTAGCTATTAAAACTATTCTTCATCTAATAAAGGCGATCTTCGTAAAGTTTTACTATATAAAACTATGACACAACTTTTGAGAACGTCGGTTTCTTGCGATTTTCGGTCTTAGAGACTGCCATTTATGTTAGGGAAATAAGGGTTTCTCCTGCATACAAACCAAACAACTAATAGGAAAATAAGGGATTTTCCTGGTGCAATTATTTACAACTTATAACACAAACACTTATATGCATTTCGTACTTTTATAAGAAAATAAGGGTTTTTCTTGGAAAACACAACAACTCGTATCTCAACCATTAGGGAAAATATGGGATTTTCTGGATCTAATACATTCACTTTCAACACAACAAATCACAACTCTTTACATTTGAAATGCTGCGTTTTCTGGAAAATATACACCCATTTTGGAATGGCATCCAATTTTTCTAAACTACTTATGAACTCACCAACTTAATTGTTGACACTTTTTCTTTGAAATAACTTGTATTCTCAGGGAACCGCTAAGCAGGTTTGGGAATCAACTTTTGGGATTAACGCGCTGGCGTTAATTACTTCTTTTGGATGATGTTTATGTATTTATCTTTTGAACATGTAATGAATACAATTATGTAAACATCTTGGAAACTTTAATATATATGGTGGTGTGTACTTTCCTTTCTATGAACTGTTATGATACTGAATATGACGTCCTCCGCCCCCGAACGTTTCCGCCGTTCTGGTTTGGGGGTGTGACAACTACCTTTCATAAACACAATAATAATACAAGTATGGTTCGAGTGTATTAAGTTTATTGTCGTTTATATGTGTGAATGCGTTGTTACTTTCTCATAACGTATAACTATGAAGTATTTTATACGAGATACGTGTTATGTGTATATTTTGTTGTTATGTGTGTGAATGTATATTCACTTTCTTCTATCTTACAGATATGATTATTTCTATACGAAATACGTGTTATGTGTGTGTGTCTCATCTGTTATATGGAAAATGTGTTGATCAAGCATGCTATACAGGTTTTGAAAATATGTATAAAAATGTATGTTTTTATCTACTAATATGTTGGGTAGAACATGGGTAGATAGTTGGTGCGTAATAAACAGATGAGAGGCCTCGTTGTTGTTTGATCCAGTCATCTAGCGGAATTTAGATGACGACCACGGACTTTTCTAGATAGTCCAGTGGAACGCTAGCAGGCTCATAACCTGTAGGTGTTAATGAACTTGGGTGTTCATTCGCTGTATTCCATCCCCCTCATGGTTGCCTTATTTGACTTATATTGCTGAGGAAACCCCGCAGCATGTGTTGTCACCCCGATGAAAATATTCTTAGATTAGGTCCCTTGTGTTAGTTATTTTAGGGACGTAAAGTGAGAATAATGGGAATGGGTAACTGGGTTATTGTTGGTTGATAATAATTAATTTAATTATTTATTGTGGGTTGAAAACCCTATATGCTCACCAGGCTCCCAAGCCTGACCCACTCAGTTTTATTTGTATTACAGGAAGTGGCGCAAGGGCGTAAGATGGATGAACCATCAAGTTGTTTTGTTTACAAGTCTGTATATGTAAATATTTGTTGAATGACTTGTAATGTTATCGTTTATGCTTGTTGGTCTATATCGGAACATGACACCCCGGGTTTTGAATTATATAATGAAAAATACATTTCTTTTATGGAATGCTTTGGTAAACATTGTTTTATCATGTTTTGTTTTTGGGAACAAATTTCGCAACTCTTTCAAATCAAAAGGATTTACTCTGAAAATATTTAAAAGCATAAATGAAAATCGGTCTTTTCTGGCCGAGATTTTGGGGATGTCACAGTTGGTATCAGAGCATTAGTTTAAGCGAACTAGGAATTTTTAGGATTTCAAGACTTAAACTTAGAATGCTAATTGAAATTTTGAGATGTGTGTCTGTTATATTTTAGACACGAGCACTAGTTTATTTTAGGAATGTTGCCTAAAATGCTTTATGTGCTAAATGTTGTATGTTGCCATATATGATATTATTTGTTCGGATCTATGGTCTGTTGCCGACCGGATCTAGAAACTTTATGTGTGTAGGATTCTAAGCGTACGTCTACGATATTAGAACTAGCATGTAAACGTTTCGGAGTGATAAGGATGATTTGAATATCTATCGTGAATAAGGATCTAATTTCACCTTATTCGGTGTGTAGATCAAAATGGTGAGAACAAGAAGTGGAGTTGGAAATGCTGATGAAAACAGGAATCAACCACCAGTGATTGAACAAAGACCTGTTGTAGCAGCAGCACCTGAGCCAATAACCATGGCTGGTGTACAATTGATGATTCAGACGATGTTGGATCATCAGATGGATGAAACTAGACGGTTGCTTCAACAAAATCGGGAAGAACTGTCGATTCGTGTGGAAGAGCCTGAACTGAATGAAGGGCACTCAGAAGGTGGAAACTTTAGTGGGTCTGTTGGTCAAGCCAACCCACCGATAGTTAGGCAAGACAACCATGATGGAAGGAATGATGGAATGGGTTGCAAGTACAAGGAATTTCTAACTTGCAAACCATCGACCTTCAATGGAAAGGAGGATCCGATTGGGGTTATGGATTGGATCTCCGAGATGGAGCTAGCCTTCATGACGTGTGGCTGCAGAGGTAAGTTGCAAACTATCTATGCCGTGCGACAATTCCGAGGTGGAGCCGTTCGTTGGTGGAACACTCTAGGGAAAACTTTGAGCCCAAATGAGCCACTGCAATTGTCATGGGTAGAATTCTTGGTGCAGTTTAAGCGCAAGTTCTGCTCGGCTTAAAATCTGTTGGAATTGGAGAACAAGTTCCTGACATTGACTAAAGGCAGCATGTCAGTTGATGAATACACCAACAACTTCACCGATAAGATGGAGTTTTCCTTGCGTATCGTTCCAGACGAGCTGACTAAGGTGGATCGGTATGCGAAGGGACTCCCATGGGAGTACGAGGTGCCAGTACGTCAGGCACTTACTCTAGAGGCAGCTATCTGGGCTGCCAAGTATGTTGAGAACATGATAAAGGGGAGAACCACCAACAAAGTTGAGGTTGGTGAGAAGAGGAAGTTTGAGGGAACATCTGGTTCCGGTAAGAAAAGTAAATTTTCGAAATCTGATTCGAAAAGGTTTGGTGGGGGAAAAGGAGGAGAAGCGAAGTGGTGTGATAAGTGTAAGAAAAAGCACTTTGGGAGATGTAGCGAGGATGTGACCTGCTACAAGTGTGGAAAGGTTGGACATTTTGCCAATGAATGTCCGAGCAACAAAAGGATGTGTTTTGGTTGTAATGAAGAGGGGCACATTTTGAAAGACTGTCCGAAGAAGAAGGAGGCAGCTAAGCCCAACATTCCACCAAAGCCGAAGGCGAGAGCATTCCAGATGACACTGGAAGCTACTAAGGATGAAGCTGATGTCGCTTCAGGTACCTTTCTCGTTAACAATTTGCCTACCCAAATTTTATTTGATTATGGAGCCAACTACTCCTTTATATCGCATGAATTTGGTAGAAAACTAGCTTTGCCTGTTGATAGACTAGATAATGCTTTATTAGTCGAAGTTGCTAGTGGCAAGTTTGTACCTGTTAGCCATCGTATGAAAAACATCTTAATCGACTTGAATGGGAATAAGTTCCGCGAGGAATTATTGCCTATCGAACTTAATGGTTTCGACATCGTGTTGGGAATGGATTGGCTCAGCGCCAATGATGCCGAAATTTTATGCAAGAAGAAGATAGTTAAAGTAAACCCGCCTGGAAAGGAATCGTTTATGGTGTATGGGGACAAACGCCGAGTGAATTCTGGAATCATTTCCCTAATGAAAGCCAAAAAGTGTTTGACCAAGGGATGTACATCATATTTAGCATTCGTGATTGATGCTAAGAAGGAGAAGAAGGTGATGCAGAGTATTCCTGTGGTGTGTGATTATCCGGAAGTATTTCCTGAAGATCTTCCTAGATTACCACCTGATAGACAAGTAGAGTTCAGAATAGACTTGTTACCAGGAACCACGCCAATAGCAAAAGCACCTTATCGATTAGCACCAACGGAGATGAAGGAGCTAATGATGCAACTTCAAGAGTTGTTGGACAAAGGTTTCATTAGACCTAGTTCATCGCCCTGGGGAGCTCCGGTGTTATTCGTGAAGAAGAAAGATGGAAGTATGAGAATGTGCATTGATTACAGAGAGCTGAACAAGGCAACAATAAAGAATAGATATCCATTGCCAAGGATTGATGACCTATTTGATCAATTGCAAGGTTCGAGCTATTTCTCGAAGATCGATCTAAGGTCAGGATATCATCAGCTGAAAGTAAGAGAGCAGGATATAGAGAAGACTGCGTTCAGAACTAGATATGGACACTACGAGTTCTTGGTTATGTCGTTTGGACTAACCAATGCTCCGACAGCATTCATGGATTTAATGAATAGGGTTTGTAATCCGTTCCTTGATAAATCCGTGATAGTGTTCATCGACGACATTCTGATTTACTCAAAAGGCCAGGAGGAGCATGGCAGACACTTGCGAGAAGTGTTAGAAGTCTTGAAGAAGGAGAAGCTGTATGCTAAGTTCTCCAAATGTGATTTTTGGATTCGTGAAGTCCAATTCTTGGGTCACGTGGTCAACCAAGAAGGGATAATGGTTGATCCAGCGAAGATCGAAGCTGTGATGAAGTGGGAACAACCGAAAAGTCCCACGGAGATCCGAAGCTTTTTAGGATTAGCCGGATATTACCGAAGGTTTATCCAAGGCTTTTCTTCGATCGCTAGTCCGTTGACAGCTTTAACCCACAAAGGAGCTACTTATGCTTGGAGTGAGAAGCATAAAGAAGCATTCGAGAAGCTAAAGAAGAAACTATGCGAGGCACCGATACTTTCTCTACCCGATGGAGTTGAAGACTTCGCTGTTTATAGCGATGCGTCTGGGGTTGGATTGGGTTGTGTTTTAACCCATAGAGAAAAGGTGATAGCATATGCGTCTCGACAGCTGAAAGAGCATGAAAAGAACTACCCGACTCATGATTTGGAGTTGGCAGCGGTAGTTTTCGCTCTGAAGATATGGAGGCATTACCTCTATGGCACTAAGTGCAAACTTTTCACTGATCATAAGAGTCTCCAATATCTCTTTAATTAGAAGGAATTGAATATGAGGCAACGACGCTGGCTGGAATTACTCAAGGACTACGACTACGAGATACTTTACCACCCCGGTAAGGCTAATGTTGTTGCTGATGCTCTCAGTCGGAAAGTCAATCTAGAAAGGAAAAGGCCAAGAGCGTTGAGAATTGAAGTTGTCTCGACCATTGTGGAAAGTATAAAGAAAGCTCAAGAGGAAGCTTCTGAGAAAAATGACCGAAAGGAGGAACGTTTGGGTAAAACGTTGGAGTTTGGTACAAACGGTCATGGACTGAAGGTATTCCAAGATCGTATTTGGGTACCTAAGTCAGGAGGAATTAGAGATCTTCTGATGGAAGAAGCTCACAAGACCATGTACTCGATTCATCCTGGTAGCACTAAAATGTATAGGGACCTGAAACCCTTCTACTGGTGGCCGACGATGAAGCTTGATGTTGCAAAGTATGTGGCCGAGTGTGTGACTTGTGCGAGAGTCAAGACACAACATCAGAAACCGTATGGGAGTTTAGAACCTTTATCTGTGCCTATGGGTAAGTGGGAAGACATTGCTATGGATTTTGTCACTAAACTACCCAGAACAAAGAATGGTCACGACATGATTTGGGTGGTCGTTGATCGATTCACTAAGAGTGCGCATTTCATAGCAGCCAGGGAGAAATGGTCTATGGAAAAGCTTGCGAATTCTTATGTGAAGGAAATTGTGAGACTTCACGGTATTCCGCTAACAATTGTGTCGGATCGTGATAGTCGTTTTACCTGAAGGTTTTGGAAAATTCTACAAGAGGAAATGGGTACCAAGTTGTGTTTAAGTACAGCTTACCATCCGCAGACTGATGGTCAGAGTGAAAGAACGATACAAACACTTGAAGATATGCTGAGAGCATGTACCTTGGAGTTCCTAGGTAATTGGGATGAACATTTACCGTTGGTAGAATTCTCCTATAACAATAGTTTTCACTCGAGCATTAAGATGGCACCTTACCAAGCTTTGTATGGAAAAAAGTGTCGTACGCCGTCTTGTTGGCTTGAGGCTGGGGAAAAGCAGTTTATGGGACCGGAGATGGTTCATCAAACTGCTGAAAAGTTGAAAATAATTAGGGAAAGAATGTTAGCAGCTCAGGATCGTCAAAAGAGCTATGCTGACAAGAAGCAAAGACCGATGACTTTTGAAGTTGGGGATTCGGTTTTGCTTAAAGTCTCGCCGTGGAAGGGACTTATAAGATTTGGTAAAAGGGGAAAGTTGAGTCCAAGGTTTGTTGGACCGTTTAAAGTTCTTCAGAGGATTGGGAACCAAGCTTACAAGCTCGAACTACCAGAAGAACTAAACGGAATTCATAACACTTTTCATGTGTGTTATTTACGGAAGTTCACAGGGGAAGTTCCCGACATGATTCCACTTTCGGAGTTGAGAATCGATGAGAACAAAAGGTTGATTGAAGAACCAGAGGCAATTGTTGACCGAAAGACTAAGAAGTTGCGATGCAAGATGGTCGAGTTAGTGCTTGTCCGATGGAAACACACGAATGGGCCGAATCTCACCTGGGAGACGGAGAGTGACATGTTGAGTCGCTATCCGCATTTGTTTGTTGATGTGTGATTCTGAGGACAGAATCATTCTAAGGTGGAGAGAATTGTAACGCCTGTGTTTCCGAGCTTGCCATTTTTAGCAATATAATGGTCTAGGTTAACCTTTGTAACCCGTTTTGAAATAATAAGATTGTATTATTTGAGTATTATGTGTTTTGTGCTTAATTGCTAAATTATGTGGTTTGATTAATTAAGAATAAAAATAAGTGTAATAATTTAAGATAAATTAAACTTGATATCTTTAGATAATGTTGTAGTAGTTGAAACAAGGTTTCCGGAGATATAAAGAATGCCGAAATCCGAGTTATAACGAGGAAGTTATGACCTGTCGAAGTTTCGCGACAGAACCGGCAACGTTGGATAACGTAAAAAGTGAAATTTACGTTAAAGCGATATTTAGCCTTAGTGATCTAAACAAGAATCGAAGATCTCGTTGTTAGTATCAAAGCGATAAAAAGTTAGGCGAGAACGGACGTCGGACGAAGAAGTTATGAATTTATAACGAAATTTTCTGTCCCGGCCTATTAAAAATAAATAATAAAAATAAATTCAAAATTAGCCGACGGAGTCTAAACGAAAGTTGTAGAGCGTAGTCTCACCTTTCCGTGGATATAAAGAACGTCGAAAATGGAGTTCGTATGAAGAAGATATGAATTTCCGAAGTTTATTAATTAATTTGTATTTATTTTTAAATCAAAATTCGGAAGCATTATCCGAAGGCGAGTCACAGGTCTGATCCGACTTACGCGCCGCGTAAGTGAGTACGCCCCGCGTACTCCGAAGAGTGTCGACACTTCGGATGACGCATGCGCTTACGTTTCTGAGGCACGTACGCCCCGCGTACGAGGAGCTCCCAGCCTCCTATAAATAGGATGCGAGGGCAGCCGGCCAAATTGCTAATTTCCTCTTGTTTTTGTGCCGAAGCTCTGCGTTTTTACCCCCGAAGCCATCCCGAAGCCCCGGTAATATTCCCGAGTCCCAAAGCGAGTCCTGAGATCCTGAAGATCCTGAGAAGTGCGGTTTCCGAGCCGAAGCTCTGCCCGCGAGAAGTTCGATTTTCGTAGAGATCTTCCAGATCTGCGGAGGATTACTACTTCTGCAAGCCGTAGTGCTGTCCGATCATCTTCTGATCAAGTGAGTGTATACTACCTTTCATAAACACAATAATAATACAAGTATGGTTTGAGTGTATTAAGTTTATTGTCGTTTATACGTGTGAATGCGTTGTTACTTTCTCATAACGTATAACTATGAAGTATTTTATACGAGATACGTGTTATGTGTATATTTTGTTGTTATGTGTGTGAATGTATATTCACTTTCTTCTATCTTACAGATATGATTATTTCTATACGAAATACGTGTTATGTGTGTGTGTCTCATCTGTTATATGGAAAATGTATTGATCAAGCATGCTATACAGGTTTTGAAAATATGTATAAAAATGTATGTTTTTATCTACTAATATGTTGGGTAGAACATGGGTAGATAGTTGGTGCGTAATAAACAGATGAGAGGCCTCGTTGTTGTTTGATCCAGTCATCTATCGGAATTTAGATGACGACCACGGACTTTTCTAGATAGTCCAGTGGAACGCTAGCAGGCTCATAACCTGTAGGTGTTAATGAACTTGGGTGTTCATTCGTTGTATTCCATCCCCCTCATGGTTGCCTTATTTGACTTATATTGTTGAGGAAACCCCGCAACATGTGTTGTCACCCCGATGAAAATATTCTTAGATTAGGTCCCTTGTGTTAGTTATTTTAGGGACGTAAAGTGAGAATAATGGGAATGGGTAACTGGGTTATTGTTGGTTGATAATAATTAATTTAATTATTTATTGTGGGTTGAAAACCCTATATGCTCACCAGGCTCCCAAGCCTGACCCACTCAGTTTTATTTGTATTACAGGAAGTGGCGCAAGGGCGTAAGATGGATGAACCATCAAGTTGTTTTGTTTACAAGTCTGTATATGTAAATATTTGTTGAATGACTTGTAATGTTATCGTTTATGCTTGTTGGTCTATATCGGAACATGACACCCCGAGTTTTGAATTATATAATGAAAAATACATTTCTTTTATGGAATACTTTGGTAAACATTGTTTTATCATGTTTTGTTTTTGGGAACAAATTCCGCAACTCTTTCAAATCAAAAGGATTTACTCTGAAAATATTTAAAAGCATAAATGAAAATCGGTCTTTTCTGGCCGAGGTTTTGGGGATGTCACACTTCGGGTTCGAAGTGTCCAGTATTATCTCGATTATAACCAAAAGTGGTTCAGGAGCGTTGCATTGGAGGATGATGGGCAGGGTCCAGGGAGTAGCCCTCCACCATTATCAGGGTTTGGTGGCTCTAGTCTTGGTACTTGGGATAGCTTTTAGAAGCATCAAGGGAAGTGGTCTATCACTGATGGGTTTGCTCGGAGCATTAGTTATTCGGACCTTAAGGGCATTAGTTGGGGCGCAGGGGATTATTAGTATCGGGATGTAGGAGGTGTTCATCTAGCATTCGGTAATCGTATGGTATTTGGAATGGGCTAGTGATGGATCGCTAGCGACATCAAGGCGATGGTAGTTATCGTGCCTATTGTGCAAGGGAGGAAGGAATGGAAATCCTCAGGGTTTTCACGTGCAGTAAAGACTTAGCCGAAGCTAAGTGGGGGAGAAACAATCATGTCATAGGAACAATAACGGTTTTGGAACTAGGATAAGTTTTGCTCTCCTGTCAGGAAGAAAGACAGCCCAGGTGGCTGTATGAATTGAGGAAAGTGTGAACCAAAAATTCGGAAAACTTGCCAATTGTGAGATCGCATTCTCGGGTTGCCCGATAACAGATTGCAGAAGAATCGGTTAGGAGTTTCAGATAGGACATGCATACAACTCGATGATACTAGATTGTGCTTGTATGCTCCACTATGGGTTAGTCGTAGCATCCACTAGCAGCCAGTCGGTGTGGAAAGGTGTTGTCAGACTACCGGATAGACGTAGCATTCACCAGTGGTCAGATAGTAAGAGGAGTGTGGTAAGACTGCGGTGTGACCCGTAACACTAGTTTAGTAAGACTGCGGTGTGGCCCGTAGCATTAGTTTAGTAAGACTGCGGTGTGGCTCGTAGCATTGTGATAGCAAGACTGTGGGGTGGACCATTAGCTTTAGATGGCTGACAGAGCTGAAGTGTTGTAAGACTATGTGGGTGGCCCATAGCATTTGCTAGTTGGCAGAGCGAGTATAGTAAGACTACGGGGTGGCCTGTAGCATTCGTCGGTCCCTATTCGCTAGTGCGAATGTATCAGGTGTGTGATTCACTGGCAGGGTTTTTTAGATAGTTAAGTTCAGGACGGGACAACTGCTCGGATGTGAGTGGGCCACATTGTGATTGGGACCGGAAGTCGGTAAGTCATTGGAGACCAGGAGTGGCGTAAGACTGCGGGTAAGCTGTAGCATTCATTAGTAGCTTGGTTCGCGGAGTGTGGGCAGAGGGGCCCGTACCTCCGAGGTAGCATGGGGATCAGTTGGGACCAGGGCGGTCTTGGTTCATCTGATAGGCGAATGGGAGTCAACACGACTTCAGGCAGGAATGATGGTAAGGGATTCAGTGTGAAAAGCCGTGAACTGATCAGATGATGCTAAGCTGCTCATCGCGGGATCAAATGATTTCAGAGTAAAGGATTTAGCTCGGTGGCACCATCCTCATCTGAGCCTTGAAAGTATCAGAGAGGGATCTTCTACCTGAAGGATTGTCGGGATTCTCATGATTGGGTGGAGCCTTCAGTATTGGGGCATTGCATGGGGGTTTTCCTATGAGTATTTGTATGATGGCCGGCACTGGGAGTGGCCGGGATTGCGGTTTCAGCATAGGATCGGTCATCGGAGGAAATTGAGAAGGTTGTTGTTCACTGTATGTTGCCTTCAAAGTGTTATGGCATAGATCTTTATAGGTTGCATGTGCCCTTTAATTGTTAAATGATTTTTTGTATGTACATGTATTTATAGATGATTAAAGGATAATAGGATAAGTATTCTTCGACGATAAATAGATGTTTTCAATAGAATATTATTTAGAGAAAATAATCCAAACGAAAGTCATAATAGTCGTTAAACCAAGAGCGTGCATGTAAAACCCATAATCAGAAAGATCAAGAAAAGAAAGGAAAGGTTCTAAGTTAATAGTCAACTCGTCGAGTCCAGAGAGGAACTCGACGAGTCGGAGCGGGATCCGGGGCATAAAGTAAGTGACCGACTCGGCGAGTCGGCTAGTGGATTCGGCGAGTCTGGTCTGGATGAGGAAAACCCTAATCCTGGGGGTTGTGCCCTATTTAAAGAAAATCACATCTCTTCCCTAGCCTCTCTACTTCCCTTTTGAGATCCAGAAACCCTAAATCATGAGTGAGAGCCCTTGGGAGCAATTTGGAGCTTAGATAAGGGAGTTTTGTGAAGAGATATTGAAGATCAAGAATCTTGGAGCAAGGGGCTTTGTAGAGAGTTGGATTATTCTTTAGTGGGAGGTCACCCTTGAGGTAATAAGTTGTTGCTTTGGCTTTATTGCAATTAGATCTATTTTTGAATGAGATTTTGGGGCTATGTTGGGAAGATTGAGATCCATTTCGGGTTTGGGTCTTAGATCTGAGGTTTCTACTTCAGATCTAGGGTTGTGATGGTCCAGAATGTCTTAAAGCAGAAGTCAATAAGTTATTGGTAAAGCCCCTTTGTCTTAAACCCTAGCCCTAGAGTGTTTTGGGCCTTTAGCTCCTTGGTTTCACGTAAAGGTTGCAACTTTATGTAGGGGTAGATTGTAGAAGAGTGGATCTATGGATTGGAGCCCCTGCATGGCTCAAAAAGCCACTGTATGGATTAAGAACGGGAGAGACTCGGAAAATCACGTTGGTGTACTCGACGAGTTATATGAACTTGTGCATGGACTTGGCGAGTTGGAAGAACAACTCGGCGAGTCTGTTGAAGATTGCTTAGGACTCGGTGAGTCTGTTCTTGGACTCGATGAGTCAGATCGCAGAATGCCAACCTCTTTTGGTTAAGACACAAATCAGTGAGTTGAGTGGTGACTCAGTGAGTTGGATAGGATGGGACTCAGAGATCGGTGAACTCGACGAGTGTTGGGGTGACTCGGCGAGTTGGGTCGTATTTTGAGAGCTTCTGAGTTTAAGGACTCGACGAGTCTATGGGTTGACTCGGCGAGTCGAGTCAACAGGAAGATTGACTTTGACCCGGACTTTGACTTTGACTAGAGTTGACTTAGTTTGACTTCTAGAGTTCAATTTGGAACTAAGAGTTATGTTGATATTAGTAGCTAGTGGAGCAGCGGTTCAGAGAGTTGTCGGTCAGCAGCCAGAGGATTATCAGCAAAGTTCAATAGTGCGAGGTGAGTCTCCTTACTGTTTGTATGGGTCTACGGCCACAATGCTGACCTACTTAGTCTATGTATGATAGGAAGACCCGGGGGGTAGCCCTAGGCAATATGTATGAAAGACCAGGAGGCAGCTCCTGGCACACCGTATGTTATTATGTATGATAGGAAGACCCGGGGGTTAGCCCTAGGCAATATGTATGAAAGACCAGGAGGTGGCTCCTGGCGCACTGTATGCTATTGTGTTTGAAAAACCAGGAGGTGGCTCCTGGAACACTGTTGGGTATTTGGTGTTGCGTCTTGGGCTCGTCTCTTAGCCCATTTTGTATCCGGTATGGGGCTGTCCATCCGTGACTTGTTTTGTTAGGGTTTGTGTATTAATAGATGCTTGCATGCGTCTTTTTCATTACTGATAGATCGTTTTTACGTGTGATTTAGAAGATATCTTTTGTAACCCTAAAATCCTCTACAACGGAAGTTCTTAATCGAGCTCTGCTGAGGATTGAACGTTCTAATCATTCGACTCATTCAGATCCATACTTGAGTATTGTTTCATTGTTTTTACTTTCATTATCTACCTGTTACAAAGATCTAATCGATCAAAGAGTTTATAAATCACAACAATTGGTATCAGAGCAGGAGGCTGTGTAATTCATACACATCTCTTCTGTGAAAGAAGTTATTAGGGTTTATTCCGCATTTACTGATATTTATTGAGCCGTCAGTCCATAATTGACATATCTCATTACTTATTTGTTTTTCCCTAATATTATATATTACAAGTCTGATCTTTCAAACAGGTTAAACGATCAAGCATGGACGATTCTCAATCTAATTCTATCAACATCGCAAACAGTATTGGATCAACAACAAAGATTCCTATTCTTTACGCTCAAGATTACGAGGTTTGGGCGCATCACTTTGAAGACTACGTCATCGGGTCGGAAGACAATGGGTATCTTGTATGGGAAGCTATTATGTCAGGACCATTCGCTCACTCAGGAACATCCAGAATTATTAAAACTCAGAAAGAGTATAATGATTTGCTAAAAGATGTTAAAGACGTGGCACAAGACGAAAAGGAAAAGTTTCAGTGCAACATTAAAGCTTTGAGACTAATTCGATTCGCTCTTCAATCTGATACATTTAGATTGGTAAGTTCCTGTGATACCGCTAAAGAAATTTGGGATAGGCTGCGAGAGCTATATTCCACAGATGAAGATTTGGAGCATTCTATTCAGACCTTGCTCTTGTCTGAGTTTGGTGAATTTAAGCAGAATTCTGATGAAACTGTTACTCAGATGTTCAATCGCTTCAATCATCTTCTTAGCAGGACGATCAAACACGATATAGAAAGGAAGCTGATTGAACAGAAAGTCACCTTTCTGAATGGCTTAAAATCTGAATGGAGATCTGTTGTGTCTACGATCAAAGCTCACGAGCAGTTAAAGTCTTATTCGCTGGCAAAGCTGGTGGGAATTTTGAAATCCCAAGAAAAGATTGTCATGCAAGAGAAGAATGTAGTCTCAAGTTTGGGATCCTTGGCCCTCCTATCTAAAATCAAAAATGTGGTAGAAGATGAAGATCTGGACCTAGAAGACTATGATCTTACCTCTAAAGATTATGCAATGATGGTGTCTAATCCAAAGAGATTTATCAAGAAGAGATTCCTTACTAATAAGAACCGAAACTGGCAGGGAAGCTATAGTTCTGAAAAGGTAAGGGAAGAGCCAAAGACAGAGGAACCAAAGAAAGAGGCGAAAGTTGAAGGAGATTCAGGTGTGAGTTGCTACTACTGTGGATGAAAGAACCACTATGCTAAAGACTGTGTTCTAAAGAAAATGACAGAGAAGGATGAAGAAAAAGATGAAGAGTCCTTGTTAATGAAAAGGCTGGAAGAGATCAAGAGAAATAAAGCTACTGCTAACCCTTCAATCAATGCTTTAATTGTGCAGGGTTCGGCAGCAGATGATGAGTTCGGTGGCGTGCAGGTCTGGTCATCCGACTTAGAAGATGATGAAGTCAGGAAACCATCTCATGGAGAGGCGTACGTTGCAAGAGGTGAAGGAAGCAGCGGGAAGTGTTTGATGGTGACTGATGTATCTCAAATGAGGGGATACAATACGGATGGTGGGAATGAAGACTCCAAGGAGCGAGAGGATCTATGCTTCACAGCAAAACCTCTCAGCGTGCAGATCAATGAGCTAGATGAATTGATCAAGAAGGTACAATCCGTTTTTGTTTCATTTAAAGTCCCACAAAATTCGTATGAAAAAGAATTAAAAAGCTTAAATTCAAGAATCTCAAATCTAGATAGTAGCTTAACTCAAACACGGGTCACCAATTCTAACCTAACTGACCAAATAAGCAGGGTGTCTTCCAAGAGTGAAGAACGGAGGATGTGGATAGAGCTGAAGGAGTCGGAGCTGATTAAATCCAAAGATGTAAACATTTATTTGCAAAGGGACAATTTAAAACTTTTGAAACAGAGAAATGTTTTTTGTTTAATTGCTAAACGTCTTTATGCTAACATAACTCAACTTTGTTTGAACTGTGAAATAGGGCAGAAAATTCATCGCATGAGTTTGCCCTTCCTTGAGTTTAAGGAAGATGAAATCGATGCTGAAGCATATAATTGCGAAAGTGTTGTATCGTCTGATGATGTGAATCCCAGTTACATGTATGGCTTGGACAAAATAGAATCTTTTATAAAGTCCAAGGACCATAAGGACATGCTGAAAAATCTTTTGGATGAAAACGATAGACTGAAACTAAGGACCGAAACCATACAAAAATTTGACTCATTGAATGCCAATTTAAGTTCGGAAAATAAAATTGATGTTGAAAATGCATCCGAACTTAATGAGGATGATGATATGAGTGTAATTTCTGTAGAAGATGAAGTGGATTGTTCCGAGTTTGTAAAAAGCGAACAAGAAAACCACAAAAATCTTATTTCCGAAAATTCTGTGGAGTTCGCTCGTCTATCACAAAATAAGTCCCCGATTCTTAAGGAAAAGGATGTTGTATACCAGAAGGTGAGAACAACACCAAATCAGGTATATAAAGTCAAAGGAGTATCCGAACATCAAACAACCGAACTCACTACCATTGTAGACGAAGATAATGCAGATGGCTGCGATGAGTTCTTCTGGTCTGCTCCTATCCATAATGCTGATGAAACAGTTGGTTTATCAGAGCGAACTTCCTGGAAAACAAAAGGAAGATACATACCAGAGCCGCTGAACAAGCCTGATAACTTTGACGTGCCAAGTACTAGTGGCACTAAAGAAATTCCATTAGAAGAAGTCACCTCCACAACCGAAACCTCATCTACAACAAGCGAACCTGTTGTTCAAAAGCCAAAACAAAAGGCGAATATTCACATGCAACCTAAACAGGTGAAAAACCAAAAGCAACAGAGGAATCTGAGATACAAGAAGAATCTCTCAGAGCGAAAACAGTTCTGGGAATCTCAAAATGCTCGTTTGTCTGATAATGACAGGAAGTCAGAGAAAAGGGAAGTCAAACCACAAGAAGGCATTAACAACCAAAAGCATAGGTTCGGTTTAGAGCACACAAGCTACCAACAGCATAGGTTCGGTTCAGAGCACACAAGCTACCAAAAGCATAGGTTTGGTTCAGAGCACACAAGCTACCGAAAGCATAGGTTCGGTTCCGAGAGCACAGGTTACCAAGGTTCAAGATTCGGTCTCTCCCATGACCACCAACAAAAGGGTCACCTAGAATCTTGAGTCAAGAAAACTTCTCAATCTAAATTCTCTCATTCTAATTCTTCTCAACCCCATTCTAAATCCAATTCTGTTCAAACTCAAAATCCAAAATCTTCAACAGATTTGAAAGGAAAATCGAAGGTTTCCTCGGTCAAGAGTGATCAAAAGCATTCCAAAGTCCAAACACCTGAACCCGAATTCAAACCAACTGTAACAAATCCCAATAAAATAAAAGTTTACACCATTAAGAAGAAAGATGAAACAACGTTAATAAAAAGAACATATTTCGTTGATATTTCTCTCACTATTCCTGTTCCTGTGAAAGGCTCACGTGGACCCAAGAAACTTTGGGTTCCTAAATCTGCTTAATTTTTGCAGGTTATCAGTGACGAGCAGTTCGACGAAGAATGGTACATTGACAATGGCTGCTCGCGTCACATGACAGGAAGGAAAGAAGAGCTGAGGGAATTTCGATCACTTTCAAATGGTGGGAATGTCAAGTTCGGGAACAACTCTTATGGCACAATTAAAGGTTATGGGATGATAACGAATGGAGACTTCACGATTAGAAAGGTTGCATACGTTGAAGGACTACAGCACAATCTCATCAGTGTGTCTCAACTTGTTGGAGGTACCGGTCTTAAAGTTTCGTTTGATGATGAGGGTTCGGAAATAATAGAGAAGAAAACAAAAAGGGTAATTCTCAAATCGGAGCGCAAAGGCAAAATGTTTCCTCTCAATCTCAAACCTATCAAAGGAAACCCAACTATTTGTCTGTTATCCAAAGCATATTCTGATGGAAGCTGGCTGTGGCACCGAAGGCTCTCCCATCTCAATTTCAAGGATATTAATAAACTCATCACAGGAGGTCATGTTAGGGGTCTTCCATTGGTCAAGTTTGATAAAGAACATTTGTGTGCTGCGTGCGAAATGGGGAAGTAAAGTCGTCAAAGTCACCCATCCATCATAAACACAAAGGTTGTTGAACCACTTGAGTTAATTCACATTGACTTGTGTGGTCAATCTTCTATTGAAAGCATAGGCGGTAGCAAGTATATTCTTGTTATTGTCGATGACTTTTCATGTTTTACATGGGTGTTCTTTCTGAAGCACAAATCTGAGGCAACTCTCAAGCTGAAGCTGTTTATCAAGCAAGTTGAAGTGCACCTGAGGAAAGTTGTACGCAACATCAGAAGCGACAATGGGCTGGAGTTCAAAAATAAAGAATTTGAAGACTTCCTAGCGGAAAAAGGAACCAGTCACAACTTCTCAGCTCCCTACACCCCTCAACAAAATGGAATTGTCGAAAGACGAAACCGGTCTTTGTGTGAGGCGGCCATAACCATGTTAAGTTTCGCTTCCTTACCATTATATTTCTGGGCTGATGCTATTTTTGCAGCATGTTTTACGCAGAACAGGTCATATCTCAATAAGCGTTTCACTCTCACCCCTTATGAGATCATTAACAACAGAAAACCAAATGGCAAATTCTTCCACGTGTTCGGCTCACGATGCTTTATCTTCAATTCTAAAGAACATCGTAACATGTTCGACGTAAAAGCCGATGAAGGGATTTTTCTGGGATACTCTCTTACTTCAAAAGCATATCGGGTCTTAAATAAGCGTTCAAGGAAGATTGAAGAGACATATTATGTGACTTTCGATGACAGCTTCGTCGAAAGGATAAAGGCTACTGAAGAAGCAATTGGAGAAATTTGCACTCAAACAGGTCATGTCACGGCCTTGATTGCTAATTTGTTTGAACTGTTTGGGGAGTTATTCGATGAACCTGAGGAAGCCACTCTCTCGGAAGCCAAGGCAGCAGACAACAAAATCAACCATCTGAAGCAAATCGTCGATGAAGCTGCCAAACGACTGGGTGACGGAGAATCAGCTCCAAATAAAACTTCTCAGTACAATGCATCAGTTGAGGGGGAGGATCCATCTTCTTCAAAACACTCCAGCTTACCAGTTGAGGGGGAGCACTCTAGTCCTGTTGCACCCGAACACTCCAATGCACCCGAAGGTACTGTAGCACCCGAACGCTCCACAACACCCGAAGGTACTGTAGCACCCGAACGCTCCACAGCACCCGAAGGTACTGTAGCACCCGAACGCTCCACAGCACCCGAAAGTACTGTAGCAACCGAAAGCTCAAAACTGTCAGAGAACTTTACACCGTCAGAGAGCACAACCACACCCGAAAGTCCTGCTACACCAGAAAGCTCATCATTCGAGGGGGAGAATGCCGATACGTTTTATGATGAAGATAGTCAATCAGAAAGAAGGAATTGATTATGAAGAGACTTTCTCTCCAGTTGCAAGGCTGGAATCTGTTCGAATATTTCTCGCCTATGCTGCACACAAAAACTTCGAGGTCTACCAAATGGACGTAAAATGCGCTTTTCTGAATGGAGAACTTGAAGAAACAGTCTGCATGGAGCAACCTCCTGGTTTTGTCAATGAGAAGTACCCAAATCACTGCTATATTCTAGACAAGGCAATTTATGGCCTGAAACAAGCACCTAGGGCTTGGTATGAAACACTAACTATGTTTTTAAAGATGTCCAAATTCAAACAAGGTTCGGTTGACCCAACCTTCTTTCGTAAGAAGGAAGGTAACCACCTTATGATTGTACAAATTTATGTCGATGATATCATCTTTGGCTCAACGAATCCCAGGTTAACAGCTAAATTCAGAAAGCTGATGGAGACTAAATTTGAAATGAGCTCAATGGGTCCGATTAATTTTTTCCTTGGTTTAAATATTAGATAGGGACCCGAAGGCATCTTTATCAACCAGGAAGCATACACCAAAACTCTTCTTGCCAAATCTGGTATGATGGGAGACTCAAAGGTCAAAGTTCCAATGGTATTCGGCACCAAACTCACACCTTCCCTGGAAAAATTAGCAGTTGACATTACGCTATACCGCCAGATGATTGGGTCCTTAATGTATCTTACTGCTAGCAGGCCTGATATCATGTTTTCTGTATGTTATTGTGCTAGGTTTCAGGCAAATCCTCGTGAACCACATATGCTTGCAGTGAAAAATATACTCCGGTATCTGAAGCGAACCACCTCTCTCGGTCTATGGTATCCATCAAACTCAGGCTTCTTCGTTCAAGCCTTCTCAGATGCAGACCTTGGAGGATGTGGTTTAGACAGGAAAAGCACTACAGGAGGTTGCCAATTCCTTGATGGGAAGTTGGTCAGCTGGCAGTCAAAGAAGCAAACCTGCGTTTCCCTTTCTACAGCCGAAGCAGAGTACATCACAGCCGCCTCTTGTACATCTCAATTCATTTGGATCCAAAGCCAACTCCGAGATTATGGTCTCAACATGAAAAAGATCCCACTATATTGTGATTCAGAAAGTGCAATTAGGATCTGTCATAACCCAGTGCAACACTCTAAGACCAAGCATATAGCACTGAGGTATCACTTCATTAAGGATCATGTGGAGGATGGAAATGTCGAAATTCACTTTGTTCGAACCACTGATCAACTGGCCGATATTTTCACCAAAGCCCTACCTGAAGCAAGTTTCAATAAAATCCTTCAAGGACTAGGAATGATGGAATCAGAATCAATGCCAAATACACCATCTCAAAGTTAAAAGTTGGAAGCAAAATGAACCGAACGCTCGGTCTATTTCGGGTTCGGTTCACATGGGAACCGAAATGAACCGAACGCTCGGTCTATTTCGGGTTCGGTCCCATTGCAAATATTTCTGCTCAGTCTCAAAAAGGTGTTGTCTATGGTTGTATACTTTTGTACAGTTGTTTTCCAAAAATCCAAAAATATTTTTTTTAGGAACCGAAATGAACCGAGCGTTCGGTCCATTTCAGGTTCGGTTCAAATTTTTTTTATTTTGTTTTGTTTGGTTTTTCTCTTTTCAAAAACTTAAAATCTCCAAAAATATTTTCTTTCTTTTTCTTTCATTCTTGTTTAAATATCGATGGGGCAGGTTTCGTTCTCACACTTTATACTAACTAGTTAAGCGTCCCTAGAAGCATGCTGCTGCGTGTAGTCTAAAGCCTCAACTGATTTTGAATAAAGCCTTAATGACTAGGTATATACAAACCTTGTCTTCCCAATAAGGCTGCTACATTTATTCTAATCCTGAGCTACCTTACTCTTTTCTCATATGGGTTAAGAGTTTACTACTTGGTCACCATTTTCAGCATAGGTACTTTAGTTTCTTTTCACCACCTCAATATTTTTCTCCATCATATTTTGGTACCATATCGTAACCCTTGAGACTCTCAGAAATAACCACTGTGGTTTATGGTTACACAATCTCTATGTTTATGATCTTAGCCTCGTGTCACTACGTGCTAAGTGAAACCCTAAATTCAATACCTAACATGAATTGACGGTAAACATGAAATCTCTTTCTGTTGTGAGATTCTTATGAAATTGTTATTTACCATAACATTTCTTCCCTTAGAATCCTGTTTTAACTTTTTTTTTTTGAGATTTCACAAACACACATCTTCAATGAGTCACTATATACATATTCGAACCTACTTATTCAACATACCACATCGGTCTCACAGGTACTTCATTTAGTCTTGGTCTTATGTCAAGGTCCGGGATTCTGAACTGAAGCGAAAACCACCCTTTTAAGCCTTATCAAAAGATGCCTTTCAGCACTTCTTAACAAGTGATTGATCGTAATTCAACGGGAATCCATACAGACACTTTAAGGTCTCTCTTGACCTTGAAGAAAGTGATTCGTGCCCGGGATCATCTGTTTTGTGTCTATATTGACATCACAAATTCCCACATAAATATCGCTTTATTTCCTTATCTTTGACACTCTATGCAAAATCTTTGATTTTCCAAAAATCTAATTCGGTTCCATCATAATCTTGTGTTTGGATGACAACTATTTAACATATAAGATGCTGACTCAGCCGACAGAGTAACGGCTTCAATGGTGAGTTGACGGGCACGCGTGCAAAACGGAACAATTTTTCTCTCTCATGCGTAATCATCGGGGTTGCCAACCGTTGCGATTCTGTCACATCCGAAACCGTTTCGTGTATCAAGAAGATTTGGGGGATGATTCTTCTCTCTCCTCTACCTACAGTATAAAAGCAACACTCCTGATTCATTCCACAATTAATCGAGCAAAACCAGGCAATTTACTCTCTACTGTTCATCATCTTCAACATTGCATTCAACAATGGCAGACTCTTCCTCAGTTCAGGAAAGCTCTTCTCGCACCAACATTCTTCCTATTCGCGCTCAACAATTCCTGGTGTTCGATCTAAACCCTAAAGCCTACGAGAATTATATGTATCCCATGGTGGAGTGTCTCAAATACTCTCCATTGGTTCTAGCCCTTTCAAAGGTCGAGATTGTGCCCATGGTATGTCTTTCCCAGGTCTTCTCCACTGCTCATTATGATAAATCAGTGGATCGAATCTACTTCGACCTCCTTTCTAACAAGACCTCCATCTCCAAGCAAAGGTTCTGCTGGCTCCTAGGGTTTGAACCTGATGAATCTAGGGTTAATCCCGACTCCATAACTATGGGACAGTTATTCTCAATGTTCTACAACATGGGTTACATGGAAATTCTCACAACAGTTACCAAGTTCAAAAATTCGTGTCTTCCTCCTCCATGGAATGGCTTCTTCACCGTTCTGTTCAAGGGGCTCTCTGAGCGAAGTTCTGGTTCTGATGGGGCCAGTAAATTGTTCATGACCATTCTCTATGGTCTATACAATGGCATCAACCTTGACTACGAATCGGTTCTCTGGTAACAACTCATTTAGAGCCTAGCCTCCTCCTCTCTCCATACTGAAGTGTCCTATGCCAGATTTTGGACACTGATCACCAAGTGGGCAATGGATAAGCTTCATGTTCCTACTGTTGCCGATTCCCTCCTCTCCTCCATCGGTGTCTTCCACACCACCAAGATCATCATCACTGATCCGACCAAGTTCTCCTTCGTCGGATCCATTCCGGATTCCATGTCCGTTGGTGTGTCTAAGGAGAGTGTGATCATGAAGGCCTACAAGGACTTTCATCCTTCGGGCCCACGGGAACTTTCTGCGGAAATGGTTCAGTCCATCAATGACGCAGATAAACCAACTGCTAGAGGGAAGAAACCCGAGAAAGGGAAGATTAAGAAAGCAGCAAAGGGAGCAAAGGGTCCTTCTCCTAGGAAGCGAAAACCCTCAAAGACAGATCTTTCCCCCCCAGCGAAGAAGAAGAAAGCACAACTGAAGAGGAAACTTATTCTCTCTTCTTCATCCAGCGATTCAGAGGATAACCAATCTGACTCAGACGAGTCAGCTAGAGGTGATACTCCATCGCACTCGCCTGGTCATGAGGTACCAGTTTCATCAAAACATCCTCCCCCTTCTCCTATCCCCATACCCTCTATTGCCACCATAACCTCCTCTATTTCCATTCCCTCCATATCTAACCCTATTTCTATTCCCCCCATAACTATCTCTACTACCATTCCACCCACAACTACTTCCAAACCACCACCAATCTTCACTAAAGCCACCAAAACCACCACCAGTGAGATTCCAACCAACGTATCTGATACGGGGGTTCGAACTTCACAACCCGAACCTACTTCCGTACCCGAACCCACTTCCACTACCGAACCATCCGCCACACCCTTATCTCCCACTCCCTCTGTTGAAACCGAAACCTTTTTGGGAGGGGAGGATATGATCTTTGATTCCATCTACTACAGCCCCTACCAACTCCAAAGTGATGATGATGATGATGCTCCAGTTACCAAAAATCACATCAAGGAACTCCACGAGAAGATTGATAATCTTTTGGCTTCTTTCTCTACCTCAAAATCTCACTTTTCGGAGGCTGCCATTCAGGGGATGGTGGAATCTCTCTCCAAAGCACATGAAGCCTCCATTAGCTCAGCTGCTGCTGCTATTGACAAATTGACAAAGGCTAGTGCTGCTGCGACCGAAAAAGTCGAAAAACTATTTCAAGATGCCCAGATTTGGCTGGAGTCTTTGCAGGCGGCATCCGAAACCAATACCAAGAAGATTCGCACCGTTGTGGAGAAGCTGGTCCATTCTCTCGAAACAGAAAAAGACCACTTTGCCAGCTTCCATCAGAACCTCAAAGAAGACAATCAGTCTTTTCAATCTTCGGTTGCGGATCGTCTTCTCACCTTTCAAGCAACTCTTGCCGCCGAGTCTACTACAAAGGACGAGCTTGCTTGTAAATCTTCCGAGCTTAATCTTGCAACTCATCAGCTCTCCCAAGCCGAGAAGGAGATCGATTCTCTTCGGTCTTAGAAAGCTGTGGTTAGGAGTTGTGTTTCGGATGTTCATGGGGCTCTATCCAACATCATTGAAGCCCATGATCCAATTCTTAACTACTCAGTGAGGCGCACTCTTGCTGAGAAGCTCGCTCCTGCCCTTGCCTTGCTTAGCCGCATTGAAGGGATTCCTGAGCAGGAGGAACATCCGAAACAAGGGGGAGAAGGGAAGCCCACAGCTCAATCAAGACCCCCTCCGATTTCCAAAGTTCAATCACTCCCAGTTTCATCACCAGTTCCTCCGAAAGCACCCAAACCAACAACTATTCCTGCATCAGGTTTGAGTGCTCAAAGCAAAGACAAACAAATCATCGATGAGAGTGATGAAAGTGATGATCAAGAACCGATTGTCAGCCTACTGAGGAAACAAGCCAGAGAGAAGGAGCTTGATGAAAATGCTCGCATTGCCAGAGAGGCTGAAGCCAAGGAGAGGAAGATAAAGGAGGCTCATGATCTCCTTGAAAGTAGAAAAACTCTATTTCCTCCTTGGACTCTTGAAGTGCTTGTTAAAGAAGCTATCGAGTCCCCCTGCACTCTTTGGCTAGAACCAGTGATCTCCTTGGACCGGGTTAATTCGGTGGATTCCCAATTTGACATGCCCCTGACTAGAAAAGCTTTTATCTTCCATGCGTTCGCCCACATAGCTGAAGTTCCTCATCCTCACCCGAAGGTTGATAGGGAGCTTGTAGACTTCTATCTGAGGACCGCTCAACCTCAGTATCAGACGTGGAGCGCACAGAAGATCATCAACGTTCGGGTTCTCAAACCTGTTCGGGAGGGCAACTTCACCAATATCAGATTCAAGGTCTTAAGGGGATCCGACAAAACCAAGCATTCCATCTCTCTAGCTGATCTTCCAAGCATAAACCCTCATGACTGGATAATCTTGCACAACATTCTTCTTGTTAATGAAGTGGAATATGGTCCGATCATAGATCATTTCAAGAGAATGTTGGTGTGTTATATTTTGGAGGTTGCTAAGCTGGATCAAGAAGTGGCAAATGTTCTCAGGAAGAAGCCCACCATCACTCCAGTCGGTTCTGCAAGTGATTTAAATAGAATGCAGATGGGAAAGATTGATCCAAAACGAAACTCGGTCATGTTCACCAGGGCAGAAGGTCAGAAATGGTTATTTGCTTTGGCTGACAAACATCTTTACACCACTTCCTGCTTGGAGCATGTTCTGGGTTTCATCAATCGATGCAAACAGAACTCGGAGAGTGATAAGAAGTACTTCAACGATATGATCAATTGGTACATTCACTTCCGGCAAACACTTCTTGCCATAATTCCCTGCCTATTCAAAACTGTGAAGAAAGCCAGTGCCGCAGGAGTAAGCAAGTCAGAGTGAGGTCTCACCCCTATTGACACAAAGGGGGAGATTGTTGGGTATTTGGTGTTGCATCTTGGGCTCGTCTCTTAGCCCATTTTGTATCCGGTATGGGCCTGTCCATCCGTGACTTGTTTTGTTAGGGTTTGTGTATTAATAGATGCTTGCATGCATCTTTTTCATTACTGATAGATCGTTTTTACGTGTGATTTAGAAGATATCTTTTGTAACCCTAAAATCCTCTACAACGGAAGTTCTTAATCGAGCTCTGCTGAGGATTGAACATTCTAATCATTTGACTCATTCAGATCCATACTTGAGTATTGTTTCATTGTTTTTACTTTCATTATCTACTTGTTACAAAGATCTAATCGATCAAAGAGTTTATAGATCACAACAAACACTATATGCGGAGTAGCCTAATAGAGTAGTATGTATAGTTATCTTTGTGATACTTTCATGAAAGACCAGGGGGTGGCCCTTGGCACTTGTCTGTAAGACCCAGGGAGTGGCCCCGGGCTTGACCAGGAAGACCACGTATGGCCCATAGCATAACTGCAAGACTATGTTTGGCACATAGCACCTTAGCAAGACTATGTTTTGCACATAGCACTTTACTTGATTATGGATATGTTGGTTATGTATGGTTCTTGGCGATGTATGGCATGTATGGATCAATTGGTTTGTATGGTATGTGGTATCTGGGGAACTCACTAAGCTTCATGCTTACGGTTTTCAGTTTTGGTTTCAGGTATTTTGTTTTCAAGGAAAGGAGTCGGCTCGATCGCAGCACATCACACTATGTTTCCCGCACATGAGATCTTTGGGATTACACTCTGATATGGTTTTATGATAATATGTTTTGATTACTGACACCTTGGTTTGTCATGAAATATTATAATGAATGTTTTTGTACTGATGGTTTTATGTAATATCTTAGTAAAAAATTAAATTTTTTTGTCTTGAATTTTCGGATGTTACAGTGCATATATAGAACATCCAAATCTACATTCATAAAAGGAAGTTATAACTTTAAATGAAAATGAGAATTAGTCGACGGAGTCTAAAAGAAAGTTGTAGATCTCGGTGATTGCTCAACATGGATATAAAGAACGTCAAAAAAAAGCTTGTTTAAGAAGATATTACTTTTTCTGAAAAAAATCTAAAATTCACACGCTCGCACGAGGGGCACGACATGCAACCGACTGCCGACATGGTGATATGGATGAATCTAGACTTGACGCATAGTGGTAAGGGGCAGGATCAACGTCGCTCGAATTGCACAACGACATTTTGTTGGTGCGTGACGTGGATACATATCCAACTATAAATACCCATCGAATCCCTTCATTTCTCATCCCACACTCTCTTATGTCTCTTTGAAAACTCTTTGGTTCTTAATCTCTAATTTTTCTAGACTTCTAAACGCTTTTAGCTAGGCTTTGGGATAGCTAGAAGCTCGACTAGTAGAAGCTCTCGGGTAGGAGTTCTGCTAGTATAATCTTTCGATTTTTTGCTTGAAAAAATCTGTAAGTTAAGCTACACTTATATCACTTTATCGCTTTCAGTGTATGTAACACCAGCGAAATTATGGTCAAAGTTTAACTTCTATAAAACCATAATTGGGATGAACCAAGTGGTAGATATCGTAACGAGGCTTCCAAGACTATAAAGAACACTGAAATCTGAATTATAACGAAGAAGTTATGACCAATCAAAGATCCACAACAAAACTGGTAAAATACTCTTAAGCATCAAATACGAAATTTGAATAAAATACTTTTGAACCTTAGGTATCTAAATGAAAGTTGTTGATATCATTAAACTGTAAACATATACAAAAGTAACGCCCAAATCTGACTTCGTATGAGGAAGTTATGATTTTTCGAAGTTTCGGACATAACGGTAGACAGCTAAAAATATGAAATAGAGATCGAGCTACTTTTAGCCAACGTAATCTAAATGAGAATCGAAGATCTCGACAATAGTAGTACCATGGTAAAAAGACAGACGAAAACGGACATCGGATGAAGAAGTAATGGATTTTTGATGGAGTTTTCCTATTTCGACCTACTAAAAACAAATATAATAAAATTTAATATCAAAATTAGCCAACGAAGTCTAAACGAGAGTTGTAGAGAATAATCTCAGCTTCGCGTTGATATAAAGAACGTCAAAAACGGAGTTCGTATGCGAAAGTTATGAATTTATGAAGTTCGGGGCGCGAACCCCAACATTGTGTTAGAGTTCACGACGTGAAACAGAGGTTCACGATGTGAACTCAGTGTTGACGCCTCCTGGAGTCTGTCAGACCCAACTTGCGATGATGCATGTAGTGACAACCAAGTTCACGATGTGAATAATCTTGGTTCACGACGTGAGACTCCAAAAATGACCCTATAAATAGAAACCGAAGGTGTCGGGTTTGGGCTGCTAATTTTTCTTCTTGTGGCCACTTTTACTCTGCGTTTAGCATCCCGAGACTACCCCGATGCCCCACTTACCCATCCAGATGCCAACGAAGGCTCGAAGTCCTGAAGTTTCCGAGAAATAAATCTTTTCCAGTCAAAGTACTGCCCGCGTGAAGCCCGATTTTTCACCAGAAACCCGTTGTTTCGTCAAGAACGATCCTTCCTAGAAACGAAGCGCTGCTCGATTCTCCACTTATCAAGTGAGTTCATACCCCTACACCTTTTCCAAACTATTTATATGTTTTATTGGAGGGGGGGGGGGGAATACAAGTATAACACACGGAAACTTGTGTTTCAAACTATTGATTATGTTTTCTTATACTTTACGTATTTATTACACAAAAATATCGACTTCGAATCACGAACATTATTATCAAACTTATAAACTTCTAAATGTTGTTAATAACAAAGTTCCATTATATAAATAATATACATGGAAACTATGACAAGTATCGTTTTATGGAAATTACAGGTTAAAAGGAACAACGATAGGAAAACACACATATAAATTGTGATAAGTATAATTTATGAGTCAATCCACTACAAAGTTACAAATGACAATTGATATTTTTATTTACTAAAAGGTTTTTCATATATTACTAGTGAACTTATTGTTAGCGAATCATCTATGTGAAAACGGCTTTGTTTAGTATTAAACAAAAGTCCATCACTTATAGCCAGAGTCTCCTGTAGGGAAAGCGTGAGTTTGTGTATAGATCTATACAAGACAGACAATCCCAATCACTGATTGTTAGCTACAGTTGGAACAAAAGTCCAGGGGTTACAAATGTCATTTACAGTAAGGATATCCATCATATTAGCATGGTTATAGGAACTCACAACGCGGAAACAATGACTCATACACGTAGTAATGCTCAACTCAATCAAGTTTGGGGAATAATAACTATATGATCACTTCGTATTTACATCAGGGTTATATATGGTTTTCATTTGATAGACAGTGGGATGTGTGATTTCAGATTCATTTCCCGTTCCTTGTTTGGTTGTGGATTTAGGGCAGAATCACCCAATTGACTGTTGGTTCTAGTCTTAGTCATATATAACTTGTATGGACTAAGTAATCATGATAGGGTATTATCAGCACATCCAGAATTCAGTATAGATACAACTGCAACTAGTTGTACTTAATGATAAAACTACAAGTTATCAAACTAAGTATGACATATTTACTCACAAGTTACAGTCTTGGTCATTTAAGACTACCTCTCACTCTTAGGAAAATATAGGATTTTTCGGGTTTAACACTATCACTTTACAAGCAAACAGTTTTACAAATACATTATTAGGGAAAATATGGGGTTTTCCAGATCTAATACATTCATTTTATACACCACGAATCATAACTCATTTCATAGGAAATATCGGATTTTCTGGAAACATATACATATAGTTACATATTGATATGACTACTTAGTGGATATGTTTGGGTTATATAAAATGAAGATTTGATAGACAGTGGAATGTGTGATTTTCACCTTATCTCCTGTTCCTTGTTTGGTTGTGGACTTAGGGCAGATTCACCCAATCGACTGCCGGTTCAAGTCTTTGAGTTTATATAACTTGTATTCACTTACTAATCATGATAGAAACAAATATATTTTTCTCTCAAAGATAAAGGCTACACTTCAAGTTATTAATAAAATATAGGATTTTCTGTAATGTCACACGAACATTTTCAAGAAACAATAAACTTACTTTCTAAATTAAATACTTATGAACTCACCAACTTAAATGTTGATACACTTTCCAAATCACTTGTATTCTCAGGAAACTAATAAAAGGTTTTCGTACAAGTTTCAAGAAGATGGAGCATTGTAGCTTCAAGTCTTCATTTTGTTATCTACTTTTGAAAACAATCAATGTAAGGCCCGCAGATCCAGGCTAATCAATTTAGAGGTGATTGGGGTCGAAAATGACTTTTCGACAAAAGATTATTTAGAATAAATAATCTTAACCAAGTTGTGGAATATGTCACAAGGTTTCCGTACATATAAATAACGCCAAAATCCGAGTTATAACGAAGAAGTTATGGCTCGTCGAAGTTTTACGGCAAAACCGACACGACACCGGGAAGCGTAAATAGTAAATTTATGATTGAGCAAATTTTAGCCTTAGAAATCTAAACAAAAGTTGTAGTATATTTTAAACTGAGAACATACAAAAAAAGAACGCCAAAATCTGACTTCGTATGAGGAAGTTATGATTTTTCTAAGATTCAGCTTAGCAGTGCACGACCCGAAACTCGAATTTTAGTTCGAGCGGTTTTTGGCTTACTCGACCTAAATGAGAGTTGAATATCATTAATAGGAACTCAATGGTAAAAATATAGATGAAAACGGAGTCCGTATGAAGGAGTTACGAATTCTTCGCGGTCATTTAACAGTCTAAACGCCTCCTACTGTCAAATTTAATATCGGTCGAGAATTAGCGAATAGAGTTTAAATTAAAGTTGTAGATCTTGATTTTACCTACGCGTGAAAAAAAGAACGTCAAAAACGGAGCTCGTATGTGAAAGTTACGGGGTTTAGAAGTCGGCAGGGTGCTGCTGCAAAAGGGGTGAGATGGCTGAATATGGGCCAAGGCTTTCTCCCCAAGAAAAGCCATCAGGTGACGACACGTGGAACTGACTCGGCGAGTCAGTGAACCGAATCGGCGAGTCCATCAGGATTTCACACTATAAATAGATATGCCGGGTTCCATTCATTGTCACACCTTTCCTCTTCCACTTTCTCTCTCTAAACTCTCTCTCTAGCTCCCCTTAAGCCCCCTAAAGCCTAGGTAAACCCCCTAGCACCTGGAGGAAGCCCCGAGGCTCCCGGAGTCCTGAGAAAAAGGGTCTTTCGGCTCAGAAACGCTGCTCCAGCAAATCCCAGTTTTCGAGAAAACCCGTTGTAAGTGAGCTACGCCTACCCTATCTTTAGCATAGCTTATGTTTCGATATAGTAATGTTATTAGGACCTTAAAACAATTATTTGGGCTATTATTATGAGTTATATTGAGTGTTATTTAATGCTTATATAATAATAATAATAGCTAGACTATTAATTAGTCGCGATTATTGTTAGACTAAACCCTAGTGGTATTGATACTAGGTTTTATCGAAGGAAAATTGTTTTGAGAGTATTGAAGTGCTGTCCGAGTGCTGAGTCACCACCTTTCAGGTGAGTGCATAGTTACTTTCAGCTTACACATAGATATGAAGTATTTTATATAAATTACGTGCTATGTGTGCACATTATCTGAATACTTGCTATCTATGCTGGATGAACGTTTTATACATGTTTTCAATGATTTAAACTGTATATGTATTTTATATCTACAAAATGTGTTCGGTAAAACATGGGTAGATGTAATAGTTGCTGTGTGACAAAATAAAATAATGATAGGCCTCGTTATAGATGTTATTGATGATCCAGTCATCTAGCGGAGTATAGATGACGACCACGGACTATTCTAGACAGTCTAGTGGAACACTAGTAGGCTCGCAAACTATAGGTGTTTATTTGAACTGTGTGCTCACCAGATGTGCTCCATCCCCCACATGGTTGCCTTAAGGACATTTATTGCTGAGGAATCCCCTTAGCAGTATTGTCCATCCCGATGATAGTCCTTAGACAAGGTCCCTTGTGTTAGATGTTTTAGGGACGTAAAGTGAGGATAACTAGAACGGGTAATCGGGTTTGTTAGATTTGATAAAGCTAATAACTTATTTATTATGGGTTGAAAACCCTATGTGCTCACTAGGTTCCCAAGCCTGACCCACGCAGTTTCTTGTATTACAGGTAGTGGTGCTTGAGCATAGATGTGATGTCTTGGGATGAGAGATTAATGGATTTTAGGCCTGTAAATACGGAATAATGTAGTAAGGCCTATGCTGTATTGGTTATGCTTATGATCTGTATTGAACATGACATGCCGAGTCTATTTAATGAAATACATTTCTACGGAATTGCTTTTGATAAATCTTTATCATATTTTGTTTTGAGACAAATTCCACAACACTTTTATTTAAAATATTACTCTGATTTTTAAACAAAGCATAAACAAAATCGGTCTTTTCTGGCCGTGAAAATGGGGATGTCACAATCAATCTATGTTATGTATTCAATGTAAACACTTTATTATCAATACAATGATGTGGATTTATTAAGTCTTCAAGTCTTCAAGTCTTCGTTTTGTTATCTACTTTCGACATGTGGATTTATTAAGTTGGTTACCAACATAAATATAATTAGCAGTCTTGATCGATCTACTAATATTTCACCAATTCATGTGCTACTATGCAATGATCATACACAAGCAAACACATAAATGATTATTAATGATACTTGGGCTATGTAAGATATATCTAAGATAATTATCTATGATCAAGACAATTAATTAAACACAATTATGATCAAATTATGTTCTCCAACACAACTAAAGTTGTTATATTTATCACTTAATCTAAGATGTAATTAATCCAAGCTCTAACAATTTAATGATCATAAAATACTAGGTAAACAAGTTCATGTAATTCAAATGGTCAATAAACTGCACTTAACTTGAATCAAAGCAATAAGGATGTAGACTTTAACATGCTAGGTAATGATAATCAAACACATTCATAAACCGCTTGTTAAGATCCAAGTATAAGAAACTAGCACATAATATTAGGATTCATCTACACTAAACGAAAGGCTAATATTTAGCTACTCATGGCAGAAAATAAGCACACAAAATCATAAGAATTTTACATGATTGAATCAATGCAAAACGAATGTACTGTGTGATCTTCAAATCTTCAATCTTTAAACGATCTCCTCTAGAATAGATGTTTTTCGCACTTTTCTGACCTCTAAAATCGGTTATCTCTCCAGAATATCTAATCCAACCTCTTCAAGTCGAATGTGCAAAGGAGTATTTATAGATTCCAAAATATCACATCTCACATCTTGAGCATTAAGCCTCGTGTCGTGTGCTCAGTACAATTCATGTTCTGCAAGGAAACTGCATCAGTGTATAAATCTTCTAGAATAATATATACTCACATCATGAGCTATAGATCTTACGTCGTGAGTTATGTCTTTCCACTAACATCGCAAATTTCCTTACAAGCACGACGTATTAATCTATTTCCATGTTGTGGGAGTGTCTTTGCTTGGCCCTTCTATCTTTTAAGCCCCATTAAGCTCCCGATTTAGCTCTAGTCCTTCTAGGTTCCAATATTTGTCACTTCTGGTTCTTTTCCTCAGGAATGTCCTATTTGGCTGCAAAAATGTAATGTAACTCATTAAGTATCAACTATCTTTGCAATTAACCAACATATTACTTAGCATGTATTCAAATAATACCTAAATATATTTATAAATATGAAAAAATCAAAATACCCCAAACTTTTCTTTTGCTTGCCCTCAAGAAAAATTAATCTTTTAAGTTAAACCTCCATTACCGACATTACCTAAAACAATCCATTTAGAACCCAACCATTACATCAAGAACGTAATGCATATAGTTGTGTCTAAAATGCCTAATTACGTCCCAATCCTAAATACTCATAGTCCTTATGAGCATTCACCCCTTAATTTGTACACACTCATTTTCCAACCCTCTGAATCCATCCTTTGAAAATTTTCTTAACCTCTTGGTTTTTTTTGTTAAACTCCCAAGCATACATATGATTTAGAAATAATTACAACTTTGATATCATAATGTAGCTCTTTAAATTCATCTTTTCGTTGATATTTGGTTTTTGATTTCTTTGAATTCAATACCTTCTTGTTTGATTTTTGGCATCTTTAAATTTTTGATTTTTTAGAAATTTTGATCTCTTGACCTTCATACTTTGTTAGCTCATTCAAAATTCTTCCAATTTTTTGCATCTCCATATATATATATATATATATATATATATATATATATATATATATATATATATATATATATATATATATATATATATTATATCTCATTTTTTCCGCTTAAGTCTTACATGCTTAGGCAAGGAAGCTGTAACATCCATAAAATTCATAAAAAATTTAAACTTTTAAAACAAACCATAATTCATCCTTGTTTACAAAATAGTTTTCAAACATGATCATCATTTGAGTTTTTCCCAAAATCATAAAACAAAACTCGGGGAAGTTCACAATCACGCCTTCGCCTTCCTACGATCCTCTGAGGTACCTGAAACATAATCCAAAACTATAAGCCCAAAGCTTAGTGAGTTTCCCCAAAATACCAATATACAAACAAATAGCACATATATAATAACAGCATGCAATGGGTCCACAACTAACATAATGGATTACCCCTAAGCCCACAACATATGTCTGGCTTGCCCTTGGCCTACAAACTTATGTATGGCTTGCTCCCTGAGCCCACAACATAAGTTTGGCTTGCCCCTGGGACCTACAACTTATGTCTAGCTTGCTCCCCGACCTGATTAGTCGTCAACCTGAATACCACTAAGCCCTTAGTACGAGACTGGCAGTCCCTTCCCGGCCCTCAACTCGTATATAGAATGCTCATGAGCCCTCAGTATGAGTATGTCATGACCTCCCCAGCCCTCTACTCATATATGGTTTGCTCCAGGGTTTTTGGCAACAACACGGAGCATTACACCCTCCACCCAACCCATACAATATGTCAACATATAAAGATAATATCATACACAGAACAAAGAGACAGTATCACAGGTAGTCCTACAGATCTACCAGACTAGCATATCAAAACTAGCATACATATCTATTCCATACTCAACATAATAATGAATATTAGGTTATCAAACCAATAGGCAGACCTTGGTGCCTTCGACCCGAAAGTACAATGAGGAAAACTCACTTCACATAGATGAATCCTACTAAAAGTCTTTGACTGTTGGCTCACCAAAATCCCCACACTATCACAACATAACAATCATCCAATTAATACTTGGATTAAAATCTAAGCTAATAGTCCATTATTAGGGTAAATGACCACTTTTCCCTTTCCTTAGTTGGGCTTAAGATCAATGCCCAAATCTTGATCCAAAAGGCCCAATCACTAAATAACCATCCAATGCCCATAATTGGTCTAATTCTCAAAATTGGGCCCAAATCCTACTTGGAACTTACCTTAAAGTCCTATCCTTCACTTGAACCAAAACATCAACACTCAGATGGTCCAACGAGGACCCAAGCATCTAAGCCGAAAAGGTGGCCCAAACTTGAATCCCAAAATCGGAAAGCCTATAGATGGAGTATGCAGGGCGTACCCAGCTGTATGCTAAGCGTACTCACATTGAGTCTTGTATGCTACGCGTACTGGCTTGTACGCCCAGTGTGCTCCCCGTATTAAGCCATTATTCCCATTAAGCTCTTAATACTTTAAGATAAAGCCCCAAAACGTAGATCTGACTTCCTTGAGCTGGAATAACACGTAAAGTTGCTAACTTTACATTCATGCATATCTGAATGAAGCTATTAAGCCTAGAAATGACTTAATAAATGGCTTAATGCATGCATGATGACTAAAACCCCATAAAGTTGGCACCTTTATGCCTAGGAAGCCTGTAACAAGTTCAGATCTAAAGAAATGATCCCTTCAAATCGTCCTAAACCATCAATCCATACAAAAGGGACCAAATGTGTGCTAAATTAACCCATAAAGAAAAGTAAAAATTGATAAGTCAAGGTTTGAGCTTGATACCTTAGGAATATTACAATGTGTTAAAGGGTTTTGGATCTCAAGTCTCCCACCAAGCTAGGAACTTCACTCTCTTCTAGGTTCTTTAATGATGGACCAAATCAACACAAATTTCTCTTCAAGTGTACAAAATTGCAAAAATGGAGGCTAAGGGGACGCTTAGGGTTTTTTGGATGTTTAGGGATAAGAAATGATTCCAACCTTAAAGATTAAGGATGAATATATAGGGTGCAACACCCCGTTTTAGGGTTTTTAGAAGTCACGCGTACGTCCAGCGTACATAAGCATACACCCAACGTACGCATCCAGTGTCCTAATCCGTCTCAAGCTAGTACGCTAAGCGTACCAGCTTCTCAGCTAGTATGCTAAGCGTACCAAGTGGTATGCCCTGTGTACTACTGCAAGCGCTAAAAAATGAAACTTTGAATTAATGAAGGGAAAAAGTGAACATACCAAGATCTGGGTTTTACAATTCTCCCCCACTTAAACCAGACTTCATCCTCGAAGTCCGCTGTGGTGAACAACTCGGGGTAATGCTCTCGCATCTTAGCCTCTGGCTCCCAGGTCCACTTAGAGACCTTCCAGTGCTGCCATCGCACCTTTACTAAGGGTATTTCTGTATTACACAACACCTTCGTCTTCCTCTCTAGAATAGATACTGGCCTCTCAACCTAGTTTAGGCGTTCGTCAACCTGAATATCATCCAAGGAAACCATCGCATCCTCATCCAATACGCACTTTCACAGTTGTGAAACATTGAAAATTCTGTGAATCTGAATGTGCTCCTTGTGAGGGTCCAATCTGTAAGCAACCTTACCAACCCTGGCAACACTTGAAATGACCCAATATATCAAGGAACCAATTTTCCCCTCTTTTTAAAGAGTATCACACCTTTCCAAAGTGATACTTACAATAATACCATGTCGCCAACTTGAAACTCCAACTCGCATTGGTTCCGGTCAGTACAACCCTTTTGCCGACTCTGAGCAGTCTGCAATCTTTGTCTGATCTGCTGGATCATCTCCATGGTTTGAAAGATTACTTTGGTTCTCCACATAACACTGTGACCATCCTCGCCCCAACATCGGGATACGATATCTCTACCCATACAAGAGCTTAAAGGGCGGGGCGCCAATGTTGGAGTGATAACTATTATTGTAAGAAAACTCTGCAAGGGGCAGGTAGGAGTCCCAGCTCCCACCAAAGTCAATGACATAGTCCCGTAACATATCCTTTAGGGTTTGTATCATCCGCTCACTCTGGCCATTGGTCTACGGGTAATAAGCAGTTCTGAAGTGCAACCTCATGCCCATTTCCTCATGTAACTTCTACTAAAATGGGAGGTGAACCGAACATCACGGTTTGAAACAATGGAGACCGGAACCCCATGGCAAGTAACGATCTTGCAAACATACACATCGACCAACTTCTCGGCCAAAGAACTCTCCCAAACCGCCAGGAAGTGGGCACTCTTGGTCAATTGATCATGATGAACCAAATAGGGCAACTTGGTGATGAAATCCATCGAAATCTGCTCCCATTTCCACATAGGAACCTCTTGAGGTTGCAGCTTTCCATGTACCCTCTGATGCTCAACCTTAACAATCCTCTAGGTCATGCATCTCTCCACGTACCAGAGTATTTCCCTCATCACACACAGCCACCAATAGCTCAATCTCAGATCATGGTACATCTTGGTGACCTAGATGGATAAAAAAACAAGAATTATGAGTCTCCTCTAGTATAATCTGTCTGACCCCACTAGACATCGGAACCCAGACCTGATCACATCGGGTCAATAATCCGCGACTATCTGGAACAAATCTAGTAAATTTCACCTCTGATCCTCTCTTTCTTCTAATTATCTTCCCGAAAAACCTTGCCCTGAGCCTCCGCAATCAATCCCAAAAGTAGGGAATCCACTGATATCCTCATACACGATACCCCATTTGAAGGCCCATCCGACTTGCAGCTCAAAGCATCCGCTACTACATTCGCTTTACCCGGATGGTAAAGCATCTTACAACCATAATCCTTGACTACATCCAGCTACCTGTGCTACCTCATGTTTAGGTTTGGCTGAACCATAGTATGCATCAAAATCTTGTGATCCGTGTAGATAATATAACAGACCCCATAAAGATTGTGCCTCTAAATCTCAAGGGCAAAGACCACTTCTCCCAACTCTAGATCACGCGTGAGATATAGCACCTTATGCGGCTTCAGCTGTCGCGAAGCATAAGCTATCACCCTTCCTCTCTACATCAGGACCTCCCCCAAACCAGTGATGGATACATCACATAATACTAAAAATTCCTCAACTACTTTCGAGAGGGTTAAAATCGGGGCCTTACAAAGTCTCTGCCGAAAGGTCTCAAATGCTGACTGCTACTCAGGGCCCTACCAGAAATCCACCCCCTTCCTCGTCAGATGAGTGAGGGGGACTGAAATCTTGGAGAAATCCTTAATGAATCTCCGATAGTACCATGCTAGACCCAAAATCTCCTGATATCGGGTCGACCAAAGTCCCATCCTGGTTCACGAGGTATCCAAGGAACTGAACATATCTTAACCAAAACTTGCACTTTGAGAAAGTTTCATATAGTCAATCTCGCCTTAAAACACCCAGAAGCTCGCGAAGATGCTCCTCATGTTGCTCCTTGGCCTTGGAATATACCAGGATATCATCAATAAACACTATAACTGAGCAATTGAGCATCGACCTGCAAACCCAATTCATCAAGTTCTTAATACTCTAAGATAAATCCACCAAACATAGATTTGACTTCTGTGAGCTGGAATAACACGTAAAGTTGCTAACTTTACATTTATGCATGTCTAAATGAAGCTATTAAGCCTAGACATGACTTAATAAATGGCTTAATGCATGTATGATGACTAATACCCCATAAAGTTGGCACCTTTATGCCTAGGAAGCCTTTAACAAGTTTAGATCTAAAGAAATGATCCCTTCAAATTGTCCCAAACCATCAATCCCTACAAAAGGGACCAAAAGTGTGCCAAATCAACCCATACAGAAAACTAGACATTGACATGTCAAGGTTTGAACTTGATACCTTAGGAAGATTGCAATGCGATGAAGGGTTCTGGATCTCAAGTCTCCCACCAAGCTATGAGCTTCGCTCTCTTCTAGGTTCTTCAAAGATGGACCAAATCAACACAAATTTCTCTTCAAGAGCTTAAAAATGCAAAAATGGAGGCTAAGGGGACGTTTACTCTTTTTTCGAGGTTAAGGGATAAGAAACGAGGCCAACCTTAAAGACTAAGGATGAATACATAAGGTGCAACACCCTATTTTAGGGTTCCTAGAAGTCACGCATACACCAACCATACATAAGCATACACCTAACGTATGCATCTGGTGTCTTGATCCGTCTCAAGCTAGTACGCTAAGGGTACCAAGTGGTACAACCCGTGTACCAACTGCTCAGCTAGTACGCTATGTGTACCAAGTGGTAGGCCCTATGTACTACTCCAATGGCTAAAAATGAAACTTTGAATTAATGAAGGGCAAATAGGGGTGTCGTTTGGATGGATTAGTTTGATCCTATCAAATCAAGTAAATCCAAATTGATTTCGGTTTTCAAAACATGGATCCGAATAGTCCAAACTAAATTCAAATTCGATCTGATCCGATCCAATTATAATTTGATTGGATCGGTTTTTTATAATTCGGTTTTCGAAAATCGAAACATTTTAAAACGGCATATAATTATAATATGTCCCAATTTTACACAAGAAGCAAAAACAAATTATTTAGTAGTGATTTGAAATTTATAAACAACTACAAAGAATGTATATTATAGTTAGATATTTTATAGATAGAAAACTTTTGAGAGAAAATGCATATTAATGTTTTTTTGTCGGGTGAAACGTTTTGAACCTATTTGAAAAAATAAATATCTAAATTAATAAATAACAATAGATATATATTAAAAATAAATAGGTAATAAATGTTTATTCAGTTTTTTTGGACTATTCAAATTTTATTTTATAAACCAAAACCAATCTGAAATCCAAAATAATAAATTGGTTTGGTTGAAAACCAATCCAAAGATTTGAATATCCGAATAACAATTTTAATGAATAACAAGTGGTTTAAAATTAATGAATAACAATTTTAAATGATAATAAAATCAAATTATAAATTACATTTAGATATAAATGAATTGTATTTTAAATGAAAATCATTATTGAAATTAGAAAATGATCGTATAAGTAAAAATATAATTAATGAATACTAATAATTGTTAAAAATAATACTAAATAGATAATTATATTTAATTCTATTAATGAGGAATGTGGGTTGATGTCAATGAGTATTAATGTTCAAAATAATAGAGATTATATATATATATATATATATATATATATATATATATATATATATATATATATATATATATATATATATATATATATATATACTAGTGTAAAACTATTATCTCAAAGTTAATGTGAATAACATAACCATTTTAAACATATATTTTTCAATATTTTAGAAATACATTTTAATCTTTGCTGCGCAACGTGCGGTAATTCATCTTGTATAGAATAAAAGGCTTCAAAATTGTGGAAATATATGTGCTCACGACGTGAGGTATGAAACTCATGATGTGAGAACTGGATGTGAGCAAAATGTTTTTCTTCTTTTGAATCTTCAAGTTTTGTAAACTCTACTGCCCACGTAATTCGTTAAAACTCATTTAAGAATATATTTTATGCACTCTTTCCTTCTTTCTTTAAAATTGCACATGATTTTCACCCAACACTTATCAAAAAGTGTGGTCTTCGGTTCTGAAACTCTAACACACTCGACTCTCCATTTTAGTTTTCTCACTAGATATGTTAACAATTTTGCAAACAAAACAAACCAGTGGTTGTAACAAGAAAACACACATCTACCATTCGATTACATGCATTTGAAACAAACCAAATAAAAATACACAAACTAAACACCCAAAATATAAACTAAGAAAATAAAATAAAACTCAAATAAAAAGGATAAATAAGTAATTCATCATCTCCATCTCCTTCTGCTCCACTAGGCCCTTCCCCGTCGTGTTGTCCTGATGCCCAAAGCTCTTCCTAATTTTGTATGTAAGGATAGTGAGGTGGCAATGTGGGTGGATGCTCGATATGAAAATGTGAGAACAATATGTCCACGGATTGGTTGTGATAATTCAGGCCCCCTCGAAGATTGTCTAAATACCTAGCAACCTGAATTTGAAAAGGGTCGGTGGGAACACGTCCCTCAAATTGTTGTTGTTATGGACCCCACACTCCTCTCGCTCTCACGTTCCTACTCCCTCTTGGTCTTGGCTGTTCCTCGGGTTGCCCAACTTGTTCCCCCTCATTATCAGCTGGAATACTCCAATGTGTGCCCATATTAAGGACAACATTCACTGATTCCAAGAAACCCATTGTAAGATCGGTACCCTTGATGCTTGTTAGAGTATGCATCACCCTTGGCACAAAAATCCCATACAAATTTGCCAATCAAGTTACAAAATTCCCTCCCACTATTAGGCTTCTGGCTTGTGATGTGCCCGCCTTACTTGCCAAATATTGCGGAAGAAAATAGGGATTATTGCAACATACAGTCGGTGTGATGATGCTCCATATAAAAAACAAATTCAAAGTAGTCACATTATGCCTATGTTTTTATGATTAATTGAAAATGTACTAGGCGGTGGATGAGATGATGAATGGGTGACCGGATTTGGCTTTCCTGTGAGACCTCGGAATGAAACTAGCTGTTAGCAATTATTGTCCAAAAACCATACCCATTTACACCTTGAGAGTAATCCCTAGCGGCTAATCTTAAAACCCATAAAAATGGGAGACATTGCTTCATCTTGTTTATACAAGACCATTCTTGTCACACCCCCAAACCAAGGATAGCAGAAACATCCGAGGGTGGAGGGCTTCATGTATAGTATCACAACAACTAGTATAATAATGCTCAAAGTAAATACAACCATTATGAATATAATCGAGAAAGTTACATGGTTTTATAAGAGTACATGTTTCAAAATCAATAACAATATAATGACAAAATGTTTTGATTAATACTGAAGCGTTCCATCCTCAAAAGCCGGTAGTCACCTGTTTTTATTTATTACCTGAGAATACAAGAAATTTTGAAAGAGTGTCAACGATTACGTTGGTGAGTGCATAAGCTTTTGTATATAGAGTAAAAATACTTTCTTTGTAAATGTAAGGTATATATAAGAAAAATCCAATAGTTTCCTCATAAAATGTGTTGCAGTCTTAAGACCCAAGACCCAAAATGTACAAGTATTTTACCATACTTATAATAATGTATGCAATGTTATAAAAATAAAACCCCTTTTAAACATAGAGATCCACGTAAACTATGTGTATTGTTATTTCCCTATATGAGTTGTTATAACCATACTGTTTGACATAGTAGCCTGTGACGATGTTCTTTAGGCATCAGAATGTTATGACATTTGTCACCCCAGACCTGCTGATCTAACTGTTGCATGTAACTAAGGTGTGGATTGTCAATCCTGATATAGATTTATATACAAGTATGACGCTCTCCCTACAAGAGAATGTAGTTATAACTATAGGATTTTTAACCAGTACTCTAAGAGTACAATGAAGTAGTGCCTCACAACCGTATTTAACGAGTTTACATGTAGTGTAATTGAAAACCTTTTTGTAGTAGGAGTATAACCCTCCTTAATAAGTTTGTAGAGTTGATGTAACATAAACTATACCTATTATAGCTTATCATGAATGTATGTAGTAATGAAAAACCCGTTTGTAATGAGAATTGAACCTTTTCAAACTGAATTGTAATATAGCACATCATAAACCATACTTATTATAGTTCATCATGTATGTTTGTAATGACCAAGAATTATTGTAATGAAAGAATATTTCTGTTATTTAAGTGTAAATTAACAGAAAACACAAGTAAATGTGTAGTCATCATAGGTAAACACTTTGCTCAACACATTACAAAGTGTTAATAACTTGTAAACTGTTTGTATGTAGTTTTATGTTTCTGTCACTGTTTTTGTAAAAATCAAAGAAAAATCATCGTGAGTCAAAATCTAAATCCGTAAACTCCAGAAGTTCACAAAATGTGTATAGTATAATCAAAATTTTTATTATAAATTTTAATGATTCCTAACTAGTGTCAAAATGACCATTTTCACTGACCGGTCCGGAATCTTTGCTACAATGATAAACAGTTTTGTAAAAATCACTATAATTTGTAGAAAAATCATATAATCATGTGTAAGTAATCATTTTAAAGGTATAAATCTGAACTATTTTCATATTGAACAGTTTTGAAAGTCATGGAGTTTAAGATGGTCAAAACAGTTCGTGATTGAGTAATAACTTTTCTGTTGAAACCGGTCATTTAAATTTAAGCATGTTTTGATGTTGTAACTTGTATTTTACCCCATAAAACTAGATGAAAACGTGAAACGAAGGGGGTATGAATTCACTTTGAATGATTTCCCGAGATGTATAGTTGAAGAAGAGGGGTTTCTAAGTCAAGAACACTTGGAGAAGGCTTGAGGATTTGAAGATCTAAGAACAAATATGACAATATTTGGATTTTAGTGAGGGTGTGTAGAATATTCAAGAGTGGTCATCAAAAAGAGATTAAAACAAAAAAGTGGTAAAAAAACCGGGACCAAGAGGCGAACCAGCGAAGTTTTGAGGGTTAGAACCGAAGGTTCAATCCAAGAAGGTTGAGACCCGAAATTGGGTTTGGTCTGAGAAGGCTCGCAGACAAAGTTGTCGAGTGGGAAGCGAGAATGAGGTGAACCGAAGACCGAAGGCGAGATGAGCCGAAAGACGCTTTAGTCCGAAGTGACATGAAGCGAACCGAAGTGCCTTGAAGCGAACCGAAGTGTCTTGAAGCGAACCAGGTCTCGGACCGAATGTAGGTTTCAGTCTTAAGGAGGGTTCGACTCTAGGGGCTTCGGTTCTAAGGAGGCTTCGGCCCTATTTTGCTGTTTTTCAACTATCTTCCCATTTTGAGTGGTTTTTGACTAAGTTACAGGTCGGGATGCCCCAAGTGATTATAAAGAAGTTAAGAGAGGGTTTTGAGAGAGATTTGGGAGATATTTGGAGAGAGAGAGAGAGAGAGAGAGATAGAGTGAGAGAGATTGAGAGAGACTTTGTTTGTGACCTTTATTAGAGTTTAGCCTCGTAATGCAAGCTTCGTAAAACCTATTATGCTTTGTCATGAGTGTTTCACACCCCCGAAGGGTACTTAATAGTGCTTTATAGAGTCATTACCTCACTTACCATGGTTAGGGTTTAGAATTTCTGAACATTTGAAACTTCTGAGTGATACTTTGTATTATGATAGAGGGTTGTACATAAGAAGACATAGAATATATCCTATCATACAAGCACTACATGACTTTATCAGTTTGACTTGTTAACTTTTGTTGACTTTGACTTGACTAGAATTTGACGGTTGTCACAATTCTTCATGTGAACTCGGCCAAAATACATTCTCTATATTGACCACCGAGAGAAAAAACCAACACCATGGAAAAGTGGGAATCAACCTTGATCGATTCAAAAGAAAATGTTGAGAAAAATTCCACACATAATTGCTTGAAAACCACATCCTTAATTGAAATTAAATTCCTCTACCCGTTACAAGTGAAAGATGCCCCATTTTCAAAGAATGTTTTTGTAAGATACGGGTTCAATCTTTCCAATATCCTAATTTCATTCAGCTTGTCCCATTCTGTTGTTGGTGAAATGGCAAACTCTTGATTATAGAGCCATCCCAACATGTTCATGTAGCTTTTCAACATTTCTTGTGGGATATCATCAGGAAATTCGTAAAAAGGGTGTAGCCTCAATGCATTCCTTTGTTGTTGTTGAGGAGCTACTCTCGGACCCATAATACCTGCAAAATACAAAATAAACGATACCCAAAATAGAAAACCATAGATTTAATGTGAATAGAAACCACATAAACGATTCACCCAGTTCTCATATCATGAGCTTGAACCTCACGTTGTGAGTTCAGTTCGTCGAGAAAACCATAATCGGGCATTATCGATGTGAAATCAAACCAAAAAAGCATTGTGGTTTCCTTAGATTGTAAATCTATGTTCATAGAACACACATCCAACAACAAATTCACTAATAATAGAACCAATTTTGACATTTGCATTTCAAGAGCGAACCATTACTCTAAATGCAAAAAATTAGTAAAATTAACAAGATTAAAGTATGGGAATCTTACCGAAATCAAAGATGGAACACGAAATTGAGAAAAGTTCGAGAAAATCGGTGGAAAAATCGAAGTGTAAGGACCAATAACCTTTTCCATTCATGAGTGGTTTCTAAGAAAGTGATACTCATATGTTTGTGGTTGTGTATAAACTAGTCCCCCCTGTGTTTTTAAAGCTCACGTTGTGATTTATGGATCTCACGTCATGATTTTCAAACTTGTAACATCCAGACTCCCAGGTATATTATTCATGTGTTTAATGTTGAGGTTTATTGAGTGACTCGACGAGTTGTCAGTACAACACGTCGAGTAGAGTCGAGTTTTTGTATGTTGGAGCAAAATTACCATGCATAAACGTAAAGATCGAAGCTTTACATGACAACTGAGTCTTGAGATGCTGGATCTAGTGTTTGGAGTGGTAGATCTTCTTAGAATTGTCTAAATGAGGAATGAGTTTGAATGGACTCGCCGAATCAATGGGCGGACTCGACGAGTCATTATGGGTTTGTCCCGTTAAGCCTGATCATGCAATAACTCGCCGAGTTGGTGGTCAACTCGAAAAACTGTGACATCCCCTAATTTCTCGTCCAGAAAAGACCGATTTAATTTATTCTTTTTAAAATAAAATCTAGGAGAAATCCTTTTAAAAGATGTCGCGGAATTAGTCCCCAAAACAAAACATGATAAAAGTTTAGCAAAACCTTTCTTTAAGAAATGTATAGTTTCATTTCCTATCAAAACCTCGGGATGTCATGTTCAGATAAAGATCAAAAGCATAAACAAGACATTATAAGCCTTTTAACAGTTATTTACAACTACTGGCCTATAATCCAAAATTATCTCGGCATACTTCGACTATGCTCGGGGTCCACTACTTGTAACATAAAAAGCTGAGTGGGTCAGGCTTGGGAGCCTGGTGAGCATATAGGGTTTTTAACCCACAATAATAATAAACTTATTAAGTTCATCAATCAACAATAACCCTAATTACCTGTTCCCGTTATCCTCACTTTACGTCCCTAAACACTTATCACAAGGGACCTAGCCTAGAGAATATCATCGGGATGGACACTACTACTAAGGGGTTTCCTTAGCCATACATGTCCTAAAGGTAACCATGAGGGGGATGGAGTACATCGAATGAACACTCTTAGTTCATTACACCTACAGGTTGTGGGCCTGCCAGTGTTCCACTAGACTGTCCGTGGTCGTCATCCAAACTCCGCTAGATGACTGTATCTTAAATCATACCGAGGCCTCTCATCACTTTTATTTTTATCACACGTCACTATCTACCCATGTTTTACTCAACATATTTGAAGATAAAAATACATATACAGTTTAAAATTTGTATAAAACATCAATTCAACAATTGTCTCAAATAAAGAGTCAATATATATACACATAGCACGTATTTATATAAAATACTTCATATCTATGTGTAAGATGAAAGTGACTATACACTCACATGATTTGATGATAGTCGGGCATCAATTCGTTGCTTAAAATGATCGCTTCTAATAAAACCGGGAGTTTTATTGAAAAACCGGGCTCTGCAAAGGTCGGGCTTCAAAACCAAAAAGATAAGTTTTCCAGGCTTCTCGGGCACTCCGTGGAGTATTCCGGGGCTTAGAATCGATACCGGGGATTTGGGGGATGTTAAGATGAAAGAAATATTGGTTTAGGGGCTAAAATGACAAGATTCCGAAATATACCCGGGAGGTATCGCACCCTCGTATTTATAGGAGCGAGCCTTATGATTGGATGGTCAGGAGAGAAGCCACGCATTGCAGATCCAGAGCTCCCAGCGGGGTGGCTCGCACGTGGGCTGCGCATGCGAGGGGCTCGCTGTCGCTTCCTGATTGGGCCACGGTCTAGTCGAGGCTTCGGATGTGGCTCCTCCTGCGAGGCTCGGACACGAGGAATGGAGCACGCGTCGGACTTCTAGTGGGTCAGACTTCGGATGCGAGGGCAGGCGACACATCTCTCTAGCTAGCCTCCGGTGACTCAGCAACTCGGACACGTGGCTCGTCCTAAGTGAAGGTGACGTGGTCGAAGCCACCAATGCGAATTTTCTCGGTTTTTGTGCAAAAACTTCTAAAATCCATAACTTTCGCATACGAGCTCCATTTTTGATGTTCTTTATGTGCACGCGTAGGTTAAATTATGCTCTATAACTTTCGTTTAGACTTCGTCCTCTAATTTTGAATTTAATTTTTTTTTTATTATTTTTAACAGACCGGGATAGGAAATCCATTAAAAATTCATAACTTCTTCATCCGACATCCGTTTTTGTCAGAATTTTTACCGTTGTGCTACTAATGACGAGACCTTCGATTCTCGTTTAGGTTGTGTCGGCTAAAAATCTCTCGATCTAAAATTCGAGTTTTTAGCTGTCTACTGCTAAGCTGAAACTTCGAAAAATCATAACTTCGTCATACGAAGTCAGGTTTGGGCATTCTTTTTATCGAACTTCTCGGTTTAACGAATACTACGACTTTCGTTTGGATTACTAAGGCTAAAAAGTAGTTTATCAAAAGCTCACTTTTACGACATTTAGCACCGTGCCGGTTTTGTCGCGAAACTTCGATCAGTCATAACTTCTTCGTTATAACTCGGATTTTGGCATTCTTTATATCCCCGAAATCCTTGTTTTGACCACTACAACTTTATGTAAATATATCGGGCTTATCTCACACTTTAAGTTTGATGCTTATTTTTATTCTTAATTAATTAAACCCTAATATTTAAGCATAAAACACATAAAACACATATAATTCACATAATTCCTTTTCATTTCTTCAAAATGAGTTACGAAGGTTATCCTAGACTATCACCTCAATATAAATGCCTAGGCTAGAAACACGAGTGTTAAACAAGCTAAGCTGGATCTTCACAAGACTTTTGAGGAAAAGAGTGGACTCGACGAGTCACATGGTGCACTCGACGAGTCGGGTCAAACATGGACTACTGACTCAAGTTTGACTTTTGTTGACTTTAGGGTTTGGTCAAACATGAGTAATGGAGAACATGGAGGGTAAAATGGTCTATTATCCACTTCAAGAGTTAGAGAGATAAAGAATAATCTTCGGTTATTAGAGTCGAGAAAAGAGTATTAATTAGAGATATTCATCCTTTGTGTTAGGCGAAGGCTAGTTCGAGATATGAGTGTGAGGTTATTTGATTACTTGCTTGCGAGGTGAGTCTTCTCACTATACTTACCTAGTGTGGCAAATCCAAGTTGTGTGACCAACAGGTCTTATGCGCTTACATTGTGTATTGTTATATCCTACATTATTTCTTTGTGATTTATGTTGTGTATTATTTAGAGCATACAAAGTTAGGACCGGAGGGTCCATCAGAGTTGTGGGAATGGAGGGTTCCACTGAGACACATTGACCAGAGGGTCTTACTATGTTATAGCCTCGAGTGGCTAAAGAGCCGTGTGTGGTATTTTAGGGAACTCACTAAGCTTCGTGCTTACCGTGTTATATGTTTGAGGTACTTCTCAGGATCACGGTAAGGCGCCGACTTGATTGTACACACATCCGAGAGTGAGTTATGACTGAGAAGATCCTAGAGTTTTGATTTATAAAGTTTTGATCATGAGATTTGATGATTTGAAATTGTGATTTTGAGATTTTATTACTATGATAAAGGTGTTTTTAAATTGAAAAGAAATTTGGTTTGAAAATTTACATCGTTACAAGTTGGTATCAGAGCCTTGGTTGAGGGATTCGGATGCACCTTCGGGTATGTCTGGACTCAAACTGGGGATTTGAGAAAAAATTTCAAAAGAAATGATTTTTCTAAAACAAGCAAGAGTTTCTAAGAGAAAGCGAGAAGGAGCAGCGTGTGCAAGCCAGAGCCCGAACGGTGATTTCCCAAAATACTCTTACTTATTTGTGGTATGAGTTATTATTGAGATATTAGCGATGCATTCTAGATGATAGGCTAGGTATTTCATATATTCGAGCTAGAGTTTCCTAATTTGTGATGCCTTAGCCTACGCATTTTTGTTATTTGTGATGTGCTTTGAGTATGTGCAGAGTAATCCCACAGGAATCTTTTAGAGAGAGCTTTGAGTAGAGGAGTAATCTAGGAGAGATACCCAGATGAGCATTGGAGAAGCCTACCGGGGGAGTAATTAGATACATGCGAGAGTTAGGGTTGCTCGAGTTTGGTGATACCTTTCGAGTGTGAGTAAAACAGATAGAGTTGTCACCTAGAGTGGTTTTACATGCTGACAGAGATTATTCGATGCCCGAATGCTGCTTACTTTGTGCTTTGTGGAACTCTTGATGATGGGAGTCAACTACTAAGTGAATATGACGATATTCAGGAGGTAGACAGATGGCATCATAAGGAGTTCTTTAGCAGCTGATGGCAGAGATCTGTGAGAACCTAGGAAGAGCCTAGGGAGTGACCTTAGTCAGATGAGTACGCTGATAGAGGAGAGTATTCGTTGGGAGCGACCAGGTTTAATGGGATTGGTGATCGAGAAGGTTGAGCAGCTACTTAAGAAATCTGTGATTACGCGTGTGGAAAGTATGGGTAGATGAGGTAGGTAGTATGGGCCCGTACTACTGAAAGTATAGGACCCATACTCAAAACAGGGAGAATTCCAGAGGTTTTAAGTAGCGGATTGAGAGGAGATAACATGGTTCAGATACCATGATTCATAGCATATTGAGAGGAGATAACATGGTTCAGGTACCATGATTCATAGAAGATTGAAAGGAGATAACATGGTTTGGGTACCATGATTCATAGCATATTGAGAGGAGATAACATGGTTCGAGTACCATGATTTGTAGCAGATTGAGAGGAGATAACATGGTTCGGCTACCATGATTCATAACAAATTGAGAGAAGATAACATGGTTTGGTACCATGATTCGTAGCAGATTGAGAGAAGATAACATGGTTCAGGTACCATGATTCATATCAGGTCGAGAGGAGATAACATGGTTTGGGTACCATGATTCGCATCAGATCGAGAAGCGATCACATTGTTCGAGTACCATGATTTGTGACGGTTAGTGCTTCTGGTTTTACCAGTTATCCGTTGTGATTGATTAGACTAAGATCAGATGTGATATAGTGTGGGGGCAGAGGTCCATGTTGAATGAGTCTTAATGGAGCATACCTTGAGGGGTAATCGAGTTAGTTTTCGAGAGATTTTTTGTGAGATGCTAGTTCAAGTTGTAAGAGTCAGGGATGAGAAGAGATGATGCTTACTGGATGATCGCGGTCTGAGTTGAGCAATTGAATGAAAGATAAGGTGTCATCTTCTGTGGCAAGAGTTGTGCTGTCCCTGTTTCTTGGGAGAAGCAAAACAGATGATGAGCTTCCGGATTTCAGAGCACGGGGGTAAACCGCATGGGGTTGCATAGGGTTGCAACCTTTTCACTAGATAATTTTAGGCAGTATGTTTCCTGCAAGGTATTTCTTATACCATGAGAGAGTCATTTGTGGGTCTATGATGGAAGAGATCAGGGAGGTGCCTTTTGAGGGAGGCATACTTTAAGAGAGGTAATGTATGATGTACATGTTCAGGAAAGGATGAGTGTCTCCGCGGCGAGTAGCCGCAGGTCAGGGACATTATGCTGGTTAGGAAGTCTTCGAGGTGAAAATGGCGAATTCTAGGTGGTTGGATCGTAAGGGTAGATTCGACGGTTGAGAATTTCTAGTTAGATGTATGGGTTGTTATATGCATTTTGGGAAGGGCAGAAGTTGATTGGGAAACCAACTTCAGATTCAGTATGAGTATTCTTGCATGTGTTTCGAGCAATAAGAAGAGGGAGTTTCGGATTGTCGTCAACGTGCTCTGAGTTATTGACGATGTCTCCGTGTTTCAAATTGAGAGATGGAATATTCCGAAGTTACAAGTTGTGTGAGAGGAAGATCGGTTGTAAGATTATAAGAGGGTACTTTGCGGTATCCGAGTATGATGTCGTGAGTCTGAGATTAGTGGTTGAGGCAAGACATCATGAGGTTCTGTGATGGTGTACTGAGGAATCCGAGTATGATGTCATCATGTTCAGATTATTTTGAGTCTTGAGTTAAGAGATTGCAAGTGGTGTATCAAGTATCTATGGTTCCAGTAGGAGCCCTTTTGCTATTGGACATCAAGCGAGATTATCTAAGAATGGGAATTACAATGAGAAAAGGAATTTTGTCATGGCGGTTTCCCTCAGGAGTAGTGATGCTTATCTTGGATGGGTGTGCGCACCTATCTATGTTGCGCTGCGGAGCATGAGTTAGTGAACGAAGTGTGGTGTCGAATTGAGGATAAGATCGTGGGGTGGTAAGAGAAAGTGTTGTAAGACTACGGGGAGCTGTAACATCCATCAGTTAGTGCGAGTGAGTATGGTGATACTGCAAGGAGTTGTAGTATTCACCAGTCAGCGATAAGGTGTGGTGATACCGTGGGGAGCCATAGTATTCACCAAACAACGAGCGAGCATTGTGAAACTGCAGGGATTCGTAAGTTTCACTGGTTAGCGGAAGAGTATTATGGAATTGTGAGGAACCGTAACTTTCACTAGCTAGACAAATAAGAGAGAAGCGTTGTGAATCTACAGGGAGCCATAGTATTCACTAGTTAGGGCATGACACAGGGAGTTCATAGGCTTGTGTAGCCTTATCAATTGAGTCTGTGGGATCCTGGTGGTCGGGCTAGGGACGAGACTGGGATCTCCCTAATGGTCGGCAATCGTTGTATTTTGAGTTAAGGTGTGGTTATCGCAATCAGAAGGAATTGGATAAGTGATGTATGCGTTTGTTGTGGGTCGTGGGCTATGAGTTGAGTGCTTCATTAGGACGATTGGTTCCAATTCTGCGTTGGGCTAGACTCTCGAGTTTGAGTTAGCTCTAGTGGTGTATTGAGAAGGCAAAATGAGATTCTAGATTTAGAGGTGGGTTCCATTTTCAGGGGTATTGTGTGTTATCTGATGTCTCAGACCCGAGTGAGCCAGTTCGTTTGTATAGGAAGGACCACGAGACGTATGGAACTAATGAGTAGTAGAAGACAGAGGTCGAGGGTGAGACGATTTCATTTGGGGTTGTAATAGTCGCTTGGGGTAAAGCGAACTTCGTGAGTTGTGTATCACACTGGGCTGAGATAGTTATTGTGAGAAGGAAGCCAGTGAGACGTTTTGGGGTATGCAATGGGTAACCTTCGGAGGTTCAAGTGTTGGGTTGGGAGTTGACTTGGTGCTCAGTGTTGAAAGGGATATTTGAGAAGGGAGCTAGGGCTTATGATTATTAGATGTCAAAGGATACTTCTGAGCGAGCATGATCATTTTCTGTGTTTGAGGACAGGGTATTAAAAGTTCATTGTTCAGCTTGGTTTTGATTGCAGTACAGTGGATGGGTCCCTGGTGTGATGTGACCCTTTCATTCCTTGGAGTATGATCTGAATCGTTTAGTATGTCTGGTATGAGTGATAGGTAGCCAATTATTGGTCTTTGACTTGTTTCTATCTGTCACAAAAAGAGATGAAGAGGGGTAGTGAGTTATCAAGGTCTATTATTCGAGGAGAGAATACCATGGTAATATCTTGAGAGGGTGGTATGGTAGTGAGACAGGCCACTAAAGTTTCCAGATTCTGTAAAGTCAGATTGGGTAGCGTAGCAGCAGAGGGGTTTGTCCTTTTTTGGGGAGTTCATGTTAGGATTTAGGTGTCCCTGTAGGAAGATAGCTGTGTGGTATGATCCTTTCGGTGGTGCTTTTCGGGTTGTTGGGTTCGATCTATGTGATGTTGAGGAGCGATTTCGAGGGCAAAATCTAATTCAAGTGTGGGACAATTGTAACATCTGGATCTCCAGGTATATTATTCATGTGTTTAATGTTGAGGTTTATTGAGTGACTTGACGAGTTGTGAGTCCAACTCGTCGAGTAGAGTCGAGTTGACTGCGTGGGATTAATGAATGGACTCGACGAGGCAGATAGCCGACTCGCCGAAGTTGGTGCTGCACAGAGAAACCCTAATTTCCCGGGGTTGGAGCCTATATAAGAGAATTTATGCCCTCATTTCTGCCTCCCCAGTTGCCTAACCTTCCTATGTAAAATGCTAAATGTATGTAGTGAGCTGTGAGGGTTTGTCCCGCTAAGCTTGATCATGCGATAACTCGACGAGTTGGGGGTCAACTCAATGAACTGAGCTAGACCTTCACGAGACTTTTGAGAAAAAGAGTGGACTTGACAAATCACATGGGTGCACTCGGCGAGTCGGGTCAAACATGGACTATTGACTTTAGGGTTTGGTCAAACATGAGTAATGGAGACCATAGAGGGGTAAAATGGTCTTTTATCCACTTCAAGAGTTAGAGAGAGAAAGAATAGCCTTCGGTTATTAGAGTCGAGAAAAAAGTATTAGTTAGAGATATTCATATTTTGTGTTAGGCGGAGGCTAGTTCGAGATAGGAGTCTGAGGTTATTTGGTTACTTGTTTGTAAGGTGAGTCTTCTGACTATACTTACCTAGTGTGGAAAATCTGAGTTGTGTGACCGAAAGGTCTTATGTGCTTACATTGTGTATTGTGATATCCTATATTACTTCTTTGTGATTTATGCTGAGTATTATTCAGAGCTTACAGAGTTAGGACTAGAAGGTCCATCCGAGTTGTGGGACCGGAGGGTCCCACTAAGACACTATCACACCCCAAACCGGAATGGCGGAAACGTTCGGGGGCGGAGTACGTCATGTCAAGTATCACAACATATGCATTATAGTAATCAAAGTACAACGACCATTTCATTAATAATGTATTAGTTTTTACATAAGTGTTTAAACACTAGGTGTTCAACATCAAAAATAGATATAGTAAAAGACAAAAGACGCAACACGGTACTAGGCTGTCTTCTCAAAAGCTCCGGGAGTGTACCTATCTACTGGATTCCTGAGAATACAAGTTATACTGAAAGAGAGCGTCAGCATTAAAGCTGGTGAGTTCATAAGTATTACTTTATAACTCAAATTCGTTTTCTCGTTATTTGATAAAGTAAACACGTATTTCCCCATAAAATCCTATATTTTTTGATGTATTATACGATAAGCAAACAAGGTGAAAGTTTCTGGTTTCTAAGTGGTATACTGTATTATAAATTATACAAAATCATAAGGAAAAGGCGTTTTCCAATACGAAAAGAGTATTTCCGTATTTAAACTGGTAAAGTACTGTATTACAATTTTATAAAAATAAAACTATGTGGAACTATACTTATTCATACACTAATCATTAAATTCAATACCAAATTGTGAGTTATTATAACCATACTATATGACCTAGGATCTCTTGAACATGACGTTCTTCAGGCGTCATAATATGTAAGACATTTGTCACCCCAGGCATACCTGCCTAACTATAGCAAGCAGTTCAGGTGTGGGATTTCAGTCCCATATAGATCTATATACAAGGTCGTGCTCTCCCTCCAGGAGACTTTGGTTATAATTTCAGGGCTTTTGTTGGTACTTGGAAAAGTACATGAAGGTAGTCTCATAAGTGCTATATTGATGATTATCTATAGAATATTGATAAGTTACTAGGTAATAAATACTCAGTAGGTCAATTATAGTTTATATGGTTGTTTTCTGATTGATGTTTTCTGATTGATGTTTTATAAAGAATCTTTTCTACTCATTTTTTGTTAAATACCAATGAATGTGTTCTCTAAACTATACCTATTATAGTTTAACTTTTAATAAGAAATCGATACTACTGCTATTCCATGAGATAATATTGTTATTCCATGAAGTTCACTGTTTGTAACAAACAGTACCAACAGTTAGAAAACCATTTTATATCTATATAAACATAATATTTATATAATTGTGATTAATTAGATCTTCGATTAAATAACTTTACCCCAAGCCCACAACCAAACAAGGAACACGAAATGGGGTCAAATTCTATATTCTAAATCTTCTGAATCCAAATTATATAATTTACAAAGATATAAATATTTAATTTTAGCAATTATAACAATTTAAAATATATTAAAACATTTAAAATTCTTTTGAGATAGTAACACAATTTCATTGTGTTTCACTTGTATTTCCCCCCTAAAATAGTTAAAATCGTGAAAATGAAGAGGTATGAACTCACTTGATAGGTGGTGATTTGGGCAGTGTTTCATTTCTACAAATGATATTTTTCAAAGAAATCGTGAGTTTCTTATGAAAAACTGGGCTTCATGCGGGCAGAGTTTCGACCGGATAAGATTATTTTCTCGAGGGTTTTGGAGCTCTGGGCCTTACACGGGTGCTAGATAACTTACTGGGGCTTCAGGGTAGTTTAGAGGGGCTTAAAAGAGTATTAAAGGGTGAAAGAATGAGTAAAGAAGCAACCAAAGTCGGGCAACCTCGCTTTCCTTTTATAGTGGTCGGCTGCCTCGCTCTACGTTGGGCGTACTTCGGTACGTTGGGCGTACCTTTGTACGCTGCGCGTAGGTGCTTCATGGCTTAGGAAGTGTCAGCTTGAGCGAGATACGTGTATGCATGTGAAGGAGGAGCGACATAGACCATCCGAGGCCTAGCGTTCGAGTACGCCGGGGGTCACCGAGTACGCAGAGCATACTCCTTCGCACCAGCTTCGTAATTTGATCCTAGAACTTCAAAAATTCATAACTTTTGCATACGAGCTCCGTTTTGACGTTATTTATATCCACGCATAGGTGAGATTATATTCTACAACTTTCGTTTAGACTCCATCGGCTAATTTTGAATTTATTTTTTTAATGTTATACTCTTAACAGGCCTAGATAGGCAAGATCCATTAAAAATTTATAACTTCTTCATCTGACGTCTGTTTTCATCTATCTTTTTACCTATGTACTAAAATTCATGAGACCTTTGATTCTCGTTTAGGTTGTTTTGGCCAAAAGTTGTTCAAACTAAAAATAGAGATCATTTAGTGGTACTTTTTAGGTTGTTGATTTCAATCAATGTGACGTGGAGAAGCGATTTCGAGGGAGAAATCTAATTCAAGTGGGGGAGAATTTGAACATCCGGACTTTCAGATATGTCATTGTGTTTTTAATTTTGAGGTTTATGGAGTGACTCGACGAGTTGTGAGCCCAACGCGTCGAGTAGAGTCAAGTTGTCTGTGTGGCTTTAATGAATCAACTCGACGAGTAAGAGGGTTGACTCTTCGAGTAGGTGTTAGGCAGAGAAACCCTAATTTTTCGGGTTTGTGTCCTACTTTTAAGGGCCTTAAGCCATCATTTCCGCCTCCCTTATCCCTAGAGAGCCCTGTGAGAAACCCTAGATCGGTTCCATCCATTGTGAGGGAGGAAGAGTCCATTTGGGTGTTCTTGTGCAACTTTGGAAGAATATTTGGAGAGCATCTTTGCTTGGACCAGAGAGGGACGTTTGGATCCAGAGATTTCTCAGTGGTTAGCTTCTGTTGGAGGTAAAAATATGCTAACTTGATCATTCTTTGTGTAGATCTTGGTTTGGGAGAGATTTTAGGGTTTTCTCTCATCCATGTTGTGTTATAAAGTCCCTTGAGCATATCTTGAGGTTGAAACCTCAAATTTGGACTGTAGGAGGTCTTGTGAGCCCAAAGACCCAAGCTTTATGGAACTAGAGGAAAACATTTGAACATTAAACCTATGTAAGAGCTTGTATTGGCATTATTGAGCCGATATGCCATGCATGAGCGTAAAGTTGCAAACTTTACGTGGTATTCAAGCTTTAGGAGGTCAGATCCAGTGTATGGAGTAGCATTTCTGCCTTAAAATGCCTGAATGAGAATTTTAACTTAAGGGACTCGACGAGTCGATTAGGGTTTATCCCGATGAGTCTTAGCATACTGTAACTCGGCGAGTTGATGGGTTAACTCGCCGAGTTGAGTTGGTTTCCATAAAGATTCTGAGGATAACGAGTGGACTCGACGAGTCACATAGGTGCATTCGGCTAGTCGGGTCAAACATGGACTATTGACTCGATTTGACTTCTGTTGACTTTAGGGTTTAATCAAACATCAGTAATGGAGATCATGGAGGGGTAATATGGTCTTTTACCGACTTCAAGTGTTAGAAAGAGGAAGAATAACCTTTAGTTTACTTGGGGTGGATAATCGAGTATTTATTGAGAGAATTACCCTATGTGTTAGGCGATGGCTAGTTCGAGATTCGAGTGCCAGGATGACTGCTTGCTGATAAGGTGAGTCTTCTCACTATACTTTACCTAGAGTGGTACTTATGTGTGACTGGGGGTCTTATATGCTTACATTGAGTATCATGTTATCCTGCTTTATGTTGTATGGTGTGCATTATGTATTTGTAATTTATGTTATGAAGAGTTTTACAGACTGGACCAGAGGGTCCAACGAACCGTGTAACTGGAGGATCCCACTGAGACACATTGACCAGGGGGTCCTATAGTGATATAGCCTCGAATGGCTAATGAGTTGTGTGTGTGGTATTTTGAGTAACTCACTAAGCTTCATGCTTACCGTGTTATGTGGTATATGTTTTAGGTTTTTCTCAGGATCGCGGGAAGGTGCCGACTTGATTGTACACACATCGGAGATAGAGTTATATCGAGAGGATCCTGGAGTTCTGATATATATATATATATATATATATATATATATATATATATATTTATATATATATATATATATATATAGTTTTTGGATATGAGATTTAATGATTTTGACATTGGGACATTTTGTAAAATTGTCGAAGGGTAATCGTTCTTAAAATTGATTTTCTCCGATAATAGACACTCCTGTACTCCTCGCGACCAAATCATCATAAAGTAAGTTTTTTCCATACGTTGTTACACTTATTTTTTATAAAGAAATTGAAATCAACTACTCCAATGTCTATTTTGTAAGTAGAATGTCGAATACTAGAAGTAGCCGTTCGTTAGATGATCTCCCATTACAGATTTTGAGTCGGATATTTGTAGTAGTAGGGTCAGAATTTGCAAAAGACATCGTCTCTGCAAGACTTTGGTAATTCTCAATAAACATCAACTAACGAATGTATATATGATGATATACAACTTTATTTATTTTTTATTTACTGTGTATTTAAAGTTTTGAAGTTCAAAGAAAATGTATGATGCGGGGGGTGATCCTCAAGTGTTGAAAACAACATGCATTGACATGATTGAAGGAATGGGTCCCAGAAATCTGATGCTGATTCATTTATACGCACATGTGCATTTCATAATAACATTGAAGCCATGTTCAAACAAGGATTTGTATGTGTAATTTCATTAATTATATGTAATCAATACTGATGAGTTATTAAAACTCTTTGATCGATTAGATCTTTGCAACAGGTAGATAAAGAAAGTAAAACAATGAAACAATACTCAAGAATGGATTTGAATGTGTTGAATGATTAGAACGTTCAATCCTCAGTAGAGCTCGATAAAGAACTTCCGCTGTAGAGGATTCTAGGGTTACAAAAGAGATCTTCTAAAATTACACGTAAAAACCCACGCTCTATCACTTATGAAAAAGATGCATGTAAGCATCTATTAATACACAAACCCTAGAAAATAAGATACGGATGGATAGGCCCATCCCGTATACGTGATGGACTAGGAAGCGAGCCCAAGACGCAACATCAAGTACCTAACAAATACCATTTATTAATATTTTGTGTCATTGATGTTATATATTGATATTGTTATTCTGTCAACATGATGAGTGCTTTTATTTTGACAATTTTAATTTAGGATTATCTTTGTTGAAACAAGTAGCGAATGAAGATCATCTTGAGGCAATTTTTTTTCTTGGAATGATCAACATTTCAAGAGGGCCTCATCAATGTGATGAAGGTATGTATATATGGTATATATGTAAATTAAATTATATATATATATATATATATATAGTTAATTAAGGAATGTTTGTAGTTTAGGGTTAGTATTTAGTTGTGTTGTGTTGTATAATATTTACTGTTGTATTGAAAAGTATACATTGGATTAATTGATGGATATTTTAATGTGTAGGTTTACAATTACTTGATGCCTATTTTGGCTGGGCAATTCCGGGTGATGGGCAGTGCATGGGTGTTGTTAATAGTGCCTAAGAGTTATTGCGGGCTGTTGATCTTGTTCATAGACTTACAACGAATAACAACACATTCCAACGTGAAGACCCACATCATTCTGTTAAAGGTGTATTTGCAATAGGCCATGAAGAGGATGAGGATCGACAAAGATATTACACGGTTTGTCGTTGGTATGTAGAGTATGGTAGGTTTTGTATATTTCTTAAAAATATTAATGGTTGATAATATATTGGACATTGAATATTAGTGTTCTTATTGTATTGTATATGAAGTTGTATAGTACTACTATAATTTTATTTTGGTTTTGTGTTTACATCATTCTGTTAAAAGGTCATTTTAGTCATTTTTGTTTGCTATGTTGTTTGATTAGGATGAAGTATACGTAAAACCCATGTTATTTTTGTGATGAAGTATAGTTAATGTAATTAAAAATAAGTTTGTAATGAATTCATTATTATGGAAAATAATCTACATAGATTATATACTTTAACATGCCTGGTTAATATAATTAAAAATAAGTTTGTAATGAATTCGGTGTTAATTATTCATTATATACTATGTTTTCAAGAAATTATACACAACTTGATTAGGACAACTGGCTTAACCGCACCCTTTTCTAGCATAAGCTTAAGTTCGAGTTCACTTGCCAACAATATCTACTTTATAATTCATTTTTACATTTTTTAACCATTAGTTTATGCCACATATTACCAATTAAAAAACATTTCATTCAAACCATATCTTACAAATTCCATTGACCATAATAACAATTCATCCGTAGTATAACAAGATTAATTAAGCATACATCATCCCAAAAAATGTCATCCCAAATTAGCTACGCGTTTTGTTCCATAGCAAAACAAGCAAATGAAATCATATTCCATAGCAGAATTCCCTAGCAAGTACCTACGATTGCTACTTCCATAGCAATTCAACTATGAAATTGATTTCCATTACACTCCATTGCATAGTAACCACAATAATGAATTCCATAGCAGCAATACAACGGAAAGTCATTTGGTAACAAATTTCATTGGAAAATTACTACGAATTTTTGTTCCATAGAACTATCGGTAGCATAATACCAACGGAGATGGAGTCGGTAGCATTTTCCCTAGCAAGTCCCATTCTCGCTACCAGAAATAAAATTTGTACATAATGTGGTAACAACATTGCTATGGAACGACATTCAATAGCACAATCCATTGCAGATTAACAACAAAAATACGTTCCATAGCGACCTTCCCTAGCAAAATCGCATTTTTCTTGTAGTGCTCCCAGAACACCACAACTTAATGGTATAGATAAGTGACAATCAAACCTTACTTGATATTGTCCATTAAATGGTGAGTTAAACTGATCTTCCTATATCTTTCTGGGGGTATGCCTTAGAGACAGCTGGCCATAATCGAAATCTTGTTCCCATAAAGAAGGTTGCAAAAATACCTCATGAAATATGGGCAAGGAAAGTTCCCTCACTCACACATATCAACGTCCAGGGTTGTGAGCAGTGTTGCAAAACTCGGCCAATTACTCGGAATCAGCCCTCCACCGAGGCGAGTAATGTGATATCGGCAAAAAAACTCTTATTAAGTCAAACACCGTAAAAAATGGTCAAAATCGGTTAAAAATCGGTCAACATCTCTCTAACTCGGGCCTACTCGGTATTACTTGATCTTACTCGGGACTACTCGGTCAAACTCAGCTAACTCGGTGAAAATCGGTCAAACTCGGTTGAAGCATCAAAATTGTCATAAAAACCGAAAAAAATCAAGAATTTCAAGATTAATATGTATAATACACTTAATGATTTATTATTTAAAACACACATGTGATTATTACTACATATATATCTTAATTTTTCAGTAATTCTTCACGAAGTGAGACAATTGTGTGTATTTCAGTTTTTATGTATTCACATGTATCTAATTTTGTTATATATTTCAATCTAATTATGATTTTAACTTATGATTTTGACATATATAATTTTCCTAAAAATATTTCTACATGAATTACCGAATCCGAGTACTCCCCAGTCAGCCGAGCAAGTACTGAGTAGCGAGTTCTACAACCTTGGTTGTGAGTCTCTTTTAAGACGAGAAAATCATGACAAACTTGATCCTAGAGCCTAGAAATGTATTTTTATGGGCTACCCACAAAATTCCTTTGGATACTTGTTATACAAACCTAGTGAGAACATAGTCTTTGTAGTTGGAAGATGAGTCTTTCAAGAGAGAGAGAGAGAGAGATAGAGAGAGGGAGAGAGAGAGAGAGGATGATTGGTAACATTTTGGACTTGATTTGATAAGATTTTCAGAAGGTGGGGTCTAATTGGTAAATTTGGGATTTGTTTTGAAAAGAATATTACAAGGAGGGACTATTTATGTTATTATGGGAATATGTTTGAGAACCAAGTATAAAACCCGTCGTATCCCCATCAACTTGCAACCCTAACCCTAAATTTGATGCAGCCGCCACCCTCCTCACCTTCGGCTGCCACCACCCTATTCCTTCACGAATTTCTAGCCAGGCAGAGTGCCTACAACCGGTACTATCCATGCTGTCGACTGGAGTCTCCATCCTGCACCGTTGCTGTGCAGCTGCCAACGGGAAACCAGACTGAGACGCCACTGGTTGGAGATCGCAGACTGGCTACCATGGAGGCTATTGTGGTTCGTGGTCGGTTTACGCCCCCTCCGTTCTCCATTCTTCTGTCTCCGTCATAGAGCGCTATGGCAGTTGACAACTGGAAGAGACCCTTAAGTGGTCGCCTTCACTGCTTTGCTGCTAGTTCATTCCGTCAATTGCTTCGACCGTCGGTCCCGGATGCATCTTCACTCTACCGCCGCTAGAATTGCTACTGCCAACATTAATCAGCCGCCCGATGCTACTTCTACTCCCTACCGCTGTGTCTTGACACCACCAGCTGTCGTGGAGGTGGCTGTGAGTTGTGTGGGTGTGTGATTTTATCTTTAATATGTGTTGTGTGTGTTCTGTATAGCCTGAAAAGCAAGAAAAGGCCACCACCATCATCGCGAGGTGGTGGTTGTCACCATGCACCACCGTGGGTGTGTGTGGTATTTGAAATTCAACATTTATAAAGTGTAATTAGAATTGGAATAATGAAAAGAAACCCTAACCACCACCGTAAGGAGGTGGCTGTCGCCACCAACCGTCGTGTTGCGTGGCGGTGTGCCTCGTTTGTATTGTGACTCGATTGGGATGTTTGGATAAGGGAATGAAACCCTAATGGGCCTAATGAACCCTAATTGATCAAAATACCTAGTTATTTAGCCTATTGGGCTAAGATGGGTTGGAAACCCTAATAATGGATTTATGGGCTTGGACTTATCGGGACCCATATTTGGGCCATTAGAATGGAACCGTGTATTAAGCCCAATCACACCATATGATTTATTTAGAAGAGTGATAGACTTAATGGATTAAGTCCTTAATGGGTTAAGTAAGAAACACTTAACCCTAATTTTCATTTTATATGAAACCCTAATTTCACTTGGGTTTATTGTTAGGCCTTTCTATTGGGCCTTGATGATTAGGTTATTAATGGGCCAACCAAGATCAAGCAAATGGACTAGAATAATTAATGAGCTTTGAGGTAGGGCCCATATGAGGAGTTAGGCCCAATTTTGATGGGCCATATTTTCGGCCTTTATCATTATGTGATATTGGGCCATTAGAATGTCAAATGTTGGACTGGACTAAATGGTTGGGCCATATCGTAAGACCTTATAAAGGTTTGGGCTCAATTTGGAAAATTAGGCCATATCTTAGGCTTTGGCCCATTACTTTACTTTTGGGTATTTGGAGTGTGAGTTAGGCCTTAGGCTTGGAACCCAATTATTAATTGGGTATTGTTTGATGTTGGCAGGTCGGGAATCTATCAACCAACAACTGGAGTTTTATCTGTGGGACTTCAGCAGTGCCATGTGAGTTATCCTCACTATACTCAAGGGTCTAAGGCACTAAGGCCGACCCTTTGGATTTTTATCTGGTTATCTTATGCTAGTATGATCTATTAGACCGATATCCTAGAGGGTAGGATAATATTATATGGTATGTGGTATGATCTGTTAGATCGGTATTCTGGTAGATAGGATGGTATTATGTGTTATGTGATATGATCTGTTAGATTAGTGTTGTCTATAGACTATTATGTGATTATCTGTTATAGGTGCACATGTTTGTTTGGTGGGTTGAGGCTTATCTGCTTTGTACAGAGGCCAATAGATCTAGGCATTCCAACCTGTTGGTTATGGGCCGTGAGTATTCCATCCCGAGGATGATTGGACTCATAGTATATGGGAATTCCAACCTGTTGGTTGTGGGCCTAGGGTATTCCATCCCGAGGATGATTGGACCCATAGTATGTTTTCACTCCAACCTATTGGTTGTGGGCCCGGGTTTTCCAACCTGATGGTTGACTGGACCCATAGTATGCTATTTATGATTATAGGTGTATTGTTGTCAGTATGGATATTTTGGAGGAACTCACGAAGCTTTCGAGCTTATAGTTTCATTTTATTATTTCAGGTACATCAGGGGATTGTGGCAAGGCAAAGGCGTAATCGTACAACTCCTTACTTCTTATGTCTTTGTTTATGGGATACTCTGATATGATACATTTTGGAAACAAGTTTTGTAATGGTTAATAGATTTGAAATGTTTTTGAAAGTTTAAATTTGGCATGATTTTTTACGGATGTTACACAGAGCTTATATTCAAAGAGGACAGTGTGAGTGCTATTGATCTGGAAGAAATTCCAGTTTCATCCAATGAAGGAACCTTATATAACACTAGCACTGAACCAGAGTATGAGAAGTATATTGATAGTTCCTTACCTCTTTGTCGATCCAACAAAGTTAGCATGCCACCTGAGTTCTATGGTTTCCATATTACTACAGATGGGGATATTTTTATCATTGATAATACACTAGTAAATTTGGATAAGCTGACTAACTACAAGGAAATTGTGGAAGGCCCTGAGATTGCAAAATAGAAAGAGGCTATGGAAACTGAGATCTAATCCATGTATGATAACCAAATGTGGAACGTAGTTGATTATCTGCCTGGTCAAAAGATAATAGGTTGTAAATGAATCTTCAAGAAGAATACCGACATGAATGGAAAGGTACACATGTTCAAAACTTGTCTAGTTGCGAAGGCCTTTACTCAAACCCGAAAGGTTGACTATGAAGAGACCTTCTCACTGGTGGCTAAGATAAAATCAATCAGGATAATGCTAGCCATTGCAACCTTTTATGATTATGAGGTATGAAAAATGAATGTTAAAATCGCTTTCGTAAATAGGAAGTTAACTGAGGACTTCTACACAAGTCAGCCAAGAGGTATTGTATTTTTTAAAGTTCTTGATAGAGTGTGTAAGCCTGAGAAATTTATTTATGGATTGAAACTAGAATCTCATATCTGGAATCTTTGCTTCCATGAGTAAGTTAAAGAGCTTAGATTCTCTAGGAGCGAGGATGAGTCATATATGTATGTCAAAGCTAGTGGGAGTATAGTAACTTTTCAAATATTATATGTTGATAACATACTCTTTATAAGAAACAACATTCCAACCTTACATGAAGTAAACTCTTGGATTGGGAATTGCATCACTATGATGGATATAGGGGAAGCGACCTATATTCTTGGGATAAGAATTTTTAGGGATAAAAAGAAATGTCTTATTGGTCTTAGCTGTAGTACATACATGGAAAAATATTGAAACGTTTCAGTATGGAGAACTCCAAGAAAACGGATTTGCCCATTCATTGTAATGTCAAATTGAGTAAGACTCAAATTTCGAGAACAAATGAAGAAATAGATGACATGAGTCAACTCCCATATGCTTCATCTATAGGATTGATCATGTATGTTATGATATGTACTCGCCATGATGTGTCTTATGCTTTGAGCATGGTTAGTCGATTTCGGGGTAATCCTGGCAGAGCCCATTAGCTTGTAGTCAAGAATATTCTTAAGTATTTGCGAAGAACAAATGACATATTTCTAGTTCTTAGTGGTAATGATACATTAAGAGTAAGTGGAGATAATGAAGCCAATTTTCAAATAGATTGAGACAATTTTTGTTCTCAATCTGACTGGGTATTCTTGTTGAATGGTGGAGTAGTGACTTGGAAAATATTCGTGTAGCCAACAATGGATGATTCTACTTGTGAATCAGAGTACATCGCAGCGCATGAGACATCAAAGGAAGCGACTTGGTTAAATAATTTCGTTGGTGATCTCGGAGTAGTACCGACCATTTAAGAGCCAATATAACTCTTTTTTGATGATGAAGGTGTAGCTGCTTTAACCAAAGAACTAAAAGACCATGGGAGGTCCAAGAACATCGACATTAAGTACCTTTACATCAGACATAGGGTTAAATATGGGCATCTCTTGGTGAAACGAGTATCATCAGAAGATAGTCTTCTAGATCCTTTTACGGAGGCTCTAAGTTGGGATAAGTACAACCAACATGCTAGGAACATTGGCTTAAGATATGATATTAGTTTTAGTACTTAGTTGATAAATTAAAACTTTGTAACAAAATAAATGTAATTGATTTTGGTGATTAAATAATAGAGAATTATTTATGAATATGGGTACTACCTTCTTCAATTATTTATTCTTGTGTTTCACTTGGCATATTTTACTTCATGAATAATTTAATTATTCAAAGTTCCACAATCGCTTATACTTTTGGAAGTAAGTAGTGAATTAAGATTATTATGAATCGATTGTAGATTGTACATAGAGATTGGACATTGCATGAGATTGCTACAATATTCACGAGTACTTAAAAAATAGATCTTTTGAGTATTGGATAAACCTATGCTTAGAGATTACTTGTTGGATTCAATCATAAGTAATTTTAAGATGATAATATCTTATATACTTCAAACGAAAATACATAAGTTGTAATTAGCAAGTCACTTGTGTATTGGTGTTGCGAAAATGCATCAGTAACATGATGTTATAAAATGTAGTGTCATGTATGATTTGATAAGTAAGGGTTACAATTATGTAGTTAGAGTTTATTCATTCCTTTTGCCTTAACAAGAAAAGAAATATATTTGGGCTTCTTGGTGATTTGGTGTTGACATTATACTGGGCCTAACCATGACTAAATCGATGCGTTCCATTAGTAGTCTAATGATTTCACCATAAATCGGGAAATCGAGAAACAAAATATTGGACAATGAGATTTATTATAATCCATGTCTCGTATCCATACGATATCATGAAGAATGAAGGAATATTTGGTCACTTATCATAGTGACAATGTTTGATTTGAATCAGAGTTCGGTAGTGGCTTGGGAAACACATTTTGTTATTTGGTTTAAGGTTATACTTGCAAATTTAGTTATAGACTTATCCAAATGTGAAACTATTGAATTAAGGTGTCTAAGCTCATAACTAAATTGGTATATACTTGTAACAAAAAATCAAAGTACTTTTTAGGTTGCCCTCATAACTAGAACTTAGTTAGAATGACATTTGTAGAGAGAGGATAATTTATTAGTTTATCATATGATTAAGAAGTTATAATAAATGATTTATTAATATATTATATGATTAATATATTTATTGGAAATAATAATAAATAATTAATAATTAATCAAATTAATTGGAATTAATTTTGAGATTAATTACAATTAATTAAATGTAAAAGGATTGAATTGTATTTGTTTAAAAGTTAAACAAGAGAAGGATTCAATAACCTTTCTTAGGTGGCTAGTTTTTGGAGACCCTACTGGGTTTTCTAGAAGCATTCATTTGGATAATTAGGAACTAGATAATTATTTAATTTAAAATATATTAGTAATTGTTCAAATTAAGGTTTTTAGGGTTTTCTAATCAGCTATAAATAGGACCCTTAGCCTAAACATTTTTGTTCACTCCTTTTCCCTCCTTCTCCGAGAAGCATAGCTGAAATTTGCATCCCCTCTCCTCTCTCCTATTTCCTTATAGTTCTAGGATTTGGGTACAAGTCATTAGATCTGTCATCCTTTTGGTGTTAAACTTTCAAAGACCAACAACTAAGTGATTTGTTTACTACAATAAATCAAAGATATGTAACCCTAATTCTTGTATTTCGATTATACTAAGGTTTCATTAGGCTTTTGTTGTTCATTGTATGTTACCTTCAAAGTGTTATGACATAGATATTTATAAGTTGCATGTGCCATTTAATTGTTAAATAATTTCCGCATGTACATGTATTTATAAGCTATAAAACCCATCATCTTTTTTTTTGAATCGACAAATAGATAGAGGGTAACCTAACCCGATGGATTGGGAATGCCTGGCGGGCCACCAAGAGGGGCACCACTCACCACCAAAAGGGAACGAAGAATCGAACCCACGTCAATCCAAGGAAATCCTCCAAATGTGCTCAGCCAAGAATCAAACTCTTGACCTCACCCACTGAAGCTTATAACCCAGGATGCATCACAACCAACAAGGCTGGTGATCACTTGCATAAAACCCATCATCTACAACCTTCAAACATGTATATTCACGAAGTCATTGCGTGGTCAAACTAAATTGCAAACCTCAAGTCTCCCAACCCGTCTTGACACATTTGTGGGCTTGGCCCATGTTTCATCCTCATAAGTTGTTAAAAACCAACAGCAAAATAGAGACGTATAAGCCCATTTTTAGTTACTTGTGGGATAATGAAAATTTCCAACTTGCATTATACAATTAAATTTTGAACAATATAACATCATACCATATTTAATGCGATGCCCTTTACTGTATTGAAACTAGACTCAAATAGCTAGAAGTTTGTCCACGTGAAGATGATCTTTTGAATGCATTTAGTGATTGTGAGGTGCTTACTTTCTTGAAATTCGGAACAGACATTCAATCATCAAAACCTCTTGAACGATTGAATTTTACTATAAAAACCATATTCATAGTAAGATTCGTTGAAGCTACTGTAGTACTGTATGTGAAATGCCATATAGATCCACTGTAAACTGACAACCTTAAACATTTAATTCACAGTATCAATGCCGGCTATATTTAATGGTTAACTTCATTTTCTACCCCTCAATTATTTCGTTTTGTATAAGATGATCTCTATTGTAGTGGAACTCATTGTTCACCTATATGAATCTCTCCCATAACATTTAACGGGCTGAAGGAAATGTTTGGCAAAATAACATGTAGTTAAAAGCTAGAAGCCTACTGTTTAAGTTTTTATGTGTATAGAAGTGTTCGACCAAGGTTCTAAATAACGTAAGGTCTGACTTGGCGGCAATGTCAAGCCTCATGCTTTTCCGAGTTTTCGTGAATCACGACGTCTATAAGACGTGACTTAAGGAGACAATTATAAAATTAATATTTTTATATGTATTTTCAACTACTATTCATTTTTATATACATATATGAGTTAATGCGGCATTTAGGCAAAATAGGTGGCATGTGCAAGCCTTGGAGCCGTGGCGCGCCATGGCGGAGCCATGACGGACTTTTTAGAACCTTGTGTTTGACAAATATAACCGTATACTTTTAAAGTGTAAAATCACAAACAACAAGCTTTTAAAAGCTCTTAAAAACTACTTGAAATAACTTTTGGATTTGTAGACTTTTCTTCAAGTTTGTATTCTCAATAGAAAATCGTTTTTTTTTTAATTTTTTTTTAATTCTAGTTTTTTTTTAAAATTTTGTTTCTTCTAAAAGATGCTAAAAAGTATTAAAAGATTGTCGGCACTCTAGTAACCCATTGAATTATAAAGCCACACATATTTAGGTTAGCATAAGTGAACTATCACATAATTTAAAGGCCTAGCTAAACCAAAAAAGGATAAAGTGTGAGTTTATGTCAATAGTTATCGAGTATATCTCAAACCAATGGGTGCCATGTTTCTACATTGACTAGCGCTCATTTATGTAGAATAGATTTTGTACATAACATAAAGAGGAGATGTCTCGAGACTTCCAAATTCCAAGCGGTGAAGCAAGGACCCTTTTCTTTTCCTCAAAGATTTTAGCATCAACATGATTTTAGAAACGCCAGGTAGTGAAATAGAGAAACTAGCAAGGAGCTAAGAGATATAGACAAGAAAATTACAATCTTAAAAATGAGACATGCACTCCATGATTGAGAAACACTCCTCCATTCAACCCATCAGATTGTAACCATGTTTTTATATCTTGAGTTTATCCATACATGACATAAACTCTCTACCTCGTTTAATGCCAAATGGGACTTGCGGTCCAAAGTATGCACACTGCGCTTCCAAAAATTACGTATTACACAGAAAAATAACAACATAATTGCTTCATGTGTGACTATGCGACACGTTTCATTTGCAAAATGTTTTTGAAATGAATGAAATCTGTCAAAAGAATTGGAATATGTTATGCATTAAATGGAATCTATTTTTTGTTTTGTAACACCGTGTTCCGAGTCGTTTCATAATTCGTAGTCGTGGCATAAAAATCAAATATCATAAGGCTTCGAGTTTTAGGGAAAGAGGGGTTTAGACCCTGTAGGAAGTAGGTAATGTAGATTATATGATCAAAGAGTTCGGTTTGTGCTTTGGAGCCCAATGGCATAATGGTTAAAGTGATGCTTCAGGCTTTTATTTGAATTAAGGATTTTAGTTAGAATTGTTTTAAGCCATAAGTAATTAGATACGGTTGTATAAATCCTCAATACCTTTTCATTGGATATAAGGATCGTCGAAATCGGAGTTACGAAAAAGAAGTTACGGCCTTCAGAGGTTAGGAGGTTTAACAGTTGATACCGTAGGGGTTTGAGGAGAGAGAGCTTTCCAATACTGGGGCTTCGATAAGACGAAGCCTCCGGAGTTTGATGGGATCAAGGACCCAATTATGGCGATGTAATGATTGTCTGATGTGGAGGGTTGTTTCTTCACATGTTCTTGTCTAGATGACCAGAAGGTCAAGTGTGCCCTAAACCTTCTTAGGGTGGAGGTGAAGGATTGGTGGAGATTGGTGAGTAGTTCTTACACTCTTGAGTAGAGGGTTGTGTTGACTTGGGAACGGTTCTTGGAGATGTTTCGTACAAGAAACGTTCCCTAGGTGGAAAGGGAGAGACTGACCCAGGATACCTGGATCTGAGGCAGACGATCGAATCGATGATGGAGATGAATAAGATCTTCAATGAGAGTGATTTTTTTAGTCTTGAGTTCGTTGCTTTAGAGCAGGCTCAGATGACTCTGTATTTGAGTATGCTCAATACGGATATTCGACAGTTTATGTATACCTGTTGATATAGTACCATCACTAAGCTTCAGGATGTAGCGAGGAGGAGAGTGATTGAGATAGAAACCTAGGGGAGGGAGAAGATTTGGACCCTGGTTTAGCCCCAGCCTATAGCGAAGCAATTCAATTCCACCAGCCGATGTTCAGGATCAGTAGAGGGGAGGTGCATTTCTTTTATATGTAACAGGTTTGGCGAGGAGGGTCATTTTGATAGAGTTTGATGGCGGAGTGCGTAAGTTTGTTTCCATTGCGGTCAGGAAGGCCACATCAGAGCCTGTTGTCCTTTTCTTATTTTCGGTGAGGTGTTGGATCCTACATCCCTAGCTTAGCAGTTACCCATTGGTTGTCATGGGACGGTCGGAGTCCCGGAGACCGAGATTTGAGTTAGCAATTCTTCTATTTACCAATTGATGCGGTATTGAAACTCATATGTAATTCTTGTTTATGTCAGGAAGTTTGGTTGTAACCTTGGATGATCAATTGAATGAAATTGCCTTATTAGCTATATTTTAATTAAATTCTTATTATGAATGGATTAATTATCTTGTTCTTGATTATATACATGCTAGAATTTGTGAATGTTGTGTAGGATTGAATACTCTTGTGTATGTGGAGATCAGTGAATGGGACCAAGTAGTAGAGTTCAAGTGGGCCTGGGTTTCAAGGGATTGTGAAGTTGTCAAATTCCAGTATATCTCAAGTGTGGGAAAGTGGAATCTCACAGCAAGAAGACCTTGTGCCAAGGTCTGATTTTCAGTTAAATTTCTCCCAGCTTAAGACTTCTTCGCAATTGTTGAATCTTCCAGTTGCACATCAAGATTATTGTCAGCCAATGGATTTACCTTCGAGTCATACTAGTTCTAGTTGTGATATCATTTGTAGGGCGTGCGTGTGCTTTAGACTATCGGATGTTAGGAACCCAGGTTGAGGGATTTTATGAGGGCTTCCTTTCTTATTCTTGTATGATTAGGGCTTGGAGGCATGAGTCATGGACCAAACGCCTGGTAGGATCAGTTAAATCTTGTTAGGCTTGGTGGGGTTAGTCAAGTTGCTGGTTCAACGTCTGATGTGTTGAGGGTGCAGTTATTGGTTAGCAGGTCGGAGGTAAGCCCGAACACTATGGATGGTTAGCAAGTCGGGGTAAGCCCAGGTGATGTAGTTGGTTAGTAGATTGGGGGTAAGCCCGAATATGGACAATGGATAGCTAAGCAAGGCTGTTAGAGCCAGTAGGAGCTCGACCTAGTTTGGCATATGACCAGTCAGTCCTTGTCACATTAGTGCATTTATGTGCAAGATTAGCATGACTGAGTTTGGCCGAGGAGGGTTAGATACTTAGATTTGATCAAATCTGTGGGTTATCAGTTAGATTGGTTGATGGGAAAGGTTGCATGTAGTGGAAGTGAGAGCTGATTTTGAGGACGAAATCTAACTTAGGTGGGGGAGAGTTGTAACACCTTGTTCTGAGTCGTTTCATAATTCGGGGCCATAGCCCAAAGATCAAGTATCATAAGGCTTTGGATTTTGGAAAAAAAAGTTGTGGGTTTAGATCCATTGGGAAGTGGGTAATGTAGATTATGTGATCCAAGAGTTCAGTTTGTGCTTTGGAGCCCAAGGGCATAATGGTAAAAGTGATGCTTTAATATTTTATTTGAATTAAGGATTTCAGTTCGAATTATTTTAAGGAGAAAGTAATTAAATAGGGTTGCAGAGCTCCTCGATACCTTTTTGTAGATATAAGGATACTCAAAATCAAAGTTAGGATGAAGAAGTTATTGCATTCGGAAGTTAGGAGGTTTTTGGGCTAAGCCTAGTATGCTGGGCATATAGAGTGTACGTTGCGCGTACTAGCTCAGATTGATCGCCAAGGTTTAACCTAGTATGTTGGGCATACTAGGGGTATGCAAGGAGTATGCATGGAGGTGCCAAACCCCAATTTGAGGGTTTTGAGCCCTATTTAAGCTCCTTAACTCACCTAAACCCTTTCCATTCTCAACCACTACCCCCTTAAACGTCCTCCCTTGAAACTCTAACCCTAGTTGGAGCTTTGTGAGCAAAAAAAGGTGTTCTTGAGTGCCTTTTAAGGAAGAAGAAGGTGGTGATTGTGCTTAGAAGCTTGAAGCAACCTTCGATTTGGAAGTTCCCCTCCCTCATTCATCTCCAGAAGGTATAAAGTTTGTACCTTTATGCCTCTACTAATAGATCTAGTTTACTAGTCAAAGTTATGTCCTTTTTGTCCTATGAATTGTTCCATTGAGTGTGGTTGTTCCTGTTCTTGTGAGGAGCATTTCCAGGGGTATAAGAGGGTGTTAAGTCAAAAAAATATGATCTTGGCCTTGTTATTCTCTTCATGCATGTGTTATGAAGTTTAGAATATAATGATAAGTTAGAGTTTTAGAGTTGGAGCCTTTCTAGCCATGCAACATCATAAAGTTGGAAATTTTATGTAACATCCCGAAATGAGGTACAATTATAATTATTGAATATTTCCTTAAATTGTTAGAATTAATCCCTAAAATAGAAATGTTGGCTTGTGAAGTACGCGGGGCGTACGCATGGTACGCGGGGCGTACGCATGCACAATGCATGATTGAGGAGGCCACCTAGTACGCTGGGCGTACCCCTTGGTACGTTGAGGTACTAGGCTCAGATGCAAAACCCTAATATTTCCTTGGTCCTTATATAAAGAACATTATAATCTCATTTCTAGCTACCCTTATCAGCCTCCAACCTCTCTAAAACCCTAATCTTGTGTGTGTGGATTGTGTGTGTGTTTTTGCAGGTTTTGAGTGATTCTTGCATCTTGTAGTTAAAGAAGAAGGTTATAGAATAAGAGGAATGTGACATCAAGCTTAGAGATCCAGAAAATCCCATCCTTTGTGCATCATTTTCAGGTATAAACCTTATACCTTGACTAGTGTTGTTATAGATCTCTTTAATTTAAGATTTATGAGCTTAAGTCCCCAAGTTTGGACCTTTTTGAGTTTGGGACTCTCTAGAGAGTTTAGACTGTTGTTTCTTGCATCTTAAGGCATCTAGATGGATAAAAATGCTTGCTTGATCTTCCATTTTGACTCATGTGTAGCTTGGAATGGATGAAATGATGCTTTAGCCTCCCACAGCCATGAAAATGCTTAAAGACCACGAATTTATGGAATGAAAAAGCCTTAAATGAGTCTGATATGAAGTATGGTTGAATGTCTTAACAGATTAAGACATTCAGTAAAGGATTTGGAAATCTGGGGAGTATGTCGTGCATACTCCTAACTACGTGCATATGGCTTTTCCCTGTCACATACTTGATCAAATGTATGCCCAACATTATGTGTAGTACACCCAATGTACTCTCTGGGTGTTGACTCTCTATTGAATTTTCCTAACTTTGACTTATGGTAAAAGTTTAGGGTTTTTGACCTTGGAAGAGAAAAAATGGTCATTTTTTCCCCTAGAAGGATTAACCGTGGACCTTGGACTCGTGAGTGGTTAGGACCTCAATTTTAATTTAATTTAATTATTTTGTTAACTAGGCGGAGTCTAGATCCGGGAATTCGTGTGCTAGGTTTTCGTGTCACCAGTATCAGGTAAGGATGTTGAGCACGGAAAGATAAACTTGATCATGGGGAATAGGAAGGCTTCACATTTCACAAATATTGGACTTTATTCTTTGTTGCTAATTATTGGGTTAGTGTTAGACTTGAATAAGTGTTGTTACTCGTCCGAAATGACGAGAAATATTATTTCATTACATGGTTGTACAAACAAGGTTTTACCTTTTCATTTGATAATGAAATCGGTGCTATTAATGTTTATTACAATGATGTATTGTACTTTAAATCATTACCTTGTGATGGTGTGTATGAAGCAGTGAATGTTGTAGACAACTAAGGAAATAATGTTTTACATATTGATTCTTCAACTAGTTTGGATAAGGCATCCTTATGGCACTACCATCTTGGACATGTCAAAAAGAAGCACATAGGCTAACTCCAGAAGGCTGGAGTCTTGGAGTCATTCGACTTAAGGTCAGATGATAATTGCGAGTCTTGTTTGCTTGAAAAAATAACAAAGTCACCCTTCACTGGTTCTTGTGCTAGGGGTGAAGGTTGTTGGACCTCATACACACAGATGTACGTGGACCCTTTAGAACCACCAAAAGGGATGCTAACCAAAACTATATGACTTTTAGAGATGATTATAGTAGATATGGTTATGTCTACTTAATCATGCATAAGTCAAAAACCTTTAAAAAGTTCAAAGAGTTTAAACAAGAAGTGGAGAATCAGTTGGGCAGGAACATTAAGATGCTCCAATCCGATCGAGGAAGAGAGTATATTAGTACAGAGTTCCTTGACTATGTCAAGGAATGTGGAATTGATTCACAATTGACACCACCCAGAACACCACATCTTAATGGTGTGGCTGAGAGGCGCAATCGAACCTTGTTAGATATGATTCGTTCCATGATGAGTCGAGCTTCATTACCAATCTCATTCTGGGGGTATGCCTTAGAGACTGTTGGCCATATCCTTAATCTAGTCCCTACCAAGAAGGTTGCCAAAACACCTCACGAGATGTGGACTGGGAAAGTTCCCAATTTGGACCACATCAAGATTTGGGGTTGCGCGGCTTTCGTGAGGCGTGAGACTCAAGATAAGCTCGAACCTCATAGTGAGCGGTGTATTTTCATCGGTTACCCACAAAATTCTTTTGGTTACCTCTTCTACAGACCCAGTGAGAATGTGGTCTTGGTGGCAAGGAGAGGGGTCTTTCGTGCGAGAGAGTTTATAAGCCAAGGAAACAATGGGAGGCAAATTGACCTTGAAGAGCTTCAAGAGTCAAGTGGTGAAGGAACCTCAAACCCTAGCAATCAACCCAAGGAGGAAACTCATGTTGATGATTTTGTACCTTTGAAGTGTTCCACAAGAGTTAGGAATCCACCTTAGCATTACTATGGTTTTCATATAACTGCGGAAGGTGATGCATTTATCAGTGATAGTACATTGGTAAATTTAGATGAGCCTAACAACTATAAGGAAGCCATGGCAGGCCCTGAGTCCGCCAAATGGAAAGACACCATGGACAGCGAGATTCATTCCATGTATGACAATCAAGTTTGGAACTTGGTTGACAATGTACCAGGTCATAAGACGGTCAGGTGCAAATGGATCTTCAAGAAGAAGACCGACATGGATGGGAATGCACACACTTACAAAGCGTGACTCGTTGCGAAGGGCTTTACTCAAACTCCGGGAGTTGACTATGATTAGACCTTCTCACCAGTAGTGGAGATTAAGTCTATTAGGGTTTTGCTGGCCATAGCTGCATATCATGATTATGAAATATGGAAAATGGATGTCAAAACTACTTTCCTTAATGGGAAGTTAGCTGAGGATGTTTACATGAGTCAGCTAGAGGGTTTTGTCGATGCAAAACACTCTAATAGAGTATGTAAGCTTGAGAAATCCATCTATGGATTAAAACAAGCATCTTGCAGATGGAATCTTTGTTTTGATGAGAAAGTCAAAGAGTTTGGTTTTTCCAGGAGCGAAGATGAGTCCAGTGTATATGTTAAGGCTAGTAAGGGTATAGTTAGCTATTTTGCATTGTATGTGGATGACATACTACTCACAGGAAATGATATCCCAACCTTGCAGGAGGTTAAATATTGGCTTGGGAAGTGTTTCGCTATGAAGGACCTTGGAGAAGCTACCTATATACTAGGGATAAGGATTTTAAGAGAAAGGAGTAAGAGACTCATTGGACTTAGTCAAAGTACCTACTTGGATAAGGTGCCAAAGAGGTTCAGCATGCAGGATTCAAAGAAAGGTGACTTACCAATCTAGTGTAACACCAAACTGAGTAAGACTCAGAGCCCGAGTATAGATATTGAAATAGCTGAGATAATTCGAGTACCATATGCTTCCGTTGTAGGCTCGATCATGTATGCTATGACTTGCACTCGCCCTGATGTGGCCTTTGCTTTGAGCATGGTCAACAGATATCAATGGAATTCGGGCAAGGCATACAGGGCTGTGGTTAAGAATATTCTCAACTACCTACGAAGGACTAGGGACTGGGTCCATACCCTTGGTGGGAGTGATGAATTGAGAGTTTTGGGGTATAGTGATGCTGGCTTCCAGACTGATACGGATAATTTCCGCTCTTTATTGGGCTGGGTCTTTACCCTAAATGGAGGAGAAATTACTTGGAAAAGTTCCAAGCAAGAAACAGTAGCTGATTCAACTTGTGAATCAGAGTACATAGCAGCAAGCGAGGAGGCAAAGGAGGATAGATGGCTAATGAACTTCATTGGAGATCTTGGAGTTGTACCATCTATTAAGGATCCGATGGAGATTTTCTGTGAACATGAGGGTGCAGTTTCCTTAGCTAAGGAACCAAGGGATCACGACATATCCAGACACATCCACAGAGAATACCACTTCATTAGACATTGGATAGAAGAAGGACTCCTCGTGGTAAAGAGGGTATCATCGGATGAGAACCCAACATATCCGCTCACGAAGGGGCTGTGTAGGGTTAAGCATTTGCAGCATGCGAGGCATATCGGGTTGAATGATGATATTATTTTTACTGATTGGATAGTTATTTCTGAAACTTGTAAAATTTAATTTGACATTTGATGATTAAATAGAATTTTATGTTTATTTATAAGTAAAGTGTTTCTATCTTTTATCAATTATTTACTATTGTTTCAATTTTGCATGTTTTCACTTCCAGAATAATTTCTTTATTCAAACTCTCCATGTTCAGTCATATGTTGGAAGTGGATATGAATCAAGACTGCCATTAATTGGGCTTGTAGATGTCAAAGGTGTATGGCATAGTAAAAGTTGCTACAACATTCATGAGTGCTCATATGTTCTGAGTATTGGATTCAACCCACACTCAGTTGTATTACTTCATGGAATTTATCTCGAGTGATCGTGAGACAACAATATCATATAAGTCTTCAAATGTAGAGATATGAGTTGGTTGTGCATTGATTGTACGAAAACACATCGGTAACTCGATGTTATAAAACATGCTTTTGTGTATGATTAAACAAGTAGTTAGTACAAGAATATGATTCGAAGTTTATCTATTTATTCTAGTCATTGGAGGATTAGAAGCGATATCTAGGCCCCTCGATGATTTTGTTTTGACCTATGTACCGGGCCCAGCTAGAACCAAATTGATGTGTTCAATTTAGTTCTATGTCAAACAAATCGGAAATCGGGAAACAAACTGCTGGACAATAAGTATGACATTGTTCCATATATTTGTTTGCCTGATATCTAGAACAGAGGATTATATGATCACTTATCCTAAATGTCGCATCATCATCTTAGTTCCGCGAGACTTTGAAAGAGCTATGATTGTTAGTCGGTTCTTGAAGTCATACCTGTAACTATAATTATTAGACTTATCCAAGTGGGAGACTGTTATATAAGGTGTATAAGTCCATAACTATACTTGATATGTACTTGACCCGATTTGCCATGGTCCATTTGGGTTGCATGGCATTACAACAATTGGATAGACAAAATGAGAAAAAGGCACTTACGGTTTATTAATATATTATAAGTTCTAATATATTAATAGTATTATTTAATTAGTATTGATCAAAAATTATATTGGAATTCATTTTGTGATAAAAAAGAGACTAATTAAATATATGAGGGTTGATTTTTAAATCATTCATTCTTATTTAGTGGGCTTATGGTTCATGATTCACTAGATTGGTCTAGGACCCATTCGGTGCTCTGTGGATGCTCCATGTAGGTTAAAACCCATGGATCATGGGGGAAATGAAAAGCCATGCACATTAGGGCTTACATGGTGTAACCCTGCATGTGGCACACTATATAAGGAGCCCCATAGCTAGCAAAATTGGTGACTAATGCAAGACAAGGGGGGCTAGCTGATTTTTGAGTGAAAGTGTTCTCTTCTCAAGTTATTCCAAGAGTTGTCGTACTGTGTGAAACATTTGAGGCATCACATTTGGGGTGTTAGGCTCACAAGGTCTTAAGGAATCCACTCTATAAGAAAAGTATGCTATTCTACTAGTTTTTATATTATAAGTTCCCCATGCCATGCTAGTTAGGATGTAAACCTTGGAAAAATCAAATTTGCATGAATATTAGAGAAAACACATATGCAAGGTTTCTAGGGTTGTATTTACACCATAGGAGTGTTAGAATGCTCAAAACCCATCAGAATTAAGTCGATTCGAAACTCGACTTGACGATTAGGAGGAATTCCTAGGAGATCCTCGGGAAAGACATCAGGAAAATTACAGACTTCGAGAATGCTCTCGAGGTCTTTTACTTCTTGTTTCTCTTTCACTATGTGTGTTAAGAATGTGTGGTACTTCTTGCGTATATATTTTTGGGGTTTGACGCAAGAGATGATGTGAAGGTTCGTACCAGGTTTGTCGTCATAAATGAAGAGAGTTTTGCTGCTTGGCAGATTAAGGTGAACCACCTTTTCGTAGCATAGAATATCAGCATGGTGAGGACTTAACCAATCCCTGCCAATGATGACGTCAAAACTTTTTATTGAGACTGGCATAAGGTCGATTTGGAAAGATTAGTCATTTAGAGTGAGGGTACAACATATATATATATATATATATATATATATATATATATATATATATATATATATATATATATATCGTTAGTGCTCTATGTTTTCCTTTTCCATCTCGACGGTGAATGTTTCGTTTAGTGTTTGTGTTTTTTGTTTGAGTAGGTGTTTAAATTTGTGGCTCACGAAACTCCTTTCTGCACCACTATCAAAGAGTATGCATGCATAAGAGTTATCGAGGAGAAACGTACCCATGACCACCGTGGGATCTGCTATTGCCTCCTCTTGTCCAATAGCTAGCACTCTTCCCATGCCGCTGACGTTCTTTTCTTTTGGGCAATCTCTCTTGAAGTGCCCAGTCTCGCCACACCTGTAACAAGCCTATCTTACTCCTCCATCGGGAACCTCGGTGGTAGGTTGTGCTAGTGCCTTATAGAAACGGGCAGTGTGCCCCTTTCTATTGCAGTTATCGCAATGCAACTCTCGATAGGGTCCGTGGTGATGAAAATTGCATTTGTTTCACACAAGGATGTTTCCAGCGTATCGATTGGGAGGTGCTGGAATCGTAGGAACAACATCAAGAACAATAGCAATGTGGACTGCCACAATTTGTTGATTCTTTTGCACCTCATCCCTCAGCCAGTATTCTGCTAGCATTAGTTCCTTTAAGTCTTCCCAGCTCACGATGTAGCGCCCCATTCCCGGTATGCAATTTCTTAACTTATCAAGTATTTATTTTCGATTTGCTCGATGTGTTGGTAGCCCTAACTCGTCGAGTATATGCCAGATCAGACACAAGGTTTAAAAATTCTACTCAGCGAGTCCAAGCATGGACTCAATGAGTAGGTTTTCTAGGAGGAAACCCTATTTTCGGGGTTTCGCATCCTATTTCAATCTCTTAATCTCCCTTTGGGCCTCCCTTATCAGCCTCCCTGTCCTCCAGAAACCCTAGTTCGTTTGAGAGCCTTCCTCTTGAGTTTTTGAGTGTGTTTTGGTTCCATTGAAGGTAGTTGCAAGAACTTGTAGCTATCAATCTTGGGGAAAGAGAACAAGATCCAGGAACACACTCATCTTTGGCAGCTTTCTAATGTAAAAAGATATTAGCTTGATGAACTACAACTTAGATCTCCTTGTATGTTGATTCTTGGGTCTTTTTGACCCCCTTTGATGAGGAAAAGTTATTCTCTTGGGTTGTATTTAATGCAATTCTCCTTTTCTATAATTTAGAGCCTCTAGTGTAACACTGTAAATTTTCAAACCAATTTTTCATTTTTAATTTCATAAAACACATGTCATTTTAAATAAACACCATTAAAAGTCAACAAAAGTTTTCAAAACATTATCAAAATCCAGGATCCTCATTCATAACTCTTTTCTCTTGCGTGTACAATCGAACCGCTGCCTTCTCGCGATCCTGACAAGAACCTAAAACACATAACACGGTAAGCATGAAGCTTAGTGAGTTCCCCAAAATACCACATGCATATAAATTAGCCACTCGAGGCTGTAACCTTCCGGTCAATGTGTCTCAGTGGACCTTCCGACTCCACAACTTTGGTAGACCTTCCGGTCCTACCCATGATGACCTTTCGGTCGTACAGCTTGTTGGACCCTTAGGTCCGATCTAGCTCGTTGGACCCTCTAGTCTGGTCTGGTTGAGCCTTCCGGCCTCATAAATCGTTGGACCTTTCGGTCCAGTCTGGTTGAGCCTTCCGTCCTCATAAATCGTTCAACCTTCCGGTCCGGTCTACAATAACACATATCATAATATCACATAGACATGATGCATAACACAAGCAAGAACATCAGACCTTCCGATCACACATAAATACCACTCTAGGTAACGTATAGTGAGAAGACTCACTTCGGGTAAACTTGGATGATCTCGAACTCGAAATGCTGATCTAGCCTCCGCCTAATCATATACATAAATTACCTTTAATTAATAATGGCTCACAAAGGCTAGACTATTCCCTTCATATGCTCTCACAGAAGGGTAAAAGACCATTTTACCCCTCCATGAGTCCAAAATTCCATTTGTTCACTGGACCCTAAAAGTCAACAAAAGTCAACGCTTGTGAGTACGTTGTGCGTACCAACTCCTTACGTTGGGCGTACTCGACCGCTACGCAGCTATCGGGCTACTTGACCCCTACACCCCGCGTACTGGGATTTACGCTCAGCGTACATCCTAGTTTCAATCTTATCTCAATTATGGTCTTAATCAGTTAAGACCTTGGCTCAAAATACAGATCTGGACTCCCTACATTCTCTTAATCCATAAAGTCGAAGAGTTTTTGCCTATGCATGGCTGGTTTGGGTTCAAACACTCAAAACCTTCATACTTTTTCTTCCTTAAGCTCATATCCCATGCATGGTTAGTTCTTAATGAACAAGATTGTATTTTTATGACCTTTTAAAATGAAATAAACTAGCAAGGGACAAATCTCGGTTCATAGGGCTCATCAACTCACAAAGTCATCAACTTTTGTGACAAAAACCAGAGAAATGGTCCATCATGCACAAATCAAAAAGACTGAGAAAGCTTTGAGCTTTTTACCTCCAAATGATGCTCTAACCTCAGAAAAGCTCAGATCCAAGGCTTTCACTCTAACTCTAGCTTCTTCAAGGCACTTTCTTCTCTTCAAAAGCACACAAGAACACTTTCAAGCCCAACCACACACACGCTCTAGAACGAGGGTTAAGGCACTCTTAAGGTTTTGCTCTCTAGAAATGGTGGCTAAAAGTGAGGCCATAATGTTCCTTATATAGGGATCACCCCCACAATTAGGGTTTTAATCTGAACCTAGTATGCCCAGTGTACACTATTGTACGCCCAACATACTAAGTAGCCTCCACGTTAAGAACATGCTCATGAGTACGCGCAACGTACTCTCCATTACGCCCAGCGTACTCAAATGCTCCACATTTTTTTCAAGGACTACTTTTGACAACTTACGAAAAGAAAAGGATCAAAGAGCTATACCTGAATTCCAGGATGTTATATCTAGATCCATAAAAAGGGTCTTGAACCCGTTTTTATCCAAGACATGACCATGTTCATAAAAGTAGATTGCTATAAGTTGATTTTGGGTTCATTTGAGGTGTGCAAAGCCATCAATTCTCCAACTTTATAGAAATGGACCTTGGAAACAACCTAGATTTGTATTTTGGAGCTGTAGAAGTTTGAAATTAGTTAACTAGGTAATATCTGCATGGAACTCGATGAGTTCATGAGGGAACTCGATGAGTTCATGAGGGAACTCGTCGAGTCCAATGAAGGAAACCTCGATGATGTTCATAGGACTCAACGAGTAGTTTAAGGAACTCCCTGAGTAGAATTATCTTGTCCCATTTCTATTTATGCCAAGACTCGGCAAATCTAAGGATGGTTCGATGAGTCAGTTAGTGAAATCATGATGTCATGTAGCTTGGGAACTCGACGAGTCATGGGGTTGACTTGGCGAGTCGAGTTGTGATTCCAGGGTTTTGAGTTCTAGGACTCGACGAGTTACAAGGCTGACTCGGTGAGTTTATTCAACCTGGAAGGTTGACTTTAACCAGGATGTTGACTTTGACTAGTGGTAAAATGGTAATTTTACCCTAAGAATAGTTATCGGTTTCTAACTAATTGTTATTATGGAATTTATAGCCAGAGAGTTACCAGAGTAGTAGACAAGGATTCCTCACTTGTGTTTTCAGCAGTCAGTCATACGAGGTGAGGTTTCCTATACTAGGAACGGGTCTAAGGCACCAATACCGGCCCGTTTATTTAGTTGCAGTATGCCGGGTTAGCCTGATGCAGTTTATATTTTCCGGGCTTCGGTCTGATGCCGGGGAGGTCGAGAGAAGTAGTTATGTATGCTTGATGCCTTTCTGATTCATGCATGTTTATGTTTTGTGTTTTATGTTTCAGACTTTGGTCCGATGTCGGGCAAGCCTGATGCAGTATATATGCGATCATGTTATATGTTTATGTTTATGTTATCTTCAGTTTATATCGGACTTCGGTCTGATGCCAGGCAGGGCCCGATGCACTGGGCGGGGCCCAAGTTATTCCATACTTCGGTCCGATGCCGGGCGGGGCCCAATATATGTTCCAGACTTCGGTCCGTTGCCAGGAGGGGCCCGATCCAGTAGGCAAGGCCTAGTATGTGTTAAATTTATTATTATATGGTATGTGGTAGTTTGGGGGAGCTCACTAAGCTTTGTGCTTACAGTTTTCAGTCTTGTTTTCAGGTACTTCCTGTAGCAAGGGGAAGAGCTCGGGGTGATCGCATGGTACACACCATAGTATTTCAACCTAGGATTATTTGAGACTCTGAAATTTTATCATTTGTTTTGCTACAGTGATTTATATGATATTTGAGGTACATGACACGTGGTTTTCTTATTGATTATGAATGATTATAGTTTTATAATATTTTTCAGATGAAATTTTGGGGCCATATTTTTTGGGATGTTTCACATGGCATTGGCTATCGGGAGAGTCAATGACTTGACATGGCTATTCCACTAAGAGAGGGCTCGCTCTATGAAAGTGCATGCTGCAAATTTCACTTTTCTAGCCTCAGGGCACACATAGATTTCAAATACAAATTCGGTCTTCTCGAACTAGCATGTTAAAGCAATGACACCTCCGGTGCCATGGAAGGATTTAGGTTTGGCATTCGTGAAGTATTTATAGGAACACTCATTTAGGTGTCCATGGCTATTTTCATGGTTAGAAGGGTTGGAACCACTACCTGTCCCACTTGCACCACTTGCATTGATCTGCATCATGGCTACTACCACGACAACGGTTACTACTGCTTGGAACACAACAGGGTCATACTGAGGAGGTGGTGGCGGTAGATTTGTCGGTGGGTTGTTTTTGTTCATATTGGGCTTCTTTGGAGACATCTTTCTCTATAATGATTAAAGAGATAGTGATGATAAGTACTCTATAGTGGTCATGAGTCAGGTGATATTGAACAAGATATATCTTATCTAGACTGTTATACTGTTGTATTAAGCGATTTACAGTGGTAGTCTACTAATATAAGTAAACAATTGCAATTTCATTTCCTGAAATTTATAGCAACACTCGAAACGAATTTGTATAGTGTGTCTCGTGCCTGATCCTCCTATAATCACATAGTGTATACAAATTATATATAACCAAGACTAACTAGACCTTCGAATAAGTGATCCTACTCTAAGTCCACAACCAAACAAGGAACAGGAAGTAAAGCTAAATCACAAATTCTAAGTCTATAAAATCTTAATTATATATAACTCATATGTATACACTTAGCAATATAGATCTATCAGTAAGGGTTCTTTGTTTTTACATGATTGATTCCGGTAAGAAGGTCCTTTTGTGACTATTAGTTTATATAACTATCGAGGCCTAAATATTGTTGTGCTAGTGTTTTAGTGCCATAAAATACCCCTATAGTATTTTAACTTTCTGTTTGGTTCTAGAGTTCTTCTGGTGTGTAGAGTTGGTAAGTTTTAGACTTGTTGCAACACTATAGTCACTCCCAAATACATGTTGGTCGTATCTCAAATAAATATATTTGATTAGGCTATATTTATCCCCGATATGATTACATAACTATCCAGGTTTAACCGTAGTGTCCAACTCATCCAAATACTTTTATGTAGTCCTTACTGTGATGCTGTTTCTAGTATGTATGCATGTTCGTATACTTCTTATAAAATACTTATATTTTAAAGTATACTTTTAGTCCGAGCGTTTCAACCCCATTGTATTTATAGTTGTATATCATACATGGTTTGATATACTTAGTTCACTATAAACAATGCTAATATACCAATCTGTCACACCCCCAACCCAGAAGGGCGGAAACGTTCGGGGGCAGATGACATCATGTACAGTATCACAACAATTACATAATAGTAATCAAAGTAACAACAACCATTTCATTGATAATATAGTGTTTACATTTTGTTTGTAACATTGTTTGTATAACATCAAATTGTATAATAAAAACAATAGAAGTGACACCCTGAATGCTCCATCTTCTCAAAAACCTGTAGTGTACTTGTCTACTAGTTCCTTGAGAATACAAGTGATTTTGAAAGTGTATCAACATTTAAGTTGGTGAGTTCATAAGTATGTTTTTGTGATGGAAAGCTTTTCATTGTTCATTGAAAAATGTTAGTATGTTCCTTAAGAAATTCCAATATTTTCTTTTGTAAATGAACTATAGTCTTAGGCGATAAGACTAGAATCTATGTTTGTTATTGTACTCTGAAATAGTATAATGTATTGGGAAAATTGTGTGCTGTAATGTATTCGTATGAAAACCCTTTGTATGTATGTGCCTGGAATGCACCAACTCTACTGTAAAGTAATGTATTGTAATATAGTTCTATTACAAAAAAATAAAACCTTTGAAGATCAGTATTTCCCATAAACAAGATGTTTAGTTAATACTATTGTAAGTTAGGTTATATCCATGCTAAAGTGATTAGTGGCATGCACGATGTTCTTTAGGCCGAAATGTTATGACATTTGTCACCCCATTCGTGCTGACCTAACTGTAATTAACAGTTTAGGTGTGGGATTATCAGTCCCGTATTGATCTATACACAAATTCACGCTCTCCCTCCAGGAGACTCTTGTTATAATCAGGACTTTAGCGCATACCCTAATAGATCAAATGAAGTAGTGCCTCCTAATTATGTATTAACTTGTTTACGTATAGTGTGTAGATGTTCTCTTCTTATAATTGTATGTATTCCTTTTTTCTAGTGTACTCGTATTGTAAAATAATTATACTTAAATAATTATTTATGTATTGTACTCTTGAAACCTAGTAAAATAGTGTGTGTGTTCTAGAAATTATATCTATTATAATTTATCATATATGTTCTGGGTATACTGAAATAATTGTGAAAATATCTTTTTGCTTGGCATGTTACAAAGAAGTTAACATTTTATTTAAATAAATTTCTCATTCATATATATATATATATATATATATATATATATATATATATATATATATATATATATATATATATATATATATATATATATATATATATATATATATATAATCGAGATTAAAAATGCATTCGGACAAGCGATTCCACCCTAAGCCCACAACCAAACAAGGAACATGAGTTAAGGCGAAAACACTAGTCCTAATCCTGCTGAACTATATATATATATATATATATATATATATATATATATATATATATATATATATATATTGTAACGAAAGCAGTTGTAACTGTTGAAATAATTAGGGATAGTTGAAAATAGTCAAAATAGTTTGAAATCGTTGAAATCGTCTGAATGTTAACATAAGATCCCTTGTGTTTTAGTTGTATTATCCCCCAAAAGCATTGGAAAATAGTGGAAATGTAGGGGTATGTATCACATCGAATATACGTTCGTGTTTGTGTGCGTAGTGGTAGCGATGATCCTCATATTAGAACTGACATGCGTAGTCGTGTCCTAATAATAATTACACACGATATCGTATTTAAATTAATAAGATATGAATTTAAATAATAAATAATAATTTAAAGTGTTAGACAACACTTAATTATGTAAGAAATATTTACAAAAAGCCTTAGGAATTATTTGAAGGAATTCTAGGCGTTTTCAGTGTGCTTGGGTGTTTTGGTGAAATTTTGAAGATTGTTCTTGGTGGAATTATGAAGATCTGAGTAAAAAACCCTTGAAGATATGAAAATTTTGTAAGAGTTTTGAGAGCAAAATGGGTGTGTTCTCGGCCTAAAAGTTGAGAAATGAATTGAGTTTACAGCTGAAACTATAAATATAGAGGGTGTTTGCGGTCCTAATGGGCCTAAACAACGAGTTTTCAGTCCTATAAGGCCGAAAACCTCTTGATTTCAGTGATATAGTCAAACAAGAAAAAGGGTTTTTGGTTTTTGGACAACAAGGAAAGGGATTTTGGTATTGCTTTACTCCAAAACAGGGTTTTTGGTTTTGGTTTTGGGATTAGATTCTCAAAACCGAAAACTATTATATATATATATATATATATATATATATATATATATATATATATATATATATATATATATATATATATATATATATCAAGGTTGTAAAAAACGCTCGGCGTTAACTAGTCGGTGGACTGGGGTCAAGCGATTAATCGGCTAGGCGGAGATTAATCGGGGGATTAATCGGGTACCATTAATTGCTAATTTGTTGAATTTTAAAAAATAAATATGACTAATATCATATCAAATTTCGTAAATACTACTAATATGATAACAAAATAGGTTAATATGATTAATACAACACTAATCATGCCTCAAATAGTTTCCATAGAGATAAAACTTCTTCAAAATGTTAAAATTTCATCATTTTATAATGCTTCCCTCATTATGTATGCAGGGATTAATCGCTAGGCGCCCTCTAATCGGTTGAGTAGCGCCTAGGGATTAATCAGAGATTAATCGGGACTTAGTTGAGATTTTTACAACAGTGATATATATATATATATATATATATATATATATATATATATATATATATATATATATATATATATATATATATATATATATATATATATAATGATTTAAAGTTAGGTATTAAGCTTGTACTAACTTACTTAACATGGTTTTCCATATATAGTTACATGTAAGTTAAACAACCATGCACTCTAGGCTTTCAAAGTTCTATTGTTGCAAATTATGTTGTGAATTCAGTTATACTTGGTTAATATTTATGCTTTTATTTGAACGCTTATGACTTATATTAACTTGAAATAACCCGCTTTTACACATACAAACATGCAACTATGAGACCATAACAATAATTTCAAAAGTAGATTCTACCTCTTCAACCACATTTTCATCTCAACTTCTAGTATTATTATTCCTCGGATAAATTTTGTTATTTAGATTCTTGCAAAATTTCCTCATATGTCCCTTTTACACATAACACTTATGACAACTAATTTCAAATAAATTTCGTTTGGCTTTCTATTGACTATTTGTAAAGGAGGATGAATCCGCCATTATTTTCTTCCTAGATCTTTCTAGATGAAACATTGTTCACTTAAGAAGTAGATGCACCATCCAAATTCTTTTGAAACATATGAGTTTCCTCTGTAATTTGTAAGTGTTTTTGAGTTTGATCCAAAGATATATATATCCTCTAAAGTATGCATCAAAGTTTTCATGTAATTCCTCGAAGATGAGAGCAACTTAATGGTGATATCCTTAACCACAAACATGTGATTCCGAGACCATAACAATCATTTCAAAAGTAGATTCTTCATTTTCAACCATGTTTTCGTCACTACTTCTATTTTTCTTATTCATTGCATTAACTTTCTTATTTAGATTCTTACAAAATTTCCACATATTCCCCTTTTACACCACACTTATGAAAAATAATTTCAAATAAACTCTTTTTGCCTTTCTTTTGACTATTTGTAAAAGTAGATGAACCCGCCTTTCTTTTCTTCCTCAGCTTACCTAGATGCAACTTTGTTCACTTTAGAAGTAGATGCACCATCCAAATTCTTTTCCTACATATGAGTTTCCTCTTTAATTTGTATGTGTTTATGAATTTGGTCTAAAGAGATATCCTCTAAAGTATGCATCAACGTTTTTGTGTGATTCATCGAAGATGGGGGCAACTTAACGATGATATCCTTAACTACAAACATGTAACTGGGAGACCATAACAATGATTTCAAAAGTAGATTCCACCTCTTCAACCACGTTTTCATTTCCACTTATTATTCCTAGGATTAACTTTCTTATTTAGACTCTTGCAAAATTTCTCATATGTCCCTTTTACACCACACTTATGACAACTAATTTCAAACAAACTTCTTGTGTTCTTTCTGTTGACTATTTGTAGAAGAGGATGAATCCGCCTTTCGTTTCTTCCTCGATTTTTCTAGACGCAATATTTGTCACTTTAGAAGTAGATGCACCATCCAAATTCTTTTCACACATATTATCCATAAGTTTGTTAGAACTAGTATATACAAAATATAAAAAAAAAATTAAGAAAATAAGTAAAATAAGGATGTGATAGATACACTATCCTTAAGGTAAATCAGCCCCAACTATTTTTTTTGTTGGGCTAAATTGCTAAGATCCTCCTTGAACATCCTGGAGTTTAGCGGGTAGACAATGACCCCACGATCTTCTCTCATGAACACAATATGTTGCATTGCAATGATAATCTTGAATACGTGAAGAATGTGATTCACCATAATTATATATATCGCTAAAAAGCCAATAGTGACATCCCTTCATAAAGGGTTGCAAATGTTCACGAAAAAAATCAGGTTAACAGTTATATCCCTCCCAAATAACTAAAAATACATATAAGGAATATTTAACAAAAGGTTTAGCCCATAGTTAAGTTCTCGCACAAAATGTTAGGAATATTTAACAGTGTTAAGTGCTAGTCCTTAACAGTATATATGTAGACCCTCGAATATATAATCATTACAAAAACCCGTTATAGACCTAGCCTCACCAAAATTCCCTCCAAATTACCATTTAAATAATTCAAAGGCATTAACCAAAGCAAGAAATACCACTTACCATGCGATAAACAGTATACTCCACCATTTATGTGTTTTAACATTTTTATGCTGAAAATGGAATATAATACAAAGAATTTTCGGCTGTACATAAATCTAACAATCTTTAAAATGTCAAAGCCAATTCTAACCTATGCATAAAGATCTTTATCAAAAGTATTGAATTACTATTGCCTTAAAGTAAGGTTGTAAAAACGTTGATGTTAGCCGGTCGATGGGGTTAAGAATTTAATCGACTAGGTGAAGATTAATTGGGGTTCGGGACCCTAAATTGCCAATTCTTTAAATATTAATAAATTATATATGACTAATTTCATAACAGAGTTTGTAAATATGATTAATATCATAAAAAAGTATGTTAATATGATTAATAAAACACTAATAATTCCTTAAATAATTTCAATTGAGATAGAACTTTTTCAAAATGTTAAAATTTTATTATTTGATATTAACTCATTGTGTAGAGAGAAATTAATTACTAGGTCTGTTAGATAACAATTAAGAAATAATCGAAGATTAATCAGAACGTAATCAAATTTTTTATAACACTCCTATAAACCTATAAGAACATCAAAGAACAATCTTGGACATTTAAAAACGATTATTAGGGAGTTGGTCAACGTCTAAGTTAATCTCGACGTCACATAAAAAGTTTGCTTTTGTTTTTATTTGTTGTTCCAGCTCCTCAATTTATGATTTTGTTTCTAAGTTTGGAAGCATGCACATTATTTGGTCAAACTATACAAATTGCATCAGAGAGTGACAAGTGTAGGTCAAATAATAGTTAATAGCTGTTCTAAAGTCAATTACGTATGTTAGCATCTGATAATCGGGTCTGTTTTTGTTTTTGATTAAGTTCAATAAGTTGGCAACCACTACATGTATTAATTAATTGCAAGTCAATTTGATTTAAAAATTCTTTTACATACATGTTCCCTCTACAATAAAAATGCGATTTAGAAAAAAAAAAAAAAAAAAAAAAAAAAAAGATCTGTTTTATTCAAAGGAATAATCGAATTTCAACATGACAATATCTCTATAAACCGTTTTAATCAAATTTTGAAGTACTCTAGGTAGGAACCAAGAAAACAAATATTATATATAAAGATCATATATGGATTATGCAAGCTTGCTTTGATACGGATCACGCCCATATAAACAATCAATGTGTTATGTAAAAAGTTCCAATGATCTATTTAATGTTCGGTTTATGTTCTTGTTGGGCTCGGTATGTACGAGTTGACTTAATTGTAATTATCTAGAGATTTGTAGGTTAAATGTGACTTACCATTTAATCAAAGGTTACAAATAAAGTGTAATAAGGTCAGTTTGGTCATTGCCTTGTTAAAAGAAATTTAGAAATGGTGTTTTTGACATGGCTATAATTAAATTGGTAATACAAGTACAATGGTAATACAACGGATAGACTTACATTTCATTTGATCACATTTCACTCTCCTTTTTCTGTTTTGCACATGGTCTCCATGATTAAAAATGCGAGCATTCACAATCAAATGAGAAAATTTAATGATGTGACACGTAAATCATTCAATAGATTAAAATCCATCATTATTATAAAATAACATAAATTTAATGATGTGACACGTAAATCATTCAATAGATTAAAATCCATCATTATTATAAAATGACATGCAGATGTTGCAATGAATATATATAAAGTTAAACTCTTCATTGCATATAAAATAAGTTAAATGGTTAATTAAACTTTTCATTTGGGAAAAAGGAGCCTTTTAATTATTAAATATGTCATAAATAAAATTTTATAAATATATTCCGTTAAACTATATAGATTTCAATACATTTTATGAAATTTTTGATAGACTCATTTAAAAAAAAGTTGAATGATAATGTAAAACTCTAACGAATTCAATCCATTACGGATAGCCTAAAAACCAAATTTTGTTCAAAGATTTCTTGTTGTTTCATCTAATTTTCTTTCACAAACACTCTATTACACAATTTAAGTACAACAAGTTTCTTATTCATTTCACAAGAATTAATAGACCTATAAAATATAAAAACCATTACAAATAGAATTTTTTCTGCTTCATCAGACAGCAAACCAAGCACTACGTCCGGGAATCAGATTTCACATGATATCCAGTCCACCCCTTAATTAACCACTTTTTTGAAGCTCTTTGTACCTCTTTAATTAAAAAAAACGAAAATGACCAACTCCTTTACTTAATACAAGATACAATTTCAACACGTAGCCAAAAACATCATCTTTAATTTTTATATTTTTTTGGTCAAAATCGGTATCAAATCAATAATGCATGAAAAAGACGGGTCCCTGTGGAACCAATTAACCCCTAATCATGTAAAAGAACCGGTCTAGATCATAACGAAAAGAAATATTATATTAAAAAAGAACAGTCTCATAGATTTATTAATTATTAGGGAGTTTGTCCCATTCCTCGATTATTATTCCATTCTCAGGTTGAAGCATGCACATGATTTTGTCAATATTTGACATCAAAAGGTGACAAGCGTACTCTGATCAATATTAAAACTTTGATTATTTGTAAGTCAACTACTAACGTTTTGGCTTCCATTATGAAGTTTATTATTTTCGGTTAATGTCTATAAAAAGTCAACCACAACGTACGTACGTTGATGATCAGAAGTCAATATGATAAAAGAAATGTTAAATGGGCAGTTGACAGATATGATGATGTGATGAGACGATACGCATTGATCAAGTGCTGGAGGCTCATGGTTATTCTTATAATTTAAATTAGATCCAAAGGTATTGTATTAGAACTTGTTTTCATAAAGTCAATACGTATCCAAATCAATATTTAAATCTGATTTTGTCGAACATATGAATCTAAGTATAACACTAACAAATCTAATTAAAAGGGGAATGAAAACATGATTTTGATGATAAAATGATCCAAGAGCCGAATACCTTAATCTAACAAAAAATTGTTTCCCATGCATAGAAAATCATCCAAAGTTTAAGAGTTTATAATGGTGGGTATTTTAATCTAATGTCCCTTTGATTATGAAAATCTTGTTAGAAATTATAGGAGCGATATTAAGAACGCTTATTTGGAAACCCGCTATTCATTGAGTGAATTCGTCAATGATGATGTTGTATTGCAATTTCGACTTAAGCATGCATTGTTATTGTTAGATAGATTATGAGACTAATTGATTAGATATGTTTTTTATTGGAAAAGAAAATTTTGTCATTCGTCCCTCTTACATTAGTATAACTATGGATGAGCGCGGTGTGGTTCGGTGCGATTCGGTGCCGTTATTGGTCAAAACCTCACCACTAACCGCAAATACGGTTAATCTATTTTAAAAACTGTTCGGTAAGGTTATTTTTGCGTTGCAGTTAGACGGTTATTTTTGTAGTGCTGTTTTGTTTTTTTTAGGTTTTTGTTATTAACAGTATGGATTTGGTGCGGTTATTTTGTGTTGTTTTTAACCACACTTTGTAGTACAAACAGTTTTAACAGTTTAAACATACTACTTGTGATAATAAAAAAATCATAAGATATAAGACACTTAACTTAAATTACAAACAGCTAATAACTTAAAAACGTTAAATCATCATTAATTAACAATAAATATCTTAAAATTGTCAAATTTTACTATTTTCCAAAGTTAAGGATAAGAAAAAACCAATACTTTTGTCTTCTAGAAATTTATCCTTCTTTCATCCATGAAATCTGTCTTATTTTTAATATTTAATATATTAATAATTAATAAGAAATATATATATATATATATATATATATATATATATATATATATATATATATATATAACATATGTGGTGCGGTGCAGTTTTTTTGCGGTTTTCGAAAACTAATAACTGCACCGCACCACAAATTTGTGATTTTTGAAAAACATAAAACTTCACCATCAGATTTTATTGCAGTTACGGTTAATCGGTTGCGGTTTATGTGGATACTTTTAATTGTGGTGTGGTTTTTGCTCACCCTGTATAGCATCATCCATACAGTGAGAAACTATATGTATTTTAGACCTTTGATTACTTCCGTCAATGTGATTAGTAAATAGTTATAAAACAATATTCACATAAATGACATTAATTAGTTAAAGATGGTAAAGGTGCCATTATTTTACCATAACTCTTAACATTTTCCTACTTGACCTAGCGACCATTTATATGGGCCTATCATATATTTTGTCAACTTAGAATTGATCTATTTCATAATAAAGAAAAGGTACAACGGCGTACTTGATGCGTGACCCCCTCCTATCTATTATACTTTAATTACTAGTTTATATGAAACTTACGATCAATTAAGTTGAATGACTCTAATCCCATATTGACTGACATGTTCTTGAAATACCTTCGATTCTAGACCTTTTAGTCATTGGATCTTTAATTCAAGCATATTATAAGTGCAATATACTGATACAAATGTGAGTCTCCTCCACACACTCTCTCATGAACAACTATTTTCATATCGAGATAGAAATCATCAAATCATCCATACTTGAACTATTGCAAAAAATAATAATAATAATAATAATAATAATAATAATAATAAATAAAAAATAAAAATAGTAATAATAATAATAATAATAATAATAATAATAATAGATATTCAGTTGCTTCTTGAAGAATTAGCAATCATGAGTACTTTCATAAAAGTGCTCAACAGCATTCCATGACACGTTTGTGACACCCACATATTATGCTAGGATTGACAAAAGTAATTCAAAATTTTTTAAGGTCACAACCACATCAAACACGATACATCATGTATCAACGTTGCCGTTCGTAAAAATAAATTACCACTGCTAACCAATGTTGCAAAAGTCGTCAGATATTTCTACGACGGTCGACTAACAAGTATCAAGTATTTGGTTTAGGTAGGATGTACTTCGATTTAGTAAATTTAAAAAATAAATTTTCGAAAAGGTATATCGATACATTCATGTCATTATTCAGTATAAACAGTAAATAGTGTGAGAACGTAAAAACATTTTTTTATGTTATTATTCTGCAATGAATTTTATATCGACACATTCATGTTATTATTCAGTAAAGAATAAATGAATAGTCAAAGATTAAAATTAAATTTAGAATTTACTAAAAAGATGTTCATACATAAGTTTATAATAGAATAATAACATTATAATGAATATATGACTAATCGAAAGTTAATATTTATATTAGAATTACTTCAACAATATACATATATAAAATTCATGACAGAATAATAACATAAAAATAGTGTTTTTACGTTCTCACACTATTTACTGTTTTTATTTGAACTTACTTCTATATATATATATATATATATATATCAAGTTTATTAAAATTTATATCAAAACAAATGAATATCAATAAAAATTATAGATTTATTTTTTGTAAAAAAAGTCAATATTTCCAAATCTGGCCGATTTGACCAAATTATTTCAAATTTGACATAGTTTTTTTGAGTTGGCCGAGTTGGTCAAATTTTCTCTGAGTTTAACCGAGTTGGAGTCGAGTTTGACCGAGTTTAACCGAGCGAGAGTATTTTTGCACGATTCATAATAAAGCGCCTTGGGACATGTCCGAGTCCGAGTACTCGGCCTAGTAGCTCAAGTTTTGCAACACTTCTACTAATTATGCATTTCAAAAATATGTAAAGTCTTTTATTATTAATTTTCCTTCTCCGAAAACTAATCCTAGGTGTCTGAATAGTTCGTAAAGTCCAAAGTCATGTTTTATCTTGAGTAATTGATACATATAACTCCACCAACATTCAAAGTCCCCCTTTAAAATTGAAGTCCACATTGTTGGGAGATATGTTTCCAGAATTGCTTAACAATAACGACCATCAAGATGATGTTCTCTTGGAAAGTCTTATAAAAGTTTCCAGTTTCCATATAAACTTCTCTTTTGAGGTGCGATGCACCGGGGAATCCTCTCATCTTCCCAATGTGTCAATCCTATCATGAGTCTTACATCCGCTATAAACCCGAATGTATTTCGGCACTCAGACCTAGAAACAGTAAATCTTCAAAAGAAAACTTTTCCAAAGATATCATCCAAAGCATCTCCTAATCTCGACGAAGTAAGAATCCATGAAGTCATGCATATGATGAACTTTATATCCACACGAAGATAGGAAAGAGTTTAAGAGTTTCATTAACACACTTTTGGCTAAACATTTACATATCTTAATCTATTAATTAATAATTAATGAAGTTGGCATTCAAACCTATAAAGTTTCTCATTTTACCCTTTAATTGGAATATACAATTCCATACTAAATTCACTTAATTCCATATTGTACTTTGTCGCAGAAGCTATTATAACTTATATTAACACACTTATAAGACTCAAGATTTCAAAAGTTCATGAAATTCATAAATTGACCAAGCTACCATTATGATCAATATGGCTTTTTAACAACATCATTATCTTTCATAGTACATAAAATTTGTGGCCGTTACAAACCTAGACGGAGTTGTGATAAGTGAAGAACATCAAATTGAATGGACCACCCGGCTGATGGTCGGTAAGTTGATTGTGTCGAGATAGATGAAAATGAAGAAACTATAGAAAAAAGAAATAAAAAGAACTTTCAAAAGCATGTTAGATATGTTGGATGTGTCAACATTTTTGACATTGGTTATGTAGCATATACACTACCTGTAACGACCCAAAATTTAAGACCAAAAATTTCTTTTAATAAATCATTACTTAAAGTAAAGTCATCATTCCAAAACATAATATGAGTATAAGTTTTCAAAACACATGTTCATTATCAGAGTAAACATCCCCAGGCTGTCTAATCTATGGTGTGTGCCATGCGATCACCCCGAGCTCTTCCCTCCGCTACCGGAAGTACCTAAAACCAAAACTGAAAACCGTAAGCACGAAGCTTAGTGAGTTCCCCACCCTACCACATACCATGTATAACCACATACTACACATGTTGGGCCACGCCTACTATCTTGGGCCTCGCCCGCTACAATGGCCCCACCTGGCTTCGAGCTCCGCTCGGATACATATCTGTTTTACTTAGGCCTCGCCTGTCACAGGGCCTCGCCCTCCAACAAATAATAACACATAAACATTTCACAACACATAACTAACACATGCAACTGGTTCTGTCCTAAGGCCTCGCCTATCCTGGGCCTCGCCCATGTCCTGCTACTGATGAGTCATGGGACCCCGTCCACGCTCCTAATGATAGTGAGGTACGGGCCTAGCCCACTCTCACTCATGTTCTAGTTTGGGCCTCGCCCCTATTCTTTTACTAATGAGATATGGAACCCCATCCACACTCTACTGTTGGTGAGATACGGGACCTCGCCCACACTCACCTCCCTACCAGGCACATACATGTATCACACAGACAACAAGTATAAACTATCATATAAACAATTCCTTGGGCACCCACCCGCTATTACTGGACCTCGTCCTGAAATTCATGCTAGCATACTGTGCCTAGGGCTAACCCCCGGGTCTTCTACTCATAACTACATGGGCCGGCATTGTGGCCTTAGACCCTTCACACAAAGGGAAACTCACCTGCACTGGCTGAACTTGCTGACGATCTCACTAGTTGCTGCCCGACAACTCAAGGAACTCCTGCTACCCTTGCTCCCCGAACTACCAATATCAATGCAACACTAAGTCTAACTAACCCCCGAAAGACAACCAAGTCAACCCTGGTCCAAGGTCAAAGTCGTGGTCAAAGTCAACCTTCCAGGTCAACCCTACTCGCCGAGTCACCCTACTGACTCGCCGAGTTCAAAATGATCAGATTCCTTCCATTCGCGACTCGACTCGCCGAGTCAGTCCATGACTCGCTGAGTCTACCGATTTCTGAGTCCTGACCTGTCCAACTCACTGAGTCTCCACCCGACTCACTGATTTGAGTCTCAACTCGAAGGGTTTGGGGTTTCGCGACCTGACTCGCCGAGTCCAAGAACAGACTCGCTGAGTACAAGGCAATCTTCATACGACTCGACGAGTTGTTCATCCCACTCGTCGAGCTTCTCCACAATTTCATGCTACTCGCCGAGTCCACTCAAAGGACTCGTCGAGTCTCTTTAGTTCTCCTTACATGAAGAGGACTTTTGAGTCATGCATGGACTCCAAACTGTAGATCTACCCTTCTCAAGCCTATTCCTCACGTAAAGTTGCAAACTTTACGTGTAGAGAAGGAGATCTAAGCAAAATATGCCATAAACTAGGGTTTAAGGCCAAGGGGCTTCAAAATCGACTCAAGGGCTGATACTTTTTGCTTCTCCAGGCCATAACACACTTGGATTTGAAGTAGCAACTCCAGATCCGGCTTCTAACCCATAAGGGTGGCTAATCATGGCTTAAAAAGCCCAAAACTCACAACCAAAATAGATCTAAGGGAAGGAAATGACTTAATACCTTCAATACCTCAAAAAGACTCCACAAACTCCAGATCTGAAGCCAATCCTTGAAGCTTCACTGATTCCCCTCCTTCTTCTTCCTTCAAATCACCCAAAATGGCTTGGAAGCTTGGATGCACAACAATGGAGGCTTAGGCTTCGTTTTCTGAATGTGGGATGCTCTAAGGAACCCTAATGGAGAGAATAAGAAGTTTAAATAGCGCCCAAAGTCCTGGATTTAGGGTTTTCCTCGCACAGACCAGACTCGCCGAGTCCACTTGGCCGACTCGCCGAGTTGGCCACTTACACCTTGACCCGGATCCCGCTCAGACTCGCCGATTCGACCCTTAAAATTAGGGCTTTCTTTCCTTTCTTGGCCTTTAAAACTTTGGGTGTTACACTACCAATTAGAGAAGACATCGATAAAAACAAGCCTCAGTCTTATAAATAGGAATTGAGAGATCTTTATGCTCAAGAATCATTATAGGATGATATTTGCTTGATAATATATAATCTTAAAGGGTTACACTAACAACTTGATGCAAATATTTTGTTTATAAGTAATTGACCCTTGATAAATATTTATATATATATATATATATATATATATATATATATATATATATATATATATATTTTAATTAATTGGAAAGTAACTATTTTATAAAAAGAATAATTTTCTATAACAAGTATCAAACTAAATGATAAGGTATGATTTATAAAATTCATCTATTTTTTATAAAATAAAATAACTTTGTCTTTTTAAAGACCATACATGATTTTTATATAAATTGTAAGAGTGTTAGGCACTCTTCCTTCATTCTTCTTCCAAACCTGAGGGCACCCTAAAGGGTATGGATGTTAGGTGGTTACTTGTTATTGCTTCCAAGATTAAACATCCCATACTTATTATATTGTGTCATAATGATGGTATGGTGTTAAGATCTTGTGAAAAACTTTTACCAAGTATAATAGGGAAAATATAAGGCTTTCTTTTGGTTACTTCTTCCTCTTCTTAAACCATCCCTTTCGCACTCTTTAGAATAAGTTGTTAAAGTGTTAAGAAACTACAAGAAAGGGTTGACACTTCCATATTCTCCTTTAAGACAAATGATTGAATTTTGTTCTTAAAAGCTTAAGAGCTTGTTTATAAGAAGGACTAACATCCATGTCAAGCTGAGTTATTGTTGGTGTTTCTACTTAGATGGAGTTCTACATCTATATTTTTCATCAAATTTTAATCTCCTAAGAGGATTCAAAGTCTTCAAAGGGTGTAGTTCTTTCCTTCATATGATTGTTTAAATATTTATGTGCTTTGCAAAATGATTATCGGTGGGTTAAAATGGTTGTAAGTTTATTTATTTTAAATTCCTTCCGTTGCTAAAGTCATAGTTTGTTATAGACTATTTTTCGAATAAAACAAATAATTGGTATCAGAGCTAGGTTCTGCAAGCTTGGTTAGATGATTAGATTATTTGGTATAATTTTTGTTTTTATAAAACATGGATGCTTTTATTTTTGTAAGACAATTTCATACATATTTTCTATGAAAAATTTATTTAGTTTATAATTTTTATTTTATGACTAGAAGTTTACATACATATTTTTAGTCAAAAAAGTTGACATAGGAAAAAAGTGTTGTTATATGTATGTATGTATATATATATATATATATATATATATATATATATATATATATATATATATATATATATATATATATATATATATATATATAGGTTTATAACCCGTAGAAACTACGGTTACAAATTTAATTAAACTTTAATAATGAGAACTCAAAATTATTAATTAATTACTTTAAATAAATTATTAATTAAGTGATATTTTTTAGTTATATAAAATTATAATCGTTAATTTAAATAAATATGTGAAATTATATCACCTTATAATTTGTATTAATTTTATTTTAACTTTTATTCTAATATTATTAATTTAATGTAATTAGAGTGAAAAATTTTAAATTTAAAATTTGAAAATTAAAATTAATGTCACACCCCAAAACCAAGAACGGCGGAAACGTTCTGGGGCGGAGGACGTCATGTAAAGTATCACAACACAGTAAATGTAAATAATCAAACAACATCATCCATTGCATTAAATATATAATTTTAATACAAGCGTGTTCTGTACAATATAGACACCAAAAATAATGTATATCAAAATAATAAGATGAGTCTTGAATGCGCTCCATCTTCTCAAAAGCTGGCCTCAGTACCTATCTACAAATGACCTGAGAATACAAGTTATTTTGAAAGAGTTTATCAGCATTAAGCTGGTGAGTTCATAAGTATTTTAGTGTCGGTATTTGTCATCCAAAAACGTTTCAACATGTATCAAGTGTAAGTTTGTAAAATGTATGTAAATGTTTGTAAGTGTTTGTAAAAGTTTGAATCTCTCAGAAAAACCTATATTTTCTATTAAAGTAGCCTTCTACCAAGGCTTAACTGTTTTGTATTCTCGTTTGTTGTAAAAGTGTGTAATTTACTCAAGTGTAACTATCATTTTCAAAATATAGTTTGTACATAATTGTTTAAGTGAAAAGATCACTAATTGTGTAAAGATTAAATTAATGTAGTACTATAGTGTTGTATTATAGGAACTATTGCTGTACTAACTACATTAAACCGGATTTATATTAAGGTATCATGTGATAAATTGCACCATACTATCGACTGGTAACAACGACATACGAATGGTCGTACTAACGGAATGACGTTTGGCACCCGCAGACCTGCAGGTCCGGCTGTAGCTAGCAGCAAGGTGTAGCATAGTCAATCCAGTATAGATCTATACGCAAACTCACGCTCTCCCTCCAAGATAATTCTGGCTACAACTCGGACCATGACAATTAAGGCATGCTTCGATACAGTGGATCACAATTGTTAACGTATTCTTATATATGTAATGAAATGAACTGTTCTAGTATAGTTGTATATGTTCTTCCTCTAGTATAGTTGTATATGTTCTCTGTCTAGTATAGTTGTATATGTTCTCTTTCTAGTATAGTTGTATATGTTCTCTTAGTAATAAGTATTAACTCATGAATGAACTGACTCATTTATCTAGAAATTGTAGTAGTATGATCCTATGTTACCCCGATGGTAACTTACTGATGATGTACTGATAAGTATGAATATGGAAGTACTTTTATGTCTATACATGTATATTTGATATATAATTAATATTGAAACGACCTTCGGACGGTTAGCCGAAATCCCACCAGACCACATCTCAATGCGCGAAAAGGAAATAGGGTGGATAGCCTTCCTAAGCCCTTTAAACATTTCTTATATATCTATACATATATGGGCATGCAATTTATAAGAAGTAAAACAAAGTTTAATAAAATCATTTGATAAGTAAAAGAGTTTGTAAAACATTTTGAAGTAAAACAGTTTGATAAACAGTTTGAACAGTGATAAAATCATTGGTTTTCTAGTTATTAATCGCATGTGATTAATGTAATCACATGTGATTGATGTAATAACTATAAGTATTTAACTTGTATCCCCCCCATAAAGTATTTAAAACATTTAAAAGCATTTCAAAGGTTAATTGAAGGGGTATGAACTCACTTGTGGTGAGTGGATTGGATTGAAGTATCGGATACCGTGCTAGGTGGCCAATGGAGACTTGTTCACACGCACGAGCCTAGTTATCATATAATGAGCATATATATAACTAATTAGCCAATTAATAACTTAATGATTTAATTTGGGACACTTAGGAACATGTAAACACCTTGTATAAGTGTTATAGGTCCTAAGGGTTGCATCTAAGTCGATATGGGACAAGGCAAAAGGATTGAAAAGCTTCCAAGGACCTTGTATAAGATTTTACCACCCAATAAACTCCACACAAGGAGTTTACGGTCATAAACCCTTGATTTTACGGCCGTGAACTCTTGTCTTGGTGGTTTTGGGTGTTTAAGTGTGCTAAATGAATTCTAGAATAAGCCTAGCATTGGTAGATTAATCCTTTAGGTAGTTTAGGGCCCTAGAATGCTCCATTGAGGAGTTTACGACCTAAAGACCATAACCCCTAGAGTTTACGGCCGTAAACTCCTATGGGGTGTTTGTTTTAATTCTTTTAGGCCTCTTGCACAAGTAGGATAGCTTCTAGGTTTTTGTTAAAGGCTAAAGGGGACTTTAGGCACACTTTTGTGCCTTCACTTGGAGTTTACGGCCCAAGTGATATTCCTTTTCCGTAAACTCCCGTTAAGGGATGATTTTGATGTGTTTAGGTGTCCAAATTAGCTTCAAGTATTAGAGGGTTAAAGTCTAAAGCCTTAGGGGTGATTTAGGGCACTTTAAATCCTTGAAAAAGGTGTTTACGGTCCAAGGAATTCTTGGGACGTAAACTACTAAAACTTGGTGATCTTGTTTGATTTCTAGCCTCAAATGATTCTACATTAAGTCCTTAACTAGTTGCCTAACAAGGAATTGGGACTAGGTAGCCTTAAAGCTCCATTTTGGAGTTTACTCCCCAAGAACGTTCTTGAGCAGTAAACTCTCGGATCTTGCATTTTAGACATGTAAACAATGTTATAAAGCATATAACAAGCATTAAAACACATTTAGGAAAGTAGACTCACGATTTGGGATGAAAACCCGAAGATCTGTGAGAGAGAAAATGGCTTTTCTCTAGTTGGAAATGTGAATAATGAATGAATTTAGTTTAGAAATCTATTTATAGTCCTGAAATATTTTGGCAGAAAATATTTTTATTTCGGAAATGATTTCTAATATATCTGAGTGTTGGAATAACAGTGTTGCACAAAACCGTAGTGCATCCACTCTCCTGATGTTTACTGAAGTGTAAACCCTAAATTACTCCAACTTATACGAAAAGTCTGAAAATCGACTATGACTGTTATAACTTCTATTGAAGTGACACTGTTTGTATAGAATGGAAATTTCGGGTTGTCACAATTAATAAGTTGACAAGTGACATGCATTAATTAGAAGGTATAATAGGATGGCACATGACATACGAAGAATAAAATATACATTAATTAGGAGACCTAATATCATGACACGTGTAAAAAGGAGATTAAAGCTATTCTTTTATTAGAACGGAAATATATATATATATATATATATATATATATATATATATATATATATATATATATATATATATACAAAACACACACACACACACATATACACACATGATGTGTATAAACTAGTCATATGGTATGTAATATATATTTATTCATATGATATATAATAATTAAATAAATAGTTTTTATTTTGTTTATTTTTATAAGTAATTGAATCATTAGAATAGTTATATGAAATTTGGATTTTATAAAGGATCATTGGTAAAATGTGATTTTAAATAAAAGTATACCATGGTTTATTGGATGCATGCAATAACAATGATATCATATGTTTTTTTAAATTTGAATTATAAAAAATTAAAAACCCTTTATTAAACTCAAATCTATGCACTCCACTTTGAAAGTACTTGCATGTCACCAATATAAGGTAATGGAATAAATACCACTTAACCGTTATTGTTCTCTCTTGATTATCGAAGTGTATTCACGATTTATTTAACTAGTTATTGGCCGATTACACAAGCTCCTCAAACTGAGTGATTTGATTGGAAATCTGTTGTGATAAAGGTCACCTAAGTAAGTATAGATGAGATCAAATATGTCTATTAATATAAGTTACTTGCGATCGCATAACGCTAGCAATTATATGTTAGAATATAAGTGATAATTGATATCTACCTATTTGGATTCAATGAATGAGATAAATGATGCCTAACCATTTATTTGTTTTGCAACTTGGATCCTAGACTTTGATAATTACTGTTTTTGAAACATAAAGGGTATTATTTATTAAATATTTAAATTATGAAAATACTAAATGCCTTCTGTTAAAACTTTGTAAATGAAAAAAAAAAATCGAATCTCATTACCATACAGTATTTTTCTCTTGCTGATCTACAAGAAATAATAATATTTGACAGGTATAATTTCTACGAATGGATTCATACCATTAGAGATAATCTCAAGAGAGATCAACAATTGTACATTGTTTAAGGCCTTATTCCTGAACAACCTGCTTTGAGCAGAAAACCTGCACATGATACCTGGTGGAAACCTCACTGTGATGTTGAAGATGTTTCTAACATCATACTAGGCACAACTATTCCTAAACATTGGGATGAGTTGGAAAACTTAGAAGCATTTCATATCTTTCGTTATGTGAAGCAGATATTCCTAAAATACAATGCTATTTGGTTTGAGCTCATTCAAACATTGGAAGAATGCAATACTGAAAAGAATCATCATGTTTTCTCTAAGATGCCAATAGTTCATGGAAAGGATTCCTATAAACCGAAGAAATCTAGGGAGGCCCATAGAGCTTGATCTTGTTTCTTATACAGAGGAACAAGACACTGGAAGAGGAACTATCCCTTTTATTTGAGAAAAAACTAGCCAGACCAGTCATTCAAGTATCTATAGATAGAACATATGCTTTTAATTTAAGACTCAAGTACTTGATTCTTTATGTTAATCTAATCTTTTTAAATGTTTACTAATATTCAAGAAGAGTAAGCAGTTGAGCACAAACAAGTTGGAACTTCACTGGTGGAGTTTATTGTATATGCTTAAAACATAAAATATTGGTATTGTAAAATAATGTTTGTTTTGGAACAATGTATGTCATGAGTTTATCCTCTGCAAATATATGTCTCATTTAATTGATTAGATGATTGATTGTTTACTTAATAATTTTTCATAATGATCAAATTCATATTTGAAATAATTAAATTATGTTTTTTTTTAAGAACTAGATATTTGAATAGAATTATAAAGTAACTATCAATGTTTTCTAAATAATAAATTCTATATGCAAACACTTTTGACTTAAACATGATTTGAATCAAACTTATCTATGACATTATTATCTTTATTATGTAAACAAAATACACATATTCCGACTTTAAGAAATAGATTTTTTTAATGAAAATAATATAATTGACTTGAAATATGTGAGTCTTATTTATACATAAAATATTACTAATTCTATTTTCACTAAACTATAGAGAAAATAATTATTATGGAACTATACAATGTGATGTATTACTTCCTTTTAATGAATGTCTAGATTTATTACAAAATACCTAATCAACTTTATTAACAACTATAGTCCTTACAATTATATTTTACGTCTTCAAATATAATTTTGAAACCTTTTTGAAGTTTTTAAATATAAAGTTGAGACACATATCAATAGAACCATCTAAAGCCTTAGAGATAATAAAGGATGAACTAAACCTTGTTAGATATGGTTTACTTTCTAATCGGTGGAAATAATCTTCCTTTATCCTTTTTGGATTATGCCTTAATCACTATTACTTTTATTTCGAATACAAACACCAATGATGTTATGATTATATGCTAGCGTGATCTGAGATGTGTGTTAGGGGTAGTAGGAGGGGAACAGTCCTCGAGTTCGGTTGTTAGGACCGAGGGGTAGTCAGACACCCCGGATATTTTTGATAGTATGTTATGTTATGATATGTGATAGTAGTAGTGGTAGGGGTGAAACAATCCCCGAGGTTCGGTTGTTAGTACCGAAGGGTGGTCGGCACCCCAGAATGGCCGTGTGGGTAGGACAACACCCCAAAATGGCCGCACGGGTAGGTCGGCACCCCAGAATGGTCGTACCGGGTAGGTCGGGCACCCCAGAAATGCCTGACAAGTATGGTATGTTATATGATTATACAATATGTATGCTATGTGATTGTATGGTATGTGGTATAATAGGGGAAGTTACTAAGCTTTGTGCTTACGATTTACAGTTTTGGTTTTAGGTGCTTTGTTTCAAAGGAAAGGAATCGGCTTGATTGCAACGCATCACACGATGTCTTCCGCACATGAGATCCTTGGGATTACACTCTGATATGGTTTCATGATATTATATTTTGATTATTAACCCTTGGGTTTTGACACAAGACATTACTATGAATGTTTTTATACTAATGGTTTTATATAATAACCTATTTAAAAATGAATTTTTTGGCCTTGAAATTTGGGTTGTTTCAAGTTGGTATCAGAGCCTTGGTTTGAGGGATTCAGACATACTTTCGGGTGTGTCTGAACTGAAACTAAGGGCTTGGTATGAAACTTTTTAAAAGTAAAACCATTTTATAAAAAGGAGTTTGAAAAGAATATGAAAAGAGAAAAGAACTTTGAGAAGAACAAAGTGTGTGATGCGTGCAATCAGTCGAGCTCAAGTAAGTTTTCCCCAAGATACCTACACATGTGATGTTATGATATGATATGATTATGAGAATTGCATGCTAGATTAGGGTTGAGGATCTAGGAGGATGCCTGATATGCCTATTGTATGTGCTTGTAGACTTGCATGTTAGTACTGACCAGTTAGTAATAGGATAACTTGTTTAGGTTATGCCTGATTGTATAAGCCTTTGAATTGCATGTACAGATTCCTGATTACGGGATAGAATGATTTGATTGGAATATGATGGTTAGATTTTCCATTGTCTGAATGTTGCTTGCTTTGTGCTTTGTGGGACTCTTAGTAATGTGAGTTAGCTATTAAGTGAATATGCTAAGTCACATGTGGCATAGGCTGGATAATCTCAGAGTGATAGATTTGAACCTATTGCCAGATCTCGTTTGAGTCTAACCGTTATAGGGATGAGTCTGTTACTTGAAGGATTATCTTATCTCTGTTGCATGTGGCTATATTCATGAGGTATCTAGTTGACATTACTGGGAATCTTTCAGCAGTTGAGGAGTGGGTGAGTTCGGGAACCTAGGGAAACCTAAGATAATTTCAGTGTGTTAGTAGTGAGGCTCAGTTAGACTTGGGTGTACTAGTTGAGGAAGTGACTTGGAGGATCTGGGAGGATTGCTGAGGAAAGTATGGATAGGTGTGGAAGGTAGTATTAGGCTCGTACTACTGAAAGCACAGGATTCATACTCGAATCGGTGAAAGCCTTGGAGAATCTGAGAAGCTTCAGGGAAGAGTTTGTGACCCAATTTGGGAACAAAGGATGTTCCAGCATATCCATTGGCAAGTGAGTTGGTGAGCGTGGCAGGGTGTCAGGCCCTGAGGGATAGGATTTCCATGAAGTTGCAGATGCGTGATCGATTTGGAGCACTTTGACAAGAGAGGTTCGTGCTACGTACGTATAGTAGGGGTCTCGAGAAGAAACCCATGATTTCTGATCATCAAGTGAAGAGCCAGCAGGGCTAGAGTCAGTGCAGCACGTACATGACAGTGTACAAGGGAGTTTGTCGCTCCGAGGGTTTAGGCTACTATAGGGTAGTGGGGTTGGTCATGTTAGTAGAAGGTGATTAGTATTCTTGCAGATGTTGCGGGTATGTCATCTTTAATTGCTATTAGATGGATGTTTGGGATACGTATTGCGTTGGAGTTATGAGTGAGTTTTGATAAGATAGATCTCAGGTCGGTTTCTGCTAGTGTCTGGGTTATCAAGGATCATATATGCCATCCTTCATGTCGAAAGGTCCTTGATGAACACAAAGAGGGATTCATCTTGCAGAGTGGGTTCCGTGCATACTGTTATCATTTCGGATCTTTTTCGGGATCTATGCAGGAGTATTATTTAGAGGAAACTCGATCAAGGTTGGAATGATTGTTCTCCAATGAAGTTAGCGTTCAGAGGTTCTATCATTGTTCAGTTATGGTCGGTAATTGTTTATGGATGAACTATGGAGTTCAAGGAACTACCATTACTAGGACAGAACTGGTGACAGGAAGAGGGTAGTGTCAGTCACGGGTGTTAGATGCATAAGTGGTTGGTCACTGGATGTTCAAGGGAATTGTGTTTTCGCATGGGTTGTGTTCGTTTAGAGTTCAGTGGTACTGCAAGATTGGAGTGGGAACGAGGATTCGTCAGCTAGAGTGAAGATTAAGGTCTTCAACCGACAGCATGTTAGATGGATTAAGGTGCCAGACTGGATCAGATTTGAATAGTACTCATCGATATTTCCGAGGATGTGAGATCTCAAGGTTTAATCGTTGATTAAACGCTAGCATTAGCAGGCACATCAGTGGAATATTAGAAAGCAAGAAGGATTGAAAATCCTTCAATTATTGCGTGCAGTGAAGAATTAGTCGAATCTAACTGGGGGGGAGACTTTTTATAAAGTTCTCCAAATGCGAGTTTTGGTTGCGTGGGGTGCAATATCTTGGGCACCTTGTCAACCAGAAGGGTAGTCTAGTTGAACAGGGCAAGATAGAGGTCGTGATGCAGTGGGAGATTCCGAGGTCTCCATCTGAGATTCAGAGTTTCTTGGGTCTAGCAGGTTACTACCGAAGATTTACAAGGGACTTCTCCGAGATTGTGGTTCCTTTGACCCGACTGACCAAGAAGTCAGTGGCCTTTAGTTGGGGGCCTGAGCTGTAGACAACCTTCGAGACTCTCTGACAGCGATTGTGCAAGGCACTGATTCTCACCCTGCCAGAGGGTGTAGATGATTTTTTAGTTTACGGTGATGCTTTGATCACAGGCATGGGTGCAATGTTGATACAGTAGGGTCACATTATAGTAGGTTTCATGAACCAGGTTAGAGTTCCGGTTAGGACTCGAGTTCAGTTGAGGGTTAGGTCGAGTGCGTGTTCGACCCGGTTTGGGAAGTGTTGTAAGACTACGGGGGTAGCTGTAGCATTCACTAGTGGTCAGATAGTATAGAAAGTGTTGTAAGACTACGAAGGTAGCCGTAGCATTCACTAGTCGTCGGTTAGTATGGAAAGTGTTGTAAGACTATGGGGGTAGCCGTAGCATTCATTAGCATTCAGTTAGCATGGGAAGTATTGTAAGACTACGGGGGTAGCTGTAGCATTCACTAGCGATTAGATAGTGTTAGAGTGTTGTAAGTCTGCGGGAGTAGCCGTAGCATTCACTAGCAGTAGATAGTGTTAGAGTGTTGTAAGTCTGCGGGTGTAGCTGTAGCATTCACAGGTTGGCAAATAGTGTGAGGAGTGTTGTAAGTCTACGGATGTAGATGTAGCATTCACCAAGATAGCGGATAGTGGTAGAGTGTTGTAAGTCTACGGGTGTAGCCGTAGCATTCACTAGGTTGGTAAATAGCATGAGCGCGTGGTCAGGGCGTGAAAGGAACAGTAGTACCCACCAGTTCAGGTGTAGCAGTGAGGATGTGGAAATCCACGGATTGGATTCGGAATTACCCATGTGACAACCGTCAACTTTCAGTCAAGTCAAAGTCAACTAAAGTCAACAAGTCAAACCGTTTGACTCAATTTGCCCTTGGGTACTAGAATATACATTATGAAATTTCTACACAACTCTCTATTCTAATGAGAGATTACAAATCAAAAAGTGCGAACATCTAGATCTCCTTAACCTAAAACTGTGGTACGTGGCTAGCCAATCCGATAAAACAATGTTGCATACTCATAGGGAGTGTGTAAGATCCTTAAACAAGGCTTAGCAGGGTTTATGAACCTTGCCTTGTGAAGCCGGACACTCACAAATGCCACACATGAAACCTCTCTCAATCGTTTTCACTCTATCTCTTCTTATCAAGAATCTCTCCCTAATCTCTCTAAGAATGTCAAATCTCTCCCAAATCTCTCTAAGAATGTCAAATTTCTCCCAAATCTCTCCAAGTATGTGAAATCTCTCCCAAATATCTCTTTGTATGATAAACCTCTCCAAGTATGTGAAATCTCTCTAAGAATGTCAAATCTCTCCCAAATCTCTCTAAGAATGTCAAATCTCTCCCAAATCTCTCTAAGTATGTGAAATATCTCCCAAATATCTCTTTGTGTGAGAAATCTCTCCAAGTATGTGAAATCTCTCCCAAATATCTCCTTGTACGAGAAATCTCTCCAAGTATGTGAAATCTCTCCCAAATCTCTCTCAAAAGTTTCCGTAACTTTTTGAAGTCATTTGGGTCATTCCGACCCTTAACCGGTCAAAAACGGCTTAAAACGGGGTAAAAACGAGTGAAATAGGCTTAAGGACCCGAAACCTGCTTTAAAGGGGCGAAACCTCTTAGGACCCAAAAGTCCTCTTAGGGACCGAAGCCAAGAAGACCCGAACCCTCCTGAGCCGAAGGTCCTCTCAGGGAGGAACCTCGCCCAGGAGGAACCAAACTCGAAAGGTCCTCTTAGGGCCGAACCTCACCCAGGAGGAACTGAACCCGAAAGATCCTTGCAGGCCCGAACCTCGTAGAAACACCCGAACCCGAAGGCTCCTGGAACCGAACCCGAAGGTACTGTTCATCTACTGTTTATTCGGCTCATTTCGGGTCTGACACCTTCACCTCTCATCTCCGGACCGAGCCTTCCCTTCGCTTCCTCGCCCCCCTTCGTTTCCCTCTATTTCGCTTCGTTTCCGGCTCAGACCAGGAAGAACCGAACCTCGGCCTAGGACCGAGAGGTCTCGCTGGGAACCCATTTTCTCCCGGTTTTCGCGTAGTTGCGTTTAAGGCCCGTTTTTAATTATTTTAACGTGGGATTTTCACCCAAAATCATATTTTAACATAATAAACCCTAAATATTCACAATTTAATCATATTTTCATAAAAATCTTTATTTAAATAATAAAAGCAAGTGGGTAAAGTACAAAGAGGTGGAGTGTTGACTTTGCTTTACCATACGACACAACAACCACTCCCACACCCACTCTATTACCAGCCACACCTCCCCACCTTACCTAGGTCACATCAATGTCCTTTCCACTCAATTATCACTCTTTCCCACGTTTTTTAGAGCTGAATATTCATCCTCTCTCCTCACTTCTCTCATTTGCTCTCATTTCACCAAGAAGATCAAACTCTCTCCTCTCTCACTTTCTCTCTCTAGAAATTCGAGATTCAAGGGCTGATCTTGGGTTTTTCCTCCACATTTGGTAAGCATAATCCATTCTCCTTATGATTATTTGTAACAGCCTGGAATTCAGGTATTGTCATAATATTGTTTTTGGGGTGTTTTAGGAGGGGACTCAGCGAGTTGGAGCCAGACTCGCCGAGTAGGACCACAGACTTGGTCGCGGGTTCGCGACTGGACTCGACGAGTCCATTATGAACTCGGCGAGTCTGGGCTGTTCAGCGGAAACCCTAGCCGTTTGGTTTTGGAACGTATATAATGAACTTATAGGCCGTCATTGTCCGTCTTTAGCCTAGTGAGAAGAACCCTAATCGATTGTGTGCATCTGGAGCAAGGATTGAAGGCCATTGGTGATCTTGAAGAAGTTATTGTGCAAGGAAGAGAACGGTTTGGCTAAAGGAACAGCAAGGGAATCAAGTTCTGAGGATTGGGGACACAGAGAGTGCATTATTCAGGTAACAATTCGGATTATAATCTGCTATGTTGATGTGTGCATGGATTTAGGGTTTATGGAACCCTTTTGTGACTAGATTGATTGTTATCCTTGTTTCCCCAAACGATTATAACCCTGTATTAGGACCTTTAGAGGTCCAGAATGTCCCATGCCTGTGTATTTCGGGAATTAAGAGAGGTTTTGGATTGGAATCCTTATGCCTTAGGTCAAAATGTAAATTATAGGCCTTGGGGTGTAGCATGAGCACCTAAATGAAGGCCTTACGTGTTGTACCAGCTTAGGAGGACCAAACCTATGAATGGTCAGGACAATACTGATCTCAGGAAGCAGTTTGATCGACTGCATGGCATGGACTCGCCGAGTCCAATGAACAGACTCGGCGAGTAGCTTGAAGAATAACTGGGACTCGTCGAGCTGTTCTTCAGACTCGGCGAGTGGAGTCGGAGTGGCCCCGCGATTCTTCCACGAGGAACTCGTCGAGTCAAGAGGGATACTCGACGAGTAGAAAGGGAACATCAGGATTTTGTGAGGACGTCTAGACTCGCCGAGTCGCCTTAGCACTCGCCGAGTCCGGTCAAGTTGACCGTTGACCGTTGACCAGAGTTGACCTACATGTGATTTCTTAGGGTCAGTTGTCTTAAAAGATAAAAGTATTAATAAGGGATATATGATATTATAGGGAGTCTGTAGCTAGGCGGATCGAGTGCGAGTGATTTCAGGAGTCGCTAGCTTTCATTACCCACGAGGTGAGTCTTCTCACTATACTGTACCCGGAAGGGTTTGACTGTGTGACCGGAAGGTCGGATATGATATGTGTTATAAGTGCTATAAATGGAAAGGTAATTGCTATGCGTGCTATGTATGTTTATATGGGCCGGAAGGCAATATGTTATGTGACCGAAAGGTCGGATATGATATATGATATATGTGCTATATGTGTTAGGATAAATGTATTATGTGTTGTGTATGTTTATGGGCCGGAAGGCAATATGTTATGGGCCGGAAGGCAATATGTTATGGGCCGGAAGGCGAATATGTTATGGGCCGGAAGGCGATTATGTTACGGGCCGGAAGGCGTTGTGTTGTAGACCGGAAGGTCAGGGCCTGGAAAGGCGTATATGTGTAAGTAGTATACTGGGGAACTCACTAAGCATTTATGCTTACAGTTGTTATGTATGTGTTTCAGGTACTAGCGAGGACCGTGGGAAGGCGCCGGCGTGATGTGTACACACTGTTGTTATTTTGAGATCTTGGGGATTTTATGATTGTATTTTGATATGAAACTTAGAATAATTATATCAGTTGAATAAAATCACTTTATTTTAAATGAAAAATTTGTTTGAAAATTTGCGTTGTTACAATTGGTATCAGAGCCTTGGTTTGAGGGATTCGGGTGTACCTTCGGGTGTAACTGAACTCAAACCGAGGATTTGAGGAAAATCTTTTAAAAATAATAAAGGCCTAAACTTTTATAAATGGTAAAGTGGTAAACAAGAAAGAAGCAGTGTGTACGATCAGCCAGCGCCCGAACGGTAAATATCCCCGTAATACCTTACAATGTTATGTTATGCAATGAATTATGAATTGTTATGCATGCTAGAAGACTAGGTATTCATGATAGGACTAGAGTGGCCTGATTTGTGATGCCTTAGTCTAGGGAGTTTGCCGATATGAGATATTTGGTAGCGTGCAGGTAGATAGTGCATATCAAAAGTAGAGTACTCACTATTCGGGGTTTGGGGAGGAAGATTTGGGACGAATGCTGATACGGTGTGGTCGGTAGTATTGGGCTCGTACTACCGAAGACACCGGGTCAGTGGAAGACCCAAGTAAGAATTCCTGGATATCGGAGACTGAGTAGGGTTGCGTTATTGAGTACAATTGTACTTGATGGAGTCTCTGATAATTTTATGTTGTATTTCAGAGACATCATGGTTACCACACGCCACGGGGCGAGTTCGAGCAGTGTGAGCGACGAGGATATTCGTCAGATGATTCAGGAGGAGTTAGCTGCAGCGATCCGGGCTGAGATCCCGGAGATGTTTGGGTCTATTAAGACCACTCTGATGGAGACGTTCGAAGAGCGGTACGCCGCACTGACTGAGGCTGCAGCCGTTGCCGCTACCGCAGCCGTGGCCGCTGCCAGGCCGCAAGGGGGCGATTCGTTGCTATTTCGGGAACTCAGCAACACGAAACCCCCTGAGTTCGATGGGACGCAGGATCCGATCGCTGCGATGAGGTGGATCGCCGACATTGAAGGGTGCTTCTACACTTGCTCATGCCCGGAGCACCTGAGGGTACGGTTCGCTTTGAACCAGCTCCGTCTGGGAGCGAAGGATTGGTGGAAGTTCGTGACGGCGAACTTCACTCTGGCGGAGATTACAGCAGTGACATGGGAGAGGTTTACTGACATGTTCAGGGACGAGTACGTTCCCCCAGTGGAGATGGAACGATTGATTCAGGAGTTCTTGACCCTTAAGCAGGGTACTGATTCGGTTGCGGTGGTCACACGGAAGTTTCACGAGAGGGCGATGTTCTGCCCCGAGCTGGTGTCTACAGAGCAGTCGCGGATGAGCCGGTACTTAGGCGTTTTGAGGAGGGATATCCGGGAGTTTGTGTCAAAATCCACCTATCGTACTTTCACTGAGCTTCAGGCGAATGCCAGGAAGCGCGAGATCGAGTTGGAGACCCAGGCCAGGGAGGAGGCCGAGTCTCGGCAAGTGGACCGGCGGCCGACTCAGTCTCAGCCGGCAGCCAAGCGGACCAAGTCCGCTGATTTGAAGACGGGAGGTCCGAAGGGCCGCACTTGCGGAAAGTGCGGCAAGGGTCATGAGGGGGCGTGCCAAGCTGGTGGTTTCTACAAGTGTGGCAAGGAAGGACACATTGCCAGGGATTGTCCTAAGGGGTTTATGGTTTGTTTTCATTGCAACCAGACAGGCCATCGGAAGGCTGAGTGCCCGCAGCTTCGTCAGGGATCTACACCTACTACCAGGACTACTGAGACTCGACCGGCGAAGGTCGAGGCCCCGAGGGCTCGCGGGAGAGCCTTTCAACTGATTGCGGAGGAGGTCCGCGCTGCGCCCGATGTTGTGGTAGGTATGCTGTAATTCATGTATTTATTTAAAGTCGAAATGTTATGCTTATGTTAATATATGTGTAGGTACTTTTCTTGTGAACTCTATGCTTGCTCTAGTGTTATTTGACTCGGGTGCGAGTAGGTCCTTTGTATCTTTAGCTTTTAGTCAGCATATCAGCAGTAGTCGTGAGCCGTTAAGTCGGCCTCTGAGCGTTTCTATAGCGGCCGAGAAGGTGATTTGTGCCACGGAGGTTCTTCGGGGGTGCGCACTAGAGATTTTCGGGGTTGAGTTTCCGATTGACCTAATTCCTATTGCGATGGGTGATGTCTGTGTCATCGTGGGCATGGACTGGTTGAGTCGATTCAGCGCTGTCATCGACTGTGAGCGCCAGCTGGTGACTATACGAGACCCTAGTGGGGGAGTTCTTACGGTGTACAGCGAGGGTACCCGTTCAGGATCAGCTTTTTGTTCGGCCGCTAGGGTGAGGCAATGTCTACAGCAGGGATGTAAAGGTTTTGTAGCGTATGTGATGGATATGCGGGAGGCTTCCGAGAGACCGAGGTCAGTGGAAGAAGTTCCAGTGGTGCGCGAGTTTTCAGATGTTTTTCCCGAGGAGCTGCCGGGAGTACCTCCTGCGAGGCAAGTAGAGTTTGGTATCGACCTGATTTCGGGGGTTGCGCCTATTGCGAAGGTGCCTTATCGTCTCGCACCTCCAAAGATGCAAGAGTTGTCCTCGCAACTCCAGGAGTTGCTGGGGAAGGGATTTATTCGGCCGAGCAGCTCACCATGGGGAGCACCGATCCTGTTCGTCAAGAAGAAGGATGGTTCACACCGGATGTGCATTGATTACTGGGAGTTGAACAAAGTGACGGTCAAGAACCGCTATCCGTTACCGAGGATCGATGATTTATTCGATCAGTTGCAAGGGGCATCTTGGTTCTCCAAGATTGATCTGAGGTCAGGGTACCATCAGGTAAGAGTGCGGGATGAGGACGTCCAGAAGACAGCATTTAGGACGCAATATGGGCATTACGAGTTTGTGGTGATGCCTTTCGGGCTCACCAATGCCCCGGTGGTGTTCATGGACCTCATGAATAGGGTATGCAGGCCGATGTTGGATCGGTCAGTGATTGTATTTATCGACGACATCTTAGTGTATTCGCGATCTAGAGAGCAGCATGAGGGACATTTGAGGGAGGCCCTTGAGGTACTGAGGTCGGAGAAGCTATATGCAAAATTCTCCAAATGTGACTTCTGGTTGCGGGAGGTCCAATTCCTTGGACATGTTGTTAATCAGGCAGGGATATTGGTCGATCCGGCCAAGGTTGAGGCAGTGATGAGTTGGGAGGTACCGAAGTCACCTTCCGAGATCAGGAGTTTCCTTGGGTTGGCAGGGTACTATCGGAGGTTTATTAGGGACTTCTCCAAGATCGTAGTACCGCTCACCAGATTGACCCGGAAGGGTGTTGCATTCTCATGGGGACCCGAGCAACAGACTTCTTTCGAGACACTTCGCCAGAGATTGTGCGAAGCCCCGGTATTAGCTCTCCCGGAAGGGATGGAAGATTTTGTCGTATATTGCGACGCATCGATTTCGGGACTGGGTGCAGTGTTGATGCAGAGAGGTCATGTGATAGCTTATGCATCGAGGCAGCTAAAGCCTCACGAGGCGAGATATCCCACGCATGACCTAGAGTTGGGGGCAGTAGTGTTCGCTCTCAAGATTTGGTGTCACTACCTGTATGGGGTTCGATGTACGATATACACGGACCATAAGAGTTTGAAGTATTTGATGGATCAACCCAACCTAAATATGCGTCAGAGGAGATGGTTGGATGTGGTCAAGGATTATGACTGTGAAATCCTATACCACCCGGGCAAGGCTAATGTGGTAGCCGATGCATTGAGCCGCAGGGCGGAGAGCACTCCATTGCGAGATGTATGTCTGAGACTGACGGTGATGACTCCGATATTGGATGCTATTCGTGGGGCGCAGGCCGAGGCTGTGAGATCCGAGATGCAGAAGAAAGAGCGGGTCATTGGGTTAATCTCAGAGTTCGTTAAGGAAGGACGAGGACTTCTGACGTTTCAGGGTCGGATTTGGGTACCGTTCGTGGGCGGTACGCGTGCTACTTTGATGGAAGAGGCTCACAGATCGAAATTCTCGATTTATCCCGGTGCTACAAAGATGTATTTGGACTTGAGGAAGGAATACTGGTGGCCTTGTATGAAGAGAGACGTCGCCTGGTTCGTTGAGAGGTGTTTGACCTGCCGTAGGGTTAAGGCCGAGCACCAGAGACCGCATGGCAAGTTGCAGCCTTTGGAGATTCCTGAGTGGAAGTGGGAACAGATTACTATGGATTTCATCACCAAATTGCCGAGAACTGCCAGGGGAGTCGATGCAATTTGGGTGATTGTGGATAGGTTGACGAAGAGTGCACATTTCCTTGCCATCAGCGAGAGTTCATCAGCGGAGAAGTTGGCGGAGATATACGTGAGGGAAGTAGTATCTCGGCATGGAGTGCCGATCTCGATTGTTTCGGACCGTGATGTACGCTTCACTTCCAGGTTCTGGAAGAAATTCCATGAGGAGCTGGGTACTAAACTGCATTTTAGTACCGCATACCATCCCCAGACAGACGGTCAGAGCGAGCGGACGATTCAGACATTGGAGGACATGCTTCGAGCGTGTGTGTTAGACTTCGGGGGTAGCTGGGATGCGCATTTACCCTTGGCAGAGTTTTCCTACAACAACAGCCATCATTCGAGCATTGGTATGCCACCTTTTGAGTTGTTGTATGGTAGGAGGTGTCGGACCCCCATTTGCTAGGGAGAGGTGGGACAGAGAGTGATGGGCAGTACGGAGATCGTACTTCAGACGACAGAGCAGATTCAGTAGGTTAGACAGAGGTTATTGACCGCCCAGAGCCGACAGAAGAGTTATGCGGACAGACGCCGGTCCGAGCTTGAATTTCAGGTTGGCGACTTCGTTCTCCTGAAGGTTTCTCCTTGGAAGGGAGTGATCCGGTTCAGGAAGAGGGGCAAGTTGGGGCCCCGGTTTATAGGCCCATTTCGTGTGATTGCAAGAGTAGGCCGGGTAGCTTATCGGTTGGAGTTGCCAGTAGAGTTGGGACAGATCCACAATACTTTCCACGTATCGCAGTTGAGGAAGTGTATAGCCGATGAATCGGCAGTGGTTCCATTAGAGGATATTCAGGTGGATGCGAGCCTGAATTACGCCGAGAGACCAGTAGCCATCAGGGATCGGAAGATCAAGGTTCTGAGGAACAAGGAGGTACCTCTGGTGTTGGTTCAGTGGCAACACCGGAAAGGATCAAAGATGACTTGGGAGCCGGAGCGTGAGATGCGGGAGCAACATCCGGAGTTATTTGCAGAGTGAGACTTCGAGGGCGAACTCTAGTCCTAGTGGGGGAGAGTTGTAACAGCCTGGAATTCAGGTATTGTCATAATATTGTTTTTGGGGTGTTTTAGGAGGGGACTCGGCGAGTTGGAGCCAGACTTGCCGAGTAGGACCACAGACTTGGTCGCGGGTTCGCGACTGGACTCGACAAGTCCATTATGAACTCGACGAGTCTGCGCTGTTCAGCGGAAACCCTAGCCGTTTGGTTTTGGAACGTATATAATGAACTTATAGGCCGTCATTGTCCGTCTTTAGCCTACTGAGAAGAACCCTAATCGGTTGTGTGCATCTGGAGCAAGGATTGAAGGCCATTGGTGATCTTGAAGAAGTTATTGTGCAAGGAAGAGAAGGGTTTGGCTAAAGGAATAGCAAGGGAATCAAGTTCTGAGGATTGGGGACACAGAGAGTGCATTATTCAGGTAACAATTCGGATTATAATCGGCTATGTTGATGTGTGCATGGATTTAGGGTTTATGGAACCCTTTTGTGACTAGATTGATTGTTATCCTTGTTTCCCCAAACGATTATAACCCTGTATTAGGACCTTTAGAGGTCCAGAATGTCCCATGCCTGTGTATTTCGGGAATTAAGAGAGGTTTTGGATTGGAATCCTTATGCCTTAGGTCAAAATGTAAATTATAGGCCTTGGGGTGTAGCATGAGCACCTAAATGAAGGCCTTACGTGTTGTACCAGCTTAGGAGGACCAAACCTATGAATGGTCAGGACAATACTGATCTCAGGAAGCAGTTTGATCGACTGCATGGCATGGACTCGCTGAGTCCAATGAACAGACTCGGCGAGTAGCTTGAAGAATAACTGGGACTCATCGAGCTGTTCTTCAGACTCGGCGAGTGGAGTCGGGGTGGCCCCGCGATTCTTCCACGAGGAACTCGTCGAGTCAAGAGGGATACTCGACGAGTAGAAAGGGAACATCAGGATTTGGTGAGGACGTCTAGACTCGCCGAGTCGCCTTAGCACTCGCCGAGTCCGGTCAAGTTGACCGTTGACCGTTGACCAGAGTTGACCTACATGTGATTTCTTAGGGTCAGTTGTCTTGAAAGATAAAAGTATTAATAAGGGATATATGATATTATAGGGAGTCTGTAGCTCGGCGGATCGAGTGCGAGTGATTTCAGGAGTCGCTAGCTTTCATTACCCACGAGGTGAGTCTTCTCACTATACTGTACCCGGAAGGGTTTGACTGTGTGACCGGAAGGTCGGATATGATATGTGTTATAAGTGCTATAAATGGAAAGGTAATTGCTATGCGTGCTATGTATGTTTATATGGGCCGGAAGGCAATATGTTATGTGACCGAAAGGTCGGATATGATATATGATATATGTGCTATATGTGTTAGGATAAATGTATTATGTGTTGTGTATGTTTATGGGCCGGAAGGCAATATGTTATGGGCCGGAAGGCAATATGTTATGGGCCGGAAGGCGAATATGTTATGGGCCGGAAGGCGATTATGTTACGGGCCGGAAGGCGTTGTGTTGTAGACCGGAAGGTCAGGGCCTGGAAAGGCGTATATGTGTAAGTAGTATACTGGGGAACTCACTAAGCATTTATGCTTACAGTTGTTATGTATGTGTTTCAAGTACTAGCGAGGACCGTGGGAAGGCGCCGGCGTGATGTGTACACACTGTTGTTATTTTGAGATCTTGGGGATTTTATGATTGTATTTTGATATGAAACTTAGAATAATTATATCAGTTGAATAAAATCACTTTATTTTAAATGAAAATTTTGTTTGAAAATTTGCGTTGTTACATTATTTCACTTCTTATACTCAAATTATGGATATCTTACACAAACTCCATCATAATTGTGTCAGAGCTTCGAATCTTCAAGTGATTCTTCAAGTGTTCTTGGGTTGAACACTTCTCTTCTTCAACACTTATTTACTAAAATCACTCAAGGTGAGTTCATACCCGTACATTTTCATGTTTTCTCAAGTTTTCAGGGGGGAATACAAGTTAAAACACCAAGAACGTAACTAAGTTTTTCTAACAGCCTTCATCAGAAAAGCTCAACTCTATTCACGGACTGTTTTGGGCAACGTAAACATTTTTGTTTTCAAAACTGTATAAGGTGCAAGTATTTCAAGTTCTTAGCTTTAAAATTACTACTTGCACATCTGCATACGATTTTTCTACAATTTATGGTGATTTTTACAAAACTGCCTATCATTTCAAACAACAATCCGTATCAGTCTGTGATTATGGACTTATTCACCCAAGTTGGAGGTCATTAAAAATCGTGATAAAAATTATGAGTAAACTAGACACATTTTGTGAACTCTCAGAATTGATGGATCTAGTTTTCGACTTTGTATGATTTTTCTATGATTTTTCCAAAACAGTGCAGAATGGCTAAAGTTAGCCAACAATATATAAATATCATAACACTTTGTATTATGTTGAGCAAAGTGTATAATCATAAGTTCTAATTATTGAATGCATTTATTTGTTAGTTTATCATCATGAACTGAAACTAAGCCATTCATAATAAATATTATACATTCATTTTAGAACACATATAATAAACTATAAAAAGTATAGTTTAATGGATTCATAAAATTTATGCATTTCCATAAAAGAGTTCTTACATATTACAAACGTTTTAGATAAACTATAATAGGTATAGTTTATGATACATCACACAACACACTTGTACAAAAAGGGTACGTTCATACAGAAAAGATTTATATTCACACACATTTCACGTAAACTTGTTAACCTATATTGTGAGACATTCTCTCCCCGTACGTGCGAGTGTGGGGTATAATTCCTGGTAGTTATAATTAGAATCTCCTGGAGGGAGAACGTGATACTTGTATATAGATCTATATTGGGTTTGACACCCCACACCTTGCTGCTAGCTACAGTGGGACCTGCAGGTCTACGGGTGACAAATGTCATTTCAGTTTTCGCGACGCTTGAGAAACGTCGTGGTAGGTTCACATAGTCATAGTATGATTATAGTGACTCACATAGGGATATAACAATACATAAAGTTTACAGGATTTTATTTATAAAACCTAAATGGGTTTTATGTCGATTTAAAATCATTTTTTTATCTCAATGAGTACAGATATTACTGTACACTTTTGGTTTTGGTAGTTACGACTACACATCATTTGAAACCACATTTATACCTTTAAGTATGGTCAATACTTGTTATTTCTCGGTCCTCGGATTTAGGACTACATATATATAAAGTATTAACAAACATGAGAACATACGGAAATTTCATTTAATTCAAACGCGTCCATGTCCATTTAAATACATAACATTTTCTATTAGTAAGAAAGGTTACTTATACATTTTGGTCTTCGGTCATAAGACTACATTACACAGATTTTAAAGAAAATATTGGATTTTCTGGATACATATTCTAACGCTTTTACACGGAAAATGGTATACTTTTCTAACGAAATCTCTTATGAACTCACCAACCTTTGTGTTGACACTTTTCAAAACTACTTGTATTCTCAGGAATTCAGTGAAAACAGGAAATCAACAACGTTTTGAGGATGGGATGATAAATCTTCAAACCGTTCATTTCGTATCATAATGTAATTGATGTGAATCATGTAAACATGTGCTTTGATGTAACGTTTTCAATTATATTTGTGATGGTTGTATTTACTTTGAGCACTATTATACTCATTGTTGTGATACTATACATGAAGTTCTCCACCCCCGGACGTTTCCGCCATCGGTTAGGTGGCAATCACTTTTATCCTTGGATTTGATGATGACAGGATTCGACGCATGGACCCGATCGGTTAGATCATAAAGTTGTTAGAGCCTCAATGACATGACAACTAGTGGCAACTAGTTCCAGAGAAAGATTTCATTTGAAAGTCGTGTGAGGCGACTAAGTGGGAGTCCTTTGGCTCCACAGCCGGGTCAGAACCAACATTCAGATGATTGGCAAACAAATTGAGACCAGGTAGGTCTCGGTAGATGTTGGGAAGCAGCCATGTGGCGACATACTACTTTCAGGCAGTTCAATGTTCGAGCAGTTTCAATGATTGTCGCTATTAGTATTTGGGTATAGGTTGCAAGTTCGGATGGAAAAGGTGGTTGATTAGGAAGTGACAAGTCACTCCCAGCGGGATTAGCTGAGCCTCGACCAAGAATAAGTGATCTGCATGGATAATTAGGTCTGTGAACCTGTTTTATAGTGGGAGCTTCGAGCTATTAAAAGTTAAGTAGTCGGTTGAGGGATAAACAAACTGGATTCGTCGATGATGAATCAATATGAGTGGTCTCTCAGGGAATCAGACCATCTCGAGATAGTAGATTAAAACGAAGTAGATGTGATCCTGTTATGAGGACTTCATTCATATGAGGGTATTAGGGCTTTGCAAAGATTGGTCATAGCTACCCTAGGAAGGTAGGGTGTGCCTAGGATGGTGACTATGTTACTTGAGTGGTTTGGTGCATAAGAAATGGTAAGGAATGATTTTGAGGACTAAGTTTTCCTCTTGTTCAAAATTTTGTTTTAAAACCATAATATATGATGCTTGAATAAAGGTTATTAAGATCATGATTCTATATAGAATCATTTTTGGGTTATCAAGATCGGTATCGAGATCCTATGATCCCATAAAAAGGCATTATTTTAATTTACAAGTTTAAAAGATGGGAAATATGTAACAACCTGTTTATTTATTAGATAAATAAATAAATTAATGAATGAATAGTATCCCTAAAATAAATAATTATATAGAAAAGGATGGTCTCGAAGGGATAATTGTCATAATTTTAGAAGTTAGAGGTTAAGAGTGTGAATTCCGAACTCAGTTTGTAAATATTTATGAAGACAGTGGCTCCATGGTAATTATTTGGATTTAATTTGAAAGTGAAAGAGGTGGAAAGGTTGAATATGTCATAATTAAGATATTGGGGTCAAAAAGGGGTAACATAGGGAGCTGAATTGTAAAGATTTTAGGAGATGGGGGATGTTTGGTAATTTATGGGACTTAATTTGTAATGTAGTTTGATGTTGAAGGTTTAAATGGTAAATATGGGCCTTATTTTGAAAGGAAATGTCATGAGGAGGGACTTTTTATGTCAATATGACAGAATGTTTAGTAGAACCAGGTATATAACCTTACTTCACCCGTTACCATGCTAAAAACCCTAAACCTAGTTCTTATTCACAGCCACCGGGTATCCTCCAGCCGCCATCATAGGTTTCGCCTACTTTCGACCGTCCATGGCCACCAAGCGACGATTGAGTCTGGTCTATCGCGTTGCCATCAACGGGAGCATTCAACCATCCAGTCCCGATGTTACATATGCCGTCGCGCCTTTTCGATGAAAATGTAGCCGCTGACGATCGATCACCGCTCAGTTGCTTCCACTATTGGGCTGTTCTATTGGGAGTGTGGCAGCTTCGATCGCTTCTTATCTGTGGTTTTGTCGTCAGCCACATCACCGGTACCGTCAAGCTTCCGGGAAATCGCCACCACCCTTCTTTGCTATTACCCCTTCGCCGGTGACTCGCTCTAGCCAAAACCACCGAGATCAGTCGAGCCACCACCGTGAATCATTGCTACAGTTTTTTGTGAGTTCATGTGGGTGTAATGCCGCTTTAAGATTTGGGTGTGGGGGAGGCTATTCGACTGGGAACCCAAAGGAACCACCGCCACCAACATGAGGTGGTGGCTACCGAAGTGAAATGACCGTTGTCACCGCCATACACCACCAAATGGGTGGTTGGCTTCCCTCTCCAAGCTGAAGGTGTGATGATGTGTGTGGGTGTTTTTTGGATTGCTCGAAAAGGCATCACCATCACCATAGGGTGGTGCCTGCCACCACTCACTATCGCTGGCCACCACAGGTGGTTGTGTGTGTATGTGTGTTTAGTCTAGTTGTGTGTGTGTTATTTTAGAGATTAGCATTGTAAAATGTAACCGGAAAGAAAAATAATGAAAAGAAACTCAAACCACCATCGTAGGGTGGTGGCTGTCACCACCGGCCGCCGAGTCGGGTGGCAGTGTGCTTGTCTTGTTAGTTGACTCGGTTGGGGATGCTTGAAACCCTAATGGGCCTTGTAAGCCTAATGGGCCCAATGAAGCTAAATGGGCTTAGTGAAATCCCTAATGAGTCTAATAGACTCTAATTGGCCCAATAAAACCCTAATGGGTTTGATGACATTCTAGTGGGTTTGATAGGCCCAATAAAGCCCTAAATAACCTAAAAGTCCAACAAATTAATAAATGGGCTAGTATTTGGGGTTGGAAACCCTAATGCAATCAAAACCCTAATTTTGGGAAATTAATCGGGACACACGGGAATTATTTAATAACTTGGAATATTAAATAATAATCATTGATAGAAATTAATCTAAGCAATATTGGACTTAATTGATTAAGTCCTTAATGGGTTAAGTAGGAAACTTAACCCTAATCATCATTTTATGTGAAACCCTAATTTCATTTGGGTTTATTGTTGGGCTTTTCTATTAGGCCTTGATGATTGGGTTATTAAATGGGCTATCCAAGATCAAGCAAATGGTCTAGAGTAATTTAATCGGCCTAGGGTAAAGCCCATGTAAGTGGCTTGGGCCGAATTTGGAAAATTGGGCCATAAATGGGCCATAGTTTGGGCCTTAATGATTATATGATGTTGGGCCTTAGAATGAGGCCATGTAGAGGCCTAGGCCCAATTTGGAAAATTGGGCCATGTGTTGGGCTTTGATTCCTAATTGACTTTGGGCTTATGGATTGGGTCTTAGGCTTGAATAAGCCAAGCTAGGGGTAATGTAGTAAGTACCCAAAGAATGTACTTATTGTTATGTATTGAGACCCAATTATTAATTGGGTGTTATTTTGGTGTTGATAGTTTTGGAATCTGTCAGCCAGCAGCTGGGGTCGAGTTTGCGGGACTTCAGCAAGTGTGGGATTGTTTCTTTGGGACTTCAACAGTGTGAGGTGAGTTACCTTCCAGTAGCGGTGGGTCTACGGCCACAATGTCGGCCCACCAGTAGGAGTTGTGTGTTAGATGATTTTCTTTGTGATATCATCTAGTTTTGCTACTACCTAATATGTTATATGCTAGCTTGATGTGTTATAGTAGTAGAGTTCGGTTGTTAGGACCGAAGGGTAGTCAGACACCCCATATACATCTGACAGTATGTGATGTCATGATTATATGCTAGCATGATCTGAGATGTGTGTTAGGGGTAGTAGGAGGGGAACAGTCCCCGAGTTCGGTTGTTAGGACCGAAGGGTAGTCAGACACCACATATATATCTGATAGTATGTTATGTTATGATATGTGATAGTAGTAGTTGTAATGGGTGAAACAGTCCCCGAGGTTCGGTTGTTAGGACCGAAGGGTGTTCGGCACCGCAGAATGGCCGCACGTGTAGGACGACACCCTAGAATGGCCACACGGGTAGGTCGGCACCCCAGAATGGCCATACCGGGTAGATCGGGCACCCCAGAAATGCTTGACAAGTATGGTATGTTATATGATTATACAGTATGTATGCTATGTGATTGTATGGTATGTGGTATGATGGGGGAACTCACTAAGCTTCGTGCTTACGGTTTACAGTTTTGGTTTCAGGTGCTATGTTTCAAATGAAAGGAGTCGGCTTGAGCGCAGCGCATCACACTATGTCTTCCGCACACGAGATCCTTGGGATTACACTCTGATATGGTTTCATGATATTATATTTTGATTATTAACACTTGGGTTTTGACACAAGACATTACTATGAATGTTTTTATATTAATGGTTTTACATAATAACCTATTTAAAAATGAAATTTTTGGCCTTGAAATTTGGGTAGTTTTAAAATATATGCAACATTCAATTTTTAGTTCAAACGCTATAAAACTTTAAAACACTAGTCTCAACACATAATGGTAAACGATAAACTGGTAGAGAGTAAAAGACATAAAGTGGTAAATTCTATTTTTAATCTTCTTTTTTACTTTTTTTTTCAAAAAAAAATTCAAGGGAAGGTGTGATCGGATCAGATCATGATTATACGATCCTATTTACATCCCATGATCTTACTTGTGATCCTTCCCAAAATATGATTTGTATACGATCCAACCTGAATGACAAATCAAATGAATCAAAACCCTATATCAAGAACACTAGTCGGTATAGATCACACTGACAATAAGCACTAACAAAAAGAAAGAAATCAATATAGAAACAATTAGGGCTAACGATGACATAATGAACTCATTTAAGGTTTATTCCAACAGTGATATGAAGTATATCTTATCCTTTCTTGATGGTCGTTGGTCAAAATAGGTGGTAACCGGTGAGAATCGTGGAAGAGGTAGAGAATTGAGAAGTATTCTTGAGCTAAGTTATAGGGAATCGATAGGAAATATAGAGAACCGTCGGTGTGAATAAAATATATGGAAAATGGAAAATCACGAAAGAAAGGATTGTTGGTAGCCAGACTTCTTTAAAGGTAATGTTACATTAGGTTTTGGTTAGATTCGCAAACAAAGTCTGTAAGTAATTGTCTTCTCCATTAGATTTAGATGTTGAGTTAGAGAGAATGAAAGGGAGAAAGAAAGGGGCTAAGAAAGAAGTTCAAGGAATGAGAACGTGATAAAAATTCTTTAGGGTTAGGTTGCAATTCCCTTTTTTTAAGAACGAACGCATGATTTAGGAATTATACAACGACACCAAGAAAGATGACTCACATAGTTGATGGGGATCTTTGTGTTTTTTAAATAATAACACTACTTTTATGACATAAAAATGTGTGTTACATACCCTTCTAACTTTAGAAATAATAACATTTTCATTTATTTATGACATACAACAATGTGTGTCATAATATTTGTGTATGTCATAGTTCACTTGTCATTAGAGATCTATTTTCTAGTAGTGTAATATGCTGAAAGTCATATTCAACAGAGAAGTTCAAGCTTTTTTAGGACTTAGTTGTTATCCATAGGGGTTAAGTTCTTATGAGGTGAATTAGCAACAAGGAGAAGAACTTGGTTTATGTAGTACTACGCAAGTCGATATGGAGATTATTAAATGTGATTTGAGAATTAAAGACCATCATCTAGTTAATCCGTAGCTGAATCGTAGATAGCTAGTATGGATGATCATAAGAACATGGAATCAAGACCCAATTTGGATTTGTAGCTAGTGTTTATGTATAAGATTTTATAATAAATAAAGGCCGATATCTAGGTTTTCAATATCGTTGTGAAACATGTCGTTTTCAAACTTGTGAATAAAAATAATATCCCCTGACCATTAACGTATGTTATGTTGATCGAACTACATTAACATTATTTTTTGTGTGCTCATTTCTTTTTTTGAAAATATGAAATATGATAAAAAAAAAAAAAAAAAAAAAAAAAAAAAAAAAAAAACGTGGGATGTACATTTATTTGTTTAAGTTGTTTATCTAATTTTTAAGTCAATGGATGAAGCAAGTTGTTAATTTGTGTCGGAAATAATATTATCTTGAACTTGTAATGTAAGCAATCATAATAAATATGCAAATGAAAATGCAAACAAAGAAAACTAGAGACAGTAAGGGAGACAACTTAAAAAATAAAGGGACCAAACTTCATTTATCAATAAATGCCTTGCGGACTTTGTACAAGAAGTGAAGTCAATGAAAAGCTCAATTATGAAAATATCTCATGATCTCATCACCCTAAATAGATATTACCTAAACCCCCCCAAGCTTCTTATTTATTACAAAATCACCACCAAATATCTATCTTTTCTTACTCAGACTTCTGACTTCTGACTTAAGGAGACGTTTTATATACAATTTACTTGTCCTTTTATCATATGCCTTTAAATGGAAATGGACAAAATCTCATCTGTCTTCATGGTGTGGGCTTCCTTCGTTTACTTTGACTAAAATAGTCAACAGTCAAACAAAAATTGAGCGTTGACTAATTCTATAGGAGCATCACTTGAGAGAGAGTTTAATGGGTAAGCCATTTTGGGGAAGAGCAAATGGTGCATACTGAATTCCATTCTGTGCACCAACCACTGACCACCTACAGACAATCCAAAATGTTTGGTTATTATTAGCAAGAACTTTAGATGTTTTTTTATCATAGTATTTATTTAGGTTAGTATAATTTGGTTCCTATATATTTGTTGTTAATATGTTAAAAGTTACAATATTAACAAAATAAATATATTAGAATAGAATATTATAGATAGAGTAAATTACATTTTTGACATTTTTCTTGTAATTTTTGTCCTAAAAAAAGATTTACCTTATTATAGTGGACTTATTTTATTATTTTTCTATCGTTTTTAACATGTTTCAATAAAATAATTATATTTTTGGGATTACCACCACGAAAAACGTAATAACAACCTCAAATAAAGATCAACGTTACAAAAACAAATTTTTTAAGATCAAGATTGAAAACATAACGGAATTTACTCTTATAATTATTATAATAATTATTGAAAGTTGCATGTTGTTGGTTTTTTAGCAACGAAAACATGTACATATTTCGTATGAAATCAATTTTAATAAACTAATAGAAAAACTTTAATATATACATAAATATAATCAATTTATTGTATTTTATAAATAAAAATATTTAATTAATAAGGAAGTAGCGTAAAGATCTATTTCACAAACCTGTACTTTGTGGTCAAATGATGTACGAGCACCAAAATCTCCAATTTCGCAAGCTCATTTCCTGGACACGAGTGGATCCCACTGCCAAATGGCATAAATGTATTGGGTTTCGGTGCCACCTGTCAATTCCACAATAAACACCAAAGATTTCAATTCACCTTTCTTATTTTAGTATAAGATCCCACCCAAACCCACTGACCCATGATCTCAAAATAGAAAGAAGAACCCATTTTTCAACTACTTAATAAAAAATAAAAACACATAAGTAAATAAATATAATATTATTTAATATAATTTACCATGAATCTTGAAGGATCAAACTTCTCTGGATCACAAAAATTTTCTTCACTGTGGTGAATGTTTCTGAATAATGGCAATACCTTCCATCCTTTAGGAATAAGATACCCTGCAAATTGCATTTTAAACAAAAAAAAATTAATAACAATAATAATAATAATAATAATAATAATAATAATAATAATAATATGATATTATTATTATTATATTATATTATATTTGAGAACAAACCTTCAAATTGGACATCTTCAACAGCTTCTCTGAAGGTAAAAGATAAGATCGAAGCAACTCTGAGTGTCTCTTGAATGACTCTAGAAGTTATAGGCATCTTCTTGGTATCTACCCAACTCAAACCCTTGTCTTCATTGCACTCATCTTTACTCATCTTTATTGCCTGTTGTTCATCCTGTAAAATCACAGAATACAATAAATTAAAACTCCATTAATTTCTGGAACAGTGAGTTTAAGATTTAGGGAGATTTTTGGAGTTTGGAAAGTTTCTTACAGTGACAGCTTCTAGAACGGCTGGATTTTCAGCTAAGTACTTGATGATCCATGTTAAAACACTCGCGGTGGTGTCTCTGGCGGCGAAGATAACTCCGATGACGTTATCGGCGATCTGTTCGTCGGTGAGTCCTTCTTTGTCTTCCATGAAAGAACCCAACAAGTCGTTATGTTGTTCCTTCGTTTCCCTTCTACGCGATATGATTTTGGCTATGATCTTCGCGAGTTCTTTTCTAGCTTTCATTGATTTGTGAAACAGAGTCCCCGGAAGGTTAATCGGCATTGAGTTATACCCTTTTTCGAGGATGTAATAGCATCGCTTGAGATCGTCTCTGTTGAGAACTTCATCGTTTCCCAGAATTGAAAGCAATGCGACGTTGAATGTAAACTGGAGATGAAAAAGTAAATTCAGTCAGAAAACAGAGTGTTCGATGATGTCAAATTGTCGTTTGACATTTTTCAATCCCCTGTTTTGAGAATTTTTGACTTACTGTTTTCATTTCTTGAAAAGTGTTGATTAATCGGTTTTCCCATGATTGGAGGGCGTCGATGGTGATGGATTCAATGTGGGAAACCATGTGTTTGATTGATTCCGGCGTGAATGCTCTAAGAACAAGACGTCTTAACTTGAAATGATAATCACCCTGATGGAAGAAAATCGCTTGTTTTCCGATCATTCTTTCTTTACTCGCCGGAAATGTGGGCTTAAAGAGATGAGATTTGGTCACAAGGACGAGTTTAGCAGCCGCAGGGCTTGAAATCATGACGCAACGACAGCCTAAGATGTGGGTTTTGAAGATTGAGCCATACCTGTAACAAAAATTCAAAAGATTTTGGTTTGTTTGATTAGTGAAAGTGATAGATGTTAACTGTAAATCGATGGGGGTGAAAGTGTAGAAAGTACTCACTTTTTGACTTTTGAAGTGAAGAAGACATTTGGGTTTTGGGAGTAGAGTTCGAAAGTTTCACCAATATATGGCCAGCCGAGGGTGCCCGGCGGGAGAGGGAGGTTTTTCCGGCGGCCGTCGGCGGCGGAGGTGAAGAGGAAGAAAGAGGATACGATAATAAATAAAGAAAACAACATGGTAATGGTAATGAATTCCATGGCTTTGTTAGTATGATGCAGTTCGAGATACTGATGAGGAGAAATGGAGGGAGTGAAGAGGGGTATGTATAGGTAAGGGAATGAGGGGGAGGGGGAGGGGGTGAGGGGGGTGGGGGGTGGGGGTGGGGTTGGGGGTGGGGTTGAGGGTGCACTGTTACAGGTGCTCACTCATGCACGGAATTCTGGCTCCTGGTTATCCAATTTAAAAGGATGTGATTTGAATGTGTGTATAATTATTATGCGACATAATGTTCGTGAAATGCATAGTTTTCTGTGGGTTTTAGTTTTGTTTTTGTTTTTCATGTTTCTAACTAAGAAAAAAAGTATAATATGCATTTTAGGTTACTTGACCTTATAGCATGTAATATTAGACACTAGTTTATTAGGTATTGACATTTGATATATGTTCTTTTAAGTAACATGATTATGTATAACTTCAAATATTGTTATTATATTCTATATTACTATTCAAAACAAGAATACATTTGATAAAATCAATGTTTTAAAAATCGTTTGACATTATTATATCGGTCAACTAACGAGTAACGAGTATTTGGTTTACGAGGATGGTACTCGGGGAGTACCCGAAATTCTTAATAGCATAAGGTCCCGTTTGATTGTATATCTAACTGAATGTGATGAAAAATGATTATTTTACCTTGATGCTCTATACAGAAATCATTTAAAAATCCAAATAAAACTATAAAAGGGATTATTACATTATGATGTGTAAATAGATGTTTTCCTCAAGTCTACCCCTCTATTGATGATTATGCTTGTTTCCCTCTTATATTCAACATGACAACCGGGAAATAGAATTTCTTTTGATCACTGATTTATCCAAAAGATTCCCATGAACTTTACTCTGATGTTTCCATTCCACCATTTCCTAATCACAAAAATCATAAAACTTATAAGTATGTAAGAAAGTTCATCAACTTCAACAATCTTAGAAACTAATCAACAGAAAAAAGGCATAAATTAAGCTTAAAAATGATTATTTTTGTTATTTACACTTATCAATCGAGCTAATCAAGTTTCAAATAATGAAATTCCTATTTAAGCTATAATCCTCTTCTCCTGTTTTAGAAAAGAATTTTCTAAATCCAAAGATTGCTTCCATTGGCCATTTTCTTAAGCTTGTGTATATTCCTACTAAGCACAATATCGATATGAGTCCAGATTCTCCAAGGACGTTAATGTAATTATAATAAACCCACCAAACCATCATGTTCAAACAACCGGGAACATATTTCATTGTTATGAATTCCAAAACGACATTTGAGTTCCAAAAATTTAGCAATTAAACAACAATATTTTAGAGCAATACTCAACATTCTCCGGATAATCATACAATTATATAAAAAATCAAAAATAAAATTGATTTCACAGATGGAGAGGAAAAAAAAACAAATTGATTTCATGGATGAAGAACAATAGAAGAGAAGCTTACCGGCTGAAGAAATATTGTGGAACATTGCTACTAACCTTGAAATCGACATGAGAAGGAGGTAAGAGTTGTGCTGATATTAGTTTTCCTTTGCAGATGTTGTGGTGGGAAAGGAGAAAGAACACAAGAGAAGGGAAAATAAGGGAACGCGCCTTTTTCTGTTTCAGTCGTCGAGTTTTTTTAGAAGACCCAGTCAGACATTCATGATCGAGTAAGATGTAGCATAGGAAGATATCAAACGTATTGACCTGACTGAGTCAGCCAAATAGGCTTGAGTAGACTGGGTCAACAACATAATAAACAAGGCCTAAGTTATTAAGAAACTAATAGTGAAACTTATAGCAGACACATGACACATCTGAAATGTGTTGAATTATATCTGGGACACTTGAGATCATGTCTCTCAACTGTATGAGTTCTTTCTCCATGACATACATAACTCATCTCAAAACCTTCATCGTAGGGAAGATGCTGAATACTCCTCCTAAATCTTAGGAAGCAGGACCTCTTGTGAAGATTGGGGCTTGCCTTGGGATTATGTCTCTGGTTTGATGTGACAACCCGTAATTTCTATCTTGTAAAAGTCAAACATATCAAATAAAGGTAAAACTCATTTCTTGTATTATCTTAATTTAGATTAGATTAATGGTTTAAGTGTTTCAAAACCTTGTGTGAAAGTATGTTGGTTGTGGAAGGAAAATCATTTAAGACCGAGGATAACGATCGAGAACCGAAAACCTTCGCATGGCCACAAACGACCATCATTCTCGGCCTTGATCTGCTTCGGACCATGAAATGCCTCGGTTTACAGTCATGAACTTGCCTCGGACCACAAACACTACCCTATATATATATAATTGTTTGGCTGATTTTAACCTCACTTCCACCCTTCTGACAACAAACCCAACCTTTTCTCTCAAAGATCATCAACCAGAAACCCTACTTTCTCTCATTTATCCACCAAAGATCATCCAATTCACCTTCAGATCTGGTTGTGGATCATCAAAAGTTCATATTTCCTTCAATCAAGCATCCTTCACTTCTGGGTTTACAACCGTAAACACTTGAATCTTCAAAGGCCGAAAACTCTTTACAGTCGTGAACACCCAAGGGCTGGCCGTAAACACTAAACAAGTTCTTGATTTTGGTTCTAACACCTCTTTTGTAAGTGATCATTGCATCCTAGGTTGTTTCCCTAATGCCTTAAAGGTTATATTCACTAATTCCATACCTATATATTGCTTAAATTGTTATTTAGGACTTAACTTGTCCTGAGAGCTTTATTATGGAAAAACATCCCATATAAACTCTTTAATCGAATTACTCACATAAGGTGAGTTCATACCCCTACAATTTACTATTTTTAATGCTTTTACAGGGAGAATACATGTCGAAAACACTATAATTGTATTATTCATTTACATGTGGAAATAAACAAATCAAAAGGATTTTGTATACTCAAATGTTGTTAAAATCAATTTAAAAACTCTTTTAAACTATTTTTAGATTTCTGTTTATATCAAAATCATATTTGTGTACATATATTTATGTGTACGTATGCTTTAAAGGACTTAAGACTATTGCTAAATACCGTAACTCATGTTCCTTGTTTGGTTGTGGGCTTAGGGTAGGATCACTAGCCCGATTGTGGGTTAACTCATTGTTATACTTGCTAAATATATGTCTGAATATTAATCCAAATTATTTTCAAGGAATATACTTAACTCAATTGCATATGTTGGACAATTGATTATTTTCTACAAATCAGTACCAGTTCAATCAAACATACTAGTAAACTATAATTGGTATAGTTTAGAGGATCACTACAAAGTATTGCTAGAAATGAGAAAGAATATATGAGACAATACATACATACTTTAACAAGAACTAGATAACTAAAATGTGAGTCACTATTTCATGACATAGCAATACACTTGCTATGTCACGTTTTGTAACTAGAGTCTCCTAGAGGGAGAGCGTAAGTTTGGGTGTGGATATATACATGGTTGCCAATCCCACACCTTGCTGCTAGCTACAGTGGGACGTGGCAGGTCTACGGGTGACAAATGTCATACCATTATCGAGGCCTGAAGAACGTCGTGTTTTATACTAGTCCATCAAGCATGGTTACAACCAAATCACATTTTTACCTTAATTAAGCAATTGGTTTTCAAGGCACTTAATGCATAAGTAGTGTATTTTATACAATTACTACTGTGAATCTTCATTTTTCCATTACATTAATACAGTGATATTCTCACATGAGAAAAGCATACTATTTTCGAGTAAAGATCGTTTTACAAATATGGAAAACATACACTTATGCTATTTCAAGTACAAACATACATTTTACACTACTTTTATAGAAAACGGGTCATACAAATAGTTGAGTCTTGGTAGAAGACTACTTTTCATTTAAAGATAGAAAATATATGATTTTCTCGGAAAGATACAAACATTTTTACTAGTCTGATGCAAACATTAATACTATACAAATACAAACATTTTCATGAAACAAATGCAAACACTTGACACTAAAATACTTATGCACTCACCAAATTAAATGTTGATAATCTTTTTCAAAATAACTTGTATTCTTAGGAAACCAGTAGACAGGTACTCAAGTAAGTTTTTGAGAAGACGGAGCATGTTGAGACTCGTCTTTTATTTTGCTTTACAATTTTGGTGTCATATTACTTTACAATTAACACACATGTATTAACTATTTTATTAATGCAATATATGTTGTTGCTTGTTTTATTATTGTGCATGTTATGATACTGTACATGACGTCCTCCACCCCCGAATGTTTCCGCCATCTCGGTTTGGGGGTGTGACAGATTGGTATCAGTGCTTTTTTTTTTTTTTTTTTTTTTTAATAGTGAACTAAGTATATCAACCCATAAAAGATATACAACTATAAGCACATCGATATTAAAACACTCTGACAAAGAGTTACACTTTTAAAATAATAAAATATTTTTCTAAAGTATACGTACATGCATTCATACTTAGATCAGTGTCATACTTGAACATAACAAAAGTATTACGACTGTTGAACAACACAAGTAGGCTTAGAGGTATATGATCCAATATGGGATTGATATAGCCCGATCAACTATATCTATCTGAGAAGTGATTAACATATGCCTAAGAATGGTTGTGGTGTTGCAAAAAGTCTAAAAACTTACCAACTCTACTACAAAGAAATACTACAACATAACATAAACTTAGAATACTATAGGAGTATTTTGTTGTGCTAATTGCTTATGTGAAAACTAAAAATGACCTTTACTGGTAGGTCTATAGTTACTGATTGGATACGCTTAGGTTATATATGACCAAAATGTTATAGACTTAGAATCCATGATCTTCGCTTTACTTCCTGTTCCTTATTTGGTTGTGGTCTTAGAGTTGGATCACTTATTCAAAGGAGTATCTTCAGTATTACATCTATTATATGTTTCTCACACCCCTATTCTCGCTTAGTTACATGGCTAGATTTCATCTATCGGGTGACCCATACTTTGCTAATCAAGGAAACATTGGAAGGCTCGATGTTGAAGAAGAAGAATATTACCTGATAGTCCCAGCAGAGCAAGACTTTGAGGAGAGTTCCGATGAAGAGAACGAGGAGGAAGTTCAAGAAGAATCTGACTCGGAACCCGAGGTCTATAATCCACCTCAAGTAGCCCAAAATCCTAACCCTCAACCGATTTTTCAAGGCCCGCCGCCTCTGTGGGCAGTGAACTTGGGAAGGTGGAGCCACGAGTAGTGACAACCACTTCCCTACAATGGAGACCGAAGCTTCTACAACTTGAGTGAGGGAGGCTCAGCTGACAGAATCCTCCCTATCTTGATTCATCATGTTGCTCGCAATGCCGAACAGGGAACGGAAACCATCGACCAAGTCATAGAGATCAGCGGTAACTCCGGAGTCAACACAGTTTGCCTCTTCCATTTGACCGATGATCAGGAGATGACAAGGACCCACATGGATGACCCACAGATGGAATTGGATGCCAGCTGAGCCGAAGTTAATGAACTTAGACCTAACCAAATTGCATTGGAAAGGCGTGTGTGGGAGACAGAACGCTAGTTGGCTGATCCCAGGGCAGAATCAAGTACTAACTAGAACAACACTTCTCGCGAGTAGAGCCTACTCTATTCTCTCTTTTGGACTTAGATTAGGTCTATGTATAGACTCTAGTATTAATTTCCTGCTTATGTTTAAGACCTCGAACTTTCAGTTTGTTAGGTCTTGTGCTGTCAAAATTTTCTCTTTATTGGTATGATGTAAGACCTATTACAAGGACAATTTTCCCAAACTATATGCATCTATAATAGTAATGATATTGAAAGGCATTTAATCCTCTTAGGAAACCTCTATCCAAATTGTTTCATCTTTCTAGTGGTAGATCTTTATTACAAGTACTTCCTCATCTATATGTTGGACTATGGTGAATTAGTTCATGGATCACTCTCATTATACTCACTATTTAATTCTTAAAATTTTCTTCATCCTTATAAACTTATAGTTGAAGGATGCCTCCTCGTAAATCAAATAGGTGCAATCTTCCAATAACCCAACCACAACAACCACCTCCACCTCAATTTGATCCTGTGGTGTTTCAACCTGCAGTGGCTGACGCTGTAAAGGCAGCCTTAACTCAAATCAACACTAACGGTAAAAGAAGGAGTGGAGTGGGTATTAACTCTACCCAAGGTGATAGTCATGGAAACCTTGGGGAGTGTTTGTACAAGGACTTCACCAACTACAAACCCAGAGCCTTTAATAGAACCGGGGGAATCATTGCTCTGTCGTAATGGTTTGAGAAAAAGGAGTCGATCTTCGAGATCTGCTGCTGCCCAGAAGGAAGTAAAGTAAAATTTGGTGCCTCCACCTTCTGTGATAGAGCCCTCACATGGTGGAATGACCACGTTAAGTCACTTACTCTGGTAATAGCTAACGTGATGGGTTGGGATACATTGAAGGACCTTATGTTAGCGAAGTACTTCCCGAGGGGAGAAATTTAGAAACCTGAACAGGAACTATAGAGCCTTAAAATGAAAGGTACTAATATAGTAGCTTAGACAACTAGGTTCTGTGATCTGGTGACTTTATGTATAGGAATGGTCCCCACGAAGAGCAAAATGATCAAAAGGTACATCTGGGGACTGGTACCTCTATTTCATGGGAACGTATTGTGGCTGTTCTTGCTGCGACGACCCCTACTATCCTTACACCAACAAAGCAGTACGTTGGGAGTCTACCGCAATGTGAAAAATGCAACTTCCATCATGTTGAACCTTGCCGAGAGATGCTTTGTGCTAACTGCAACGGGAAGGGTCATACTGCCCATTTCTGTAAGGCACCAGCAAGACCAATCTCCCAAGTCTCTAGTATTGGAGCAGGCCAGGCCTGCTATGGGTGCGATGAAGTGGGACACTACAAACGAAACTTCCCTAAGGTAGGGAACACTAGTGAAGTAGGAAGAGTGCTCGCTATTGGTCATGAATAAGTTGTGGCAGACCCTACGGTGGTTATGAGTACGTTTCTCCTTAATAACTCATATGCATGCATAGTAATTCATAGTGGAGCGGAGAGGAGCTTCGTAAAACAAAAATTTGGACACTTACTTAAACAACAACCTCAAGCTTTAAAAGAAAATTTCACTGTAGAAATGGCTAACGGAAAAGCTAAGAGCTCTAACGATATATACATAGGATTTTCCATCTCTCTAGATAGTTATTCATTTCAAATCGACCTCATGCCTATCTTAATTAAAAGTTTCGACGTCATTATCGGCATGGATTTGTTGAGTCTTCATCGTGATGATATCCTGTGTTTTGAGAAAGTTGTTCGTCTTAATCTACTGAATAGCGAAACCTTAGTTATGTATGGCGACAAAACAGACACGAACCTTCGAATCATCTAAAGTATTCAAGCCCAGAAATACTTACGAAAGGAATATCATGCATTCCTTGCTCATGTGGTTGAAATGAACCATAAGGTGAATGACATAAAGGACATCCTTGAAGTCCTCGAATTTCCTGACATCTTTCCCGAAGATCTGCCAGGATCACCTCTACAACGTCAAGTCGAGTTTCAAATCGAATTAATTCTGTGGGCGACCCCTGTAGCCAAATCGCCTTACCGACTAGCACTAGCTGAGATGCAGGAACTTTCCAATAAACTAAACGAGCTACATAGTAAAGGATTTATTAGACCAAGCTTCTCACCAAGGGGAGCGCCGGTCTTGTTCGTGAAGAAAAAAGATGGATCATTCAGTATGTGCATCGACTATCACGAGATAAACAAATTGACCATTAAGAAACGATACCCCTACCACGAATAGACAACTTGTTCAACCAACTCCAAGGAGCAAGCGACTTCTGAAAGATTGACTTAAGATTCGGGTCTCACCAGCTACAAGTTCTAGAGGAAGTTGTTCCCAAAACAGCCTTCCAAACTCGTTATGGTCCCTACGAGTTTGTAGTGATGCCTTTCAGATTAACCAATGCACCCTCAGTGTTCACGGAGTTGATGAACCGGGTGTGCCATCCTTACTTAGATAAGTTCGTGATAGTATTCATCGATGACATACTTATCTACTCACGCAGTAAGGAGGAGCATAGTCAACATTTACAGCAAATCTTGGGAACACTACGAGTAGAGAAGCTTTACGTAAACTTCTCTAAATGTAAATTTTGGATTCGAAGGGTCGAATTCTTAGGTCACGTGGTTAGCGAAGATGGAATTCACGTGGACCCATCCAAAATCAAAGCCATCGAGTATCGAGGACGCCTATAGAAATCCGTCAATTCTTAGGCCTCGCTGGCTACTATCGTAGACTTATTCAGAACTTATCGAGGATAGCGAACCACTTACCAGTTTGACTCAGAAAGGTATGACTTTAACTAGGAAGAGAAACAAGAGAAGTCATTCCAAACGCTGAAGCAAGCCTTATGCAGCGTACCGATATTATCCCTCCCAGAAGGGATAAAGGATTTCGTGGTGTACTGTGACACATCCAACCAAGGGCTTGGCTGTGTTCTTATGCAATGGGTAAAGGTCATTGCCTATGCCTCAAGACAGCTTAAGACACATGAAGTCAATTACACTACACATGAACTTGAGTTAGGAGTAGTAGCATTTGCTCTAAAGATCTAGACACATTACCTGTATGGCATGAATAACACTATCTTTACAGACCACAAAAGCATGCAACATATGTTCGATCAAAAGAAACTCAACATGAGATAACAATGGTGGGTCGAGCTACTAAATGGCTACGAATGCGAAATTCGTTATCATCCCGGTAAAGTCAATGTGGTAGCTAACACCCTAAGTTATAAAGAGTACTCAGGTCGTAGAGTCAAGTCATTGAGTATGACAATCCATTCACATCTGTCCACACAAATTAAGGAGGCTCAGCAGGAAGCCTTAAAACCTGATGATGTAGCAGGTGAATCCCTAAGAGGGATGAATAAGAACTTAGAAACCAAGGGTGACGGAGCCTTATACCTCATGGATCAGATCTGGACACCGAAACACGGTGGACTCGGAGACGTGGTCATGAAAAAGTGAACTATACTCGATACTCCATTCATCCATGTTTAGATAAGATGTATATGGATCTTAAAAAGCTGTATTGGTGGCATAACATGAAAGCAGAGATTGCTACCTTCGTTGGTAAGTGTCTTACTTAAGCCAAAGTTAAAGTGGAATATCAAAAGCCCTCAGGTCTACTACATCAAGCACAGATACCTGAGTGGAAGTGGGAACAGATTACAATGGACTTCATAACAAAGCTGCCTAAGACAAGGGGTGCTCTCGATACTATTTGGGTGATCGTGGACCAACTATCCAAATCTACGCACTTCCTACCAATTAAGGAAACCGACAAAATGGAGAAACTGAACAAAACCTACCTTAAAGAGATAGTGTGACTGCACGGTGTACCCACATCTATTATCTCTGACAGTGATAGTAGATTCACCTCGAGGTTCTTGCAGTCACTACAGAAGGCACTAGGAACTAGGCTGGATGTGAGCACAACCTACCATCCACAAACTGACGGACAGAGTGAAAGGACTATTTAAACTCTAGAAGATATGTTGTGAGCCTATGTGATAGAATTTGGAAAGGCATGGGATACTCATTTACCCCTTGTTGAGTTCTCTTGCAATAACAATTATCACTCTAGCATAAAGGTTGCTCCATACAAAACCCTCTATGGACATAAGTGCAAATCACCTCAGTGTTGGGCTGAAGTCGGTGATACTCAGTTAGCTAAAGGGCAAGTCCCTGACAGCACTCTCACCAGTGAAAAAATCATTTGTGAAACTATAGAGAAGATTGTACAAATTAGGGAGCAACTGAAAGCCTCACGAGGCAGACAAAAAAGCTATTCAGATAAACGGCGAAAACCATTGTAATTCAAGGTTGGTGACTGCATCCTTTTGAAGGTCTCACCCTGGAATGCCATGATACGCTTTAGAAAGCATGGAAAACTGAATCCAGGGTACATTAGGCCTCTCGAAATTCTTGCATGATTCGGCCCCGTAGCTGCAAACTAAAATTACCTCAAGAACTTAGCAACGTACACCCTACTTTCCATGTATCGAACCTAAAGAAATGTCTATCCAACAAGACCCTTTTTATCCCACTCGAGGAAATCGAGATCAATGAAAGCCCCAACTTCGTGGAAGAACCCATAGAAATCACGTATAAAGTTGTCAAACAAGCCAAGCAAAGTCGTATTTCGATAGTAAAGATTCACTGGAATGCAAAGCGGGGACCCGAATTCATTTGGGAGCGGGAGGATCAAATGAAACTTAAGTATCCTCATATTTTCCCTTAGCCCATGTGTATTTCTTAGTCTTAATTTTGGGATGAAATTCCCTTTAATAGGGGGGATGATGTTACAACTCGTAATTTCTATCTTGTAAAAGTCAAAAATATCAAATAAAGGTCAACCTCATTTCTTATATTATCTTAATTTAGATTAGATTAATGGGTTAAGTGTTTCAAAACCTTGTGTGAAAGTGTGTTGGTTGTGGAGGGAAAATCATTTAAGACCAAGGACAATGATCGAGAACCGCAAACTTTCGCAAGGCTGCAAACAACCTTCGTTCTCGGTTGTGATCTGTTTTGGACCATGAACTGCCTCGGTTTACAACCGTGAACTCATGTCGGACCGCAAACACTACCGTATATATAAGTGATTGGCTGATTTTAACCTCACTTCTACCCTTCTGAACGCAAACCCATCCTTTTCTCTCAATGATCATCAAAGGAAAACCCAAGTTTCTCTCATTTATCCACCAAAGATCATACAATTCACCATCAAATCTTGTTATATATCATCAGAAGTTCATCTTTCCTTCAATCAAGAATACTTCACTTCTGGGTTTACAACTGTAAACACTTGAATCTTCAAAGGCCGAAAACTCTTTACAGCCGTGAACACCCAAGGGCTGGCCGTAACACCAAACAACTTCTTGTTTTTGGTTCTAACACCTCTTTTGTAAGTGATCATTTCATCCTAGGTTGTTTCTCTAATGCCTTAAAGGTTATATTCACTAATTCCATACCTATATATTGCTTAAATTTTTATTTAGGACTTAATTTGTCCTGAGAGCTTTATTACGGAAGAGCATCCCATATCAACTCTTGAATCGAATTACTCACATAAGGTGAGTTCATACCCCTACAATTTACTATTTTTAATGCTTTTAGGGGAGAATACAAGTCGAAAACACTATATTTGTATTATTCATTTACATATGGAAACAAACAAACCAAAAGGATTTCTTATACTCAAATGTTGTTAAAATCATTTTAAAAACACTTTTAAACTATTTTTAGATTTCTGTTGATATCAAAATCATATTCGTGTACATATATTTATTTATACGTATTCTTTAACAAACTTAGGACTATTGCTAAATACCGTAATTCCTGTTCCTTGTTTGGTTGTGGGATTAGGGTAGGATCACTAGTCCGACTGCCGATTAAATCATAGTTATACTTGCTAAATATATGCGTGAATATTAAACCTAATTATTTTCAAGGAATATACTTAACTTTCTTGCATATGTTGGAGAATTGAGTCTTTTCTACAAATCAGTAACTATTTCATGACAGAGAAAAAATACATGAGTCAATACATACATACTATAACAAGAACAAGATAACTAAAATCTGAGTAACTATTTCATGACATTGCAATACACTTGCTATGTCACGTTTTGTAACCAGAGTCTCCTGGAGGGAGAGCATGAGTTTGTGTATAGATATATATGGGATTGACAATCCTACACCTTGCTAATAGCTACAGTGGGACCTAGCAGGTCTACCGGTGAAAAATGTCATATCATTATCATGGCCTGAAGAATGTCGTGTTTTATACTAGTCTATCAATCATGGTTACAACCAAATCACATTTGTACCTTAATTAAACAATTGATTTTCAAGGTAGTTAATGCATAAGTAGTGTGTTTTATACAATTACTACTGTGAATCTTCATTTTTCCATTTCATAAATATAGCGATATTCTCACATGAGAAATGCATACTATCTTCGAGTGAAGATAGTTTTACAAATATGGAAAAAATACACTTATACTATTTCAAGTACAAACATACATTTTACACTACTTTCAGAGAAAACAGGTTATACAAACAGTTGAGTCTTGGTAGAAGACAACTTTTCATTTAAAGATAGAAAATATAGGATTTTCTGGGAAGGATACAAACATTTTTACTAGTCTGATGCATAAATTTTTAGTAAACAAATACAAACATTTTCATGAAACAAATTAAAACACTCGACACTAAAATACTTATGCACTCACCAACTTAAATGTTGATACACTCTTTCAAAATAACTTGTATTCTCAGGAAACCAATAGACAGGTACTCGAACAAGTTTTTGAGAAGACGGAGCGTGTTTAGACTTGTCTTTTATTTTTCTTTACATTTTTGGTGTGATACTACTTTACAAAGAACACACATGTATTAAATATTTTATTAATGCAATGGATGTTGTTGCTTTTTTTACAATTCTGTATTGTTATAATACTATACATGATATCCTCTAGCCCCCAATGTTTACGCCATCTCGGTTTGGGGGTCATACTACTTTACAAAGAACACACCCTCTCTCTGACTGTCACTTACTCTTTGATTTTTTCATCACCCGAGCACTTTTACATAGTTTCAAAAATCAGCTAACGCCTGCAATTTTTTTTTCAATTTAATATAAGTTCTAAGGTAGGTGGTTTCATCGCCCATCGAGGTTTTATGTCGGAGATCCAAAAAGATTAAGGGGTTTCCTCGTAATTCTTCGTGTTCTTGCATTTACTTTGATTTATTTAATGTTGTTTGATCTACATTCACTTTTATCATTATTTTCTTGATTGTTAACCATTTTCAATATCAAAATTATTAAGACATTTTGTGGTATCTTGGTACCTTTTAGAGCATCTTAAGCTTTATTATACAAAGTCATTTGTTAAACCAATTTAACATTATCTTTGTCCCGGATACATTTATTTATATTGTGTGATATTACACTTTAATCAAATACTTTTTTGAAAATATAGTTTTCTACTCAAGATCTTGGGCATAAGCAAGATCTTCAGCATAGTACATGATCTTCAACACATTTTAAGATCTTTAGCTATAACGCAGACATTTCTTTCTAGATTAGTCATAGTCTGAAATCACTTTGGTCAACTATTTTAATCTTCATATGAATGAATAAGAAAGGATTCTTCATATATTTATGTGGTTATGTGTTATACGATATTTTGTAAGTATTTAATAATGAAATATATAAGATTAAAAAACGTGTCAGAAATAAAAGGTTATTTAGGAAAAAAATCTTAACCTAGTTGTAGTATACGTAACAAGATTTCGGAGATTTAAAGTGCGTTCAAATCTAACTTCATATAAAGAAGTTATGCTTCTTCAGAGTTTCACGATTAAATCGGTACGACTCTGCGTATCGTAAAAAGTATATTTTTTATAAATTTATTTTTAGCTTAAGTGATCTAAATGAATGTCATAGTAATCATTAAACTGAGAGCGTGCATATAGAGAATGTCTCAATCTAACTCAGTAAGAGGAAGTCCCGATTTTTCTAAAATTTAGTGTACTAGCATACAATTAAAAAATCAAATTTTAGATCGGTCGATAGCCAAAACATCTAAATGAGTGTTGAAGATCTCATCCATACCTATCTGTCGATATAAAGATAGTTAAGAACGGATATCGTATGAAAGGGTTATGATTTTTACATAGAGTTTAACAGTCTAAGTCAATTAAAATATAACTTTAAAAATAAATTCAAAATTAGCACATGGAGTCTAAATGAAAGTTGTACATTTCGTCGATACCTACACATGAATATAAAAGCTATCAAAAGCGGAGTTCATATGAGTAAGTTATGGATTTTTTAAGTAATCAGGAAAATTCGCACACAACCTTGTGCACCGACTAGATGCGTACCGTGCACTCACACGCCACCCAAATTGTGACACGTGGAGCGATAGGATAGTGATATGTCACCACCTCTTACCATGTGCGTGACACACATTTATTTTCTGTCTATAAATTGACGCGATTTTCAGCTTAATCCTCAACCCATCACTCAAATTCTCTCAAAATCTCTTTGCGCTTTTAGCCCTTTAACCCTCTAGTTCTCAACTACTTTAGCGAACCATTACGTTGTCAGGTATCCGAAAGAATAGAAGCTCCCTGGTTAAATTATGCATGTATATTTCCCGATTTATGTTAGATTACTCTGTAAGTAACGCTAGGCTTATTTATTTTTAGTGTAACTTCTAACTATAGTCATAGTCATTATTATGAGCATATAATTAAGATTTATCAGTGAATCCAACTCATTATATTTGTAACAACCCGATATTACAACTCTTTGTAATGACCTAATAGGTCAAGTATAGTAACCACTTTTGAGTTAATAAAATTTACGTTGATAATAAAATATCCAAAAAGTTTCTATTTAACTACCTACTATGTTTTATATCATTAAACCGGGATCGTACGTAAAAAGAATGCCCTAACCCGGCTTCGTATATTGAAGTTAAGATTTTTCCAAATTCGGCTTAGCAACAGACAACTAAAAACTCGAATCGGAGATTGAGCGAATTTTGGCCGGAATGACCTAAACGAGAATCGAAGGTCTCGACATTGGTATTTCAGCGGTAAAAAGTATGGAAAAAACCGATGTCAGATAAAGAAGTTATTAATTGTTTAAAGAAATTTCTTAATCACAACATTTTATAAATAAATAATAAAAATAATTTCGGAATTTGCTGACAGAATCTAAACGAAAGTTGTAGAGTATGGTCTCACCTTCGCGGGGATATAAGTAACGTCGAAAACGGAGTTTGTATGAAGAAGATATGAATTTTTGAAGTTTATTAAATAAATTATATATTTATTTAATTCAAAATCCGGTATAATCCGAAGGGGGAGTCAGCGTACTCATCCGAGTTACGCGCCGCGTAACCCCGTACGCCCCACGTACGCGAAGGCCTTGGCCTCGGATCGTCCACGTCACGCCTGTGCGAACTACTTACCCGTCCCATCCGAACTCCGAGGCAGTTAAGGACTCGGTCACGCATGACGTACGCGTACGCCCCGCGTAACGAGGCCTCTCAGCCTCCTATAAATAGAGGTGCGAGGGTTCTGGAAAATCTACCCCATATCTCTCATTTCTCTCACGGTATTGCCTTGATTTCCGTGCCCGCACTACCCCGAAGCCCTGGTCATTTTGTGCAAGTCCCGAAGGTCGATTTTACTCCCGAGATTCCTGAGAATCCCGAGAAAAATCCAGTTTCCAGAGACGAAACTCTGCCCGGTTTTTCCATCTCGCTATCTTCAAACTTTCAAGTGAGTGCATACCCCTTAATTAACCCTTTTTAAATATTCTAAACGCTTTTATATGCTTTCTAAGGGGGGAAATGCAAGTAAATCACACGACTACTATCGGGTGTTATATATATAAAGATTATTATACACTCTTATTAAGTAGAGTCATATGTGATTTATAAACTTTATAGGAAACTCCCGTATACAAAATATATTACAATAGCATTCTATCTTTAAAACTATAAATTGTTGTAGTGCATGTATAAATTAAACATTTTTCCTAGATTTAAAGTATATGTGTCTATCTTAGGCTCTACAAAAATCTATGCTTTCATAACTAGTGATTCCTTTTCTAGATATTCTAAAACAAACGTGGCACACTTTTAGAAAACTACAATAGGTATAGTTTTATGAGGATATTGCTAACTTTTACATACTTGAAACACGATTTTCAAGAAATCACTTTCATGTACAATAACAAACGAACATTTCAACACGTAAATCTGTTTTTATACTACGGTTCTGTGAGACACTAACTTCACGTACGTTCGAGTACGCATTTCAAGTCCTATATTATATACCAGAATCCCTTGGAGGGGGAGCATGGTGTTTGTGTATAGATCTATACGGGCTTGACAACCCGCGCCCTGACTGTTAGCTACAATCCACCATTTGGGGTGACAAACGTCATAACATTCCAACGCCTGAAGAACGTTGTGTATAGGCATCCCGAGTTAATAGTATGGTTATAAAACTCACAGGAGGTATTAAAAATACATTGATTTACGAGGTTTCCAAAACATATTGGTTATTTTTACACTTACATACGTTTTTGGAAACAAACTTTGGTCTGGAATGAAGACTACTTTTATACTAGTAGAAAATATAGGATTTCCTAAACACAAACAAACAAGGACAAGATATTTCATTTTATACAAACATTGTCATTAAATACTTATGAAACTCACCAGCTTAAATGCTGATCTACACTTTCAAAATCACTTGTATGTTCTAGGGATTCAGTAACTACAGGTATCATTATGCTTTTGATGAAGTGATGCTGAGGCGCCAGTGTAATCTCATATTTTGACATCATATTTCTAATTGGTTTTGAACATGTAACTTTTGACAAATGTAAACTTTCAATTATATATATGATGGTTGTATTGCTTTCTTTACTATGTGTTCATTTGTTACGTTACCACATGAAGTCATCCGCCCCCGAACGTTTCCGCCGTTCAGGTTTGGGGGTGACAGATTGGTATCAGAGCAATGTTTATAGTGAACTAAGTATATCGAACCTCATAAGATGTACAAACTATAAATGCTTAGGGACTCAAAAGTCTCTGACAAAAGTTTTTGTAACTAAAATCCTTATTTCACATAAATAGATTGTTTTAGGTTATAAAAATCCGAAATACATGCATACAACGACACATTTTTATGATAAGATCTATACAAAAAGTTTTAGGACAAGTTGGACACTACGACTAATTCTCGAGATATGTAATCAAATTTAGGACGAATATAGCCTGATCAACTATGTTTATCCGAAATTTGACTAACGTATGTCAAGGAACGATCGTAGTGAGCAACAAGTCAAAACTTAACAAAATAGACACTAGTATCTAACATACAAATTAAATACTATAGGAGTATTTGGTGCATACACTAGATTAATTAGTATTACATGTCTCAAGTTTTATTCAAATCTTATAAGCCTATTCTCGTATAGTCAAAATGGCTGGATTTCACCCGCATGGAGACCCCTACTACCCACAACAAGGCAACGAAGGATGGATTGAAGAGGATCCGGAAGAGGACGAAGAGCCCATTGAGTTGGATGGCGGGGATGAATCTGGGACAGACTCAGAACCGGAAATAGTCAACCCTCCACCCATTAGGAGGAACTTTCTAGGACCGACTCCCGTTTGGGGAAGTCACCTCATCCACTAGAGCCAGCAACAAGGGATACTCTCTCCTTACGGAATGTGTCGAGACTTCTACGACATCAGGGACATGGGTTCAGGCGACCGAGCACTTCCAGCAATGGTAGGTAAACTGGCAAACCAGTCCTACCAATCGGGGGTTCAAGCAAACCGAATCCGAGAGGTCAACGTGGAAGTACAAGGCCACACGGCCGATATCAACCGCTTAGAGATGTTGCAGAACGACATCCACCTCCGCACCGAAGCATTCCAAGCACAAGAGAATGCAGCCTTCGCAGAATTGAGGGAACAACAAGCCTCCTTTGATAGGCGTCTTATGGAGTCGAAGAAATTAGATGCAGAATCGAGCTCCAAGTGCAACACACGTCGCAAGTAGTACTTGTGAAAACCTCAAATTTTGTTATAACTTAGGACCTCGGCTAAAAGTCTTTAAATTTCTCAAACTTTGTAATCAGAGACCCTTATAAGGGTCAAATTTCATGATCGTTGTATCAACTTTTATATTAATATAAGTGACACTATTATTACTACGTTGAGTATTTCGTTCAAACCTTGAAAAGTCATCGAGAAACCAAATACTTGTTTCATACTTTCAGTCTTACAAATAACTTTCATTTTTCTATTTTTCATGCTATCATCTGTTGTTGAACTATGACAATTTGGTTCATGAGACACATTCATTTGTCACTTATTCTTATCCATATCATCATCTTTTAAACGTATAGTTAATGATGCCGCCACGCAGGAATACCAGACGTAACCCTATCAATGAAACACCGATACCACCACCACCTCCACCTCCTCAATTTGATGCTGTCATGTTCCAAGCAGCAGTCACCGCAGCGGTAGTAGCTGCCATGTCACAGCTTAATAACTCGAGTACTAATGAATCGAGAACTGGCGCACACCTATCCAACCATGGCGAGAGTCATGGGCAACCCCGAGAATGCACTTATAAGGACTTTACTAATTCCAAACCCCGTATGGTTTATGGAACTGGTGGTGTGATGGCTCTGAGACAGTGGATTGAAAGGACTGAATCAGTCTTTAAAATCTGCTCCTGCCCCGAGCATAGCAAAGTCAAATTTGCAACCTTCACACTCATTGATAGAGCTTTAACTTAGTGGAACGGCCACATTAAAGTAGTTACTCTAATAGTGGCAAACTCCATAAGCTGGGAGAGCCTCAAAGCCATGATGATGAGAGAATACTGCCCACGGGGAGAGATTCAAAAGCTCGAACATGAACTCTGGACTCTCGGAATGGTTGGTACCGACATCGCAACATATACCAACAGATTTTGCGAGCTGGCAATCCTTCGCCTAGATATGATTTCTCCTGAGAGCAAGAAAATCGAGAGGTACACATGGGGACTAACGCCCCAAATACGGTCAAGCGTGTTAGCTTCCAAACCTGACACCTTTGAAAGTGCTAATGAACTGGCACAATCTCTGATTGACTACGGAGGCCATTAGAACTCAACCGTTTCTGCACCAGAACCACAGAGAGGAAACAACAGCAACAACAACAACAACAACAAAAACAATTGGAAGAGAGTATGGAATAAAGGGAAGGGTGGGTCTTCCCAAGAATCCGCAAAGAAACAACTGGTTTTAGTGAATGCTGCCACGGTACCTACTATAGCTCCTACAAATACCTACACAACAAAGCCTTATGTAGGTAACCTTCCAAAGTGCACCAAATGCACTTACCACCACCATGGACCTTGTCGGGAAATACAGTGCGCCAACTGCGACATAAAGGGGCACACATCCCATTTCTGCAAGGATCCCGCAAAGCCGATCACTCAAGTTCCTAGTGCGGGTATATTACCACCACAACGCCAAGTCGAATTCAGAATCGACTTAGTTCCAGGGGCTAGCCTAGTAGCGAAATCGCCTTATCGTCTAGCACCAGCAGAGATGCAAGAGCTTTCCAGTCAACTTAATGAACTCCTTCAAAAATGATTCATAAGACCAAGTTTCTCACCTTGGGGAGCACCGATCTTGTTCGTAAAGAAGAAAGATGGATCCTTCCATATGTGCATCGACTACAGAGAGCTGAACAAACTTACTGTCAAGAACCATTACCCTCTACTCCGTATTGACGACCTCTTCGATCAACTCGAAGGAGCAAACTACTTCTCGAAGATAGATCTCCGATCCGGATATCACCAATTACGGGTACTTGAGGAGGCTATTCCCAAGACAGCTTTCCAAACTCGTTATGGGCACTACGAATTTGTAGTAATGCCATTTGGATTAACCAACGCACCAGCAGTATTTATGGACCTAATGAATAGGGTATGCCGTCCCTACTTAGATCAGTTCGTCACCTTCTTTATCGATGATATACTTATCTACTCCCGAAGTAAGGAAGAGCATAGTCAACACCTACGAAAAGTCTTAGAAAAACTACGATCGGAGAAACTCTATGCGGAGTTCTCTAAATGCGAATTTTGGATTCGAAGAGTCGAATTTTTGGGCCATGTTGTTAGTGAGAAAGGGATACACGTGGACCCCTCCAAAATCAAGGCCATCGAGAACTGGTCGGCACCAAAGACACCTACAGAAATTCGCCAATTTCGAGGTCTCGCTGGCTACTATCGCAGATTCATAAAGAAATTCTCTAGCATTGCGAAACCTCTTACTGCATTAACCCAGAAAGGCGTGGCCTTTAACTGGGAAGCAAAACAAGAAAAGGCGTTCCAAACACTAACACAGGCCTTGTGTACCGCATCGATACTATCCCTCCCCGAAGGGATAGAAGAATTCGTAGTGTATTGCGATGCGTCAAATGAAGGACTTGGTTGTGTTCTTATGCAGAGAGGGAAAGTTATTACTTATGCCTCCCGACAGCTTAAGACACACGAAGTGAACTATACGATACACGATCTTGAGTTAGGAGCAGTGGTATTTGCTCTGAAGATCTGGAGACACTACTTATACGGAACAAAGAGTACTATTTTCACCGATCACAAGAACCTTCAACACATTTTCGATCAGAAGGAACTCAACATGCGACAACGACGATGGGTTGAGTTACTAAATGACTACGAATGCGAAATTCATTATCATCCTGGCAAGGCCAACGTGGTAGCTGACGCCCTCAGTCGAAAGGAATACACTGGTCGGAGGGTCAAATCTCTGACTATGAGTATCCATTCCCACTTGTGACATCCCCAAAATCACGGCCAGAAAAGACCGATTTTTTGTTTATGCTTTATAAAAATCAGAGTACTTCATTTTATAAAAAGGTTGCGAAATTTGTTCCCAGAAAACATGGTAAATACGTTATTAAAACATTTTCGAAGAAACGTATTTATTTCATTTTAAAATGTTTGGGATGTCATTGTTAATACCGAAACATAAGCATAAACAGAACTTACAATGATTTACACTAGTGATCTACATCTCTTTTAAATCTCTCAGTGTAATGTCACTTCACTTCGTCACCTGTGATATACATAAACTGAGTGGGTCAGGTTGGGAAACCTGGTGAGTACATAGGGCTTTCAACCCACAATAATATAATTACTATGCTCAATCAAACAATCAACCCAATTACCCATCCCCATTATCTTCTTTACTCTTTAAGGATTTAACCTAAGAGTCATCTATCCTGCATTCGTTTATTCCGAAGTCCCTTACCTCCAGGGTTATAGGACTGACACTAAATCCATAGCTGCCAATGTTCGTTCATAAAGCACTAATTCCATAGCTGCTATGGTCTATTCATCAGGTACTAAATCCATAGCTACCAGTCTTTATCTAATAGGTACTAAGTCCATAGCTACTAATGTTCAACAGGTACTAAGTCCATAGCTACCAATTCCCAACAGGTACTAAATCCATAGCTACCAATGTTTAACAGGTACTAAGTCCATAGCTACCGGTGTTTGTCCCATAGGCACTAAGTCTATAGCTGCCAATGTATCATCTTCTATCTCTCATCATTCATCTACCCATCTCATACCCAACATATTCGTATATATAAAATACGTATACAACTTAAATTCTTTAAAACATGTATAAAACGTTCATCCAGCATAGACAACAAGTATTCAGATAATATGCACACATAGCACGTAGTTTATATAAAATACTTCATATCTATGTGTAAGATGAAAGGGACTATGCACTCACCTGAGAAGGTGGTGACTCGGTACTCGGACAACGCTTCAAAACCTAATATTATCACCACTAGATTTTAGTCTAATATTATCGTCACTAATTATTAGTCTTATTATTATTATTATATAAGCGTTTAAACAATACTTTCCAACTACTATGTACAGACAGGGGCCAGACATAAAACACCGGAGGGCAGGACCATTTTGGCGTATAGCACTTCTGAAATCCAACAACCCTATGCGGCCCTTTAAACCAGATTCCCCGTACCGCGGGTAGTTAATAGATATTATAACGACACTTATATAAGTCATAATAATAGCTCAAATATTTATTATAAATTTATAATAACAATACTAATTTTAAATATAAACTATATTTAAAATAGGGTAAGCATAACTTATTTTCAAGGGGATTTTAGCTAGGAGTCGGGCTCTGCAGGGGCAGAACTTCGTCGCTGAATCTTTCTAGGAAAGATTCGTGCAGCGCTTCAGCGCTCACCTTACTATACTAAAACTACAGAAAGAGAAGTCGAATCACGAGGGACCGAAATGCTCGGGGGATAAGGAGAGAAAGACTCTTGAATCAAGAGAATGGTGCAAGAAATATGAGAGCCCAAGGCTCTTATTTATACTAATTGAATTTTCAAAAACTAACCTCCATAATTACTTAATGACCTTTTAGTTATATAAACAACTAAACACCCCTCTATAATACTATTTTAAATGGATTTAATGATATTTGTACTAAACTAATGTCGAAAGAACTCAACATTAGTCTTATAATGACCGCATCGTCGATACCTTTCTAATGATATATACATATGTATATATATGTGTACGTATACATGATTTATACTTTATTTTAATACGTAAATATGCTATTATAATTTGTAACTCGTTCATACGAACTCCGTTTTTGACGTTCTTTATATCCACGCGTAGGTGGAGACGTACTCTGCAACTTTCGTTTACACTCCGTCGGCTAATTTTGACTTTATTTTTAAAGTTATATTTTTAACAGGCCGGGACAGGATTGGTCCGTTAAAATCTCATAACTTCTTTATCCGATGTCCATTTTCGTCTATCTTTTTATCGTTACGCTACTAATAACGAGATCTTCGATTCTTGTTTAGGTTGTGTCGGCTAAAAATCAATCGATCTAAAATTCGAATTTCGAGTTGTACACCGTTAATCCGAAACTTCGAAAAATCATAACTTCTTCATGCGAAGTCAGATTTGGGCGTTCTATTTATCGATGTTCTTAGTTTAACATATTCTACGACTTTCGTTTAGAGTGCTAAGTCTAAATCTCTCTCTATCATAAATTTACTATTTACGCTTCCCGGTGCCGTGTCGGTTCCGACGCGAAACTTCGACGGGTCATAACTTCTTCGTTATAACTCGGATTTCGGCGTTCTTTATACGTACGAAAACCTTGTGACATATTCTACAACTTGGTTAAGATTATTTATTCTAAATAATCTTTTTGTCGAAAAGTTGTTTTTGACCCCTATTGCCTTTAAATTGACTAGCCCGGATCTGCGGGCGTTACAATTATCTCCCCCTTAGGATGATTACGTCCCGGAATCATCAATGAAAAAGGGCTCGTATAATGACTCCATACGTCATCTCTTCATCCTAGATAATAATTATAACTTCTATATTCCTTCAAGTCTATCTCTTAGACTCATTGGCTGTAAGCAGTACTCGATCGTGCACCTGCTCTCTACCTCAGGCTAGACTTCAAATTATGACCTATCGTCATGTGATGCACGTTTAGACTTAGGTCTCTTAGAGTTAAATTCTAAAATAGACTATGCCTTCCTTCATGTTCTAATGTGATATAATCACACTTTAACATGTAGCGTTTCTGGCTACCAACTTCTTTAACAACAAACGCGATACTTCTATTGATTGCTTTGATTTCAATTGTTTGGTTTAAGTCAGATGCTACATTGAACTTGGTTCCCTGAACCACGCAACATACTCATCGTAGTCGGACTCAATTTGGTATGACCATTAGGATCGGAAATCAATAATCTTTTTAGTCATTATCGAAACGATGGTAATGACATACTTGAAAAAAATGAAATCAATTACTAGCTTCTTGGTAACCTTGTGACTTTCCCCGATCCAAGTGTGAGTCCTGTGCTTCCGGTAGTATAGGCCTCTACTACCATTCACACCTACTCATACTCGTCCCAAGTATTGTCTCGCAGTTTCCCAAGTCACCATGCAGCAATTCATACAATCATTCAACACATCAGATAACAAAACGAAGGTTTTATATCATTTCTTGAAATGATTACATAGGTGTTCAAGTTCACCCTAGACTATGCCTCTACTAGGCTACATCATACAAAACTATGACTACTGCATAATCCGATCCTCGGGTAAGAAGTCCTCATTCTTGATTCCTCGCATGGTTCTCTGCTTCGTCGAGGATCATGTGAAATGCCCTTGGCCTTGGTGGCGTTTCTGGTCTTGCTGCTTTATTTTTCCTTGGGCAGTCTCTGGACATGTGCCCCTTGCCTCTACATCCATAGCATACTTTGTCATTATGCGTGCAGTCTTTGGAATAGTGAGCAGTCCTCCCACACTTGTAACAAGTCACTTCTTCGTTGCACTTTCCACCATGCTTCTTCTTGCATCTATCACACCATCTTGCTTCACCTCCATTTGCTCTTCCAAGCTTTGAGAATTTGCTTTCCTTGTTCGGCCTCGAAGATCCTTCAAACTTCCGCTTCTTTCCTACCTTATCTTTTTCTAGACCCTTTTCTCTTATCTGGGCCTCTACGTTCTTAGCTGCCCTAACAGCTGCTTTCAAGGTAATTGACATTTTGACCATTGGGCCAAAGTCAGTGGGCAGCTCGTTAGCAAACCTATCAATCTTGGAGAGTTCAGTAGGCACCAAGTAGGGGAATAGCTTCATCCTCTCGGTGAATGCGGTGGCATACTCATCAACACTCATCTTTCCTTTCTTTAGGTTCTGAAACTCGTTGTTTAGGTATATCAGATCTATCTCCGAGCAGTATTGCATTTTCAACTGTTCCAAAAACTCTTCCCACGACATCCTTAAGGCTTCTCCTCGTGGCATCGTATCTGCCAATAGCTTCCACCAGCTCAAGACTCCAGTTTTCAGCTGTCTTACTGCGAAGACAGTCATCTGTTTCTCGTTACAGCTGCAGCTCTCAAACACCATCTCCATCTCAGAGATCCAATCCAGAATCTCAACCGGCTTCGGGCATCCTGAGAGACTTGGTGGTTTCGCACCCAAGAAATTCTTGTACATCCGCCCATCCTTGTTGTTTCTCCCTTCTGGGCCATCCCTTTGCTCACCTTGAGTCCCTACTTGACTCACTTGGCGGCTGTAGTTCCCTTCCTCAGATTGCTCGGGAACTGGCTCCGTCGGTTCAACATGTACGGTAGGTTCGTCCCTGTTCAACATTTGTCTCATTTCTTCCCTTTGTTCATCTAACATAGCCCGAATCATGGCTTGAACTCCAGCCATGGTGACTGGCTCAGGCGCAACTTCTTCAACAACAGGTATTTGCTGAACCACTGGGGGTTGGTTTCGGTTCCCATTCGCATTTACGTTTCCGCTACGGGTTCTTGCCATCTTGATCTCTACACCGAATAGGGTGAATCTAGATCTTAATTTAGGATTGACGTCTTAAATCATCCTTATCAACCCGAAACGTTTATATGCTAGTTCTAATATCGTAGTTAAACGCTTAGAATCCTAAACACATAAGGTTTCCAGATCCGGTCGGCAACAGACCATAGATCCGAACAAATCATATCATGCACAAAGCATTTAGCACATAAAAGCAATTTAGGCATTATTTTCTAAAATAAGCTAGTGCTCACACCTCACAATCATCGCTTAGCATTCTAAGTTTAAGTCTACAAATAAATCCATATTCCTAGTTCTCTTAAACTAATGCTCTGATACCAACTGTGACATCCCCAAAATCACGGCCAGAAAAGACCGATTTTTGTTTATGCTTTATAAAAATCAGAGTACTTCATTTTATAAAAAGGTTGCGAAATTTGTTCCCAGAAAACATGGTAAATACGTTATTAAAACATTTTCGAAGAAACGTATTTATTTCATTTTAAAATGTTTGGGATGTCATCGTTAATACCGAAACATAAGCATAAACAGAACTTACAATGATTTACACTAGTGATCTACATCTCTTTTAAATCTCTCAGTGTAATGTCACTTCACTTCGTCACCTGTGATATACATAAACTGAGTGGGTCAGGTTGGGAAACCTGGTGAGTACATAGGGTTTTCAACCCACAATAATATAATTACTATGTTCAATCAAACAATCAACCCAATTACCCATCCCCATTATCTTCTTTACTCTTTAAGGATTTAACCTAAGAGTCATCTATCCTGCATTCGTTTATTCCGAAGTCCCTTACCTCCAGGGTTATAGGACTGACACTAAATCCATAGCTGCCAATGTTCGTTCATAAAGCACTAATTCCATAGCTGCTATGGTCTATTCATCAGGTACTAAATCCATAGCTACCAGTCTTTATCTAATAGGTACTAAGTCCATAGCTACCAATGTTCAACAGGTACTAAGTCCATAGCTACCAATTCCCAACAGGTACTAAATCCATAGCTACCAACGTTTAATAGGTACTAAGTCCATAGCTACCGGTGTTTGTCCCATAGGCACTAAGTCTATAGCTGCCAATGTATCATCTTCTATCTCTCATCATTCATCTACCCATCTCATACCCAACATATTCGTATATATAAAATACGTATACAACTTAAATTCTTTAAAACATGTATAAAACGTTCATCCAGCATAGACATCAAGTATTCAGATAATATGCACACATAGCACGTAGTTTATATAAAATACTTCATATCTATGTGTAAGATGAAAGGGACTATGCACTCACCTGAGAAGGTGGTGACTCGGTACTCAGACAGCGCTTCGAAACCTAATATTATCACCACTAGATTTTAGTCTAATATTATCGTCACTAATTATTAGTCTTATTATTATTATTATATAAGCGTTTAAACAATACTTTCCAACTACTATGTACAGACAGGGGCCAGACATAAAACACCGGAGGGCAGGACCATTTTGGCGTATAGCACTTCTGAAATCCAACAACCCTATGCGGCCCTTTAAACCAGATTCCCCGTACCGCGGGTAGTTAAAAGATATTATAACGACACTTATATAAGTCATAATAATAGCTCAAATATTTATTATAAATTTATAATAACAATACTAATTTTAAATATAAACTATATTTAAAATAGGGTAAGCATAACTTACTTTCAAGGGGATTTTAGCTAGGAGTCGGGCTCTGCAGGGGCAGAACTTCGTCGCTGAATCTTTCTAAGAAAGATTCGTGCAGCGCTTCAGCGCTCACCTTACTATACTAAAACTACAGAAAGAGAAGTCGAATCACGAGGGACCGAAATGCTCGGGGGATAAGGAGAGAAAGACTCTTGAATCAAGAGAATGGTGCAAGAAATATGAGAGCCCAAGGCTCTTATTTATACTAATTGAATTTTCAAAAACTACCCTCCATAATTACTTAATGACCTTTTAGTTATATAAACAATTAAACACCCCTCTATAATACTATTTTAAATGGATTTAATGATATTTGTACTAAACTAATGTCGAAAGAACTCAACATTAGTCTTATAATGACCGCATCGTCGATACCTTTCTAATGATATATACATATGTATATATATGTGTACGTATACATGATTTATACTTTATTTTAATACGTAAATATGCTATTATAATTTGTAACTCATTCATACGAACTCCGTTTTTGATGTTCTTTATATCCACGCGTAGGTGGAGACGTACTCTGCAACTTTCGTTTAGACTCCGTCGGCTAATTTTGACTTTATTTTTAAAGTTATATTTTTAACAGGCCGGGATAGGATTGGTCCGTTAAAATCTCATAACTTCTTTATCCGATGTCCATTTTCGTCTGTCTTTTTATCGTTACGCTACTAATAACGAGATCTTCGATTCTTGTTTAGGTTGTGTCGGCTAAAAATCAATCGATCTAAAATTCGAATTTCGAGCTGTACACCGTTAATCCGAAACTTCGAAAAATCATAACTTCTTCATGCGAAGTCAGATTTGGGCGTTCTATTTATCGATGTTCTTAGTTTAACATATTCTACGACTTTCGTTTAGAGCGCTAAGGCTAAATCTCTCTCTATCATGAATTTACTATTTACGCTTCCCGATGCCGTGTCGGTTAAGACGCGAAACTTCGACGGGTCATAACTTCTTCGTTATAACTCGGATTTCGGCGTTCTTTATACGTACGAAAACCTTGTGACATATTCTACAACTTGGTTAAGATTATTTATTCTAAATAATCTTTTTGTTGAAAAGTTGTTTTTGACCCCTATTGCCTTTAAATTGACTAGCCCGGATCTGCGGGCGTTACACCACTTATCCACGCAAATTAAGGAGGCACAAGTGGAAGCTTTGCGACCTGAAAATGAGGCGGATGAATCCCTGCGAGGAATGGAAAAGAATCTAGAAGCCAAGGGTGGCGGAGCATATTATCTTATGGACCGAATCTGGACGCCGAAACATGGCGGGTTCAGAGATGTAGTAATGACTGAAGCACACAACACGAGGTATTCCGTTCACCCGGGTTCAGATAAGATGTATCTGGATCTTATGAATTTGTACTGGTGGCCTAACATGAAGGCAGAAATTGCTACCTTCGTAAGTAAATGCCTTACTTGCGCTAAGGTTAAGGTCCAGTATCAAAAACCATCTGGATTACTACAACAACCAGAGATACGAGAATGGAAATGGGAACGGATTACTATGGAATTCATAACCAAGTTACCCAAGACGACGGGTGGACTCGATACCATATGGGTGATCGTCGACAGATTGACCAAATCCGTGCATTTCCTACCCATCATGGAGACTGACAAAAGGGAAAAGCTTACACGAACTTACTTAAGGGAAGTTGTGCGACTGCATGGTGTTCCGATATCCATTATCTCCGACCGATATGGTAGATTCACTTCAAGATTCTGGCAGTCACTACAAGGTTCCCTGGGGACTAAGCTAGACATGAGTACAACCTACCACCCACAAACCGACGGGCAGAGTGAGAGAACGATACAGACTTTAGAAGATATGTTGAGAGCCTGTGTGATTGACTTTGGAAAGGCATGGGATATCCATTTACCCCTTGTCGAATTTTCATACAACAATAGTTATCATACAAGCATAAAAGCTGCTCCGTTCGAAGCCCTCTATGGTCGAAAGTGCAGATCCCCTCTGTGCTGGACTGAAGTTGGCGATACCCAGTTAGCTAAAGGAAGAGTTCCTGAAAGCACTCTCACCGGTCCGGAAATCATACGAGAAATGACAAAGAAGATCGTTCATATTCATGAACGATTGAAAGCATCTAGAGACCGACAGAAAAGCTACGCTGACCAAAGGAGGAAACCTTTGGAATTCCAGGTAGGAGACCACGTTTTATTAAAGGTCTCACCGTGGAAGGGTTTAATATGCTTTGGAAAGCGGGGGAAACTAAATCCAAGATACATAGGGCCTTTCAAGATTCTTGCCAGAATCGGCCCTATGGCTTACAAGCTTAACCTACCGCGTGAACTTAGTAACATACATCCAACCTTCCACGTCTCAAACTTGAAAAAGTGTCTGTCCGATAAGACTCTTGTTATTCCACTTGACGAAATTGAGATCAACGAGAGCCTCAACTTTGTGGAAGAACCGGTAGAAATCATGGACCGAGAGGTCAAACAAACAAAACAAAGTCACATACCCATCGTGAAGGTTCGCTGGAACGCCAAACGGGGACCTGAATTCACATGGGAACGCGAAGGTCAGATGAAACAAAAGTACCCTCATCTCTTTCATGTTCACTAGTGTCTTTACTACTTTAAATTTCGGGACGAAATTCCCTCTAACGGGGGGATGATGTGACAACCCGATATTTCAACTCTTTGTAATGACCTAATTGGTCAAATATAGTAACCACTTTTGAGTTAATAAAATTTACGTTGATAATAAAATGTCCAAAAAGTTTCTATTTAACTACCTACTATGTTTTATATCATTAAACCGGGATCGTACGTAAAAAGAATGCCCAAACCCGGCTATGTATATTGAAGTTAAGATTTTTCCAAATTCGGCTTAGCAACAGACAACTAAAAACTCGAATCGGAGATCGAGCGACTTTTGGTCGGAATGACCTAAACGAGAATCGAAGGTCTCGACATTGGTATTTCAGCGGTAAAAAGTCTGGCAAAAACCGACGTCAGATAAAGAAGTTATGAATTGTTTAAAGAAATTTCTTAATCACGACATTTTATAAATAAATAATAAAAATAATTTCGGAATTTGCTGACGGAATCTAAACGAAAGTTGTAGAGTATGGTCTCACCTTCGCGGGGATATAAACAACGTCGAAAACGGAGTTCGTATGAAGAAGATATGAATTTTTGAAGTTTATTAAATAAATTATATATTTATTTAATTCAAAATCCGGTATTATCCGAAGGGGGAGTCAGCGTACTCATCCGAGTTACGCGCCGCGTAACCCCGTACGCCCCGCGTACGCGAAGGCCTTGGCCTCGGATCGTCCACGTCGCGCCTATGCGAACTACCTACCCGTCCCATCCGAGCTCTGAGGAAGTCGAGGACTCGGTTATGCATGACGTACGCGTACGCCCGACGTACGTGCGTACGCCCTGCGTAACGAGGCCTCTCAGCCTCCTATAAATAGAGGTGCGAGGGTTCCGGAAAATTTACCCCATCTCTCTCATTTCTCTCACGGTATTGCCTCGATTTCCGTGCCCGCACTACCCCGAAGCCCTGGTCATTTTGTTCAAGTCCCGAAGGTCGATTTTACTCCCAAGATTCCCGAGAATCCCGAGAAAAATCCGTTTCCTGAGACGAAACTCTGCCCGGTTTTTCCATCTCGCTATCTTCAAACTTTCAAGTGAGTTCATACCCCTTAATTAACCCTTTTTAAATATTGTAAACGCTTTTATATGCTTTCTATGGGGGGAAATACAAGTAAATCACACGACTACTATCGAGTGTTATATATATAAAGATTATTATACACTCTTATTAAGTAGAGTCATATGTGATTTATAAACTTTATAGGAAACTCCCATATACAAAATATATTACAATAGCATTCTATCTTTAAAATTATAAATTGTTGTAGTGCATGTATAAATTAAACATTTTTCCTAGATTTAAAGTATATGTGTCTATCTTAGGCTCTACAAAAATCTATGCTTTCATAACAAGTGATTCCTTTTCTAGATATTCAAAAACAAACGAGGCACACTTTTAGAAAACTATAATAGGTATAGTTTTATGAGGATATTGCTAACTTTTACATACTAGAAACACGATTTTCAAGAAATCACTTTCATGTACAATAACAAACGAACATTTCAACACGTAAATCTGTTTTTATACTACGGTTCTGTGAGACACTAACTTCACGTACGTTCGAGTACGCATTTCAAGTCCTGTATTATATACCAGAATCCCTTGGAGGGGGAGCATGGTGTTTGTGTATAGATCTATACGGGCTTTACAACCAGCGCCTTGACTGCTAGCTACAGTCCACCATTTGGGGTGACAAACGTCATAACATTCCAACGCCTGAAGAACGTTGTGTATAGGCATCCCGAGTTAATAGTATGGTTATAAAACTCATAGGAGGTATTAAAAATACATTGATTTACGAGGTTTTCAAACATATTGGTTATTTTTACACTTACATACGTTTTTGGAAACAAACTTTGGTCTGGAATGAAGACTACTTTTATACTAGTAGAAAATATAGGATTTCCTAAACACAAACAAACAAGGACAAGATATTTCATTTTATACAAACATTGTCATTAAATACTTATGAAACTCACCAGCTTAAATGCTGATCTACACTTTCAAAATCACTTGTATGTTCCAGGGATTCAGTAACTACAGGTATCATTATGCTTTTGATGAAGTGATGCTGAGGCGCCAGTTTAATCTCATATTTTGACATCATATTTCTAATTGGTTTTGAACATGTAACTTTTGACAAATGTAAACTTTCAATTATATATATGATGGTTGTATTGCTTTCTTTACTATGTGTTCATTTGTTACGTTACCACATGAAGTCATCCGCCCCCGAACGTTTCCGCCGTTCAGGTTTGGGGGTGACAGATTGGTATCAGAGCAATGTTTATAGTGAACTAAGTATATCGAACCTCATAAGATGTACAAACTATAAATGCTTAGGGACTCAAAAGTCTCTGACAAAAGTTTTTGTACCTAAAATCCTTTTTTCACATAAATAGATTGTTTTAGGTTATAAAAATCCGAAATACATGCATACAACGACAAATTTTTATGATAAGAACTATACAAAAAGTTTTAGGACAAGTTGGACACTACGACTAATTCTCGAGATATGTAATTGAATTTAGGACGAATATAGCATGATCAACTATGTTTATCCGAAATTTGACTAACGTATGTCAAGGAACGATCGTAGTGAGCAACAAGTCAAAACTTAACAAAATAGACACTAGTATCTAATGTACAAATTAAATACTATAGGAGTATTTGGTGCATACACTAGATTAATTAGTATTACATGTCTCAAGTTTTATTCAAATCTTATAACCCTATTCTCATATAGTCAAAATGGCTGGATTTCACCCGCATGGAGATCCCTACTACCCACAACAAGGCAACGGAGGATGGATTGAAGAGGATCCGGAGGAGGACGAAGAGCCCATTGAGTTGGATGGCGGGGAAGACTCCGGGACAGACTCAGAATCGGAAATAGTCAACCCTCCACCCATTAGGAGGAACTTTCTGGGACCTACTCCCGTTTGGGGAAGTCACCTCGTCCACTGGAGCCAGCAACAAGGGATACGCTCTCCTTACGGAATGTGTCGAGACTTCTACGACATCAGGGACGGGGGTTCAGCCGACTGAGCACTTCTAGCAATGGTTGGTAAACTGGAAAACCAGTCCTACCAATCGGGGGTTCAAGCAAACCGAATCCGAGAGGTCAACGTGGAAGTACAAGTCCACACGGCCGATATCAACCGCCTAGAGATGTTGCAGAACGACATCCACCTCCGCGCCGAAGCATTCCAAGCACAAGCGAATGCAGCCTTCGCAGAATTGAGGGAACAACAAGCCGCCTTTGATAGGCATCTTATGGAGTCGAAGAAATCAGATGCAGAATCGAGCTCCAAGTGCAACACACGTCGCAAGTAGTACTTGTGAAAACCTCAAATTTTGTTATAACTTAGGACCTCGGCTAAAAGTCTTTAAATTTCTCAAACTTTGTAATCAGAGACCCTTATAAGGGTCAAATTTTCATGATCGTTGTATCAACTTTTATATTAATATAAGTGACACTATTATTACTACGTTGAGTATTTCGTTCAAACCTTGAAAATTCATCGAGAAACCAAATACTTGTTTCATACTTTCAGCGTTACAAATAACTTTCATTTTTCTATTTTTCATGCTATCATCTGTTGTTGAACTATGGCAATTTGGTTCATGAGACACATTCATTTGTCACTTATTCTTATCCATATCATCATCTTTTAAATGTATAGTTAAAGATGCCGCCACGCAGGAATACCAGACGTAACCCTATCAATGAAACACCGATACCACCACCACCTCCACTTCCTCAATTTGATGCTGTCATGTTCCAAGCAGCAGTCACCGCAGCGGTAGCAGCTGCCATGTCACAGCTTAATAACTCGAGTACTAATGACTCAAGAACTGGCACACACCTATCCAACCATGGCGAGAGTCATGGGCAACCCCGAGAATGCACTTATAAGGACTTTACTAATTCCAAACCCCGTATGTTTTATTGAGCTGGTGGTGTGATGGCTCTGAGACAGTGGATTGAAAGGACAGAATCAGTCTTTGAAATCTGCTCCTGCCCCGAGCACAACAAAGTCAAATTTGCAACCTTCACATTCATTTATAGAGCTTTAACTTGGTGGAACCGCCACGTTAAAGTACTTACTCTAACAGTGGCAAACTCCATAAGCTGGGAGAGCCTCAAAGCCATGATGATGAGAGAATACTGCCCACGGGGAGAGATTCAAAAGCTCGAACATGAACTCTGGACTCTCGGAATGGTTGGTACCGACATCGCAACATATACCAACAGATTCTGCGAGCTGGCAATCCTTTGCCCAGATATGATTTATCCTGAGAGCAAGAAAATAGAGAGGTACATATGGGGACTGACGCCCCAAATACGGTCAACCATGTTAGCTTCCAAACCTGACACCTTTGAAAGTGCTAATGAACTGGCACAATCTCTGATTGACTACGGAGGCCATCAGAACTCAACCGTTTCTGCACCAGAACCACAGAGAGGAAACAACAACAAAAACAACAGGAACAGCGTATGGAATAAAGGGAAGGGTGCGTCTTCCCAAGAATCCGCAAAGAAACAACTGGTTTCAGTGAATGCTGCCACGGTACCTACTACAGCTCCTACAAATACCTACACAACAAAGCCTTATGTAGGTAACCATCCAAAGTGGACCAAATGCACTTACCACCACCATGGACCTTGTCGGGAAATGCAGTGCGCCAACTGCAACAGAAAGGGACACACAGCCCATTTTTGCAAGGATCCCGCAAAGCCGATCACTCAATTTACCAGTGTGGGTATAGGCCAGACTTGCTACGGTTGTGGCGAGGTGGGCCACTACAGGAGGAACTGCCCTAAGGCTGCAGGCACCGGCGGTGTGGGATGAATTTTGACTATAGGCCACGACGAAGCTATAGCTGACCCAACTGTAGTTGCTGGTACGTTCCTCCTCGATAATTCAAATGCATGCATATTATTCGATAGTGGAGCAGAGAGAAGCTTCGTGAGTCAAAACTTTATTCACTTACTTAAACCTAAACCTAGCAAACTAGAAAAATCATTCACTGTAGAGATGGCCAACGGAAAAACCGAAAACACTAACTACATATACAAGGACTATACGTTAACTTTAGACGGTCATTCTTTCCCAATCTATCTCATGTCGGTTCCTATTAAAAGTTTCGACTTCATAGTCGACATGGATTGGTTAAGTCTTCTTCGCGCCGACATCATGTGTTTTGAAAAAGCAGTTCGTCTTAATCTCCCTAACAACGAAACATTAGTGATTTACGGCGAGAAATCAAGTACAAACCTTCGTATCATTTCGTGCATCCAAGCTCGAAAGTGTTTACGGAAGGATTGTCGAGCATTCTTAGCGCACATCGTCGATACAAGCTAGGAACTGAAGGACATCAAGAACATTACAGAAGTACGCAACTTTCCCGATATCTTTCCAGAAGAACTACTAGGATTACCACCACAACGCCAAGTCGAATTCAGAATCGACTTAATTCCAGGGGCTACCCCAGTAGCGAAATCGCCTTATCGTCTAGCACCAGCAGAGATGCAAGAACTTGCCAGTCAACTTAATGAACTCCTTCAAAAAGGATTCATAAGACCAAGTTTATCACCTTGGGGAGCATAGGTCTTGTTCGTAAAGAAGAAAGATGGATCGTTCCGTATGTGCATTGACTACAGAGAGCTGAGCAAACTTACTGTCAAGAACCATTACCCTCTACCCCGTATTGACGACCTATTTGATCAACTCCAAGGAGAAAACTACTTCTCGAAGATAGATCTCCGATCTGGATATCACCAATTACGGGTACTTGAGGGGGATATTCCCAAGATAACTTTCCAAACTCGTTATGGGCACTACGAATTTGTAGTAATGCCATTTGGATTAACCAACGCACCAGCAGTATTTATGGACCTAATGAATAGGGTATGTCGTCCCTACTTAGATCAGTTCGTCATCTTCTTTATCGATGATATACTTATCTACTCCCGAAGTAAGGAAGAGCATAGTCAACACCTACGAAAAGTCTTAGAAACACTACGATCGGAGAAACTCTATGCGAAGTTTTCTAAATGCGAATTTTGGATTCGAAGAGTCAAATTTTTGGGATTGTAGTTACTATAATTCAGTAAAAATATCTATTAAATGCTAAATGTTTTATTTATACTCTGTGGTGCATGTATACCTATAATTGTACTGCATATTTGGAATTGTACTGGACATAGTTTTCCTTTAGTATAAGTCTGAGTTAGTTATAATAGGAATTGTATAAGGTCTTTAGTTCCAAATAAATTGGATAATGACTTGGTCTCATTCTGGGGTAGAGTGTGAAACCAGAGCGGTGTGTCATATTCCTATTTTTTCTTGGATGACCAAAAATGGTGGTTTCAGATCAAACAACTAGCAAGTATGTTTGGATCATCGACCATAGTAGATAACAACACTTGACTATTCTAGGTGGTCTAGTGAATTACGCTGGTAGTGTGGACTTATGACCTACATAAATAGATAAATTATTTATCAATAACTCCAAACGTTGGTTGCCTTTATATGAATTACACTGGCCTTGGACTCCCTTAGCTGTGTAGTCAACCAGATACTCAAATGGTTTATTAGGTAGCATGCTTCCTTTAGATAGTTGTTGACCTAGGATTCATGAAAATCAGTTGGGCTGGGTAGAATGTTTTTAAGGATATTTATGTTAGATTTTATATACCTATATTATCTATCAATGATTATTTCCACAGGAATGATATTATGACTTATAATCATTAAACTATTATGGGTTTGAAAAACCTATGTATCTCACCAGGTTTCCTAAACCCGAGCCGCTCATTTTATGTGCATCACAGGTAGTGGATGTTAGCTTGCTAAACCTTAGTTAGGTTGCCGAGTGAAAAGCTAAGTTAGGTTGCCGAGTGAAAAGCTTACTTAGGTTGCCGAGTGAAATAAGAGACGTGCCTGTCATAGTATTTTAGGACCTTTTATATATTTATGTTGTAATGTATGTTTCAATATGAACTATTACATCCTCAGAATTAAATATAAAGGATTAAGTTTTGTTATCTTAATATGTTTTAATTAATTGAGAATTTCCGTCTCTCAATTAAATCAAGCATAAATAAAAAGTTTTAATTGCTTCTGAAAATTAGAGGATGTCACAATTGGTATAAAAGCATTAGTTTAAGCGAACTAGAAATTTAGATAAATTCTAGCCTTAAACTTAGAAGCTAAGTATCAATAGTGAGTTGTGCAATAGAATGCTTTAGGTTATATGCCTTAGTTGCTTTAGACATTAGCACTAGCATGCTATAGGAAGATGCATTACCTGATAATTACATGCTATATATATGTGTATAGTAAGTAATATATTGACTTATTAAAACTACTTGCCTGTACGACTATAGTACGTGACGACAATCACGAGGAGCGGTATAGTCGTCAATAACAAAGGAGGTCCATCACCTCAAAATATCGGAGCAGGATCTGCTCAGTTCACAATGAATGAAGCTAGAGAAATGATGCAAGAAATGATTGATCAACAACGACATGAGTTTAGGGAGCTCTTAGCTCAGCAACTAGCTAATGCTAGACGAGGAGAGCCTATGATCAATAAGCCAATGGCTGTTGAACTAGTTAACAATGTACTAATTCCTTCTCATCCAGAGACGATTCTCGAAGAAAATAATGATGAACCTTAGGGCTATTGTAAGTATAAAAGCTTCACAAATTGCAAGTCGTCATCATTCAACGGGAAGGAAGATCCAGTGGGATTAGTGGACTGGATCTTGGTAATAGAAATGGATTTGGTCACCTATGGTTGAAATGGTAAAATTTAAACCACCTATGCTATGAGATAATTTAAGGGTGCAGCGATTCATTGGTTGAACACGTTGAGAGAAACGTTAAGCCCTAACAAGCCGTTACAAATGATGAGGGAAGAATTTTTGACCCAATTCAAAAGGATGTTTTATTCAGCTGATGACATGTTGGAGTCAGAGAATCATCTCCTAACGTTGAAAAAGAGAAGCGTGGAGGTTTATGAGCATACAAATGCTTTCACTGATATAATGGATTTTTTACAGCAAGTGGTCTCTGATGAACTTGCCATGATTGATAGGTACTCCAAGGGACTACCATGGGAGTATTCTGTGCTTGTCAATCAGGAACCAACTTTTGAGGAAAATATCTGAGTTGCAAAGTCAATAGAGAATATGATTAAGAAAAGGACCACTAATAGAGCTGAAGTCGGTGAGAAGAGGAAAGCTGATGGATTCTTAGGAAAAAACAACAAAAAAAACATCAACAATAACAAGAAGAAGCTTTCAAAGTCAGGTAGCAAGCCTAGAAGAAAACAAGAAGGGAAGTGGTGCGATCAATGCAAGAAAAAGCATTTCGGCGACTATTTTTTCTGCTTCAAGTGCAAGAAGCCTGAGAATATTCAATAAATTAACCAGTGAAAGGTATAGTTGGTTTTAATTATGTAACACTTGGTTCTTGGTACGTATTTTTAGTATAAAGTTTTCACATTTACTCTGATACTCGACGAGTTGATGGCGAAACTAATCCAGTAGATGCAAAATTTGGACGTGGGTGGAAGAATCTACTCACCGAGTCATAAACCCTTACTCGACGAGTAGACATGTCTGGATGAAACCCTAAATTTTAGGGTTTGAACCCTATTTAAACACATTAACTCGCCTCCCATGCAGCCCGCATCTTCTCACTTAGTCCAAAACACCCTAACTCATGTCCCTTGAGATTTATTGAGTGTGTGAGTCATTTGTGAGAGTGTTTGTGTGATTTTATAGCTAGAGGAAGAAAAATAAGAAACTAGAAGGTCCAAGAAAGCCGTAGATCCAAGGTTCAAGCTACATTTCTAGTCCCTTTAAGGTATCAGGTTGCTTCCTTGACTTTCCTATTACTAGATCTCTCCATGTTTTAATTTAGGGTCATCTTTTAGCTATTTTGTGAAAGGAAGAACTCGATGACTCAAGGACTAAACACTTTAACTTGTATGAAGCAGGAATCGACGAGTTCAAGGATGAGCTCGGCGAGTCATGATCAAAAGGTCCCGATTCTGTATGGATAAGAAATCGACCAGTTCTTGAAAGACTCGACGAGTAGGATTAAAGTTCCTATATTTTGTGGATTATGCAACTAGATGAGTTGGTGGAACAACTTGGCGAGTTGATTCAACTAGATGTTGAAGTTGTCGAAAAGTTGACATTGACAAGGGTGTTGAGCTTGAATTTGACTTTGACCTGAGTTGACCCTTGAAACGGTTAAGAGTATGAAATGGTAATTAAGGAAGGTTGTTATGTGTAGGAGTTTGAGATGAGTGAATCCCAACACTGAGGACAGTTCAGAGACTTCACGACATTGAGGCGAGTAAAGTGGGTTGAAGGCACCAAGACGGGCCTACTAGTAAGAGCTATAGTAGAGATAATTGTCTTTGTTATAATTATCTATTATATTGTTATCTTTTATGATTATATGCTAGTATGCTATGATATTATGTGATATATGATAGAATGGGGTAGGATAGACCCAATTACCGGTCGTTAGGGCTGAAGGGGTATGCCAGCACCTAAATAAGTTAGGCAATATATGACTTATATGTTTATGCACTAGGATGCTATGTGGTAGAGAAATGGGTGAAATAGTCTCCAGTACCGGTCGAAAGGACCGAAGAGGTAGGCTAACACCCTGATATGCTAGGGAAGGTTACCGGTTGACTGGACCGAAGGGGTTAGCTAACACCCTGATATGCTAGGCAAGGTTCCGGTTGATAGGACCAAATGGGAGGCCGGCACCCGGATATGCTAAGCAAGGTACCGGTTGACACGACCGAAGGGGTAGTTAGTACGCAATTATGTTATGCATTATGTGTTATGTATGGTATGTGGTATGATGGGGGAACCACTAAGCTTCATGCTTACATTTTTCAGCTTTGTTTTCGGGTACCTGTTCATCGAAGGGGAAGGAGCTGGCACGGTAGCAACGCTTCACACACACAAGATTTTTGCATTCTGAGATTCCTGGGATTATACTCTGATATTATTACTATTTTTATGATATGGTTTTGAGATATGTGATTGTGGTTTTATGAAATGATATGACTTGATGATTTTTTCTTATAAATGTGTTTCTAAAACGTTATATCAAAAATGAAATTTTTGGTCTGGAAAATTAGGATGTTACAGGTTGGTATCAGAGCCTTGGTTTGAGGGATTCAGACACACTTTCGGGAGTGTCTAGACTCATATCGAGTGTTTGAAAGATTTTCACAAGAAAATAGTTTTTCCAAAAGTTAAAGTAGAGAGTTTTGAGAAAGAACAAGGTGTGTGATGTGTGCAAACGGCCAAGCTCAAGTAAGTTTTCCCTAAGATAACCATACATTTTATGTTATGATATAACATGATTATGAGAATTAATTGCTAGATTAGGGCTAAGGATCTAGGAAGGATGCCTTTTATGCCTACTGTATGTGTATGACAACTGCATGCTAGATTAGGGCTAAGGATCTGTGAAGATGCCTGATATGCCTATTGTATAAGCTGCATGATAGTACCGATTAGTCAGTGATATGATGTCATAGATAAGATATGATTTAGGAGTTCTAGTTATCTTTAACTAATTAGTATAAAAATACGCTAAGTCATATATTGCAAGGACTAAATAATTTCATAAGGTTAGGTATAGCCCTATTTCGCTTCTCTTGTTTGAGTCTAACCGTTGTAGGGCAGGATCTCTCATTCGAAGAATTGTCTGGTCTTAGTAATATATTATGGTGTTTGCAAGCCAGTTAGGTAAAGGTACCAGGGAATCCTGATGCAGCTGATGGAGAATAGTCGGTTAGAGGAGTTACCCTAGGCTAAGCCTAGGATGAGATTAGCACATAGTGCAGAAGTAGTAGAAGGGACTTGGTGAAGTCAAAGAAATTCTTGAGGAAAGTATGGATATATGTGGAAGGTAGTGTGGGCCTGTACTACTGAAAGTAGAGGATCCGTACTCGAATCAAGGATGGACAAGATAGAACCGGGGAGCTTGTAGAGTGTGTGGGTTCAGGTTCTGAGCCAGTTAATGAGGGACTACACGAGTTCATCGCATCTGAGATCATGAGAGGTATCCTTTAGTCGACCCCAATGATATTTGGGTTTATCAAGGAAGGGTTTATCGAGCTGATGGAGGATTGCCTCATGGCGTTCTGGAGCGACATGGCATCTGGCCATGCAGTGACACACACACACTCACACACACACACACACACACACTCCTTTAAGGACTTTAGGGATTGTGGTGCGCCAGACTTCCATAGGGTGAAGGACCCCATTGTTACGAGGAGGTGGATCGCATACATGGAATCTACTGAGTTGATGAACTTCTGCCCTGAGGGGTCGAAGGTCCGGTATGCGGTAGGTTGTTTGAGGGACCGAGCTTGAGATTTGTGGGAGGCGGTCGGTGATTCTCTGGTAGCCTCAGTTATTGAGGCTATGACCTAGTCTAACTTTGTAACTAGGTATAGGACGGCGTTTGCACCGATTGTGGAGCTTTAGCAGCTGGCCAGGGAGTTTCTTTACATGTGACAGAATATGGAGACAGTTGTGGGGATTACCACCAAGTTCCAGGAGAGGGAATTATTGGTACCTCAGTATGCAGGGTATGAGGAGATGTGAAAGAACCACTATCATGAAATGTTGAGAGCTGACATTGAGAAACATGTCAGCTAGTCGCCATGTCCGACGTTAGATGACATGATTGCGAGGGCGAGGGAGAGGGAGATTGTTGTAGAGCACCTCAGGAAGAGGAAGGCAGGGGATGGGCATGTTAGCGGGGTTTTAAGGAAGAAACCTAAGGGATCCGACACTAGGTCGAAGGGCCAACAGGGTCGGGGCCACTACGGGAAGTGCGGAAAGACCCATGAGGGGGTTTGTAGATTGGAATCATCGGGCTACTACAAGTACGGGAAGACCGGGAACTTTAGCATGGATTGTACTACCCCTACCTGCACATGCTAGATATCAGACCTGATTGCTTCGACTACAATCAGAAGGGCCATCTAAAGGTTGGTTGCCCAAGATTGATAGCAACATCAGCGGTAGTAGCGACGCCAGCTCCAGTGACCCTGCAGCTTACAGATGGCCACATAGCAAGATAGATACTCTGGTAGTGAGGAGCTGAGCCATCTACTTGACTGATGAGAAGGTACGTGTTGCACTCAATGTGGTGACGGGTATGTTTTCTTCTCCCTGGCTCTTATTATGCGTCGTTTATGATATTTATGTTTTATGTTTTATGTGTTGTTTAGGATCGTTCCATGTGAACGGTATTCCAGTCCAAGTGTTGTTCAATACGGGAGCTACCCAATCATTTGTCACTCTTTCCCTTTGCAAGAGGCTCCCTAAGTCTTCGGGCATGTCGGATTACCATATAGAGGTCGAGATTGCTGACAACCGATCAGTCCGTGCATCAGAGGTTTTCAGAGATTGTGTTTTGCGACTGTATGAGGAGCGCTACCTAGTAGACTTGTTTCCCATTCCATTTCATGGAAACAAGGTTATCATAGGCATGGACTGGATGACCCTAATTGGGCAGAGATCAAATGTGTGCAACAGTTGGTACAGGTCAGGACCCTAGTAGGGGAGAGCTTCTGATTCAGGGTGAGAGGCTATAGCATGGACCAACTTTATGCTCAGCAAAGAGGGCTAAGCGCTACCTTCAGCAGGGTTGCATAGGGTATGTCGCCTACGTTATGGATACCCGGGAGGCGGATAAAGGGACTATGAGTGACATACGTGTGGTGCGAGAGTACGCACACGTATTCCCAAAAGAACTACCTCGGATACCTCCGGAGAGGTAGGTAAAGTTCAGGATCGACCTAATCCCTGGTGCGGTTCTGATAGCCAAGGCACCATATCGGTTGGCTCCTCTTGAGATGCAGAAGTTGTCTACACAGATGTAAGAGTTGTTAGACAAGGGATTAATTAGGCCGAGCAGTTCAACTTGGGGAGCCCCAATCCTGTTTGCGAAGAAGAAGGATGGGTCATATCCGATGTGTATAGATTATCGGGAGAAAAACAAGGTAATGGTGAAGAACCATTACCCACTCCCGAGGATTGATGATCTATTTGACCATCTACAGGGGGGATCATTATTTTCCAAGATAGATTTACGCTCAAGATACCATCAGATGAGGGTCAGAGAGAGAATGTGCAGAAGACTACTTTTCGGACTCGCTATGGCCACTACGAGTTCGTGGTGATGCCCTTCGAGCTCACCAATGCTCCTGCCGCGTTGATGGACCTCATGAACCACGTATGCAGATCAATGCTAGATTGGTCTATGATAGTTTTCATTAATGATATCTTGGTTTACTCCAAGACACAGGACCAGCATGAGGAGCACTTACGAGAGATTTTAGATACCCTAAGGAGGGAGATCTTGTACACCAAGTGTGAGTTCTGGTTGCACGAGGTGCAATTTCTTAGGCACCTTGTTAACTACAATGGTATTTTGGTCGACCCAACCAAAGTGGAGGCCGTAATGAGGTGGGAGGATTCGATGTCTCCATCTGAGATTCAGAGTTTCCTGTCACAACTAGCATTTTAGCTAAAAATTCTATTCTCATGTAAACAACACCTATTGTAAGACATTCATGCTTAATCAATATCATCCATTTAATCGAAGTTCACTCAAGAATGCCTGTAACCTAATACAATGCATCTCACATAGTCAACTACGAGTTGGAAACCCTAAAAATCCCGGTTCAATATTAATATGAGCTAGGATTATCTTATTTGGCTTAACGGACCAATAAACCTCCAACTTGACTATCTTGGGCCTAGGAACCCTAATTGGGCTTCAATTGGACCACATTTTTGAAACTTTAATAGTTTGGGATATGTAGGCCTAGAATATTGCATCTTATCTCTAATGGGCCATGATCGGCCATAAATGATTTCATTAGCCCTAATGGGCCATAAACTCCACTTCATTTATTCAAATGGGTCGTGAACCATCATAAGGGCCTAATTGGCCGAAAAATATTATTGAGCCTCATAAAATTCGAGCTAAGCTAAGAAGGAGCCCAATCCATTCCATTTCCATTTTCTTAAGACCATTGTCGGCCCAATATATATATATATATATATATATATATATATATATATATATATATATATATATATATATATATATATATATATATATATATATAAATAAAAGAGACTAATGAAGGATTAAGGAATAAATGACACCTCATAATTACATGGAAGACATCCATGCATTGTCTTCCATGTATCTAGGCATGCAAAATTACCTCCCATATATCAAGGCAAAGTCTTTCCCCTCCCATCTTCTACCTTCGATCGAAACCCCCACTACAATACCCTCATTTTTGTTGGGTTTTGAGCATTCTAACACTCCTAAGTCTACATGCAACCCTAAATACCTTGGATCGATGTTTTCTCTATTATACATGAAAATATGAACTTTCCAAGGTATTCATCCTAACTAGCATAATAACATTGATTCATATGAATATATAAAGTTAGAATTACATACCTCTTTGATGTAGAATGTCTTCATGAAGCTTGAGTGCCTAGTGCCCCAAGTGTGACACCTCAGATGGTTCACACAACACAAAATACACTTGGAATATATTAGAGAGAAATCCACACTTCATGAAAATCAGCTAGCCCTTTCTATTACCCATAGTGGCCAATTTTCTCCAAGAATAAGATCATTATATAGTTTGGGTTACACCATGTAAAACCTAATTGTCATGGCCTTTCATTTCCATGATACATGGGTACAAATACACCATGGAGCCTCTTATGGGTTTTAGCCCAACTTGACAATCCATGGAGCATTAGCCCACTATATAAGTATGGATGATTTACACAATCAACCCATATATTTAGTTAGTCTTCTTTCGATTACTTAATTAATCCTAGATTAATTCTTGATCAATACTAATTAAATAATCTTATTAATGTATTAGAACTTATAATATATTAACCAACTTTAAGTGTTATTTCTCTCATTATAGTCTATCCAAATGCATGATGCCATGTACCCAAATGGACCATGCTGGGTCGGGTCAAGTCTTACGAATTATAGTTATGGACTTAGACATTAGTTCAACAGTCTCCCACTTGGATAAGTCTAAAACTATTATTGCGTATGACTTCAAGAACTCACTGGAAATCGTAGCACTCAAAAGCTTCTATCGAACTCTAACCTTGTAGATGAACCGTGACCTTTGTCAATGACTTGTCCATTAGATAAGGGATCATATATTCCTCTATTCTAGATATCATATGAACTGAGACATGGATTATAATTATTCTCTTTGTCCATTTGTTGTTTCCCGATTTCCAATTTATGATAACTGACTAATTGAACAAATCAAATCAGTCCTAGCCCGGCCGAGCACTTCCATTTGTCATCATCAAATCATCGATGGACCCACAGATACCGCTGTTATCCTGAACGTAACAGGAATGGATAAACTTCAACTCATATGGTTTGTTCTAAAACTTGTTGAATCATACACAAAGGCACGTTTTATAACATCGAGTTACCGAATGCGTTTTCGTGCAATCAATGTACAACCAACTCATAGTAACAACTCATATCTCCAGGTTTGAAGAATATAAGATATTATCGTCTCATGATCACGCGTGATAAAATCCATGAAGTGATTCCAATGAGCGTGGGTTAATCCAATACTCAGAACTTATGAGCACTCATGAGTGTTGTAGCCCTTTGTCCAACATCTTAGACCTCTACAAGCCAACCCATGACAGTCTTAATTCATATCTACTTCCGACATATGACCGACTGTGGATGGTTTGGATAACTTAGTCATCCAAAACAATGACCTAGTTATTCAGAAAGTTAAAACATGAAAAGTGTAACACAATAATAATTGAATCCAATATGGTATCAAAACCTATGAACATAAATAAAACACCTTTTATTTATCACCATATGATTACACATTATTCATTGTATATCGTTTCAGCTATCAACTTTATTCTTGAATTTAAAACAATAGTTGTCCCATGCTCCAAGCATGTACACTATGTTTTCTAAACACTAGTCATGCCATACACCAAGTATGCATACTATGTTTGTCTATGATCTTTACTTTGTGAAATAGATCAACTGAACATAACTCCAATGATCCTTTTTTCACATCCCAAAACCTTACTGCAAATACAAGAATTCCAAATTCATGCCAGTTACTAAAATCTGTTAGATTCTAAACTTATATGCATTGATCCTCTTGTAATGATTATGCACAAAGTCGCAAAGACTTGACAACAACCATTACAGAGCATTCCAAAGAGATCAGCTCCTTGGAAACATTCTTCATACATTAATTTTCCTAATCTTACACAGATTGAATAATTTCTAACTTTGAAACATTTCCAGATTCCATTTTGACTATAACTTTTGAATAAGAGTTGCCTCCTTACAGATTTTGTCAATATGGTCCTTCCAGAATTATCACTATACTTCTAAGTATCCTTGAGCAACCAATCTTTGGTAAACCTTAGATTTTCCTTGACAATTGTTAAATCCTTTTAGTCATATCTAATTCTAGACCTTTTCCCTTCTTAGCACCCTAGGCATTTGGAAAATTTTAGAAAGGATGAATATATTACATGTAATCGATCCTATATACGAAGCATATGGGACACGATTCATGATGTCTCACATAAAGACTAAACCAGTCTTTTGCTATAATATTTCCTTTTCAATTTGCCAAGTTCTCGTAATTCAGATTATGAAGAGGGATGTCGTAATCATAATCGAATTTTAGAACACAAATAATGGATCCATATATAGAATCTTTCTTTTGTTGAGCTATTCCAACATGAAATTCATATATATTTCCTTGACTAAATACGATTAAAACCTCAACCTAAGCTTTTAGATTTGAGATGAAGTATAATTTCCTCTCCCTTAATAATAGCAAAACAAAATTTTCCCAATTGAAACCTTTTGTTTTCTATAATTAACATTGCTAACTTGCAACCTTTATCATAATTATCATGCTCCCACTAATATGATGATTATTAGCATAGCACTTATGCTCCCACTAGCTTTGACATGTACTCAGAAATCAGTTGGACTTCTAGGAATCAATACTTTATTGAGTTTCTTACCAAAGTTCAGATTTCTAATACTAGATTGCTTTGATAAAACTTTATCAATATCATACACCTTATCTTAGATAGCTCATAGGTTTGTCTAAACAATTTTAAGAACTATGAAAAGGGATGTCGTAGTCATAGTCTCGGTTGTTTAGACCTTTGCCACTTCTCACACGTCCATGATAGTGTACCGGTAAACCACACACACTCCACTAATGACTTTGAGAATGCAAATATCACAATTGCTATCTAGCTAAAATCTACTTAGTAAAAGTGTTTCCTTACCATCATTTTCATGAATAGGAGAGAAACCTTATGACACTTAGATTTAATGGTGTATGTGTTCTTATCCATGTGAATTGTCAAAACCATAGTCACAAGACAAGGATAGTGACAAATCCAAACTCATATGGACTAAACTCAATCATAATTCCTTGCCATCTGGCAGCTCAACGGCCTGCCATTGCTTCCACTTTGTTGTGCAACCGATTAAGAACTCTAAGAACTCATATGCAAAGCCAACTTTAACTGGAATGAGCACAGAATATGTCAACACGATAGGTTATAAACCTCAAGTTGTGTGCTAGTGAAGAACTCCAGGTTTTATTCTTGATTAGTTCTTGAGACTTTCAAGACCTTTAAGACTCCGACTGTCCTCTTGACATATAGGTCTTTCTTGTCAGATATTCAAGAAATAGTGTGGATTCTAATCAAGACAAACACTTCACACAATTGGCCTTAGTTGGTCTTTGTTTTATCCAAAACATTACAACTTACCAATTTCAAATGTACAAGAGTAGAAACCTTTTACTCTTACATTTGATAAGTGTTTTAAACCTTCTTTAAGACATGTCACTCAAGTTACAATCTTAGAGTATAATTCTAAGAATTGTTTTTTGAGCGAAGTATGAATCATCTTCTTGATTTAACCACTTCAACAATTCATAACTCCTCTTCTTAACTATCAGAATGCACTTAGAGGATGAATTGTGATAAGGTCTCAAAATCATTAAGATGGTCTTAAAACATGATACAAAAGTACTCTCCCATCTTTTCAGAATTGAGAAACTTTTATCTTTCTGCCTAAATTGATTCTTCTTATTTGCTTTGCCATACATTGGAACCTTTTCCAATGTCTCAGAATTACACTTAAGCTTGTAAGTATAACCATATTTACTGAGCTATAGTAAATTATAACGAATAGTCTTATCGATCTTTTGTGGTGGACTTAACCAGTGGACAAGAATGTGTACTCGATCACTTAGTCCTTCACTTGACTCACACATCCATGTGAACAAGTAGTTAGTCTTAATTTTTTTTCAATGCTTAAAAGTTCTCATTCATCATGCTATAAAACTTGCATTATTCCAAGTTTCGGTCCAATTGAAACTTGGGCGATGAGGATCTTTCCTTATTTGGTAAATTTAGATATTACCGCAAATGAGAGAATCAAATTCACTTTCCAATATTGCTATCAGTGGAATCTTATAAGCAACAATTTTACATAAACGCCATTGTAAGGATACATAAAATAAATAAAATCAAAAATTTCCTTTTATTATAAAACTTTGCGGAAAAACTTATCCTTATAATCCATATGAAAACTTGTTTTTATCTATTCCTAAGAAATATCTCATATCTCTTAAGAAGTAGCTCAAGAATCCGATCATCAAACTATGCGATAGAAATCCATCTACGCGATCAGATTCAACATATTCTTTATTTAAGTTCCTTCACTTTTCTTTGATTTTTAAAACATCACCATGTGACCCAGTCACATCATGTATCAAGAATCTCAGAATAGAAACTTAGCAGAGTCAGATAGTAGACTTTACCTGAAGTAGAGTCAAACTTATAGACTTTACCATCCTTAGGTAAGTTTGGCAGCTTCGTAACCAAAGCCCCTTCCTTTGGAAATCAAAAAATATGGACCTTAGGTAATAGTACATGGGACTATCTCAGATTTAGCCTTTCTATTTACCATTTGATCAACCAAGTTGACTATGACCAATCCCTTTCCATTGGGAAGAGAATGCTTTTTCTGGATTTCCAGTGCCTTCATTGTCAATGTCCATAAAGTTTTAGGAAGTTGATCTTAGAAAATAGATATGATCATTAAGGGTCTTGTCATAGTCTGTTTCATAGGTTTTCCAAAAGAACTCACTATGCCACTTAGAAAGTAGTTGAGCCACCAACTTTCTCAAGACTTTGAAACCCAACTCTCTCGGCTTGTCAATATGTGACTACATCTCCAAGATGTGACAACAAATAGACCTTTACTTACCAATAGGGCTTGAGTGACCTTAAACATTTCAAGAACTTGTGGGTTAGAGAGAATAATTGTAGGAGGTGAAAGAATTATGATTTCCATGGGACATCATCTTCATTTAGGAAAGCTTGTTTCCAGAGATTTGGGAAGATCATCTTTTGGGAGATATTCAAGATTGTTGATTTAAAGTCCTTAATATAACACTCAATATGAAATATTAAGGCTAGGAACCTACACAATACTTTTATAACTTGGAAGAGGGATGTTGTAATCCAAGTTATAAAATATTTGAAGGTAGGTGAATGACGATTCACTAATTTCCACCAAGATAAAAGAAATGTATTATTAGGTTTTAATTGGATTTGAAACTCCTAGATCTTTTGAGATTCATTGAACCTTTAAATGACATGTTTCAATCTCGAGTGTTCCCTTCAGGTATTGTGACTGGGATGTCGAGGATCACAAAACAAGGTGTGAAGTAACCACGCAAATATACTGGGTACCCTTAATATTTACCCCTTAACCGATGTGCCGGTTAACCACACACGCTCGACCGATACTATGATAAATATTAAGTTACCCTTTGCCTACCTTGTTAAGTTCAGGTTAGTGTGCCGGTGAACCACACACGCTCCACTAACGACTTAAGCAAAGTGCAAAGTGTAATTTCATGGGTTAGCACCCTACTCACTTTTTCCTAAGTAACTAAGATTGGGTATTTATAAAATGCTTAGTTACTTAGTATTTACCATTAATACTTTTAAGTAACTGTTATGACCATCTCTAACCATTTCAAAAGCTAAGAAAAGTCTAGGTAATCTCAAGCTTCTTGGATTACTATAGCCAAATTAAGGATTTAAACAAGTATTGCACAATTATATTCTAATGATATGTTCATTAAAAAGTCAAAGTGGGGAAACCTTGAGTCAACCAATATTCTCCCATTGGTTTTATATCAAATTCTTACTTTTGTTGAATTATCCACTAAATTCTTAGTTTAATTATATTTTTAATTAAAGTAAGTTCAAAAGACCAAACCCCCGTTTTTATTTTTCTTGTTATTTTACAAGTATCTTTACAAAGAGATTTTTCATTGAGTTGCAAATTGAACCAATCTTCGTGGATTCGACCCTTTTACCAGTATACACTATTTTAGTGTAAACGATATAAGGTTATTAATTTTGTTGTCCTCGAGAACCACCAAATTTTTGGCTTCGTTGCCGGGGATTGGTTATATTTAATCAGTTTGTTTCTCTATTCCTGAATCTCATTGTGCAACTACTCTAATTTAAAACCACGAAATTTAAAAAAAAGTATGGTTAAAAAATGAGCACTCCTTGCACTGAAGACCAACTTTCTGAGCTAACTCAGTTAGTTATGATGATTGAAAGTGACCAAAGTATGCAGCCCACGCCTCTTCTTTGTGATTTTTGTGCCCCAAATGGACATTATTCTGACATGTGTCCATACTTACAACGAGAATGGGAAGAAGTGCAAGAGAAGGGAAGCTACTACTGGTGAAACCAATGGATTTATGATCAACTTCAACATTATCAATGGTGGGGCAACAACCAATCTTGGGGATACACACACTACCAAATCCCATACCAAGCTTGGTGTAACGACCGATACCAACCAACTCCACAATTCCAACATCAATAGCCTCCACCTCCTCAACAACCTGAAATGCCAAGCATGTCCTTAGAGGACATTGTGAAGAGCATTGCGACATCTACCCAAAATTTCCAAAAAACAAATGAAGCTAGCCTCAAAAGCTGAGAGCAACAAATAACACAACTTGCTCAAACAATAAGTATAATGGAAGCTCAAGACAAACTACCATATGAAGAGAGCCCATGTGCCATTCCTTTGAAAGATGAGAAAGGTTTTGATGGCCCAATAGTGTTATATGGAGAAGAGGAAAAAGGAGAAGAAATGGAAAAGGCTATCAAGGAGGAATAAGAAATTGAGAAGGATGTCAATGAAGCTATAGTGGAAGTGTTGGATGTTAGCAAAAGATTGGTTGAGCCACCCACTACCATTGTGAAACTATCTCCAGTATTAGACCAGCCACAAGAGCCGAAAAACGATAAATATGTCTAACCCTTCATAGCATATGTATCTCGAGAAGGAAGACACCAAACTAGTCACTAACTTGACCACCATGTCAAAGAGAGATGAGTTGGTCACCTTACTAAACAAGTACAAGGAAGAACACGGTTGGATGATTTCTATTATCAAAGGTCTAATTCCGGTATGGTTCTCTCGTAAAAAGAAAGTCAAATACACGAAAAGAGTCCCAATAGAGGTTTGGAAATTAAAAAACTGTTAACACGAGGCAAGTTTTCAAGGGTAATGGACATTGGTTGAATCATTTCTATGGAGGTTTTGATGTAAATTTCCAATTCATCATCCGTTTGGACACCCCAAAATATTAAGGAGAAGTAGGCAAGACGTCTTGCCGAAGATGTTAAAGAAGGACATTTTTGGGAAGCATTGTGCTTTCGTCTTTTTATAAACCGAATAAAATGATTTTGAAAATGTTTTTTTTTTTTTTTTTTTTTTTTTTTTTTTTTTTTTTTTGTGTTTCGAAGGTGTTTCTCACCTTTTGTTTGAACTTTTGTTGTCTTTTTCAAACCGGGACTTTACGAGAATCATTTTGGCCAAAAATGTTAATTTTGAAAAATTTAAAATTTTGACGTGTAGGAAGTTGTGCGGGTTCCATGCGGCCCGCGTAAGACTTCATGCAGACGTTGTGCGGCCAATGCCTTGCCCGCACAGATCCTACAAGACTTAGAGAATTTCTTTGTGTTCAGCTCATGCGGCCAGCTTGCGGGTTCTATGTGGCCCGTGCTGATTTTTGATACTTAGCCATTATCAAGCTTCACCTCATGCGACCATTATGCGGTCCGCGTGGTTCATCCCAGAATTATTCTGACCTTCTGTACACTAGAGGGAAAAAGAAGGAAGATTAGACACGACCCACTGCTTGCCCACGTAAGCTGTGTTGACTGGAATTTAAGTGGGTTGATTTCTGTTGACCAACATTGACCGAGGTTGACTATCTTGACCAGATGAATTAAATGGAAATCCTTCTTCTTCCATACCCCTGTAGACTTCTTCTCCTTTCCTAGATCTTCTTTTCCCTCTGAAGAACACCCACCTCCATTGAAGCCCCACACAAAAACTCAATTTCCCAAAGATCTACCAGTCGGAAACCTGCGAGACCACCGCCACAAACAATTTTCGCCGCCCGACCCTCTGATTTAGGTCATTTCCATCCTTTCCTTTGCGTTGAGGACATTGCTTTTTCTTAAGCATGGGGTGGGTATTTCCCTTTCTTTTTATTTTTCAAGAATTTTTTTGTTAGTTTGTATAACATTTTAGTTTTTACTTAATTTGAATTCAATTTTTTTTATTATTCTATAAAATTAGAAAAATATTTTATTTTCTTCTTTTCTTCTTTTTATTTTTGCATAACATTTAGCTGAGGGCATTAGCATTCATGCATTTGTGTTGTCTGTATATTCTCACCCCTTGGATGCCATGGAACAGGTTCATAGTTATTGTATCATTATTGGTCCAGGATCTTGTTGCCATCTCACCCATCGAACTGGGAACATTAGCCGTATCTTGGGACTTCATAATTGGGATTAACTGCTATAGCTTAAAGGGGTAAGTGATCATGGCCAGGTAGTTTCATGAAGAATTATGCATGCAATACTAACATCTGTAGGATATACTATAGCAATGGATGTTATTACCCATGTGATCCATATTGCCGAGAGGATCATACTTGATCATGTTTGAACCATTAGGATGAAGCACTGGTGCTTGTCCCTGAGTAGAATCCATATCCAGTCTCTTTACATCATCATTTTTTTTGCGATTTCTTAGGATTTTAGAGAGTCTTTTAGCCCACATTTGGGCACGTTCATTATTTTTGAAAAAAAATCACAAGTTTGAAAAGGAGCTTACATCTTTATAGTCCACATATTGTCATTTTCACACTTAGACCATTCAGATTATATTATTTCATCCCTCGATTCGACTTATATACTTTTGGGAACCAAATTTTGAGTTCAAAATTTTTTTTCTTGGTAAAAAGCAAAAATTTAATATCTCAGTGCATTACGTTCAAGTTTAATAGTATTTGTGTATAAAAAAACTTAAGCAAATTCCAAGCGGCGATTATCATAGATGGCTGACTGTTTCAATTATTGAACAAAATTTCCTATATTTTGGTCACCCAGCATTTGATATTCATATGTTTAGGAATGTTTTGTTGTATATAGATCGAGTTGTTTTTCACAAATTGGTGATGTTATGTCACACCCCGAAAACTAAAGGCGGAAACATTTCCGGGGTTGACTCCACGTTGAGTATCAAATCCAATGCACATAGTAAAGCAGTAATCACAAAACATTACATTACATAATATTGGTTACATCTGTTTGCAAGTAAAGTTGTACAAGTCTTTTACATATGTAATATGAACAAAAGTAAAGATGAGTATTCGGGACGCTCCGTCTTCTCCAAAAGGTTGCGATGTACCTGTCTAACGCTGACATGAGAATACAAGCAGTTTGAAAATCAGCATAAAGCTGGTGAGTTCATAAGCGGTTTAGTTTTGAAAAGAACGGGTTTCCTTTGCTTTCTGAAAAAGTTGTTGTTTAAGAAATACCCATATTTTCTTATGAAAACATTTTGGTTATCCTTTGTTACAATTTTGAAACGGTTGGTTATCTCATTCCAGGAAAATCCCATATTTTCCTTATAGTTTTAGTTATTCGTTTGTTACTTTATCCGTTTATGAGTTGATGTGCTACCCAGGAAAATCCCATATTTTCCTATGTGATGAGTTTCCTATTCGTATCTAAGTTCGTTACTGGTTGTTATGTTATCCCAGGAAAATCCCATATTTTCCTATGTATGGTGGTTGGTTCTTAGGTCTGATTTCGAAGTACTAGTAATTACCATGTAAATAGTATTAGTTACGTGTTCTAAACCCTTAGTTATTCTACATTCGAATGACTATTATCTACTAACTTAGTTGTATTTTCGAATATTTGGAATCAAACAAAAGCGTACATTACAGTATTTTTGAAGTTCTTCTGATTCCAAAAGAGTACATTATTTGTATATTCGAAGCCCTGTCGACATTCTGAGGCAGATATATTCAAAACTCAGTAGAGGTCCAGAGGCGTATTTTCGCATTCGTAGTCGTATTCGTATTCGTAGTCGTATTCGTATTCGTATTCGTATTCGTACTAGATGACATTCGTATTCGTATTCGTACTAGATTACATTCATATTCGTATTCGTACTAGATTACATTCCTATTCGTATTCGTATTAGATTACATTCATATTCGTATTCGTATTAGATTACATTCGTATTTGTATTCGTACTAGATTACATTCGTATTCGTATTCGTACTAGATTACATTCGTATTCGTATTCGTATTAGATTACATTCGTATTTGTATTCGTATTAGATTACATTCGTATTTGTATCCGTACTAGATTAGTATGATTTCTTATTTAAAGAGAATATAGTTATAACACTTTTAAAAGAAATCTATATTTAACCTGCAATTCGAAACGTCAGTTATCACAAATATTTGGAAATCAAAACATTTTGTAAGTAAAACCATTGAGTTGAAAATCAGTTTAAGTACAAAATACACTTGTACTTATTTCTTGTATTCCCCCCTGAAAACATTGAAAAGACGGAAAAAGGGTAGGGGTATGAACTCACCGGACTAGGAAATGCGACGGTTTCGAACACTAAATGTTGGTTCGCGGTCTGATTACTCACGATGTCCCTATGTAAAATGAAATAATGTCCAAATATGTTTAATTAGATTTACAATTACTAATTAGATGGAACATTATACTCCAATGGGGTAAAACACCTCAAAACGAGTGCATGGAGTGACCCGGGTGACATCTTCGGACGTGTAATGGCACAAGGGACTTGGGATTTGAGTTTACTCCCCAAGAGTAAGCATTTAAGGGAGTTTACAGCCACAAAACACACACATACATGAGTTTACGGCCGTAAACTCATGTTGGCGTGATTTTGAGTGTTTAAAGGCTTGTTTGGACATGGGGATTGTTGGAATGGATTTCTAAAATGCCTTGGAATGGATTTTATGAACTTATACCACTTAAAAGGGAGTTTACGACCCTAAACTTGGAGTTTATGGCCGTAAACTCTACTATGGTCAAGAGTAATTAATTTGAGGTATAAGGGACAATCACATGTGATTCTAGTTAATTTTCTAAGCCTTGTTATGATTTTAGGGCACCATTTGGCACACATTTAGTAGTTTACGGCCCAGGAACATGAGCCATGGCCATCAACTCTCAAATGGAGGGTATTTGATGTGTTTAAGGCCCCTAAACTATTTTTGGTTGGATCTATGATGTATTCTAGGGCTTTTGGTGGTGTTAGATGGCTTTCTAACACATTGGAATGAGTTTAATCTCATTATTGAGGGGTTTATGGCCCAAGCACATGCCTCGGCCGTAAACTCATACAAATCCCTCAAAATCCATGTTTAAAGTGTTCTATGTCCTTTACCACATTTCTAAAAGTCATATCTAGGTCTAGTTTGAGTCATGGAAGGGTTTAAGGGCTTAAAAACCCTTTAAATATGGGTTTATGGCCTAAGCACCATCCTGGGCTGTAAACTCATATATAAGCCTCTAAATCATGAATAAGTCTCAAATTTGAAGGTCCAATATGGTACACAATGAGTTTAGGAAGGTACCTTAGAGATTTGAGGCCTTAAAATTGAGTTTTGGACCCTTGAACTTAGATTTAGGAGAGAGGTTAGAGAGAGAGAGAGAGAGTAGAGAGAGGAAGCAAAAGCTTCAAATGGATGTTTAAACACATTTAAATAGGTCCTAAAACTTGGACACGGTGGAATTCTACCCGATACCGACGTTAAACGGGGCCTTTGGTCGCACCCGATTAAGTTTTCGTAATTCGATGGGATAGAATTTAGAAATTTCAAGTTAATGATTTTGGGCCATTTTCATGAGTTTTAAATGGATTTTAACACTTACGAGATTAAAATAAACTTATAGTTTATTTATCATAGCTCAAAAACGAAAGCTGGACGAATCGATAAAGGTGGATCTTTACGCGCGGAAATGGATTTCGGCGATGGACAACTTCGGATTGTTACATTATCCCCCCGTTAGAGGGAATTTCGTCCCGAAATTCAAAGATTAAGATAGAAATTATGAAATGAAAAGAGATGCGCATGGATCAACTGCTCCGGGTTTTCACGCTCCCAAGTGGCATTGGGTCTCCGCTTGACGTTCCAGCGAACCCTCACTTATCGGGACGTGTCTTGGTTTCGTTGGGTAGATACTTCTTAAGGACCAAGACATGAAGTATCACAGGAATGTTACTAAGTTCTGACGATAGCTGAAGTTTGGAGGTCACTGAATCGTTCCTACGAGGATTCGCGAAGTGTCTAATGTTACTAAGTTACAGGTTTGCTTTGCTTATCTCCATAACCAAGGAAAAATGGTTTGACCGATGGACGTCACTAAGAACTCGTGGTGATCAGGTCCAGGTTGCTGTATTGGATACATGATCCTCCCGAAGGTTCGGTTAGGAGGTAGTTCCAAGAATTAGGTTAATACAAGGCTTGACTAGCCGTTCGGAAAGAATTCTCGAGGATTCTTGGAAAAGGCATCATGGGAAAGTTACAGACTTCCCGTTTTTCCCGAATATCATACGGATGGGGGAAAGGATGGAAAAACTTTCTAAGCTTTGGTGCACGAAGAATATGAGAGTTGGGTCAAAGGAAAGATATGAACAGACGACCCTTTCGAAGACAAGACTAACCGCATGAATGAGACTAAGTCATTCCATGCCTATTTTCCATCAAAGCTTTCCATGAAAGGTTTACCTTTAGATCAAATGGAAAGGGATAACCGTCCGAATTGAGGATACGATCTAAGGGTATAACGTTAACGCTTTCTTTCTCACTGGTTGGTTATCTCGACGGTGCACGTTTCGATTATTAACGAAGGATTTAATTTAGAAAGATATTTAAATGAATGGTTAGCAAATCCTTTCATCATTAGAATCGAAAAGGATTATGGGCACAAGATTTATCGAAAAGAAGTATACCTGTGGCAACGGTGGGATCGGCTGCTGTCCTTTCTTGCCCCATAGTTAGGACTCTCCCGGTGTTGCCAGACGTTACTGTCTTTGGACAGTTTTGCTTATAGTCCCCGACCTCTCCACAGCTGTAGCAGGTTTGACCGGTACCAGCTCTGGAAGCTTGACTAGTTGATGGGGTTGGGGTTTTGCAGGTTCGTGCGAGGTGACCTTCCTGGCCACAACTTCTACAGAACTTTGCACGACAAGGGCCAGGGATGCGATAGTGGTTGTTACATCAGTCAGACCACGGGAGGGTATCGACATATCCGATAACAGGTACTTGAGATGGGGAATTGACAACAGAAACAACAGCAGGAATAGTGGCAATGTGGACTGCTACTATTTGTTGTTTCTTCGAGGGTTCTGGGGAAGACTGACACTTCTTCCTCTTTTTCCAAAGCTTTCTTTTCTCGCCACTCTTTTCTGTTGGCTCAGGAGTGGTGTCTGCTTCTTCTTGGTCATCATTGTGATCGATCAAAGTTTGTGCCAGACACTTGGCGCTGTCATAGTTATCTGGCTTTGCTGCTATAACGTTCCCTTTGGTCGGCTGAGTTAATCCCCAGATGAACCTTTCTACCTTTTTGCTTTCCGGGGTAACCATTCCCAGACAAAGAAGTGCCAAGTCATCAAACCTTGAAGTGTAAGAGGTGATATCGGAACCTTTCATCTTCAGCTTCCAAAACTCATGTTCCAGCTTCTGGATTTCACCCCGAGGGCAATACTCCACACGTAGTAGTTCCTTCATAACTTCCCATCCCATAGCATTTGGTACAGGTAAAGTCAAGGATTTGACTCGGCTGTTCCACCAAGTCAAGGCCTTATCAGTGAGCGTACAGGCGGCAAATTTCAGCTTATCAGATTCCGAACAGGCGCAAATCTTGAAGATAGATTCGATTTTCTCTAACCACCAAGTTAGAGCAATAACACCCCCTGTGCCATCGAAGAAGGTCGGTTTTGCGTTCATGAAGTCTTTATAGGAACACTCATTCTGGTGTCCCTGAATACCTTCTGGATTTTGGTTTTGGGAACCACCTCCTAGACCATTGGGGTTTAGTCGAGATAGGAGAGCTGATATGGTGGCAGAAATGGTTGCCTGAAGTTTTTCTAGATTGATTTGAATAGGAGGTGGTGGCAGCGGAGGGTTGTTTGTGTTCTTCGAGCTTGGTCTTTTCCTTGGAGGCATCTTGATCTAAAAAGATCAGGAAAGAGAGGATCATAAGTCCTCTGAATTGACTAAAGATATATGGATCAGGGGATATCTCATCAAGACAGATATAACATTATATTAATGATAAGGCAGGAAAGAGTTATCAAGGCATAAAATTTTATCGCTAGAGGAATGACCAATGAACAACACGGATACGACGATTTCTACAAAGGATCGGCTCGAGAAATACTCCCATAGTATTTCATGGTTCCTTGCAGCGACGACTCGTTGTTTGGGTATTGGGTAAGTTTTAGGCATGCCGTACACCACATTCACTCCCAAGCACATGTTGGTCGTGTCTCGAATGAATATAGTTGGCCAGGCTATATTGATCCTAGACACGACTACATAACTGCCCAGGTTTAACCGTAGTACACAACACCCAATTACTTATGTTTTGTTCTACCTGTGGTTACAGATCACGATGGTTTGACACACTTGTATACTTTAGAAAATAATTATATTTGTAGAGTAGACTTTTAGTTCAGAGCACGTGGGCCCCTTAATGTTTATAGTCATATACCATGTAAGCTTTGGTATACTAGTTCACTATAAACAAGGGCTCTGATACCAATCTGTCACACCACGAAAACCAAAGACGGAAACATTTCCGGGGTTGACTTCACGTTGAGTATCAAATCCAATACACATAGTAAAGCAGTAATCACAAAACATTACATTACATAATATTGTTTACATCTGTTTCCAAGTAAACTTGTACATGTGTTTTACATATGTAATATGAACAAAAGTAAAGACGAGTATTCGGGACGCTCCGTCTTCTCCAAAAGGATGCGATGTACCTGTCTGATGCTGACCTGAGAATATAAGCAGTTTGAAAATCATCATAAAGCTGGTGAGTTCATAAGCGGTTTAGTTTTGAAAAGAACGGGTTTGCTTTGATTTCTGAAACAGTTGTTGTTCAAGAAAAACCCATATTTTCTTATGAAAACATTTTGGTTATCCTTTGTTACAATTTCGAAAACGGTTGGTTATGTCATTCCAGGAAAATCCCATATTTTCCTTATAGTTTTAGTTATTCGTTTGTTACTTTATCCGTTTATGAGTTGATGTGCTACCCAGGAAAATCCCATATTTTCCTATGTGATGAGTTTTCTATTCGTATCTAAGTTCGTTACTGGTTGTTATGTTATCCCAGGAAAATCCCATATTTTCCTATGTGTGGTGGTTGGTTCTTAGGTCTGATTTCGAAGTACTAGTAATTACCATGTTGTCACACCCCGAAAACCGAAGGCGGAAAAACATTTCCGGGGTTGACTACCATGTTGAGTATCAAATCCAATGTACATAGTAAGTAAAGTAAAGCAACCATTACATTACATAATAAAAGTTTTACAGTTGTTCAAAAGTAAAGTTTGTACAGTTTTGATACATAGTATATATAGACAAAATGAAACGGATCTTCATGTACTCCGTCTTTAAGCAAAAGGATCTTCGGGTATCTGTTCTAACGCTGACCTGAGAACACAAGCGGTTTGAAAATCAGCATAAAGCTAGTGAGTTCATAAGCGGTTTTGTTTTACGAAAATGTATCGGTTTCCTTTCTATTTCTGAAATGTTATGTACAACAAGAAAAATCCCGTATTTTCTTAAAAGTTGGTTATTGTTTTCACAAATGTAAAGTATAGTAAGTTTGAACACTGAAAATATATTTATTCATGTGAAAATTGTATAGTTGGTTATCTGACTGGTTGAACTGTTCTGTTTACTTATCATATGTTACCAGGAAAGTCCCATACTTTCCTTATTGTATGTTACAAATTGTAAAAGATGTAATGTTATCCAATTTGTTACTCTTTCTAGTTATGTAAATGTTACCCAGGAAAGCCCCATGCTTTCCTGCATGTATGTATCTAATGTAAACGATGTTAAAGATGTAAAAGATGTAATCGTGATTAGGTTCTATGTTTTCCCTAGGAAAGTCCCGTACCTTCCTGAATGTTGGTTACAGTAAGTAAAAGATGTAAAAGATGTCAAAGATGTAAACGATGTATAAAGTAATCCATTATTACTGTAAGTAAATCTCTGTTATCCTAATTGCGAGTTCCATAACCATACAATAGACTGAAACCTGTGGCAATAAGTAGTCCACACGTGGCAATAAGTCGTCCACATACTTATGACTTTCGTCACCCTTGAACCATTTCGGTTCGGCTGTAGCTAGCAGCCAGGTGTGGGGTAGTCAGCCCCATATAGATCTATACACTCAAGTCACGCTCTCTAAATACCAGAGATTCTGGTTATGGGTGTAGTCCTCCACTCGCGTAATCTGGGTGGAGTGTTCTCCGAGGACGTGTCTCCAATCATACAGGAATAACAAATTTACTAGTAATAATATGATAGTCCTCCACTCGTATATGTGTGGGGAGTGTTACCGAGGACAAAACAGTGTACAAGTATTATGTTCAAATGTTTTAATGTCGTGCTTTTAACTGATAAAATGTGGAAAACCATTTGTGAAATACATGTAAAACATACTAGTTTAAAGACGTATTTCACAAATATATGTTACGTGATCTGTATGTTCGACCTGTTATCAGTTGTAATATCAGTTATAAAAGCATAAGAATATGAAACACACATTTGAAAACATGTTTTTGAGTACAAGAATTCCCTTGTACTTTGCTTGTGTTCCCCCCTGAAAACAGTGAAAAACAGTGAAAAAAGAGTAGGGGTATGAACTCACCGGACTCGGAAACGTGTCGGTTTTGAATGCTATACGTCGGTTCGGGGTTTGATTACTTGCGATGATCCTATGTAAAATGATATAATGTCCATATATATAATTAGAGATACATTCACTAATCATATGGAACATTACACTCCAATGAGGTTAAACACCTCAAAACGAGCGTTTGGAGTGACCCGGGTGACATCTTCGGACTTGTAATGGCACTAGGGACTTGGGACTTGAGTTTACTCTCCATCAGTAAACATTTTAAAGAGTTTACAACCATAAAACACACACATACATGAGTTTACGGCCGTAAACTCATGTGGGTGTGGTTTTGATGGTTTTAGGGCTCAAATGGACATAGGGGTTGCTAGAATGGATTATCTAAATTGCCTTGGAACACTTGGAATGAGTTTAAATCATCAAAAAATGATTATATTATGGGAGTTTACGGCCCAGTATAGGCTCCTGGCCGTAAACTCCTTAATCTTCATGAAAATGATGTTTAATGTTGTTAAAATAAATCACATGTGATTACTAGAATTATTCCAAGACCTTACATGAGTTTTATGGGACATTTGAGGGGTGTTATGGAGTTTACGTCCCATGAGAACCTCCTCATGGCCGTAAACTCTTATGTAGGGTCATACAAAGTGTTTCAAGGTCTAAAACTTGCATAGAAGGGCTTCTAAAATTCATCTAAAGGCTTTAGGGGTGTTTAGTTTGCATTCTAACACCAAAAGTTTTGGAGTTTACGGCCCAAGAACAAGCCTTGGCCGTAAACTCTTATAAATCCCACAAATGATGTGTTTTAGGCCCTTAAAGTATTTTTGGTTGGTTCCTTGATTTATTACAAGGCTTTTGGTGGTGTTGGATGGCTTTCTAACACCTTAGAATTGGATTTATGTCACATTTTGGAGAGTTTATTGCCTAAGCACTCTCATTGGCCGTAAACTCACATAAGTCCCATAAAATTCATGTTTCAAGTGTCCAAATGCTAAAACCAAGGTCCTATAATTCATATCTAATCCATAGAAGTGATTTGGAAGGGTTTAAGGGCATGAAAACCCTAATTATATGAGTTTACGGCTCAAGAATGTTCCTTGGCCGTAAACTCCTTCAAATGGCTCAAAATCTATGTTTTAAATGTTTAGAGTCTAAATCTTGAAATCCCATAGCCGTATCTAAAGTCCAATTGAGTTTAGGAAGGAGTTTAGGGGCTTAAAACCCCATTTAATGGAGTTTACGGCCCAAGCTTGTTCCTTGGCCGTAAACTCATGTTCCTGGACCTAAAACTCAATTATTTCATCAATTTGAAGGTTAAAGATGCTGAATAACATGCTAGGGAGGTTACCTTAAAGATTTGAAGCCTTAAACTTGAGATTTGGACCTTAATTCTAGCTTGAGGAGAGAGGTTGTAAGAGTTTAGTGAGAAACTTGCCAAAAGGCTTCAAATGAAGTCTTAAACACGTTTATATAGTGTTTAAGTTTTGGGCATGGTAGAATTCTACCCGATACCGGCGTTAGACGGGGTTTTTGGTCGTACCCAATTAAGTTACCGTAACCCGATACGGTAATATCTAGAAATATTCCGATCACTAAAGTTGAGTGTTAAAATGATTTTTAAATGTATTAAGACACCCATTAAGTCATTTTAAATGTGTACCAGATAATGACTTAATTATACGGAAAATCGGAAATCGAAGTCGAAACGAAGATCGGTTGCACGAATTGTACTACGAAAGAGTTACAATAAATGATATGGAAATTTCGGGTTGTTACACATGTAAATAGTATTAGTTACATGTTCTAAAACCTTAGTTATTCTACATTCGAATGACTATTATCTACTAACTTAGTTGTATTTTCGAATATTTGGAATCACACAGAAGCGTACATTACAGTATTTTTGAAGTTCTGCTGATTCCAAAGGAGTGCATTATTTGTATATTCGAAGCTCTGTCGACATTCTGAGGCGGATATATTTGAAACTCAGTAGAGGTCCAGAGGTGTATTTTCGCATTCGTAGTCGTATTCCTATTCGTATTCGTATTCGTAATCGTATTCGTATTCGTATTCATACTAGATTACATTCGTATTCGTATTCATACTAGATTACATTCGTATTCGTATTCGTACTAGATTACATTCGTATTCGTATTCGGACTAGATTACATTCGTATTCGTATTCGTATTAGATTACAATCGTATTCGTATTCGTAGTAGATTACATTCGTATTCGTACTAGATTACATTCGTATTCGTATTCGTACTAAATTAAATTCATATTCATATTTGTATTAGATTACATTTGTATTCGTATTCGTACTAGATTAGTATGATTTCTTATTTAAAGAGAATATAGTTATAACACTTTTAAAAGAAATCTATATTTAACCTGCAATTTGAAACGTCAGTTATCACAAATATTTGGAAATCAAGACATTTAGTAAGTAAAACCATTGAGTTGAAAATCAGTTTAAGTACAAAATACACTTGTACTTATTGCTTGTATTCCCACCTGAAAACATTGAAAAGACGGGAAAAGGGTAAGGGTATGCGACGGTTTTGGACACTAAATGTTGATTCAGGGTCTGATTACTCGCGATGTCCCTATGTAGAATGAAATAATGTCCAAATATGTTTAATTAGATTTACAATTACTATTTAGATGGAACATTATACTCCAATGAGGTAAAACACCTCAAAACGAGTGCTTGGAGTGATCCGGGTGACATCTTCGGACGTGTAATGGCACTAGGGACTTGGGATTTGAGTTTACTCCCCAAGAGTAAGAATTTAAGGGAGTTTACAGCCACAAAACACACACATACATGAGTTTACGGCTGTAAACTCATGTTGGTGTGATTTTGAGTGTTTAATGGCTTGTTTGGACATGGGGATTGTTGGAATGGATTTCTAAATTGCCTTGGAATGGATTTTACGAACTTATACCATTTAAAAGGGAGTTTATGGCCCTAAACTCTACTATGGTCAAGAGTAGTTAATTTGAGGTATAAGGGACAATCACATGTGATTCTAGTTAATTTTCCAAGCCTTGTTATGATTTTAGGGCACCATTTGGCACGCATTTAGCAGTTTACGGCCCGGGAACATGAGCCATGGCCGTAAACTCTCAAATGGAGGGTATTTGATGTGTTTAAGGCCCCTAAACTAGTATTGGTTGGATCTATGATTTTTTCTAGGGCTTTTGGTGGTGTTGGATGGCTTTCTAACACATTGGAAATGAGTTTACTCTCATTATTGAGGGGTTTACGGCCCAAGCACATGCCTTGTCCGTAAACTCATACAAATCCCTCAAAATCCATGTTTAAAGTGTTCTATGTCCATTACCACATTTCTAAAAGTCATATCTAGGTCTAGTTTGAGTCATGGAAGGGTTTAAGGGCTTAAAAACCCTTTAAATATGGGTTTACGGCCTAAGCACCATCCTTGGCCGTAAACTCATATATAAGCCTCTAAATAATGAATAAATATCGAATTTGAAGGTCCAATATGATACACAATGAGTTTAGGAAGGTACCTTCGAGATTTGATGCCTTAAAATTGAGTTTTGGACCCTTGAACTTAGATTTGGGAGAGAGGTTAGAGAGAGAGAGAGAGAGTAGAGAGAGGAAGAAAAAGCTTGAAATGGATGTTTTAACACGTTTAAATAGGTCCTAAAACATGGACACGGTGGAATTCTACCCAATAGCGACGTTAAACGGGGCCTTTGGTCGCACCCGATTACGTTTCTGTAATTCGACGGGATAGAATTTAGAAATTTCAAGTTAATGATTTTGGGCCATTTTCATGAGTTTTAAATGGATTTGAACACTTACGAGATTAAAATAAACTTATAGTTTATTTATCTTAGCTCAAAAACGAAAGCTGGATGAATCGATAAAGGTGGATTTTTACGCGCGGAAATGGATTTCGGCGATGGACAACTTCGGATTGTTACATGTTAGAAAGACTATCGAGTCGGATACTATGAGAGGTTTGGGCGAACACTAAGTGAACTGATTCCTAAAACGGTGCTCGTGCAATGAAACCCAATCACATTTGAGAGTGGCCGACAGACGTGAGATCATTCAACTTTCGTCATAACAGTGTAAACTTAAACAAGAGCTCCACTCGAGCCCATCTAGCTTCTTTCTCCCTATTATAGATGTTCTTCATTGTATGCATATTCCATTGGGGCTGCGACTGACCATCCCTCCTTACTCACATAGAGGAGTTGTCCTAGCTGTGGTTTATGGTTCCATTGTCATGGGATGAAAAATTCATCAGATAACAGCAAGATCAATTCTTACCATGTTGACTAACGGTGACGAGGTTCCGCGGTTCTATCCATTCTTTTTATTTTTCTTTGGATAGTTCATACCGGGTTCATTTTATTATTGTCGTACATGAGGACAAGTAAGGGAAGGCTAATGTTGTGGCTGATGTGCTTAGTCGCAAGGCGGACCCGATCATATACATTTGCTTGACGATGACAGTGGTGACTCTACTGTTGGAGCGGATCCGAGAGGCGCATGTTGAGGGCACGAAGGTGGAGTGCCGAAAGGGTGAGCGGATCATTGGCCCGGTGGCCTCATTTGATTATGATAGCTGGGAGCTGCTGACCCTGCACGGGAGGGTCTAGGTTCCGTACTGGGGCAAAGTACCACATATTTTGATGGATAAGGCCCACAAATCTAGGTTTTCTATCCATCCTAGGGCAACGAAGATGTACAAAGATCTTCGTGCTGATTACTGGTGGCCCAGCATGAAGCGGGATATTGCCTGGTACGTCGAGAGATGCCTGACCTGCAGGAAGGTCAAGGACGAGCACTAGAGGCCTCATGGTAAGAAACAACCGTTGGATATCCGTATGTGGAAATGGGAAGATATTACTATGGATTTCGTCACAAAGCTTCCTAGGACGACACGGGGAGTCGATTCGATTTGGGTCATCGTGGATCGGTTGATCAAGAGTGCCCATTTCATACCGATTTAAGAGAGCATCTCGACTAAGAAGCTGACCGACATCTACAATAGAGAAGTAGTAGCATGAAACGGAGTGCCAGTTTCCGTGATTTCTTACCAAGACATACGATTCATTTTCAGATCATGTAAGAAGTTTCACGAGGTTGGCACTCGTTTTCACTTCAACACCATTTTTCACGCTTAGATGGATGGTCAGAGCGAGTGGACCATCTAGACTTTGGAGGATATGATGCGGGCGTGCGTTTTACACTTTGGTTGTAGTTGGGATACTACCTTCCCTTGGCAAAGTTTTCCTATAGTAATAGCTACCATGCGAGTATTTACCGTCCTCCCATCGAGATGTTATACGGGAGGAAGTGCAGGACCCCGATATGTTGGGGAGAGGTTAGACAGAGGGTCATCGGGAGTAACAAAGTGGTACTCAAGACGATGGAGAGGATCCAACAGGTTTGGAGTAGGCTTTAGATTGCTCAGAGTCGGCAGAAACGTTATGCCGAAAAGTGTCGTTCAGACCTAGATTTCGAGGTCGGGGATATGGTTCCCCTGATGGTGTCACCTTGGAAGGGTGTCATCTAGTTCAGGAAGTGTGGAAAGTTAGGCCCCAAGTACATCGGTCCTTTTTGGGTTACATACTAGGTGTGCATGGTAGTGTATAGGCTGGATTTGCCAGCTGAGCTTAGCCAAATTCACAACACCTTTCACGTCTCCCAGTTACGGAAATGCATGGTAGACGACTCTGCAGTAGTACCTCTAGAGGATATTCAGGTGGATGACAACCTCAACTACATTGAGCGACGAGTAGCTATCCTCGACAGTAAGTCGAAGGATCTGAGGAACAAGAAGGTCAAGCTAGTGAAGGTGCAATGGCAGCACCATAATGGATCTGAATGGATGTGGGAGCCAGAGGTCGATATGAGAGAGCACTACCCCGAGTTTTTTCTTGATGCAACAGCAAACTTCGAGGACAAAATGTAAAATAAGTGGGGGAGATTTGTAACACCCGGTTCTTGGTATGCATTTTTATTATAGAGTTTTTCACTTTTACTCTAGGAATCGACGAGTTGGTGGCCCAACTCGTCGAGTCGATGTGAAATTTGGACATGGGTGGAAGAATCTACTCGCCGAGTCAAAAACCCTGACTTGACAAGTAGACCTGTCTGGATGAAACACTAAATTTTAGGTTTTGCACCTGGTTTAAACGTATTAACTTGCCTCCCATTCAGCTCCCATTGTCTCCCTTAGTCCAAAACGCACTAAGTCATGTCCCTTGAGCTTTATTGAGTGTGCCAGTCATTTGTTAGAGTGTTTGTTTGATTTTAAAGCTAGAGGAAGAAGAATTAGGAGATAGAAGGTCCAAAGAAGCAATAGATCGAAGGTCCAAAGAAGCAATAGATCGAAGGTTCAAGCTACATTTCACTTCCCTTTAAGGTATAAAGTTGCTTCCTTGAGTTTCCTATTACTAAATCTCTCCATGTTTCTGTTTAGGGACACCTTTTAGCAATTTTTTGAACTTTTTTGAGTAAGGAGTTTGATATGAAGTTGTAACTTTAGATCCAGATCCCTTTCTGCCCCTATAGCCATAATGTTGATGAATTTATTATGCTTTAACTCTTCCCTTTAGCCTAGACTTCATTTCAAACTTCGAAATGTTGTTTTTATCACCTAACGCATTGAATGTATGTAAAGTTTGTAACTTTATGTGTAATATGGACCCTAGAAGGCCAGATCTATGTTTTATACGTGTTAAGCCTGATTGAAATCAACTATATATATATATATATATATATATATATATATATATATATATATATATATATATATATATATATATTTGGACATGGAGGGACTCAACGATTCGCTCATACGACTCGGCGAGTTGGGTCATAGTTTCCTCGATATTTTATGATATTCAACAACCTGTTGAGTTTTGAAGAGGACTCATAAAGTTGGGCTTGTTTATCGACATGATGATCATGAAAATTAGCAAGTTCAAGAACAAACTTGACGAGTTTAAGGAAATGTAGAAATTGTATGAAGAAGAACTCGACGAGTTTAAGGTAGAACTCGATGAGTTAAGGACTAAACAATTCAACTTGTATGAACCAGGATTCGACAAGTTCAAGGATGAGCTCGGCGAGTCATGAGAAAAAGGTCCCTATTTTGTATGAAGGAGAACTTGACGAGTTCTTGAAAGACTCGATGAGTATGATCGAAGTTACAGTATTTTGTGGAATATGGAACCCGATGAGTTGGTGGAAAAACTCCACGAGTAACGTCAACCAGATGTTGACGTTGACTAAAAGTTGACTTTCACCAGGGTGTTGGCCTTAACTTTGACTTTGACCTGAGTTGACCATTGAAACGGTTAAGAGTATGAAATGGTAATTAAGGAAGGTTGTTATGTGTAGGAGTTAGAGAGGAGTTGATCCCAGCATCGAGGACTGTTCAGACACTTCACGACATAGAGGTGAGTTACCATCCAGTAGAAGTGGGTCGAAGGCACTAAGGCCGGACCTCTAGTAAGAGTTACAGTAGAGATAATTTTCTTTGTGATATTTATCTGGTATATTGGTATCTGTTATGATTATGTGCTAATATGCTCTGATGTTATGTGATATATGATAGAAGTGATGGGTTTTAGTCATAAGAACATCCTATGTGCTCATATAAACCCTAATGCTTGGATCTAGGTTTCTCTATTGTACATGCAATTTATCCAAGACTATAAACCCTAGATCTAGCATATGATAATCAATATTAACATAATAATGGGTTTAAGATATTACCTTGATTGTTATGTAGCAATAACAATCACAATTCCTTCTTGTATTGACCTTAGAAAGCTTAGAGTCACAAATGTCACTCCTCTAATGGTTCGCAAACACCAAGAGCAAGAGGATGAAGAGGAGAAGAGAAGGAGGCTGCCCAAAACCATCCAAAACCCTAGAGAACAAGTTCCATACGTTTTTGGAGCTTAAGTGTTCTATATATAGTGAGGCTATTAGGGTTATCTAACAAGGAAACCCTAATTTGGATGCTTAAGCCCTAAGCAACCCATGGACTCCTTTCCTTAAAGGCCTTGGACGATTTCTTATGGGTTTTCCCATAGAATTCGTCCAACCTGATAATATAAGGTAATCCATAGCCCAATTGCAATGATCTTATAATTACAATTCCAGTCCCTTAAGTTTAATTAATCTCTTTTAGTCACAAATTTAATTCTTATTAATTCTTGACTAATATTAATTAAACAATATGATTTCTCCTTTAATATATTATTCCCATAATATATTAATAAATCATATTTAATCCTTTCTCTCCATAATTCATCCTATCAAGTTGCTTTGGTGAAGGCAACCCAAAAGTACCATGCACCATCGGGTCAAGTACATACCAAAATAGTTATGGACTTAGAGACTAATCCAACAGTCTCCCACTTGGATAAGTCTAATAACTATTCTGCGCATGACTTCAGATCCTGATCTGCAATCGTAGCTTTCCAAAGCCGCTGTCAACTCTGATCCTATCAGATACGCGTGTCCTTAGATATGGGATCATATATTCCTCCATTCTAGATATCGTATAAGACATGATTTCTAATCATTCTCTTTTACTATTTCTCGATTTCCTATTTATGACGACTGACTAATTGAACAGATCAAATTAGCCCTAGCCCGGTCAAGCATTTACGTTTGTCATCCCTAAATCATCGAGGGGCCCAAAGATATCTCTTTTATCCTACTTTGGATAAAAGGAGCGGATAAACTTTGACTCAATGCTTGCTTGCACTCACTCACTGAATCACACACAACAATATGTTTTATAACACCGAGTTACTGCTGCGTTTACATATCATCAATATGTAACCGACTCGCAAGATACAACTCACACATCTCGGTTTCAAGAATATAAGATGTTATCGTCTCACCAATCACTTGTGATAAAATCCATGAAGTGATCCAAGTGAGCGTGGGTTAAATCCAATGCTCAAATCATATTCATAATCAATCATGAACGTTGCAACAACCATTTGCTTATGTCTAATACTCTTTAGACAATCCACACACCAATTCACGACAGTCTTCATTCATACCTAATTCCAACATATGAACGACTGTGGCCCATTTGAATAATTTCACTATTCTTAACCAATTAAATTATTCAGGAAGTCAAAACATGCAATGTGAAACACAAGAAAAATACTAATTCCCATATGTACTCAAACGTTTGAGTATAAATAAAACACCTTTTAATTATCACCATATCGATTACTCATTATTTGTCGTTTCGGGTAATCAACTTCTTACTTGAATTACAACACTTGTCCCATGCTCTCAGCATGCACACAATGTTTACCTATGGTTCCTACTTTTGTGAAATAGATCAAATGAACACATTTCCAATCATACTCATTTCACAACTCCTAATCCTTTCCACAAGTGATAGAATATCAAATTCTTGACACTTATAGAATATGTTAGATTCTAACATTTTATGCAATGATCCTTTCTTAATGTCACTGCACTAGAGTCATAATGACTATTGCCAATGAAAATACAAAGTCCTCTATCGGAGATTGTTACAATACAATTCCTTCAATATGATGTCTCTAACTCAAAGTACATTTCTTTGAACATCCATTTGCATAAAGTTTCTAATCTAGACATAGATTCTCAACATCTAACTCCCAATATGGACATGTTTCCGTATTTTCCATATGACAACTCATTCTTAATAGAATCTTATCTATTCATAATAATTGTCGATATACTCCATCCAATACTATACTTCCAGCTACTCACAAGCGACCAATCCTCGGCAAACTTTGGATGGTCCTTTGATAGTTGTTTAATTATTTTAGCCAAAACCGATTCTGGTCCTTTTCCCTCTAAATGCGCTAGACATTTGGAAATTTTTTAGAATGGTCAAATATTATAGCATTTTAAATCGATCCCATACCCGAAGCATATTGGACACGATTCATAATGTCTTTCATAAAGATTTGATACTTTATCAATCTTCTGCCATAATATTCTATGTTCTATGTTCTCACAATTCGAATTATGAAGAGGAATCCCGTAATCATAATCAAAATTTAAGAACACACTATGATTGCTTGACTAAATTATTAACATTCCACAACCTAAGCGTTTAGATTTGAAATGAAGCATAATATTCTCTCTCCTAATTATAGCAAAACAACTATTCAAGTCTTACAACTTTGCAAAGTTTGACTCTTATTTTCTATAATTAATATTTCTAACTTGCAACACTTGCCTTAATAATCATACAATCATAACATTTATGCTTCCACTATCATGATGATTATTATAAACATAACACTTATGCTTCGACTAGCTTTGACTTGTATTCAGAAAACAGCTTAACTTCCAGAAAAACGATACCTATTGAATTTCTTAAGTTCATGTTTCTAATACTTAATGCTTTGATAATACTTTATCAAGGCTTCTTCATCTCATACACCTTTATCCAAGATAGCTCATATGTGTCTTAAACAATTAAGATTAATTGCCAAATCTCACAATTCGAATCATGGAGAGGGATACCGTAACCATAATCAAATTTGAGAATGCAATTTTACAATTGCTATCTTCTTAAAATCTCTCTTAGTGAAACCATTTCCTCACAGTCATTTTCATGAAGGAGAGAATCTTATGACACTTAGATTTCAATGGTGTATGTGTTCCTATCCATGTGAATTTGTGAAAACTAAGGTTTGCGACAAATCTAAACTCATATGGACCGAACATCCTGAATCTTGATTTCATGGCTTATGGTAACACGGCTGCCCACCATGTCTTCCAAGTAGTTAAGCAACTCACCTTTTCCTATCAATGTACTTTTCATTGATTAAGGTCTTTGCCTTTTATGCATTCAAATGAGAACTCAGAGAACTCACATGCATAATTAACTCAATTGGAATGGCACAGAAATAAAATAACGTCAACACGATAGGTTATAAACCTTAAGTGGTGTGCTAGTGATGATCAATAAGGTATATTTTTGATTTGTTCTTGAAACCTTTCAAGACCATTAAGACTCCCACTGACACCTTGATATATACGATTCTCTTGTCAATAAACATTTATTGACAAACAAATATTTAAGAGTTAGTGTAGTTTTTATCAAAACACTTCATAAATGGGTCCTAGTTGATCTTTGTCTTATCCAAGACATCACAACTTTCCTCATTTGATGAATGTTATAAACCTTCTTATCACTCAATGTCACAATCTCAACTCTAAGACTTGTTTTGGAATGAAGTATGATTGACTTCTTGATTTAGCCATTTCTTCAATTCTTGATTCCTCTTCTTAGACATACAATTGTACTAAGACTTACTTAGAGGATCAATTGAGATATGGTTCTTAATCATTGAGACCTATCATAAGACATAATAAAAGGTACTCTCCCTTCTTCTTGGAATAGAGAAACTTTTATCTTTCTGCCTACTTGATTCTTCTTATTCGTTCTACTTATTGATTTAAACTTTTACATTCAATTCAGAATTACACTTAATCTTATAAGTGTAATCACATTTGCTAAACTTTTAGTAAATCATGACGAATATCTTTGTTACTCTTGTGGTGGACTTGATCGACACATAACCTTGTGTACTTTATCTCCTAGTCCTTTCACTTGACTGATGAGATTGAACTAACCTTTAATCTATAAAGATCGATTAGATGTTGAACAAGTAAGTAAAAAAAATGATATAAACACAATAATAAGAACAAGACAAGATGGAATCAAACGAGTCGAATGATTAAACAAAATCCTCAGAAGAGCTCGATTAAGAACATCAACTGTAGAGGATTGGAAGGTTACAAGAACGATCAAAGAAACCTGATATCGTCTAGATGTACCGCTATTCTCGGATCTCTAAAAACCTTAACCTAATATGCATGCAAGCGTAAACATATATACAAAACATAAAAGGTTCATGGTTGGACAAGCCCAAATCGGAATACAAAAAGCCTTATGCTAAACGAGCCCAAAAGACGCAATCTTCAAAAATGATCTCCAGCCCAACAATCTCCCCCTTTGCGTCAATTTGGAGCGAGACCTTCACTAGTTACTGGGGCCAGCAGCTGAAGCAGGTACCTTCTTCTTCACGGTACTCAACAGACATTTGGTGATGGAAAGAATGGTCTGTCTAAACCGGATGTACCAGTTAATCATATCTTCAAAATACCTGACATCATCAGCCGAGTTCTCTTTACACCGTTTGACAATGAACAGCACATGCTCCAAACAGGTTGTGGTATAAAGATGCTTGTCAGCTAAAGCGAATAGACATTTCTGTCCTTCCGCTCTAGTGAACATAACCGAGTTGCGTCTCGGGTCGATACTGCCCAGTAGCATTTGATTGAGATCACTGGCCGATCCCACAGGAGCAATTTTGGGTTTCTTCTTGAAGACTGTGGCGACCTCCTGATCCATTAGGGCAACATCCATGATGTAGCAGACTAACATCCTTTTGACATGGTCTAGAATGGGACCATATTCAGCTTCATTAGTCAAAAGGATATTATACAGGACAATCCAATCATGAGGATTTAGATTCGGTAGATCTGCCAGGGAGATAAGATGAGCAGTTCTTGCAGATCCCCGAATCAACTTGAACCGAACATTTATAAAATGTCCCGCAGTATAAGGTTTCAGCACCCGAACGTTTACAATCTTCTGGGCGCTCCAAGTAAGGAATTGTGGACGAGCAGCCGCCAGATAGAAGTCAATGAGCTCCCTGTCAAGCTCAGCGTTCTGGTGAGGGACTTCAAAGATGTTAGAGAAGACGTGGAAGATGAACGCCTTTCGAGTCAGCGGCATATCGAACTGCGAATCGACAGTGTTGTTGCAGTCGAACGATATAACCGGCTCGAGCCATAAGATGCTGGGAGTTTTAATGGCCTCTTTGATTAAACGTTCCCTGGTCCAGGCAGGGAAGAGAGTCTTTCGGCTCTCAAGGAGATCGTGGGCTTCTTTATGTTTGCGTTCGGCTTCAGCAGCCTCTCACGCCACACGACTGGCATCTTCATCAACCTTGCGACTGTTCTTTCATTTTAAAATGTCAGCAATGGTCTCCTTGTCGCCTTCTTCATCCTCGTCCTCAGCTATGTTTTTGCCTTTGTCCTTCACACCCGAGCCTTAAGCATGACCAGTCGGAGATGGTTCGGTCGTGTGAGTAGCTTTGGAAGAAGGAGGTGGTTTTGATCCTGTCTTCTCATCTCCCCCTTGTTTCGGAATGGACACGAAACTTGGGAGCCCTTCTACTTTGTTAAGGAGATCGATGGCTGGAGAGAGCTTTTCAGCAAGGGAACGCCTCACCGAAAAGTTTAAGATGGGATCGTGTGCTTCCAGAATGTTGGATATAACAGCGTGAACATCCGAAACACACGTCTTGACCACCTCCCGTTCATATCGAAGATCTTCCAGTTATTGTTGGGATTGAGAGAGTTGAGTTGTCTTGACCTCAAGTGCGGTTGTTTTGGTTGCCAGATCGTCCATTAATGAACGCTCGGTTGCAAGATCCTCTTGTAGTTTGTTGAGGCGAGCATCAATGGAGGCACGAAAGGCCGAGTTGTCGTCGCTTATGGTTTGGCGTAGAGTAGCGAACGAAGGCAACTCCGATGAGACAAAGTTGGCCAATTGTTGGACAATTGGTTCCAAAGATGTCTTTGTGGCATCTGCACTTTCCTGCAGGGACTGCAGCAGGGTAGAGGCATCAGAAAATAGTTTATCGACTTTTTCGGTCGCTGCCTCATATGCCCTGGTAGATGCTTCAATTGCAGCAGTTGCTGAGGCCGCTGAATCATGTTGAGCCCTGGAGAAGGCATCAACAACTTCTGAAGGGCAGCTTCAGACAGAGAGGACTGCTGGTTGGAAAAGGAGGCGAGAAGTAGGTCAATCTTCTCGTTGAGCTCTTTGAGATGCTTCTTGGTTACTGGAGCATCATCCTCCTCGTCACTTTGAACTTGAAACGGACTATAGTAGACCGAATCAAAGATCATGTTTTCTCCCCCAAGATAAGGGTTTTCGCCCTCAGATGCATTTTCAGGAGATGAAGGGGGTGGAGAGGTTGGGGGTGTTGTGGGTTTGGTTGGATCAGGTTGAGTGGGTGATGGTATAATTTTGGTTGGTGGTTGAGTATGGGTAGTTTCGGTTGCTTGGGTTTTGGGTTGAGGAGGTTCGGTTACATGTGGTGATTCGGTTGTAGTTGTAAAGATTGGTGGAGGGGAAGGAATTGGGGAAATTGGGAGTTCCATCTCTGGGGTAGGGGACCGAGGTGGTGTGTTGCCTCGTTGAGGAGATGCGTCCCCTTGAGAGTCGTCAGAACCCGAACTCTCACCCTCAGAGTCACTCGAAGAAGAGGGTATTACAAGCTTTCGCTTCGGTTGGGTCTTCCTCTTCTTCGGTGGTGGGGATTGTGCAGCTTTCCGTTGTTTCATCTTTTTAGGAGAAGGCCCCTTTGGAGCTTTGGACGTTTGCTTCCCTTTGTCTGCCTTTTTGCCCCTGCTCACCGGTTTGTCTGCATCATGAATTGACCTGAGCATTTCCGGGGTCAGATCCCTTGGACCAGATGGCCGTAGCTCCTTGAGCTTCCGAGTCAACCTGCTATCAGAAGGCACATCACCATACATTGACTCCGGGATAGAGCCAATAAAGGAGAATTTTGATGCATCTGAGACGATGATCTTCTTGGTATGGAAAGTACCAACAGAAGACATCGATGCACCTTCAGCAGTGGGAACATCAAATCTGTCCATGGCCCATTTTGTGATCAGGATCCAGAATCGGGCCAACGAGACCTCAGAGTGTCGAGATGAAGAGGAGAGGCTTTGAATAAGTTGTTGCCATAGGACAAACCCATAATCCAGGTTAATCCCATTGTAAATCCCGTACATGATGGTGAGGAAGAGACGACTTGCGCCATCTGATCCTGAACTTCTCTCCGACAAGCCCTTGAAAAGGACTGTAAATAAACCGTTCCATTGTGGCGGCAAGCATGACTTTTTGAATCTTGTGACAGAGGTGAGAACTTCTGTGTATCCCATGTTGTAAAACATGTTATACATATGACCAATCTGTATCGACTCCGGATGAACTCTTGAAGGGTCATCAGCAAACCCTAGCAAGGTGCAGAAACGTGGACGAGAGACGGAGGTTTTGTGTTCTCCAATCTCGAAAAACACCCGGTCGACAACCTTGTCGTAATATGCAGTCGCGTAGACCTGCGATAGGGCCACCATCGGCACCGATTCGATTCTGGTAAGAGCCGGAACAAGTTGGGAATACTTCAAGCACTCTGTGACCGACGACATATAGGAGTCGTACGCCAGTGGGTTAAGATCAATGACCAGACATTGTTGTGGGCGAATGGGAAGGATCTGTGAGGTAGCATGAACTGAAGAGGAATCAGCCATTGTTGTAGGTATGAAGAAGATGATGAACAGGAAACTGTTTGGGAGTATTTGCGTTCTGGAAATTTTGAAGGTTGTAAAGAGGTAAAAGGTGGTGTAGTGGGCTATTTATAGTGGGTGATAGGAGAGAGAAAAATCGTTTCAAATCTCTTATGGATGACAGTTGGGGCGTGCGATGATCACGTAGGAGAGAGAGTGTCAGGTTCCTAGGATCACGCCGTCCAACAAGCACCATTTCATAGGGACAAGCCGTTACTGTTTCCACACGCGCATTTAATGCCACAGGACAAGGGAGAACTTAAGGTTTAAAAGAGGATTCCCGTTAAATTACGATCAACCATTTATTAAGAAATGTTGAAAGGCTTCTTTTAATTAGGCTAAATAAGAGTGGCTTGAAAAGAAATAAAATCTCAGAAAGAAAAATAAGAACACGATCCCAAGGGAAGAAATGTTTTGGGTTTAAACAATTTCATAGGAATCACATAAAATTGGAGATTTTAATAGGGTACTTTCATCAATTCTGTAGTGAAAAACTTGAGCAATTTAATTGTTCACCGTCAATTCATTAGGTGTTGAATTTTGGATTTCACTTAGTTCGTAGTGACACAATACTAAGATCATAAACACAGATGTTGTGTAACCATAAACCTCAGTGGTAATTTCTGAGAGTCTCAAGGGTTACTATGATGGAATGAGTGTAGTGGAGAAGTAATGTGGAGATGGTGTAAGAGAGCGAAGTACCTCTACTGCGAAAAGAAGGACCAAGCAGGAAACTCTTAACTCATGTGAGAAAAGAGTGAGGTAGCTCACGATTAGAATAAATGAGTTGGCCTTATTGGGAAGACAAGGTTTGTGTATACCAGGTCATGATGGCCATTATTCAAAATCTTATGAGGCTTGAGACACATACAGCAGCATGCTTCTAGGGACACTTAGGTATTTCATCAAATTTATCCGCATAAACGAACACGAACACACAAGAAATGAAATTTTTTTTTTTGGAGATTGTGAGATTTGAAAAAAATAAGACATAAAAAAAATTAGACATAAAAAAAACTTTAAACAACTTGAAAATTTGACAAATGAAAAACCGAACCCGAACATTCAGTTGCTTTCGGTTGTTGAAAATTTTGAAAAACCGAACCCGAACCTTCGGTTGGTTTCGGTTCTAGAAAATTTTGAAAAACCGAACTCGAACCTTCGGTTGGTTTCGGTTCTAGAAAATTTTGAAAAACCGAACCCAAACCTTCGGTTGGTTTCGGTTCAATAAAATTTTGAGGAACCTGGAAATTTAAGCAAACAAGGAAAAGATTTTTTTTTTTGTTAACACGAGGAAAAACCGAATTGTACAAGAGATATACAACATTGAAAAACTACCTTTGAACTAATGAGTGAGGCAGATAGTTGAACCGAACCCGAACGTTCGGTTGGTTTCGGTTCTTACGTTTGAGTTTGAGAGATAGTGTGAGGTACTGACTCTGATTCCATCATACCTAGTCCTTGCAATATTTTATTGAATGATGCTTCAGGAAGAGCTTTTGTAAAGACGTCAGCCAGTTGATCAGTGGTTCTTACGAAGTGAACTTAGACGTTTCCATCTTCCACGTGATCTTTGATGAAGTGATACTGCAGTGCTATGTGTTTGGTTTTGGAGTGTTGCACTGGGTTATGATAGATCCTAATTGCACTTTCAGAGTCACAATATAGTGGGATCTTCTTCATATTGAGTCCATAGTCTCGAAGTTGACTTTGGATCCAAATCACTTGTGATGTGTAGGATGCAGCTGCAATGTATTCCGCTTCGGCAGTAGATAGCGACACGCACGTTTGTTTCTTGGATTGCCAGCTGACTAACTTCCCGTCAAGAAATTGACAACCACCAGTTGTGCTTTTACGGTCAAGTCCACATCCTCCAAGGTTAGCATCAGAATAGGCTTGAACAAAGAAGCCTGAGTTGGATGGATACCATAGACCTAAGGAGGTGGTTCGCTTAAGATATCGTAAGATGTTCTTCACTGCAAGCATGTGAGGTTCGCGTGGGTTTGCCTGAAATCGAGCACAATAACACACAGAAAACATGATATCAGGTCTGCTAGCAGTTAGATACATCAGTGATCCGATCATTTGACGATAGAGTGTAATATCGACAGCCGGTTTGTCTAGGGATGGGGTAAGCTTGGTGCCGAATGCCATTGGGACTTTGACTTTTGTGTCTCCCATCATACCAAACTTTGCTAGGAGAGTCTTCGTGTAAGCTTCCTGATTAATAAAGATGCCTTCGGGTCCCAGTCTTATGTTTAAACCAAGGAAAAAATTAATATGACCCATTGAGCTCATTTCAAACTTAGTCTCCATCAGCTTTCTGAATTCAGCTGTTAAGCTGGGATTCGTGGAGCCAAAGATGATGTCATCGACATAAATTTGAACTATCATAAGGTGGTTACCTTCCTTTTTGCGAAAGAAGGTTGGGTCAACCGAACCTTGTTTGAATTTAGACATCTTTAAAAATTTTGTAAGCGTTTCATACCAGGCCCTCGGAGCTTGCTTGAGGCCGTACACAACTTTATCCAAAATATAGCAATGATTTGGATGCTTTTCGTTCACGAACCCAGGAGGTTGCTCCACGTACACAGTTTCTTCGAGTTCTCCATTGAGAAATGCACACTTGACGTCCATTTGGAAGACTTCAAAGTTCTTGTGAGCAGCATAAGCCAGAAATATTCTAACAGATTCTAGCCTAGCTACTGGAGCGAAAGTCTCTTCATAGTCTATCCCTTCCTCCTGACAGTATCCCTTTACCACCAGACGAGCCTTGTTTCTTATAACATTACCTTCCTTGTCCAATTTTTTCCTAAAAACCCATTTGAGACCAACAACCGAAGCATCTGGAGGAGTTGGAATGAGGCGCCAGACTTTGTTCCTTTCAAATTCGTTCAGTTCATCTTGCATAGCTTGAACCCAATCAGAGTGATCTAGGGCAGAGTTAACTGTCTTCGGTTCAACTTTTGATACGAATGAGTTAAACATACAAAACTCAACCTTTGAAAATAAGGAAGTCTGTTTTGCCTTCAGTTGTGATCGGGTCAGAACCTTTTCAGAAACATCGCTAACTACTTGAGAGACAGGATGATCTTTGGTCCATTTGATAAGAGGAGGGTAATTCGGATTAAAGGTTGGATCTAGTTCAGCATTAATTATTTCGTCTGGCTCAGATTGGCTATCGTAATCAAGTGTCAGATCATCATGGTTGTCCTCAATTGATGAGCTTTGAAAGACATGAGGTTCAGGTGTTTCTTGTGGTTCTGAGCTTCCTGGTGTTGAGGCCTCTTCGGTTGATGAAGGACCTTCGATTGAAGTTGTAGAATTTGGCTCCCCCTGGACCTGTAAGATTGGTTCCCCTCAACTTGTGAGCTTGGCTCCCTTTCGACTTGTGCGCTTGGCTCCCCCTCGACTTGAGTGTTGTTGGATGGAGAGTCGTTAGTGGTTGAATCTCCTTCATGCATTCTTCTTGCAGCATCTTCGACAATCTGCTTCATGTGATCAACTTTGTTGTCTGCTGCACCTGCTTCGGAGAGTGAAGCGTTCTCCGGTTCGTCAAAGAGCTCCAGAAATGTGTCATATAAGTTGGCGACCGAGACTGTGACCTGGCCAGTTAGAGGAAAGATTTCCCCAGCGGTGTCTTCTTTAGCCTGTAGCTTCTTGACATAGTTATCGTCAAAGGTCACACAGTATGTCTCTTCAATCTTTCTCGAACGCTTGTTTAGGACCCTGTATGCCTTGGATGTGAGCGTGTAACCCAGAAATATTCCCTCGTCGGCTTTGACATCAAACTTGTTGCGGTGTTCTTTAGAATTAAAGATGAAACACCTTGAGCCGAACACATGGAAAAATTTCACATTTGGCTTTCTGTTGTTCAGTATCTCATATGGAGTGAGTGCGAACCTCTTGTTGAGATAGGACCTGTTCTGTGTAAAACAAGCAGCCGAAATAGCATCAGCCCAAAAATAAAGAGGTAAGGAAGCGAAACTTAGCATAGTTCAGGCAGCTCCACACAAAGATCGGTTTCTTCTTTCGACTATTCCGTTCTGTTGCGGTGTGTAGGGAGCTGAGAAATTGTGACTTATTCCCTTTTCTGCAAGAAACTATTCAAACTCCCTGTTCTTGAATTCGAGACCATTGTCGCTTCTGATGTTGCGAACAACCTTCTTGAGCTGTACTTCCATTTGCTTGATAAACACTTTCAGCTTTTAAGTCGCTTTAGATTTGAGCTTTAGAAAGAACACCCATGTAAATCGTGAAAAGTCATCAACAATAACAAGAATATACTTGCTACCACTGATGCTTTCGATAGATGAAAGACCACACAAATCGATATGAAGTAATTCGAGTGGTTCAACAACTTTTGTGTTGATTATAGATGGGTGACTTTGACGACTCTGCTTCCCCATTTCGCATGCAGCACATAAATGATCTCTGTCGAACTTGAGCAATGGAAGACCCCTAACATGACCTCCAGTGACAAGTCAGTTGATATCTTTAAAATTGAGATGAGATAATCTTCGGTGCCACAACCAGCTTTCGTCGGATTGAGCTTTTGACAACAAGCATATAGCTGGGTTTCCTTTGATGGGTTTGAGGTTTAAGGGAAACATTTCACCCTTTCGCTCTGACTTGAGAATCACTTTCTTTGACTTTTTCTCTATGATTTCAGTACCTTCATCATCGAACGAGACTTTGAGACCTGTACCTCCAACAAGCTGAGATACACTAATTAGGTTGTGTTGGAGTCCTTCCACATAAGCCACCTTCCTTATAGTAAAGTCCCCATTTGTTATCATCCCGTATCCCTTTATGGTGCCAAAAGAATTATTTCCAAACTTGACGTTGCCACCATTTGCAAGAGATCTGTATTCCCTAAGCTCCTCTTTCCTCCCTGTCATGTGACGTGAGCAGCCACTATCAATGTACCATTCTTCGTCGAACTGCTCGTCACTTATAACCTGTAAAAATTAGACAAATTTAGGAACCCAAAGTTTCTTGGGTCCACGTGAGCTTTGCATGGGAACGGGAACAATAAGAGAGACATCAACAAGATAAGTTCGTTTTATAAGAGTTGTTTCATCTTTCCTTTTAATGGTAAAAACTTTTATTTTGTTAGGATTGGGTGAGTTAGGTTTGGACTCTGGTTTGGATTCATTGACCTTCTGCTTCCCCTTTTGCTCAGCTGACGAATGAGATTTTTGAAAGCAAGAGGAATCAGCTTTAGAGTAAGACGGAGACGAATCGGTGGGAGTAGAAGAATTAGAAGAACGAGAAGAAGAATTAGAAGAACGAGAAGAATTTGAACGAGAGTGTTTGGATTGAGAGGATTTTCTGGCTGGAGACTCTAGGTGTCCCTTTTGCTTTTGATCGTTGAAGGGACTGACCTTAGAGTTTTGTTCTCTTTTGACTTCGGAACCGAACCTTTGCGTTCGGTTGGAGCTGTTTTTGGAACCAAACCTTTGGTTTCGGTTGAAGTCTTTTTCAGAACCGAACCTTGGCTTTCGGTTGATATCTTTTTCAGAACCGAACCTTGGCTTTCGGTTGATATCTCCTTGTGAACCGAACCTTGGCTTTCGGTTGATATCTTCTTGTGAACCGAACTTTGGCTTTCAGTTTTTGTGATTTTGAAGCTTTCCTACAGGATTGTTATCATACTTCAGATTCTTGTCTTGATGAGAGAAATATGCATTCTGGGAATGCCAGAATTGTTTCCTTTCAGAAAGGTTCTTCCTGTATCTATTGTTCCTTTCTCTCTTCCTATTCCTCATCTGTGCAGGTTGATGATGAACATTTGCTTGCGTTTTCGGTGTCTCCTTGGCCGGTTCCTTTTGAACTACAGGAGTTTTACTTTGAGCCGAAGGAGCCGAGGGAATGCCTTCTTTTGCCGAGTGATCAGTCTTCTGAGGAATATCTTTTGTACCACTGGTGCTTGGCTCATCGAAGTTGTTCGGCTTATTCAAGGGTTCATGTATGTATCTTCCTTTGCTCTTCCAGGAAGTTCTTTCAGATAAACCAATGGTTTCATCTGCATTATCAATTGGAGCTTCCCAGAAGTACTCATCGCAGCCATCAGCATTGTCTTCGTTTACAATGGCTACAAGTTCAGCTGTTTGATGTTCGGTAACTCCTGTTACCTTGTATACTTGATTCGGAGTGGTCCTGACCTTTTGATACACAACAACTTTCTCAACTAATTTTGGGGACTTTTGATGGGACAACCGAGCGAACTCCACTGAATTTTCAGAAATAAGATTCTTGTGGTTTTCAGGTTCGGTTTTAATAAATTCTGAGCAGTCAACCGTGTCCTCTACAGAAATTTCGCTCATGTTTTTGTCCTCGTTAAGCTCAGATGCATTTTCAACATCAATTTTGTTTTCTGAGCTTACGTTGGCGTTTAAAGAGTCAAATTTTTGCATGGTTTTGGTTCTAAGTTTAAGTCTGTCATTTTCATCCAAAAGATTTTTAAGCATGTCCTTGTGATCTTTGGATTTAATGAAGGACTCAATTTTGTCCAGTCCATACATGTAGGTTGGATTGACATCATCAGACGATATCACACTCTCACAATTGTAGGCTTCGGCATCGATTTCATCTTCCTTAAACTCTAGGAAGGGCAAAATCATGCGGTGGATTTTTGGCCTATTTCACAATCCAAGTGAAGCTGAGTAATATTAGAATACAGACGTTTACCAATTAAACAAAAAACATTCCGCTGTTTTAACAATATTAAATTGTCTCTTTGCAAATACATGTTTTCATCTTTAACTTTAACTAATTCCGACTCTTTTAGCTTTATCCACATTCTCCGCTCCTCACTCTTCGACGCCGGCCTGCTCAATTGATCAGGTAGGTTAGAATTGGTGACTCGAGTTTGAGTTAAGCTACTATCTAGATGAGAAATTCTTGTATTAACGTTTTTTAGTTCTTTCTCATATGAGGATGAGGGTACTTTGCATGAAATAAAAACAGATTCTACCTTCTTTATGAGTTCATCGAGCTCATTGAACTGCTGGCTAAGTGGTTTGGCCGCAAAACACATATCCTCCTGTACCTTCGGTCCATCACTTCCTCCATCGGTGTTATATCCCCTCATTTGAGATACGTCAGTTACCATGAAGCATCTTCCACCACTGCTTTCCTCCTTAGCCACATAAGCCTTTCCATGGGTAGGCTTCCTCACTTCCTCGTCTTCTGAGTCGGTAGACCAAACTTCCGTGCTACCGAACTCATCACCTTTAACCGAACCCTGCACAATAAGAGCATTAATAGAAGGGTTAGCGGTAGAATTTTTCTTTCTCAACTCGTCCAGTCTTTTCTGCAACACAGCTTCCTCGTCATTCCCATCATCTTTTTCAGCCATCTTCTTAAGGATGCAGTCCTTAGCATAGTGGTTTTTCCCACCACAGTAGAAACAGCTTACTCCGGAATCGCCATCCACCTTCGGTTCCTTCTTGTGCTCCTCAGCCTTCGGTTCATTGTTCACCTTTTCAGAGCTATAACTCCCCTGCCAGTTTCGGGTTTTGTTGCTGGGGAATCTCTTCTTTATGAACCTCTTGGGATTGGACACCATCATGGCATAATCCTCTGATGTGAGATCATATTCCTCCAGGTTGAGGTCTTCATCCTCCATCACAACTTTACTTTTAGATAGGAGGGCCAACGAACCAAGACTAGTAGCAACATTCTTTTCTTGCACCATAATCTTCTCTTGGGACTTGAGAATACCCACCAGTTTCGCCAAAGAGTATGATTTAAACTGCTCATGGGCTTTAACTGTGGAAACCACTACTCTCCATTCAGACCTCAGACCATTCAGGAAAGTAACCTTCTGTTCAATAAGCTTCATTTCAATATCGTGTTTGATCATCTTGCTGAGAAGATGATTGAAGCGATCAAATGTCTGGGTCACGGTTTCTTCGACTCCTTGCCTGAATTCTCCCAACTCAGATAAAAGCAAAGTCTGAATAGAATGTTCAAGATCCTCGTCTGTAGAATACAGTTCACGAAGTCTATCCTAAACTTCCTTTGTCGTCGTGCATGAGCTAACCAATCTGAATGTGTCGGACTGAAGGGCGAATCTGATCAACCTTAATGCGTTGATATTGCACTGGAATTTATCCTTTTCATCTTGTGCAATATCCTTCACGTCCTTTAGCAGATCATTGTACTCTTTTTGTGTCTTGATGATTCTGGACGTTGCAGAATGAGAAAACGGTCCATCGGTGATGGCTTCCCAAATGAGATACCCATTATCCTCTGATCCAATAACGTAGTCTTCGAAGTGATGCGCCCATACTTCATAGTCATGGGTGTATAAGATTGGAATCTTTGTCGTCGAACCAATGCTGTTGGAAATATTAATAAGGTTTGATTGTGTCGCGTCCATTATGATCGTAAAAACCTGTTCAAAGATCAGACTTGTAATAAAACAAATTAGGGCAAAATAATAAATATCAAGATACGTCAATAAAGAGATGACGGCTCAATAAATATTGATAATTGCGGAAAAACCCTAATGGAAATCCTTTCACAGAAAAGATGTGTATCAATTACACAGCCTCCTGCTCTGATACCAATTGATGAGATTCAACTAAGCTTTAATCTATAAAGATCGATTAGATCTTGAACAAGTAAGTAAACAAAAACGATATAAACACAATAATAAGAACAAGACAAGATGGAATCAAACGAGTTGAATGATTAAACAAAATCCTCAGAAGAGCTCGATTAAGAACATCAACTGTAGAGGATTGGAAGGTTACAAGAACGATCAATGAAACCTGATATCGTCTAGATGTATCGCTATTCTCGGATCTCTAAAAACCTTAACCTAATATGCATGCAAGCGTAAACTTATATACAAAACATAAAAGGTTCACGGTTGGACAGGCCCAAACCGGAATACAAAAAGCCTTATGCTAAACGAGCCCAAAAGACGCAATCTTCAAAAATGATCTCCAGCCCAACATTGACACTTTGTCAACGAATTAGTCTAATTTCCAAATGTGAAAGTTTATTCATTCATCATACAATTCTTGTTGTACGATTCCAAATCTCTATCCAATAGAAACTTGGGTGATGAGAAACTTTCCCTATTTGGTAAATTCTCGACATTTCCACAAACAACATAATTAAGAATCACATCCATTTGTTGTAAATATATGAACATCAATTCTTCATAACGATTTCATTGCAAGGAAATAAATAAATAAACACATCAAACAGGATTTATTTTATTTATAAAAGGAGAGGAAAACATTTGTCCTTACAATGCAAAATCAACTGAAAAACCATGTAATAAATATTACTAACAACTCTATCTAAGCTCAAAATCTAATCTTCGAATCCATGTCTTTGTGATTAGATTCATCTTGCTATTTCATCAAGCTTCCTCTCTTTTCATCGATCCTGCAAAACATTCAAATGCAATCTTATCACATTATGTATTAAGAATCAACGAATAGGAACTTAATCGAGTTAGATAGTGGATTTTACCTGAAGCAAAGTCATACTCTTTGACTCTCCCATCTTCTGGATTCTTCAGGTTCTTAGGGAAGACTTGTATCCAACGCCTTTTCTGTTGGCAGCAAACGCAGATCGGTTCTCCTAGAACGTCCTCGGAAGCATGGTTGGTTGACTTTCCCAACAGATACGCTCCATTGCTTTGCCAAATCATTTCAGATTCAGCAGCAATGAGCATGTAAGTTAGGTCAATGAGGCTTTCGTCATGAGCCAGCATATAATACTTTCTTTCCAACTCAATATATGATTCAGGAAGTGACTGCAGAACCCAGTTCACAGACAACTTATTCGGGAATGACACCTAAGATTCTCAACCTATCAATGTGTGATTTCATTCCTAGAACGTGAGCACACACATGTTTACCATCTTCATATTTCATTTCCAATAGGGATTTAGTGACATTGAACCTTTCAATTCTTCGATCTTGTGGGTTAGGGAGAACAACAGGAGGAGGAGGAGGAAGTGAAGCATGATTTCTTGTTCCTCGATCGAATCGTGGAATATCATCTTCATGTGGAATGCTTGTTCCACGGGAATTGGGAAGACCATAGTTGTCGAACTTTGACATCTACAAAATGGGAGAAAACAAACACAAGTTAGTTGATAGATTGAGTCCTTAGTAAATCACCCAAATGAGATACTAAGGCTTGGACCCAACAGAATACGCTACAACCTAGAAAAGGGATGTCGTAATCTAGTTGCAGAATATTTGAAGCTAAGTGAATGACGATTCACTAATTTCCACCATCAAAAAACGAAAAAGAAATTTAAGTTTTGAATCTGAAAACTCCTAGATCCTTTGAGATTCATTGAACATTTCAATGGCATGTTTAAATCTCGATATGCCCCTCTAGTTTGTGACTGGGATGCAGAGGATCACAAAGCGGGTGTGAATAACCATGCAAACTTACATGGTGCCCTCACATGTTACGATCACCTATTCAATGTGCCGGTAAACCACACACGCTTGACCGAACTATGAGAAACATTGAGTCGCCCCTTGCTACCTTTGCTTGGAACCATTTAGTGTTCCGGTAAACCAAACGCGCTCCACTAATGTCTTCGCAAGGGCACAAAGTATAATTTAATGGAATTGCATCAATTCACTTTTGCCTAAAGTAACTAAGATTGTGAATTTGTAAAACATTTAGTTACTTTTGTACTTCATTATACTTATAATGGAAGGTTTTGTCCTATCCTACCCGTTCGCCTAACGACCCTCCACTAGTCAAGAGTGCGGTGGGTAAGAGTGGATACCCATTCAATCGCCATTTTATATACAATTTACTTAAACACCCGTTATAGACCGGCTTCATGAACGAGGCCTACTAACGGTAAGACTGACTTTTACTCATACATATATATAATGTTAGACTTTTAATGTTATATATAGTATAAGGTGTATTTTACACTTTTAAAATACTAGGTGGTCAAATTTAACAATTATACTTTTAATTCAATTAAATGTAAACCAATACTTTTATGGATTTATTAAACCTCTTTTAATTATACGCCTTAATTAATTAATAAAACCATAAGGGAGTGATTTGAACTTTTCAAAACAATACTAGGGTTTTAGAATTCAACATTTCTAAATTAAAATTTTAATCAACTTTTAAATTCCAAATACTTGAGGGCAAGTTTTGAAACATTTCAAAACATTAGGTTTACAATTTAAATATACATCAAAATTAACTTTTAATCAAAATTTAAATTCTAAAACTTGAGGATAAGTTTTGAAACCTTTTCAAAAACATTAGGGTTTAACTCTTTAAATTTCAAAACTAAACTTTTAAGTTCAAATTTAAACTATAAAACCTAAAGGGGAAAATATGAAACATTTCATAACACAAGGATCAAATAACAAATAATATAAATTAAACAATTAATTTCATCATTATCTATATTTGACCTAATTTCAATTACTTGCAATATAAGTTACCCAGTTAATACAAATAATCAACTTTAATCATATAAGGAAGTTATTATCTAATCAATTGGTAATTATCTTTTGTTTAATCAAGGATATACTCATAAAATTGATTAAAATAAGATTTTATTGATCTAAAATAGAATAGGCAATTATCCATGAGAAAAACAGCAAGAAATCCCATAAATCCCCTCTTTCTGATGCTCGAACTCGCAGAGTACCCATATAGACTCGCCGACTAGGGGCCTACTCACCGAGTCCACAATGGGACTCGCCGAGTTCAACTAGCTGTTTGGCCAAAAAACGATTTTGCAACTTGAATAAACACATAATGCATCAATACAATAGAAACCAATCTAGGCTCTGATACCACTGATGGGTTTTAGTCATAAGGACATCCTATGTGCTCATACAAACCCTAATGCTTGGATCTAGGTTTCTCTGTTGTACATGCAATTTATCCAAGATTATAAACCCTAGATCTAGCATATGATAATCAATATTAACATAATAATGGGTTTAAGATATTACCTTGATTGTTATGTAGCAATAACAATCATAACTCCTTCTTGTGTTGACCTTAGAAAGCTTAGAGTCACAAATGCCACTCCTCTAATGGTTCACAAACACCAAGAGCAAGAGGATGAAGAGGAGAAGAGAAGGAGGCTGCCCAAAACCGTCCAAAACCCTACAGAACGAGTTCCATACATTTTTGGGGCTTAAGGGTTATATATGTAGTGAGGCTATTAGGGTTATCTAACAAGGAAACCCTAATTTGGATACTTAAGCCCTAAGCAACCCATGAACTCCTTTCCTTAAAGGCCTTGGACGATTTCTTATGGGTTTCCCCATAGAATTCGTCCAACCTTATAATATAAGGTAATGCATAGCCCAATTGCAATTATCTTATAATTACAATTCCAATCCCTTAAGTTTAATTAATCTCTTTTAGTCATAAATTTAATTCTTATTAATTCTTGACTAATATTAATTAAACAATATGATTTCTCCTTTAATATATTATTCCCATAATATATTAATAAATCATATGTAATCCTTTCTCTCCATAATTCATCCTATCAAGTTGCTTTGGTGAAGGTAACCCAAAAGGACCATGCACCATCGGGTCAAGTACATACCAAAATAGTTATGGACTTAGACACCAATTCAACAAGAAGGGGGTATGATAGACCCCAATACTGGTCGAAAGGACTGAAGGGGTATGCCAACACCCAGATATGTTAGGTAGTATATGACTTGTAAGTTTATGCACTAGGATGCTATGTGGTAGAGTATGGGTTAATAGTCCCCACTACTGGTCGAAAGGGCGAAAAGGGTAGGCCAGCAACCTGATATACTAGGCATGGTTTCCGTTCGATAGGACCGAACTGGTAGGATAGCACCCTAATATGCTAGGCAAGGTACTAGTCGACAAGACCGAAGGGGAGGCCAGCTCCCAAACATGCTAGGCAAGGTACCGGTCGACAGGACCGAAGGGGGTAGTTAGTACCCAGTTATTATATGCATTATGTGTAACGTCTTGTTCCTTCTTATGGAAGAAGAAGAAGACAGAAGCCTCAAGGGGGAAGAAATAAATCGATGAACTACACTCCATTTGCTACATTTTTTTGGTAATAAAGTCTCTAACATGATTATTCTTCTCTTAGATCTATTTTCTTCCATTTTATGATGGTTTTGGTTCAAGATCCTTGGTCCTTGGGATTGGGACATCCGAAGTGACTTATATCTCAGATCTGGGGTCTACGAAGGGTTCAATGGCATAAAGGTGCAAACTTTATGACCGTGGAGGCCCCATGCAAGCTTGTATGAAAGAACATGGCTTTTTTAGCCCTAAAAGATCTAGTATATTGTGCCTTGTTTTAGGGTGTTATCACTTGTGGACCAAGATTTATGTCTTAAAGAAGTTAGGGTTTGGGTTAAACACATTAAGAAGGACTAAGGACGGGTAAAGTTGGAAACTTTACCCTTAAGAGTGTATTCCCAATATGTAGATGAAGTTTGGAGCATAGATATGAAGGCTAGGAGCTTAATCCATTGGGATGGCTCAATTAAAAAGGGGAACTTGGCGAGTCCATGGAAGGACTCGACAAGTTAAAGAGGGCTGTCCCGATTATTATGGCAGGAAGAACTCAATGAGTTTGTAAAGGGACTCGATGAGTTGATTCAATCAACCATGAGTTTAAGCATTATAGGAACTTGCCAAGTTGGGAGATAACTTGACGAGTTTGGGTGAATAGGAGTTGACTTGACTTTAACATTGACTAGGATGTTGACTTTCACCAGCAGTAAAATAGTCATTTTACCCTAAGGAGGATTATCAGGTTTTGACTAAGTATTATTGTGATTTTGATAGCCGGTGAGATGTTGGAGCAACTATCAGATTTTCCTCACCGTGAGATTTCATAGACAACTTTGTAAGATGAGTTTTCTCATATAGGAACAGGTCTAAGGCACCAAGGTCGGCCCGTTTAGTTATTAGTAGTTACGGATTATATTCCGATGACGGGCGGGGCCCGATGTAGAGTTATATGTTTTTCCAGATCTTGATCCAGTGTCGGGGCGGTCCCAAAGAATGATTTTATGCCTGTATGCTTGATGTCTTTGTGATTCTTGCATGTGTTTGTTAGGTGTTAGGAGTTCCAGATTTTAGTCTGATGCCGGTGCAACCTTGAGGAATGTCTAGTTCGTATGAATGATAGTATATTGTTGCACTCCAATCTGATGCCGGGGCGGTTCCCTACGAATGATGTTATGCTTCAAGATTTCTGTCCGATGCTGGGGTAAGCCAGCCGAATGTTTTGTTAGTATGATAGGATAATATGTTTCTAGATCTCAGTACGATGCTGGTTGTGACCCGAGGAATATTTTCATGTTAATATGTGTTTTATGTTATATGTTAGTTGATATGTTATTATGTATGCCAAGATCTGCTCGATGCCGGGCAGTACCTGATACTGAATTGAGTTCGATGTCGGGCGGGGCTCGATGTCGTCAAAGCCGATGCCGAGCTAGAGTTGATGTAGCAGGGGCGGGCACCTAGATATGTTATATGTTATGTGTATGGTATGTGGTAGTTTGGGGGAGCTCACTAAGCTTCGTGCTTATAATTTTTAGTTTGGTTTCAGGTACTTCAACTAGCAAAGGGAAGGGCGCGGGGTGATCTCATGGCACACACCACAGTTTTCAGCATAGTATATTTACTCTGATATTTGATATGATATTTTGAAAACTTGACATATATTATGATGTTTTGAGATACATGTTTTATGATTTTATGTTACGATGATGATCTTTATGGTTTTAATAATGATTTAAAAACGAAATTTTTGGACGGTATTTTTTGGATGTTTCAAGTTGGTATCAGAGCCCTGGTTTGAGGGATTTGGGCACACTTTCAGGTGTGTCTTAACTCAATGTAAGGAATTGGTATAGAAATTTTCAAAAGAAAAAACATTTTATAAAAATGATTTTTGGGAAAAGAAAAGAGTTTTACAAAAACCAAAAAGAATTATGAAAAAGAGAAAAGGGTGTGGTGCATGCAATCGGCCGAGCTCAAGTAGTACTCCTAAATTACTGATACAAGCTTATATTATGATATGTTTATGAGAACTGCATGCTAGATTAGGAATGAGTATCTAGGAAGGATGCCTTATGTGCATATTATATGTTTATCAGCTTTATGAACTACATGCTATTAAATATTAGTCAATATGATGGCATGATTAGAATATGCTTGATTATGTGTACTCAATGCTCGAATACTGCTTGCTTTGTGCTTTTAGAAGTACTAATTGTATTTTATTAACTAGTTAACGAATATGCTAAATTACATATTCAAGGGACTAGATAATTTCAGAAGGTTAGGTCTAGCTCTATTTTGCAGCTCTTGTTTGAGTCCAACTGTTGTAGGGTAGGATCTCTCATTTGACGAATTATCTAGTCTGAGTGATATGTAATAGTATTCACGAGCTAGTTAAGGGAAGAAAGCATGGACTTCTTATGTAACTGATGGAAGCGAGTGGGATGGTGATTACCCTAGGGGAAGCTTAGGATGAGAGTAGCACGTGAAGCAGTAGTAGTAGTAGATGGGACTTTGTGGAGTTAAGGCTTTTCTTGAGGAAAGTACGGATATATATGGAAGGTACGTAGTATGGGCCCGTACTACTAAAATCAAAGGATCCGTACTTATGTAACTAAAATCTTATCTTTACTTATCTTGAGGAAAGTACGGATACAATACTTTCTAAGAGTACTAAATGTATCCATTTAGTACTCATAGAAAGGATTGTAGAGTCATTTTTACTTATCTTTCATCAAAGCAGGAAATATAGGATTTTCTGGAGGAACAGGCGAACTTTTCTAAATCAAAGCTTACAACTTACTACATTCTACAACAACTTTCTACAACGTACTTATGTCACTAAAATCTTATGAACTCACCAACTTAATTGCTGATAAACTCTTTGAAATAACTTGTATTCTCAGGAAACTAGCAGACAGGTACTTACGCTGGGAATTCAGAAGACGGAGCATGAGAGCTTCAAGTCTTGTTTTGTTATTTGGTTATGTATTCCATGTTTTCTGAACACACACATTGTAAAAACTTTCTTTCTAATGAAATGGTTGTTCATCTACTTTGATTACTATGAAGCATGTATTGTGATATTTAACACGACGTCCTCCACCCCCGAACATTTCCACCGTTCAGATTTTGGGGTGTGACAGATTGGTATTAGAGCATTATTTATAGTGAACTAAGTATATCAACTGATAAAAGATATACAACTATAAATACAATGGGGCTTAAATTCTCTGGATAATAATATATTTTAAGGATTTAACAATAAGTTATAAAAATATACTTACATGCTTATACATGTACACTAGAACAAGTATCACAAGAAAAACATAGCATAAGTATTTAAAGGTTGAATACTGCGGTCAAACCTGGATAGTTATGTAATCATAGCTAGAATCAATATTGGCTGATCAAGTATATTCACTCGAGATGAGAATGACATGTGTTTGGGAGTGATGAGGTGTTGCAAAAGTCTTAAAACTTACCTAATGCTAAGAGAATTCTAGATCAAGTACATAGAGTTAGAATCCTATAGGAGTATTCTATGATACTATAACACGATAACATGTTTGAAACATACTAAGTACATTACATTAAAAAATACTATAGGATTATTTTAGGCACTATAACAATAACTTATGTGATAGCTTAAAAGAACCTTACGGATAGGTCTATAATCTTGCAATGCATATTCCCAAGGATTTATATAATTGAGATTTTATACACTTAGAATTTGTGAGCTACGCTTCACTACATGTTCCTTGTTTGGTTATGGTTTTGGAGTAGGATCACTTATTCGATGGCTTATTTAATCTTAAAATGCATACAACTTGTATGCATTGTACAATTATCAAAGGACTAGGTAAGGATCACCCCATAAAGATACCCTAAATCTCATAGATTCTTTAGACACTTCCATTCTCACATGACAAACCTAGATAGATGTGACCACTTCCTCATAGTAGCCAGCAGAAGAGTCAATGAGGAACAAGAGCAATTTCATGAGAAGCTTTCGAAGAAGGGTCAACCGAAGTAACCAAAACGTCATAAACGTAACACTAATAAATAATAATCTTGGTTAATTCAATGACTTAGTGGAAACACTACTCAACCTATGTGTTAGGATTATTTTCTTTACATGCAACTGGTAACAGTTATTCGGGTCACAAATATTCATTCGAGGATAGCCATTTCTAATTCATGAAGTTTATTAGGTATAAAATCTTTTATGAATCGTTTCCAAAAACATGTGGAAGTCAGGCCCATATACACTCAGAACTAGGATAACCTTGGCTTTCAGCTTTCGGCTTATCTCCACTGCTATATACTTATTCCCTCTCATATTTGTATTCTTTTAGCAAAGATGTCTCCTCGCAGATCAAAAACACGCACTATTCCAATAACTCCAACTCAAACACCACTACCTCCGCCACAATTTAATACTACTGCTCTCTAAGAAACGATATACTCCGCAGTGGCAACTGCTGTAGCTCACTTCAGTGAAAGTGGTACCTTCGAATTTAGCCGCGATATCCACTTAGTCAACCTTGGAGCTACTCATGGAAACCCAAGGGAGTGTTCGTATAAGCACTTCATGAACTTAAAACCCATTTGCTTTAATGGGAATGGTGGAGTCATCGCTCTGATGTGATGGTTCGAGAAAACAAATTCGGTCTTCGAAATCTATTCATGCCCAGAAGGGAGCAAAGTGAAGTTTGCTGCCCGCACCTTCTCCGACAGAGCCCTAACATGGTGGAATAGCCATGTTAAGTCACTAACCCTATCAGTGGCTAACTTAATGGGTTGGGAGAACCTAAAAGAGATGATGCTGTAAGAATACTGCCCAAGGGGAGGAATTCAAAACCTGGAACAAGAACTATGAGAGCTCACGATGGTAGGCTCAGACATAGTGATGTACACTGATAGGTTTAGTGACCTGGCATCACTATGCCCCGGGATGGTTACCTCGGAGTGCAAGAAGATAAAAAGATACATCTGGGGTCTAACTTCCCCAACCCAAGGAGATGTGTTATCATCTAACCCAACGACATTCGATAACGCTAAACGCCTGGCTCAGAGACTCGTTAACCATGGAGTCCGCCATGGTGTAGAAGTCCTCGTTCCCGAAACATCAAAGGGAGAGGACTATAAACAGAAGTTTGGGAACAACAGGAAGAAGAAGCGAACAACATAGGAGCCCCCGCAAGAGCAACAAACAAGTACTATGTACGCCGCTACAACACTTGCTGCTCCAGGACCTACTAGTCGATATGCTGGAACCCTCCCAAAGTGTGGAAAGTGCAACTATCACCACACTGGAGTATGATGGTAAATGCAGTGTCTGAACTGCCACGGAAAGGGACACACGGTATGTTTCTGTAGGGCACCAGCTCAACGGATCTCACAAGTCCCCGAATTTGAAGAAAACCAAGTCTACTACGACTGTGGCAAAGCTGGACACTACTAGAGGGACTGCCCGATAACAAAGAACTCAGGTGCGAATGCACGCATTTTGATGATCACCACAGGAGAATCAACCCTAGAATCACCTTCGAGCATTGGTACATTTTCGAATTAGTTATTATTTTTAAAATAAATTTATATTTATATATAAGATTAAAACTTGGGGAAAACACTTAAAAAGTAATTATAATAACTCACATATTGAAATAGATAACAATATTCAAGATAACTAAAAGATCCATTCAGAGAAGCTATGATGGCATAGCATGTACATTAGGGTTGTGCATAGCTAAGATGTTGTAGACTTAAAGTGAGTGATTCCTACTTAATTATTGTTCCTTGTTTGGTTGTGGATTTGAGGAAAAGTTACTCAGTCGACCATCTTATTCATCTTAATTATTCATAACTTGTATATGACAGGCGATCGTAGTGGTACCAATAGGATCGTAGTATAAAGTATTGACACTAGTTATCAAAGCACTTTGGTTGTATCTACTCTCTCATCGCTATACGATACGTAGAAGACTAGAAGTATTAATATAAAAGGGTAAAACAGAAAGCACTAAGAACAGTTACTAGGAGTACATTGTCGAACACACTAAGGGTACATCATCGTATAACAAGAGTTCTTTCAAATCGACCAAACTTTGTTCAGTAAAGTGTCTGTTACTATCATTCATCATGAGTTGGTGTGGTTCTCACCATACTAAGTTCATATGTTTCTATCGCTTTGATCATCAAGTTCTCGAAACCTTTGTCATTCGTATCGAAAGTTCAACCTAAACCTCAATTTTATCTTTCATATTCTAAACCCCGAAGTACTCTTGCGAAGGGTAATTTGATCTCAGAAGTCGTATCGTCAGATGTCTACAGACCATCATGAAATACCACTCGTCCAACACACTAAGTTCGAGAATAGAGGCTAAGGACGAGTACAACCTACCTATCACAATTCATTGTATACGCGAGGGTGGTATATGATTATGATTACGCATATTTAGTATATGTGTTTCTGCCCTATCTCTTGTTCCATGTTTGGTTGTGGACCTGGGGCAGAGTCGTACATCCGACCGTCTTACTAATCCTAATTATTTATTACTTTTATACATGAGGTAATAATAGATGGACCAAGTACGAATCCTATCATGAACACTAGGGCAAAGTTGCCAGGTCTACGAGTGGGTATTCCACAAATCAGAGGAGCGCAACCCCAATAGAATAGTAAGAAAGCTAATTTCGGAACAAAATTCCATCTAATGGGGGGATGATGTGACAACATGAATTTTTTTTCTTTGAAAGCTCAATTACTCAACTCGACTGAGTGATAGGCTTATTCGGAATGAATTATAGCATGGTTAAAGGTCATTCTAAGGAGTTTTAGCGTAGAACACTTAAGGAATAACTGTTAGAATGTACCTGCTAGAGACACTGTTCAACAAATCAACACTTAACCTCTTCAAAAAGAGTTCAAGGCCACAACACTTGAGTTTACGGCCGTAATCTCAAGGTGAGCCATAAAGTATCCCTTATATTCTCATATCCTTCACTTTTCATTCATTATGTTACTTTCACCTCAAGAACACTCCATTTCTCTCTCAAGTATCATCCCGATTTTCATTCTAGACTATCAAAAGGTGTAAGTGTTCTTCCTTGATTTGTTGATACATCTCATTATCTAGTATCATTCAATGATTCCATCTATGAAATCATTCCATTTGCTAGATCTTCATGTTTCACCAAGAACACCAAGAACACACACTTGTTCTTGGTGGCTGAAAATTCCTCAAAGGCACTCCAAAGTGTCAGTATTCCATTTACCATCTATTTGTGCATGTTAAAGAGTAGATTATGGCCTTTAATCATCATAAAACTCATCATCAAAGAGAGTTTACGACTAGGAGTTTACACCTTGGTCGTAAATACTTTTAAATGTGGTATTTTGAGACCTAAACACTTCTAGACCATTACCAACCCTTAGAACGTTTAAACCTTTGAAACTCGGTTCCTTTAAGATCCAAGATGTGACCATTTGGTGAGTTTACGGCCATAGGGTTTTTACTGTGTCCTTAAAACACCTCAACACCCCCATTAAGTTGGTTTTGCTCATCCTTGTAAAGATCAATGGTCCCTCAGGTTTCCCTAGCATTCAAACACCCTCATATGCCCATTTCGTAGAGATTATGGCTGTGAGTTCACACCCTAGCCGTAAACACCTTTGCTTGGCGTTAAACACCATTTCGTGGCCTTAAACATCCGTTAGTTGAATCACATGTGATTTAAGATTTCATTCCAAGTGTTTCCTAGTCCCGTGAGGTGTTTCCTTCAATTTGGTTGCTTTTTGTGACAACCCGAAATCTATTCCGTCAGTTTTAACCTTTTTTCGTTATAAAGCTTCATTTTATTTAACTGTCCGTTAACCTTTTGGAAGAGGTAAATTATATGGGGAATATTATAATGAATTGCTAAGGGTTGAAACAAATTAGAAACACCCACAAAATGCCCTTATAAATGTCTAGTTACAACCAAGTAAAAATTTGACCGTTTAATCGGGTGCGACCAAAAAGCCTCGTTTAATGGTAGTATCGGGTAGAATTCCACTGAACCCAACTCCAAACCCTATATAAGGGAGAGTAAACTTCATTTCACCCTTTTGCCAGTCTCTCTCTATACTCTCTCTCTACAACTTATCTTCGAGTCAAAAATCGTCCGTTTCGAGCCCCAAACGAGTAAGCCACCTATCCTAACTTGTGATATAGCCTATATAGCATGCAAATTCGTGTTTAAGACATAAATAGAGACAAAATGATGTGTTTAAGGCCCAAGAACACTCTTGGACTGTGAACACCATTTAATGGGGTTTTTAAGCCCCAAAACCCCTCCATATTGCCCCTAAGGCTTAGATATGACTTTTAGGCTTACATATTCGGACTTAGAACAGCTTGGAACGAGTTTTTGGAGGGTAAACTTGAGTTTACAGCCCAAGAACATGCTTGGGCCGTAAATGATGGGTTTTGAGCATTCTAACACTTCCTAAGTGTACATGCAACCCTAATAACCTTGAATCTATGTTTGTCTATTTGTCATGCAAAGTTGAATTCCAAGGTTATATTCCTATCTAGCATACATGGGGAACAATTTTAACATAAAGTATAGATAGAATAACTTACCTTGTTGTTGTTTGTGTTCCTTGAAACCTTGTGAGCCTAGCACCCCAAGTGTGATGCCTCAAATGCTTCACACAACACCAAATGCTCTTGGAAGAACTTATGAGAGAATACTCACTTCTCAAAATCGGCCAAGCCCTCTTGATTCTTAGTGTAGTTGATTTTGGGTGGAGAATATATTACTTATATAGTTTTGACACATCTAGGGTTAAACGCTAATGTGCCATGACTCTTCATTTCCATGACCCATGGGTTTGTAACTCCCATGGAGCATCCATGGAGCATCCTATGGGTGGAACCCAACTTGATGGTCCATGGAGCCTTTTAGCCCACTATACAAGATATGGATGATTTACATAATCAACCCATATATTTAATTAGTTATCTTTTGATCACTTAATTAATTCTAAATTAATTCTTGATCAAACTAATCAAATAATATTATTAATATATTAGAACTTATAATATATTAATAATCTCCAAGTGTTATTTCTCTCATTTAGTCTATCCAATTGCATAGTGCCATGCAACCCAAATGGACCATGCCGGGTCGGGTCAAGTACATACCAGAAATAGTTATGGACTTAGACACCTTATCGAACAGTCTCCCACTTGGATAAGTCTAATAACTATTACTGCAAGTATGACTTCAGGAACCGATCGGCAATCGTAGCTCTTTTCAAGGTTTCTCGAAACTGAGAAGATGATGGTACGCCATTTAAGATAAGTGATCATATAATCCTCTGTTCTAGATATCAGTCGGACAAATACATGGAACAATGTCTTACTTATTGTCCAACATTTGTTTGACAAAGAACTTCATTGAACACATCAATTTAGTTCTGACCGGGCCCGGTACATAGGTCAAAACAAAATCATCGAGGGGCCCAGATATCAGCTTCTAATCCAAGAAGGAACAGATAAACTTCGACTCATATGTTTGTTCTACTACTCATTGAATTACACATAAGAGCGCGATTTTATAACATCGAGTTACCAATGCGTTTTTCGTACAATCAATGCATAACCAACTTGTAAGTAACAAATCATATCTCTAGGTTTAAAGATTTATATGATATTACCGTCTCACGATCACTCGAGATAGAATTCCATGAAGTGATTCCAGTGAGCGTGGGTTGAGTCCAATGCTTAGAACTTATGAGCACTCATGATTGTTGTAGCCTTGTCCCAGACCTCTACAACCAAACATGATAGTCTTGATTCATACCTACTTCCGACATATGACCGACTGTGGAGGTTTGAATAATATGTTATACCAAACAAAATTATTCTGGAAGTCAAAACATGCAAAAGAAATATAGTAAACGATCGACAAGAGATAGCAACACTTTACTCATAAATAAAACACTTTTATTCATCATCAAATGTCAATTACACTTTACAAATTTCGAGATTATCTAACTACTAAATCTAATATCATCCTTCAGCCCTATGCTCCGAGCATGCTGGAGATGCTTAACCCGAGTCAGTCCCTTCGTGAGGGAATCTGCCGGATTCTCATCTGATGATACCCTCTTTGCCACGAGGAGTCCTTCTTCGATCCGATGTCTGATGAAATGGTATTTTCTGTCGATGTGTCTGGATCTCCCATGATCCCTTGGTTCCTTGGCTAAGGCAACAGCACTTTCACTATCACAAAAAATTTCCATTGGCTCTTTAATAGCTGGTACAACTCCAAGGTCTCCAATGAAGTTCCTCAGCCATAAAGCCTCCTTTGCCGCCTCGCTAGCTGCAATATACTCTGATTCACAGGTAGAATCTGCCACTGTCTCTTGCTTGGAACTCTTCCAAGAAATTGCTCCTCCATTTAGGGTAAAGACCCAGCCCGACTGAGAGCGGAAGTTATCCCTATCAGTCTGGAAGCTAGCATCACTATACCCTACAACTCTCAAGTCATCACTCCCACCGAGGGTAAGGACCCAGTCCTTAGTCCTTCGTAGGTACTTGAGAATATTCTTTACCGCAGTCCAGTGTGCCTTGCCAGGGTTCCCCTGAAACCTGCTAACCATGCTCAAGGAAAAGGCTACATCAGGTCGAGTACACGTCATAGCATACATGATTGAACCTACAGCCGAAGCATAAGGTACTCGACTCATTTCTGCTATCTCAGCCTCAGTGCTAGGGCTTTGTGTCTTACTCAACTTGGCGCTACTCTGGATGGGCAACTCTCCTTTCTTGGAGTCTTGCATTCTGAATCTCTTCAGAACCTTATCCAAGTAGGTACTTTGACTAAGTTCAATTAGTCTTTTACTCCGATCTCTCAAGATCCTTATCCCCAAAATATAGGCAGCTTCACCAAGGTCCTTCATAGCGAAACACTTTCCAAGCCAGGACTTTACTTCCTGCAGGGTTGGAATGTCATTTCCTATGAGTAGTATGTCATCCACATACAATACCAAAAAGCAAACTATACTCCCACTAGCCTTGACATATACACAAGATTCATCTTCACTCCTAGAAAAGCCAAATTCCTTGACCTTTTCATCAAAGCAAAGATTCCATTGGCGAGGTGCTTGCTTTAATCCATAAATGGATTTCTCAAGCTTACACACTCTATTAGGGTACTCGTTGCTGACAAAACCCTCTGGCTGACTCATGTAAACATCTTTAGCCAACTTCCCATTAAGGAAAGCGGTTTTGACATCCATTTGCCAAATTTCATAGTGATGAAATGCGGCTATGGCTAACAGAACCCGAATAGACTTAATCTTGGCTACCGGAGAAAAGGCCTCATCATAATCCACTCCAGGAATTTGAGAGAAGCCCTTTGCAACCAGTCTAGCCTTATAAGTGTGTACTTTACCATCCATGTCGGTCTTCTTTTTGAAGACCCATTTGCACCCTACAGTCTTTCGACCTGGTACATTCTCAACCAAGTTCCAAACTTGATTGTCATACATGGATTGTATCTCGCTATCCATAGCCTCTTTCCATTTAGCAGACTCGGGGCCTGCCATGGCTTCCTCGTAGCTGTTAGGGTCATCTTGACTTACTAGTGTCTCATCACTAATAAGTGTCTCACCTTCTGCAGTAATATGGAATCCATAGTAATGCTCAGGTGCACTCCTAACTCTCGTGGAACGCCTCAGAGGTACAGATTCGTCAATTGGCTCAACAGGAGTTTCCTCCTCAAGTTGAGGGCTAGAGTTTAAAGTTCCATCACCACTTGACTCTTGAATTTCTTCAAGATCAACTTGCCTCCCACTGTCTCTTTGGCTTATAAACTCTCTTTCTCGAAAGACTCCTCTTCTTGCTACAAAGACCACATTGTCACTAGGTCTGTAGAAGAGGTAACCAAAGGATTGCTGTGGGTAGCCGATGAAAATACACCTCTCACTTCGGGGTTCGAGCTTATCATGAGTCTCGCGTCTCACGAAAGCCTCGCAACCCCAAATCTTGATGTGGTCTAGTTTAGCTACTTTACCAGTCCACATCTCGTGAGGAGTTTTGGCAACTTTCTTTGTGGGGACTAGATTAAGGATATGGGCGGCAGTCTCTAAGGCATACCCCCAGAATGAGATTGGTAGCGAAGTTCGACTCATCATGGAACGAACCATGTCCAACAAGGTTCGATTACGCCTCTCAGCCACACCATTCAACTGCGGTGTCTTGGGAGGTGTCAATTGTGAGACAATCCCACATTCCCTTAGATAGTCGAGGAACTCTGAACTAAGATACTCACCACCTCGATCGGATCGAAGAATCTTAATGTTCCTGCCCAATTGATTCTCGACTTCCTGTTTAAATTCCTTAAACTTCTCGAAAGTCTCTGACTTATGCTTGATTAAGTAGACATATCCATATCTACTGTAATCATCGGTAAAAGTCAAATAATAACGATTAGCATCTCTTGTGGCATGTTTGAATGGTCCACACACATCCGTGTGTATAAGGTCCAACAAACCTTCACCCCTTTCACACGAGCCTGTGAAGGGTGACTTTGTCATTTTTCCAAGTAAGCATGATTCGCAACTATCATTTGACTTTAGGTCAAACGACTCCAAGACTCCATCCTTTTGGAGTTGGCCTATGCGTTTCTTGCTTATATGTCCAAGACGACAATGCCATAATGATGCTTTATCCAAGTTATTATTATTAGGAGAATCAATACACAAAACATTATTTCCTGAGTTATCTACAATAGATACAGCTTCATACACACCATCACAAGGTAATGCTTTAAAATAAAGTACATTATTAAAGAAAGCATTAATCGAACCAACTTCATTATCAAACGAAAAGGTGAAACCTTGTTTGTAAAATGCATGAAAGGAAATAATATTTCTTGCCATTTCCGGCGAATAACAACATTTATTCAAATCTAAATTTAACCCACTACTTAGCGATAAAGTATAAACTCCAATCTTGGTGACAGGTGTAACTTTCCTATTCCCCATGATTAAGTTTATTCTTCCTTGCTCCACATTCTCACTTCTTACTAGTCCTTGCAAGTCACAACAAATATGAATACCGCAACCGGTATCAAGGACCCAAGATTTCGAATGGGGTGAGTTATTAGAAATGATAGTATAAATACCTGCATGGTTGGGTTTGACTTTCCCATCCTTTACATCCTGCTGGTACTTTGGGCAGTTTCACTTCCAATGAGCTTTTTCATGGCAATAGAAGCATTCAGCCTCTTTTGGGTCAGAAGAAGGAGTAATGAAACCTTTCTTGGTTCCACTTGTAGAAGAGCCATCAAGGGTCCGAGCGTTGGTACCCTTCGATGATCTCTTTCTCTTCCTCCCACGACTTTGCCCGATTGCCAAGATCGGAGTTGAGTCTGGAGTAGGAGTGAAGCAACCGACTTCCCCTTAAGACATGTTTCTGCGGTCTTGAGAAGTCCCTGAAGTTTGCTGAGGGTGACCTCTTCCTTGTTCATGTGATATGTCATGCGGAATTGATCATAGCACGATGCTAAAGAGTGCAAAATGATATCTATTGCATGCTCCTCAGGGAAGTTCACATTGAGCTTTAGCAAACGATCCACATACCTTTGCATTTTCTGCATGTGGCTCGTGACGGACTCTCCGTCCTTCATCATGGTTGTTATCATGGAGCAGATGACTTCGTACCTCTCTTGTCGTGCACTTTGATGGTATCTTTCCATCAAATCTTGGTGGATTTCATAAGGGTAGAAATCTTCATAAGACTTTTGGAGTTCAGCTGTCATGGTGGCCAACATGATGCAAGCCACCTTGGTTGCATCTCTTTCATGAGTATGAAAGTCAGCGATCTCCTGGGGAGTTGCAATGGACTCATCAATTTCCTTAAGCTCCTTGTCAAGGACATATTCTTTGTCCTCATAGCGGGTAATCATCCTGATGTTTCTGATCCATTTATTGAAGTTGGATCCATCAAAGGTGACTTTCCCACAAACTCATAAGAGTAAAGGAGCCATTAGGATTCGAGCCAGAAGCATTGTTTGAAGACATCTGAAAGAGAAGAACAAGTTTAGTTTAGATTTAAGAGAGTCCTTAATAAAACACCCAAATGTAATATTAAGGCTAGGATCCAATCACAATATAATATAACTTAGAAGAGGTATGCCGTAATCTAAGCTATACCATATTTGAAAGGTAGGTGAATGACGATTCACCAATTTCCACCACGAAAACCGAAATATTAGATATTTAGTTTTTATTGGTTTTAGAAATTCCTAGATTCTTTGAGATCCAATGAACTTTTCAAAGGCATGTTTCAATCTCGGGAGTGCCCTCCAGGTTTTGTGATTGGGATGCCGAGGATCACAAAACGAGGTGTGAAGTAACCATGCAAATCACTTGGTACCCTTAAAGTTTATCACTCAATCGATGTGCCGGTAAACCACACACGCTCCACCAACGACTTAGACAAAGTGTAAAGTGTAATTTCATGGATTAGCACCTTATTCACATTTTTCCTAAAGTAACTAAGATTGGGAATTTAATAAACATTTAGTTACTTTATTATATTCATCATACTTTGAATGAGAATTTATAAGTCCTTGTCTTACCCGTTCGGCTAACGACCCTTCACCAGTCAAGCAAGCGGTGGGTGAGAATATTCACCCATTAAGTCACCATTTTATAGGCAACAACCTTATACCCACCTTATAGACTGGCTTCGTGAATGAGGCGTACTAGCGGTAAGACGACTTTATTCTTATACATATATATATATAATTATTAAATCATCATAATATAAGTATAAGGGTTGAATTTTAACTTTTAAAATTCTAGGGGTTGGAACTTAAAGTTTTAACTTAACTTTACTTGTTCCAAAACTTGAGGGCAAGTTTTGTAACTTTCAAAACTTTTCATTTCTTGTAACTTATGAGTTTAATAGAGTAATAAAATGAAGACTCTTCATTTTTTCTAACCCTTGTGTTTTCTTAATGGTTTTAACTCAAGTGTGACTCTTGGTTTTCCATAACTTAAGGATAAGTTATGGACTCCATTAAAACACATTATGATCAAGAATTAAACTACCAAATAGGTTACAAATAATTCCTATGATCATCTAAAACATCATAAGAACAAGAACATGAATATGAACACAATCAAAAAATTACATAAAACTTTGTAATTTTGATAACTAGTTGTTGTAAATGAATTAGCAAAGACATTACACCACCAAAAACAAGTTTTCAATTACCAAAACAGTTTAGGGTAATGTTTCTAATTCATTTTCCAGCAACCGAATCGAAATTCTGCACTCAGTCGACCCTACTCGCCGAGTGCATAAACTGACTCGCCGAGTTGGTTGAAGATACTCATGGACTCGACGAGTCCCCCTATAGACTCGACGAGTCCATTCGCAGACAGCAAAATTTCCGATTCTGTTTTCAACTTTTAAGCACAAATAAGAACAAACAAGCCTAGGCTCTGATACCACTGATGGGTTTTGAGCATTCGAACACTTCCTAAGTGTACATGCAACCCTAATAACCTTGGATCTATGTTTGTCTATTTGTCATGCAAAGTTGAATTCCAAGGTTATATTCCTATCTAGCATACATGGGGAACAATTTTAACATAAAGTATAGATAGAATAACTTACCTTGTTGTTGTTTGTGTTCCTTGAAACCTTGTGAGCCTAGCACCCCAAGTGTGATGCCTCAAATGCTTCACACAACACCAAATGCTCTTGGAAGAACTTATGAGAGAATACTCACTTCTCAAAATCGGCCAAGCCCTCTTGATTCTTGGTGTAGTCGATTTTGGGTGGAGAATATGTTACTTATATAGTGTTGACACATCTAGGGTTAAACCCTAATGTGTCATGACTCTTCATTTCCATGACCCATGGGTTTGTAACTCCCATGGAGCATCCATGGAGCATCCTATGGGTGGAACCCAACTTGATGGTCCATGGAGCCTTTTAGCCCACTATACAAGATATGGATGATTTACATAATCAACCCATATATTTAATTAGTTATCTTTTGATCACTTAATTAATTCTAAATTAATTCTTGATCAAACTAATCAAATAATATTATTAATATATTAGAACTTATAATATATTAATAATCTCCAAGTGTTATTTCTCTCATTTAGTCTATCCAATTGCATGGTGCCATGCAACCCAAATGGACCATGCCGGGTCGGGTCAAGTACATACCAGAAATAGTTATGGACTTAGACACCTTATCCAACAGTAAACTCCTCTTCATGGGGAGTAAACTCATAATTGTGTGTTAAAAATGCCCTTAAACACACCAATAACCTTGGATTAAATTCTAGAATCAATCACCATCAAGCTAGGGACCTTAAACTCAATTAAAACAAATCCATAAGGAGTTGACGGCCGTAAACCCCTCATGGAAGGGTATCTAGGCCGTAAACTCCTATAACGGGGTTAAATGGTGCCCTAAACTCCCCATTTGACTTGGAAAAATGCTTAGGAATTTACCCTCTATCATTTAAGACTTGAAAACACCAAAAGAATGTGTGTATAGGAGCTTACGGTCGTAAAATCCCTTGCTTAGGGTCGTAAACTCCTCAATGGTCCATGTGAAGCTTTAAAACCCCTCATACAATTTAGATTTGGACCTAGCAAAATTCCACAATCGATATTAAGCCTTTAAACATCCTAGAACACTCTCAGCATGAGTTTATGGCCGTAAACTCATGGGGAGTTGTCCCAGGTCCGTAAACACCATAAGGTGAGTTTACTCTTGAAGAGTAAACTCCATTCCTAAGCCATTTAAGCCCTAAGATGTTACTCGGGACACCCCAAACACTTAACCAAAGTGTTTTCCGCTCTTTAGGGTGCGTGTATTTGTTTAATTAGTATATAATATACTAATTGAATGTGAACATATGTTATCATATGTTAAATAGGTGACAAAGTGTGTCCAAGTCCTTACTTGACACCGAGCACCGAACCGGCACCTTCGTCGGATCCACTTACACCAGGTGAGTTCATACACCTGAATGAACCTTTTAAATGTTTTTACATGTATTATAGGGGGGTGAATACAAGTTAAACATGCCAGTTATCATATCAATCACATGTGATTGATAACCCGCATGCACAAGAATTTACCACACTGTAAATTGTTTTACCGAGTAGGATACTTTAAATGGTCTTCTAAAATGTTTTCTCTTGTTCATAACTCTTATTTATACTGTTTTATCAAAGTTCACTTTGAACTGGTTTATAAAAGGTTTCCAAAGAATTTCTAAAGGTTTTCAAACTTATTTTACCAAAGAATACCAAGTTGCGACTTTCTTAAGTATAAAGATTTTTCCAAGGTTTTCATCAAAGTTCTCTTTCATTGTCGTATACTCTTGCTTGTTAGATGTTGCTGCTTCACTTTTACTTAGTTAAAACTCCTACTTGATAACGTTTCCACTTTGTGATACGCTTATATTTGGTAATGCCTATACTTCACGATTCGATTATCCGACACTGTTTGTTTACACTTTACGATTGGTTATTCCACACTATTCGTTCACACTTTATGATTCAGTTATTCCACATTGTACGTTTATACATGACGATTTGGTTATTCCACACTGTATGCTTATACTTCACGATTTGGTTATTCCACACGATTCGGTTATACATCACGATTCTGTTATACTTCGCAATATGATTCCACTTGTTACACACTCAAGCGTAGTTAGATGTATGTCAGTTCTTGTATAGATGCATATAAATAATGATTGAAGGACTTAGGAAGGCTTGTCCGCCCTATTTCCTTTTCTTCGTTGAGATGTTGTCTGGTGGAATCGGATGTCCATCCGAAGGTCGTTTGATTTATTAGTTATATATTATGTACACAAGCATAGGGATATAGGTTTTCTCTAGTCAGTTCAGTTAAGAGTCTCTACCTCTAGTTCAACACTGTATTGGAAACACTCTACCCACTATTTGGGATGCATCTTCGGGACACGACCTTCTCCATTGTCTAGTTGGTAACCAGAGTCCCCTATAGGGAGAGCAGACATTTTGTGTATAGATCTATACGGGATTGACACCCCCGCACCCTGACTGCTAGCTACAGTCCACGGGCAACCAAGCCAAGGGGTGACAAATGTCATATTTTATAGACGCTTGTAGGGTGTCAGGTACTCTAGTGTCGGTTACTATGGTTACGAGTATCCCAGGTTGCCTTATAATTCATGGCCTTAAGTTAACGGTATTATACCAACAATTTACACTGTATGTTGGGAACCCATTTTCAGAGTCATACTGTTTTTAGACCTTGCTAGTTGTATGTTTCATTTGATACTGTCTGCGGTCTGTATTCTCTGTTTTAGACCTTGCTAGCTGTATCTTTCATTTGATACTGTCTGCAGTCTGTATTCTTTGTTTTAGACCTTCCTAGTTGTATCTTTCATTTGGTACCGTTTGGGGTCTGTATCTCACTTTGTTAGACTGAGCCAGGCGTATCGTTAGTTCGATACTCTCATGGAGTCTATGATTCCTTTTGCCTTAGTCAGCAGTCCTCACTGCTGAGGCATATGTTATTTCTATGATTTCTCTTGCTTTCTTTAATAATCAAACTCAGTATTTTGATAATGATAGCGATTAAGGGAAAACTACTTTTTACCACATAACTCCGTCCAGTCTTGATAGAAGACTGCCTTTATTAGAGAAAATATAGGATTTTCTGGAAAAGACACTAATGTAATGGATACTCTAAAACTACCAATTTTATTAAAGTTATTTGAATAAAATGACACTAAATACTTATGAACACACCAGCATTTGTAAAAATGTTGATACTCGCTTTTCAACTAACTTGTATTCTCAGGTCAGCATTATACAGGTACCTCCCCGGAGCTATCGATGAAGACAATTTAGTACCAAGCTGCTTTTATATCATTTAGTTGTATTACTATGATATATTGTAAGGTAAACAATGCAAAACTATTACTATTAATGCAATGTCTTGTTGTACTTTTATTACTATAATGCATGTGTTGTGATAGTTGACATGACGTCATCCACCCCAGAACGTTTTCGCCGTTCCAGTTTTGGGGTGTGACAGATTGGTATCAGAGCATTGTTTATAGTGAGCTAAGTATATCAATTCATAAAAGATATACACCCTATAAATACATAGGGATAAAACACTCTGACCAAGAATTATACTTTAAAATATAACCATATTTTACCAAAGTATAACAACATCCAGAATCTAAACACTCGAACCCAAGTATCACAAGAAGAACAAGAATAAAAGTATTCGGATGTTGAGCATTGTCGTCAAACCCGGGCAGTTATGTAATCGTAAGCTGGAATAAATGTAACCTGATCAACTACATTTATTCGAGATGCGATGAACGTGTGCTTGGGATTGATAGTGGTGTTACAATAGGTCTGAAACTTACAAACTAGGAATGCTAGAGCCAAACATAAAGTTAAAATACTATAGGAGTATTTTGGAACACTAAAGGAGTCACATTAATCCCAGAATCATATTCAGAAGATAAGAAAACAAGCAAGAAATTAAAATACCAAAGGGGTATTTTAGGATACATACATAACCCTGTGTGAAGAACTAAAAAGATGCATATTGACATACCTACACTACAGAGAGTATACTCCCAAGGTTATATATAATAAGGATCCCATAGGCTAAGAATGTGTGGTTTCGCCCTATTTCCATTTCCTTGTTGGGATGTGGTTCTAGAGTAGTATCACATATTCGAAGGCCTATCGGATCAAGCTATATATGATTTGTATACCCTGTGTAATCGTAGCAGGATTTGATATGGATAACGTAGTGAAATGTTAATAATATCTTAGGATTCTTTAGACATTTCCATTCTCGCGCGAACCCTGTAGAAAACCCTACCCACTTCAGTACTCGGCAGAAGAGTTGATTCCGACCCCGAAGAAGTTCATTTAGAAGATTTCCATCTCGAAAGCGAATGAACTAGGTCGAGACTATTGTTGGGTTTTGAGCAATTTAACACTTCCTAAGTGTGCATGCAACCCTAATAAACCTTGGATCTATGTTTGTCTAAATACATGCATAATAATAATTTTTCCAAGGTTCATAACCTATCTAACATGGCATCGGGTACTTTTAAACATAAAAGAATTAGATGAGATTACATACCTTTTGTTGATGAGTTTGATTCCTAAGGAGTTTGAGGGCCAAGCACCAATAGTGTGAATGCCTCAAAAGGAATCACAAATCACCACAAACTCTTGGAAAACTCTGAGAGAGTGTATACACACTTATAAAATCGGTCACACACAAACACACCTACTAGTTACACTAGTGGCTATTTCATGCAACATAAGCATGCTTATATAGTGTACATGATTAGGGTGAAACCCTAATAACCCATGACCTTTCCTTTTCCAAGGATCCATGGGTTAAAAGCTCCATGGATCATCCATGGACTTCCATACAAGCCTAGCCCATTAACAAATGAGTGTTAGCCCACACCATATAAAACCAATAGCCCACAATCTAATTAGTCTTCCTTTTAATCTCTAAATTAATTCATAATTAATTTAAGACTTAAGACTAATTAAATAACACGACTTCATATTAATATATTATAACTTAAAACATATTAATAATCATATGTGTATAACTCTCATAAAATTATCCATAAATAGTTTGGATGAAATGCAACCCAAATGGACCATGCTGGGTCGGGTTAAGTATATACCAAATAAGTTATGGACTTAGACACCTTATCCAACATACTCCCACATGGATAAGGCTAATAACTACATTTGTGCATGTTACTTCAGGAACCAACCAGCAATCATAGCTCTCGAAAACTCCGTTGAACTATGAAGTGCCATTTTAGATAAGTGATCATATAATCCTATGTTCTCAGGATATCTGTCGGACAAATACATGGAACAACGTCGTACTTATTGTCCAACAGTTTGTTTCCCGATTTTCGATTTGTTTGACAAAGAACTTAATCGAACACCTCAATTTAGTTCTGACCGGCCGGTACATAGGTCACAACAAGATCATCGAGGGGCCCAGATATCACTTCTATTTCTAGAAGGAACAGATAAACTTCGACTCATATACTTGTTCTACTACTTGTTGAATTGTACACAAAGGCACGTTTTATAACATCAAGTTACTGATGCGTTTACGTGCAATCAATGCACAACCAACTCATAGGTAACAACTCATATCTCTAGGTCTGAAGATTTATATGATATTACCATCTCACGATCACTCGAGATAAATTCCATGAAGTGATACAAGTGAGCGTGGGTTTATTCCAATACTCATAACTTATGAGCACTCATGAATGTTGTAGCAACCATTGCTATGACTAAACGCATTTAGCCATCTACAAACCCGATTCATGACAGTCTTGATTCATACCTACTTCCAACATATGAACGACTGTGGAGTGTTTAAATAACTTAGTCACTCGGAAAGAATAACCTAGCTATTTTGGAAGTCAAAACATGCAAAGTGAAACACAATAATAATCGAATCCAATATGGTCTTAGAACCCTTTTGAATATAAATAGAACCACCTTTTATTTATCACCATATTGATTACACAATATTCATTGTATAATGTTTCAAACAATCAACTTAAGACTTGAATAAAAAAACAACATTCATCCCATGCTCCTGGCATGTACACTTTGTTTTTCTAAATAATAGTTATGCCATACTCCAAGTATGCACACTATGTTTGTCTATGATACTTACATTGTGATGTAGATCAATTGAACATGATTCCAATGATACTCATTTCACAATCCCAAATCCTTATTGTAAATGTGAGAATCCTCGATTCCTATCATTTACCAAAAAACTGTTTGATTTTAAACTTTTATGCAATGTTCCTCTTGTAATGATTATTCACAAAGTCACCAAAACCTTGTCACCAGTCATTACAGAGTATTCTAAAGAAGGTCAACTTCTATGGAACGGAAGTCTCATATTCAAAGTACATTGCTTTGAACATCCTTCTTGCATTAAGGTTTTCTAATCTTACATAGATTGAATAACTTCCACCTATGGAGACATTTCCATAGTCCCATTTTGACTATCACTTCCGAACAAGAGTTACTTCTTTTCAGAACATGTCAAGACGGTCCTTTCTGACAACTTACATCATACTTCCAACTTTCCCTGAGCAACCAATCTTTGGCAAACCTCAGATTGTCCTCGACAATTGCTTAATCACTTTAGTCATATCCAGTTCTAGACTTTTCCCTTCTAAGTGCCCTGAGCATCTGGAAAATTTAGAAAGGATGAATATTATAGCACATGAAATCGATCCTATATACGATGCATATAGGACACGATTCATGATGTCTCACATAAAGACATGATACTAGACCAGTCTTTTGCTACAATATTTTTTATTTGCCATGTTTTCAAAATTTAACTATGAAGAGGGATGTCGTAGTCATAATTGAATTTTGAGAACGCAATATATATAGAATTTCCTTAAGTCGAACCATTCAGACATAAAATTCATATATATGTCCTTGACTAAATATGATTAAAATGTCAATCTAAGCTTCTAGAATTGAAATGAAGTATAATTTTCTCTCCCTTAATTATAGCAAAATGACTTTTTCAACCCTTGCAACTTCACGAATTGAAACTTTTGTTTTTCTACAATTAACATTGCTAGCTTGTAATACTAATCATAATTATCATGCTTCCACTAACATGATGATTATCAGCATAACACTTATGCTCCCACTAGCTCTGACATATTTCCAAAAATCTGCTGGACTTTTGAAATTTAGATTCATACACCTTTCCGTAGATAGCTCATTTGTGTGTCTAAGCAATTTCAAGAACTATGAAAAGGGATGCCGTAATCATAGTCTCAATTTCTTAGACCTTTTCCATTTCTCACAACTCCATGTTAGTGTGCCGGTTAACCACACGCACTCCACTAACGAATTTTGAAAATGCAAATAACACAATTGATATCTACGTAACATCTACTTAGTGAAAGCGTTTCCTCACCATCATTTTCATGAATTGGAGAGAAATCTTATGACACTTAGATTTTATAGTGTATGAGTTCCTATCCATGTAAATTTGTCAAAACCATAATCACAAGATAAGGTTAGTGACAAATTCAGCCTTACATGGATTAAACTTGTTCAATCTTAGTTTCTTATCACCTTGGTAGCATAAGGCCCACTAATGCTTCCAAGTTGAACTCTGATAACTCACATGCAAATTCAACTTATTTGAAGTAGGTACAGAAATAAGAATTATGTCAACACGATAGGTTGCAAACCTTAAGTCGTGTGCTAGTGATAAATTATAGGTTTTACTCTTGATTAAATCTGGAAACTCTTTCATGATCTTTAAGGCTCCCACTGTCCCCTTGACATATAAGTTTCCCCAGTCAAGAACCATTCCTTGACAAAGCAAATATTCAAGCGATAGTGCGGATTCTTATGAAGACTAACACTTCACACAATTAGTCTTAGTTGGTCTTTGTCTCATCCAAGACATCACAACTTACCAATCTCAAATGTACAAGAGTAGAAAACATTTTACTCTTACATTTGACTAGTGTTAATAAATCTTCCTTTATGTCACTCAAGGTTACAATCTTGGAGTATGACTCTAAGAATTGTTTTGGAATGAAGTATGACTCATCTTCTTGATTTTAACCAATCCAACAATTCATGACCTCTCTTCTTAGCCATAACAATGCACTAAGACGTCCTTAGAGTATGAATTTGTTATATGGTTTCATAATCATTAAGATGATCATGAAATATGATACTAAAGTACTCTCCCATCCTTTCAGATTTGAGAAACTTTTATCTTTCTGCCTAATTTGATTCTTCTCATTTGTTTTGTCATACATTGTAACCTTTCCAGTGTTACACAATTATACCTATCCTCAAAAGTATAATCATATTTACTAATCTTTAGTAAATCATGATAAATCAATATTTGTGGTGGACCTTAACCAGTGCACACCCAGTGTACCTAATTCCTTAGTCCTTCAATTGACTCACATATACATGTGATCAAAGAATTAGTATTAATTTTCAAAGATGAAAATTCTCATTCATCATACAATACAACTTGTATGATTCCAACTTTCTGTCCAATTGAAACTTGGGTGATGAAAAACTTTCTTCCTTTGGTAAATTCAGACACTACCACAAATGAAAGAATCAAATCCATTTTCCAATATTGCTATTACTGGAAACATATAAGCAACAATTTTCCACAGATGCCATTGTAAGGATATTTTTAAAATAAATAAAATTAAAACCCTTTTTTTCTTTTATTTTAAAAATTTGCGGAAAAACGTATCCTTACAATCCACATGAAAACTTTGTTGTTATCTATTCATAAGCAATATATTATAACTCTTAAGAAACAGCTCAAAATTCTGATTACTGAACCATGCGATCGAAACCCACCTTTGCAATCAGAATCAACATATACTTACTTTAAGCTTCCTATCTTTTCTTTTGATTCTTAAAAACATCAACATGTGACCCATTCACATTGTGTAATAAGAATCTCCAAATAGGAACTTAATAGAGTCAGTCAGTGGACTTTAACTGAAGTAGAGTCAAACTTTTTGACTTGATCAACCTTATGACCTTTCAGGTGAATAGGGCAGCTTCGCAACCAATGCTCCTTCTTTTGGCAACAAAACGCATGGACCCTTTGGTAATGGCACATGAGACTATCTCAGAATTTTCCTTTCTCTTTACTATTTCGTCAACCGAATTGACTATAGCCGATCCCTTTCCATTGGTAAGAGAAATCCTTTTCTAGATATCCAATGCTACCATTGTCAATGTCCATTTAAGACTTGGGATGTTGTTCTTTTAATCAAATTTGCTTTAATGGTGTTCCAAATCATTGCTGATTCCACAACACCAAGCAAATAGGTAACATTATTAAGGGTCATGTCATAGTCTGTTTCATAGTAGTCCCTAAGAGACTCACTATGTTACTAAGAAAGTGATTGAACATCCAACTTTCACGAGAATTTGACACCCAACTCTCCCGGCTTGTCAATATGTGACTTTATCTCCAAGATGTGAGCACACATAGACTATGCTTGCCAATAGGGATTGAGTGACTTTAAACTTTTCAAGAACTTGTGGGTGAGGGAGAATAATTGGAGGAGGTGGAGGAAGTGAAGCATGATATTGAAGGACACCATCTTCAAGAGATTTGGGAAGATCATAGTTGTCTGAACCAAACATCTATAATGGGAGAAAATCAAGTTAGTTGTTTCAAAATCCTTAATATAAAACCCAACATGAAATATTAAGGCTAGGACCCAACATAATATTTTATAATTTGGAAGAGGGATGCCGTAATCCAAGCCATAAAATATTTGAAGGTAGGCGAATGATGATTCACTAATTTCCACCATGAAAAACGAAATAATTTATTAGGTTTTAATTGGATTTGAAATTCCTAGATATTTTGAGATTCATTGAACTTTTCAATGGAATGTTTCAATCTCGAGTGTGCCCTCTCAAATTTTGTGACTGGGATGCCGAAGATCACAAAACAAGGTGTGAATAACCATACCAATTCACTTGGTACCCTTAATATTATCACCTAATCAATGTGCCGGTTAACCACACACGCTCCATTGATCTATGGCAAACATTAAGTCACCCTTCATGGTCCTTACTAGTCTAAGTTAGTGTGCCAGTTAACCACACACGCTCCACCAACGACTTGGTAAGGTACAAAGTGTGAATTCCATGGGCTAGCACCAAATTCACATTTTTCCTAAAGTAACTATGATTGGGAATTAAAAAAAAATATTTAGTTACTTTATAATAATCATTATACTTTTAATGAGAATTTAAAGTCATTTTCCTACCCGTTCGGCTAACGACCCTCCACTGATCAAGCAAGTGGTGGTGAGAGTGGACACCCATTAAGTCGCCATTTTATAGGCAACAACCTTATACCCACCTTATAGACCGACTTCGTGAATGAGGCCTACTAACGGTAAAACGACTTGTTCTTATACATATATATATATATATATATATATATATATATATATATATATATATATATATATATATATATGTATGTATATATATATATATATATATATATATATATATATATATATAATTAACCATTAATGTTATAAATAGTATAAGTGTTGAATTTTAACTTTTAAAATTCTAAGTGTTAGAATTAAAGTTTATTAAAGTGTGTGAAACTTTTCCAAATTCCAAAACTTGAGGGCAAGTTTTGTAACTCTTCAAAACTTTTCATTTCATAACTTATGAATTAAAGGTTCATAAAATGAAGACTCTTCATTTTATGTAACTTATGTGTTTTTAATGTGTGTTAAAGAAAAGTGACCTTTGGGTATCCATAACTTGAGGAGAAATTATGGACTCCATTAAAACACATAAATGATCAAGAATTAATCCTAAACAATTCAGCAAATAATTCCTATCATCTTCTAAATTCATAAGAACATGAACATGATTATCAAAGTTTCAAGAATTATATGAACACATACAAAGCATGAAATTTTGATATATGCTATTGTAAATGGATTAGAACAACCATTACACCAACTAAAATAAGTTTTAAAACATCAAAACAGTTTAGGGTAAAGTTTCTAGTCCATTTCCAGCAGCAAAAGTCGAAAATCTGCATTCTGAACCTTCTACTCGCCGAGTGCACGAACCTACTTGGCGAGTAGGATGAATTTTGCCTTGGACTCGGCGATTCCATCATGTAGACAGCAAAAATTTTGACTTTTTCACTATTTTGCATCAAGTATCAAACAAAGAAGCCTAGGCTCTGATACCACTGTTGGGTTTTGAGCAATCTAACACTTCCTAAGTGTGCATGCAACCCTAATAAACCTTGGATCTATGTTTGTCTAAATACATGCAAAATAATAATTTTTCCAAGGTTCATAACCTATCTAACATGGCATGGGGTACTTTTAAACATAAATGAATTAGATGAGATTACATACCTTTTGTTGATGAGTTTGATTCCTAAGGAGTTTGAGGGCCAAGCACCAATAGTGTGAATGCCTCAAATGGAATCACAAATCACCACAAACTCTTGGAAAACTTTGAGAGAGTGTATACACACTTATAAAATCGGTCACACACAAACACACATACTAGTTACACTAGTGGCTATTTCATGCAACATAAGCATGCTTATATAGTGTACATGATTAGGGTGAAACCCTAATAACCCATGACCTTTCCTTTTCCAAGGATCCATGGGTTAAAAGCTCCATGGATCATTCATGGACTTCCATACAAGCCTAGCCTGTTAACAAATGAGTGTTAGCCCACACCATATAAAACCAATAGCCCACAATCTAATTAGTCTTCCTTTTAATCTCTAAATTAATTCAAAATTAATTTAAGACTTAAGACTAATTAAATAACACGACTTCATATTAATATATTATAACTTATAACATATGAATAATCATATGTGTATAACTCTCATAAAATTATCCATAAATAGTTTGGATGAAATGCAACCCAAATGGACCATGCCGGGTCGGGTTAAGTATATACCAAATAAGTTATGGACTTAGACACCTTATCCAACAACTATTGCATTCACCAAGTGCCAATATCTTTTTGGGACAGTGGTGAGAGATTCGCCTAAAACTTCCGAGATTCCAATCATCCATCATGAAGTGATGACACCCAGAGTCGGAATCATAAGGAAGGCGGAGTAGAAATGCAATATGTCCATACGAGAAGAGAACCCTAGGTAACTACCCGAAGGAAACCAACGATGGTCCTAGTCAAAGATACGAGGCAGACAGAGGGAGCTAGTGCATGGAACCCGAGAAGTGTCTTTTCTTGGTGTTCGTCACGCTAATACATCCATAAAATAATACAATTTAGTGAGTTAGTGGTTACACTACCCACGCTATGTGTTAGGTAAGTCGTGTTTTTCCCCGTTGCCAGTAATACGCTTAGTGCGGATCCCCACACCTTTGTCGAGGTTGTTTAGCCGTAAGTCTTCATAAGCCTCTTTTCATGTAGTCTTCGTTCCGAACAGTTCTCAAATATCTCCAGGTTGGAGAGTGAAACCTTTCCCACTATAAAGGTACCGTAGTAGGAACGACTCCTATCTTATGGCCTTTTTCCGATACTCATACTGCTACCTGGTACACCAGGACTACATCATAGGGATGTAGGTCGACACTCAGACATCCAATACCCGAGGCACGGGAAAAACCTATGTCTAATACAATTAGGATAGATGTGTCCAGGGTTAGCCATTGTTTCTCATTTTCTTGCGTTCCTTTCCATGTAGGAAAAACCATGCCTCCGAAGAAGCGCAACCTGTCCGCAAGCAAGAAGCCTGCCCTCCTATTCGACGAAGCTACGTTCCAAGCTGCAGTCTCGGCAGCCGTAGCAGCTGTCATGGCTCACCTGAATGCTAACGATTCCAATGTTAGCAAGAGCCCTATCGGAATTTCCTATCCTAGTAGTAAACAGCAACAACCAACCTCTGAACACCCAGCCACCCAAGAACCTCACTCAAACCCGCTGAAGAGAAAGATCAAGATCGAGGAGGGAAGTACCTCGGCTCAAGGATCTTCTGAGGGGCAACGAGCTGAGACAGTCAATACCCCTGTTAATCTTTCCCTCCCAACCTCAAAAAGACCATACCTAGGAAACCTTCCCTACTACAGTAAGTGCAGCTACCATCATCATGGTATATGCCGGGAACTCTATTGTGCTAGGTGCCACATGTTGGGGCATACTGCTCGCGTCTGTAGGACCCCGGTTGAATTTATTACATCAACCACCAATGTGACTGCCAATCCAGTTTGCCGTCTATGTGGTGAAATTGGACACTTCAAGAAGGGCTGCCCAACTGAAGGAAAGGACAAGGACACATAAGGAGTCTAACTATAATGCTTAGGGAGAAGCATCAAGGAAACCGGTAGATTTTTGGTACGTCTCTCAATCTCAGATAACTAAACTGAAAACATTAAAAGACTAATTCAAATGTAAATACATTTTCATAAGGCAAAAGTCACAGCACTGTTATGAAATTAAAAAAAAGAATTCATTAGGTAAAACTATAATGGCTAAAACATATACGTTACGGCCATGTATAGTTAAGATGGATAGACCTAGAGTGAGTGAATGCCACCTCATTTACTGTTCCTTGTTGGGTTGTGGATTTAGGGTGGAGTCGCTCAGTCAACAGTCCTCTCCACCTTAATTATACATGAATAGTATATGTTAGGCGATTATAGAAATGCCTCGTGAGAATCCATTCATGAAAAGATACTCTACTCAGAAACAATTAGGACTCTCTATACTTCCGCATCGACTCTATCGATCCTCATTTTATGTCATGTCGAAGTATGCCAACTTCGACGACTCTATCGATCATGGTTTGACTTCGTTCAGCCATGTGTAAATCCTTAGTGCTGTGTAAACAGAACTTTTTCCATAGCCCTTTCGGCAAATAAAGGTTCTTCCGAACCTAATCATAACACAAGTAAACAAATCTAATGCGATCCGTCAGTCGTCCCTTTCACCTCAAACCTTCCGAAGTATTGAGGAGAGGGGTACCACGCGCTGTTGACCAACCCTCCATAGACAAATAAGAAACAAAACGAAAGACACTGCATGCATTCCGGAAGACGATAACCATTAGAAGTATACCTAGTAGATTCCATAGAAAGGCCCTTCATCCTATTCCATAAAATAGGAGCTGGAGTCAAGAGAACCACTGCAGGTTGAGCTACTATAATGACCACAAATCCGAAATTTGTTGTCATACCGGTTAAGCTCACATGATAACTAATACCCTCAGTTGGTAAAGAGATTAAAGTCCGAGTAATGGAACCCTATACTCACTAGATTTGACCTAGACCAAGAAAAACTCAGAACCTTCGGAAGAGTAGTCGCAGTAGATGCTCGCACTACTCAGGAACTTCGTCCACCCTGTTACAGACAAGTGGTACCTAGGATCCTCCACCCTCTCGCATGGAGGAAATCGTCGGCGCCCCGTAGACGATAGACCTCATTCCCCGAAGTAATGTAACACCGTAAATTTCAAAACAAATTTTTCAATTTTTATAAAACATAATTCCATCAATATTCATCAAACAACCATTTTAATTATCCAAATAAGTCAATACAAAATCCCAAGATCATAATGTCAAAACTCCGAGCGTGTGTGTGTGTACGGATCAAGTCGGCGCCTTCCCGCGGTCGTCACTAGTACCTGAAACAATAACAACAAACACTGTAAGCACAAGGCTTAGTGAGTTCCCCAAAATACCACCCATAACACATATTAGCCACTCGAGGCCATAACTCTGTGGGTCCGTGCACCCAAACTCTGTGAACCCTCAGGTTCTAGCTCTGATAAACATGCACTACATAAATCACATAGAAACAATGCAGTACAACACATAACATGCATAGCATATAATACTCTATTACATAACTCAGGTTACCTACTCAAGGTAATATAGTATAGTGAGAAGACTCACCTCGCGTGTCTCGGTAAGTCGTAAATCTGAAATCACTAGCGCTCGATCCGCCGAGCTATAGTCCTCCTATAGCACAATACATCTCTAATTAACACTTTCCCAACTAAGGTTGACTACACTATAACAAGTCAACTTAGGTCAACGCTGGTCAACGGTCAACAGTCAACTTTGACCGGACTCGGTGAGTGCACTATAGCGACTCGGCGAGTCTGAGCGTATACACTGATTTCCCTGGAATCCTCCCTTGACACGTCGAGTATTCTCCTAACTCAACGAGTTCCACCTGACATGAGTTGTGGGGCCACCACGACTCAACTCGCCGAGTCTCAAGAACAACTTGGCGAGTCCAGCTTGACTCAGTCCACCTGTCCACTCTGACTCCCCCCTGACTCACTGAGTCAACCCTCCCCAACTCGGCAAGACCACTCGCTGTGTGGTTGGGCAACATTCATACTACTCGCCGAGTCTGTTCTTCGGACTCGGCGAGTCCGTGCCATGCAATGACTCAAACTTGCTCATAAGGTCAGATCCAGTCCATTAACCCATAGATCCAGTCCTTCCAAGCTCATTTAGCACGTAAAGTCACTATCTTGATGCACATACAATCTCTATATGACCATATATGATGCTTTTGACCCATATACTACAACTCAAGGTCATAAACTCCATTGCTATACATAAAGCTTGATGAGTGAGGCTCTCTGGACCCCTATGGATCCAGATCCAGAGCCTCAACACAAGAAGGGAACTATTTGGCATCAAATCAACCCAATAATGTCCATAAAAACCCTAAATCCGATTATACTTCACAAAACAGAAGATAAGCTGAAATTATACCTCTAGATTGATGATATAAGCTTCAAATCCACAGTATAGCAACCTCCTTTGCTTCTTCTTGCCTAGAATCTCCTCCTTCTTTGCTAAATGACACACACAAGGTCAAGAAATGCTTCCTTTCTCTCTCAAAACGTTCAAGCACTCAAGGGTTTCTCTCTAAGGGTTGGGTGAGCACAAATGACGGCCATAAGGCCCTTTAAATAGGTCTCAAACCCGAGAATTTAGGGTTTCATTACTCAGCGCAGACTCGCCGAGTCCATATCCTGGACTCGCCGAGTCCAGGCGCGATTCTTCGTCCAAATCCGCGTCTCTACTCGGCGAGTCTGAGCTCCAACTCGCCGAGTCCCCCTCATAAATCAACAAAAATACCATTTACACGATACCTGATAAAAGTCCGGATGTTACAAGTAAACACTAGAATACCGAGAACCATAGGATAACCTCCGCAGCCAGGAATACTTGATCAAAGTGTGAACGTAGTTGCGTTAAGCCTCATGACCCAGATCCCGAAGAGATTATAGGCTTGACACCTGCCTTGGTGTTAGTCGAGGGGTTATGCAGGAGCATGCGTTTTTCGCACTAGAGTAAACCAACGTCTTACAGATTCAATGGACTACTAGGTGTTCCATGAATATTATCTCGCGCAGAAATAGTAGAACCACCTCCTGAGGTAGTCCAACACTTGTCCGGTGAAACCCTATCTCCCCGACCCTAAGGGTTTCCGTATCTCAAGAATCGTTAGTGCAAGTTCAATTTGCACGGGCTTGAGATAGACACTTTACAGCAGACAGATAACTGTAGATACGCAACCCATTCGATGATCTAGAAAGTCTCTAAAAGCGAATTCACAGGAAACGAGAAACTAAGGACAACCCGAGCTTCCTAAGAACCAACCTGAAGGACTACATTTCAGTATGAGAGAGAGAACGTTTAGAAAATCGGAATGGCGATCACGCCAGTTATGATCTTGACACAGATTTACACTATGTTCTAGGTACTAAAGCTCTACCCTTCCGAGAGCTTAGAACCACGTGAGATCCTTTATGGAGATTGGTCCAACCCTCGTCTGACCACTACTACTTTCGGATACTCCACAAGTTTCACACCCAATCGATCCACTCCTTAGACTTGATATGTGTTCACCCGACGTCATTCTTCGTATCCCACTCATCTTGATAGAAACCATTGAGAAGCCTAACCTTGTAGATACATCGGTTGGAACCTACTAACTACACGAGATGGAATCCGTATCCCGTAGGTGAAGGTTTCTTGGATTGGCAAACACAGACCAGAGATCACTTGGAAATGCGAGGACAAACCGAATAGGAAGTACCCTACTACCTCTACTCGGCCATTCATACCTACTTCCTTGCCTAAACCTGAATGTCGGGATGAAATTCCCTCTAATAGGGGGATGATGTGACAACCCGAAATCTATTCCGTCAGTTTTAACCTTTTTCCGTTATAAAGCTTTGTTTTATTTAACTGTCTGTTAACCTTTTGGAAGAGGTAAATTATATGGGGACTATTATAATGACTTGGTAAGGGTTGAAACAAATTAGAAACACCCACAAAATTCCCTTATAAATGTCTAGTTACAACCAAGTAAAAATTTGACCGTTTAATCGGGTGCGACCAAGGAGCCCCGTTTAATGATAGTATCTGGTAGAATTCCACTGAGCCCCAACTCCAACCCCTATATAAGAGAGAGTAAACTTCATTTCACCCATTTTCCACTCACTCTCTATACTCTCTCTCTACAACTTAGCCTCGAGTCAAAAATCGTCCGTTTCGAGCCCAAAACGAGTAAGCCACCAATCCTAACTTGTTATACAGCCTATCTAGCATGCAAGTTCGTGTTTAAAACATAAAATAGAGACAAAATGATGTGTTTACGGCCGAAGAACACTCTTGGACCGTGAACACCATTTAATGGGGTTTTTAAGCCCCAAAACCCCTCCAAATTGCCCCTAAGGCTTAGATATGACTTTTAGGCTTACATATTCGGACTTAGAAGACCTTGGAACGATTTTTTGGAGAGTAAACTTGAGTTTACTGCCCAAGAACATGTTTGGGCCATAAACACCTCTTCATGGGGAGTAAACTCATAATTGTGTGTTAAAAATGCCCTTAAACACACCAATAGCCTTGGATTAAATTCTAGAATCAATCACCAACAAGCTAGGGACCTTAAACTCAATTAAAACAACTCCATAAGGAGTTCACGGCCGTAAACCCCTCATGGAAGGGTATCTAGGCCGTAAACTCCTATAAAGGGGTTAAATGGTGCCCTAAACTCCCCATTTGACTTGGAAAATGCTTAGGAATTTACCCTCTATCATTTAAGACTTCAAAACACCAAAAGAATGTGTGTATAGGAGCTTACAGCCGTAAGCTCCCTTGCTTAGGGTCGTAAACTCCTCAATGGTCCATGTGAAGCTTTAAAACCACTCATACAATTTAGATTTGGACCTAGCAAAATTCCATAATCGATATTAAACCATTAAACATCCTAGAACACTCTCACCATGAGTTTACGGCCGTAAACTCATGGGGAGTTGTCCCAGGGCCGTAAACACCATAAGGTGAGTTTACTCTTGAAGAGTAAACTCCATTCCTAAGCCATTCAAGCCCTTAAATGTTACCCGGGACACCCCAAACACTTAACCAAAGTGTTTTCCGCTCTTTAGGGTGCGTCTATTTGTTTAATTAGTATATAATATACTAATTGTATGTGAACATATGTTATCATATGTTAAATAGGTCACAAAGTGTGTCCAAGTCCTTACTTGACACCGAGCACCCAACCGACACCTTCGTCAGATCCACTTACACCAGGTCAGTTCATACCCCTGAATGAACCTTTTAAATGTTTTTACATGTTTTATAGGGGGAATACAAGTTAAACATGCCAATTATCATATCAATCACATGTGATTGATATCCTGCATGCATAAGAATTTACCACACTGTATACTATTTTATCAAAGTTCACTTTGAACTGGTTATGAAAGGTTTCCAAAGAATTTCTAAAGGTTTTCAAACTTATTTAACCAAAGAATACCAAGTTGCAACTTTCTTAAGTATAAAGATTTTTCCAAGGTTTTCATCAAAGTTCTCTTTCATTGTCGTATACTCTTGCTTGTTAGATGCCACTGTTTCACTTTTACTCAGTTAAAACTCCTACTTGATAACATTTCCACTTTGTGATATGGTTATATTTGGTAACGCCTATACTTCACGATTCGATTATCCCACATTATTTGTCTGCACTTTACGATTTGGTTATTCCACACTATTCGTCACACTTTATGATTTAGTTATTCCACAATGTACGTTTATGCATCACGATTCGGTTATTCCACACTGTACGCTTATACTTCACGATTCGGTTATTCCACATGATTCAGTTATACATCATAATTTTGTTATACTTTGCGATATGATTCCACTTGTTACACACTCAAGCGTAGATAGATGTATGTCTGTGCTTGTATAGATGCATATAAATAATGAGTGAAGGGTTTAGGAAGGCTTGTCTGCCCTATTTCCTTTTCTTCGTTGAGATGTGGTCTGGTGGGATCGGATGTCCATCCGAAGGTCGTTTGATTTATTAGTTATATATTATGTACACAAGCATAGACATATAGGTTTTCTCTAGTAAGTTCAGTTAAGAGTCTCTACCTCTAGTTCAACACTGTATTGGAAACACCCTACTCACTATTTGGGATGCATCTTCGGGACAAGGCCTTCTACGTTGTCTTGTTGGTAACCTGAGTCTCTTGTAGGGAGAGCGGACATTGTGTGTATAGATCTATACGGGATTGACACCCCCGCACCCTGACTACTAGCTACAGTCCATGGCCTACCAAGCCAAGGGGTGACAAATGTCATAATTTATAGACGCTTGTAGGGCGTCAGGTACTCTAGTGTCGGTTAGTATGGTTACGAGTATCCCAGGTTGCCTTATAATTCATGGCCTTAAGGTAATGGTATTATACCAGCAATTTACATTGTATGTTGGGAACCCATTTTCAGAGTCATACTGTTTTTAGACCTTGCTAGTTGTATCTTTCATTCGATACTGTCTGCGGTCTGTATTCTCTGTTTTAGACCTTGCTAGCTGTATCTTTCATTTGATACTGTTTGCGATCTATATTCTTTGTTTTAGACCTTACTAGTTGTATCTTTCATTTGGTACCGTCTGGGGTCTGCATCTCCTTTTGTTAGGTTGAGCCAGGCATGTCGTTAGTTCGATACTCTCCTGTAGTCTATGATTTCTTTTGCCTTAGTTACCAGTCCTCACTGCTGAGGCATATGTTATTTCTCTGATTTGTCTTGCTTTCTTTAATAATCAAACTCAGTAGTTTGATAATGATAGCGATTAAGGGAAAACTAATTCTTACCACATAACTCTGTCCAGTCTTGGTAGAAGACTGCTTTTATTATAGAAAATATAGGATTTTCTGGAAAAGACACTAATGTAATGGATACTCTAAAACTACCACTTTTATTAAAGTTATTTGAATAAAATGACACTATATACTTATGAACTCACCATGATTTGTAAAAATATTGATACTCGCTTTTCAAATAACTTGTATTCTCAGGTCAGCATTAGATAGGTACCTCCCCAGAGCTTTTGATGAAGACAATTTAGTACCAAGCTGCTTTTATATCATTTACTTGTATTACTCTGATATATTGTAAGGTAAACAATGTAAAACTATTACTATTAATGCAATGTCTTATTGTACATTGATTACTATAATGCATGTGTTGTGATACTTGACATGACGTCATCCACCCCAGAACGTTTCCGCCGTTCCGGTTTTGGGGTGTGACACTTTTAAACCCTACATTTATGTCAATATATGCCATTATATGTCATTTAGGATTCGTTAAGTCTCGATACTTCATTCGTGGAGCTTCTCATCCTTACCCGCATATTCGCTTGAATCACCCACATTAGGTGAGTTCATACCCCGTAATCAATCTTTTAAGCTATTTTAAATGATTTTAAGGGGGTGAATACAAGTTGAACATAATTGATAATTGTGTAATTGTTTGTTAAACATCTTTCAAAGGTTACTTATGCCTTTTATAAGTGATCAGAACATTTCAAGATCTATCAAAAGTTATGTTACTTTATAGTTTTACAAAAATCCGTTTTTAAAGTACAAGCATAACTTAGTATATAAATGACTCTTTTCAAAAACAATTCAAGTAAAACATTAGTAAACTATAAGAGGTACAATTTATAGGTTTAGTCCGTACTAGATACAATACACGATAACATAAGAGAACATACAATAAAGAGAAACACGGAGGAAGATAAGATACACGATAACAGAAAGAACATACTAAGACACTATAACACAACGAACATACTAAGTTGCTTTAGCATGCAACACTTACATGATATATCTATACCAATAATCACTAAAGCATTGTTCTAAACAAAAGGTGATAACTTATTGGGTATACATGATCATATAACTTTAATGTGGATTACATGGCCTAGTAACTGGTTTGCTGAAGTCGTGTTTGGTTCCCAGAATCTTTTGACAGGGAGAGCATATAGTATGGGAACTAGCCTTCACATTATGAACTTAATAAAAAAATATGTTTCAAGGTATAATTAGTACGTCAGAATGTTAATTCATAAGACAACCGAGTACTTATATTTTTCCATTCCTTTCATAAAGTGACAGTTCAACTTGAAAGTTAATGCAAACTATTATTGAGTTAAGATGGTTATAAACTAGGGAAAAGATTACATTTTACAAATGACAATCAGAACAGTCGAGTCTAGTACATTCAATCAAAATGCTAACCTTATGATTCCTTAGTGTATACATGAAGAGGTATATATTAATAATATTTGAGAGGTAATAGGATTTGTGCTTTCTACTTCATTTCGTGTTCGTTGTTTGGTTGTGGGCTGAGATCAGATTCACTAAACATATTATCCATTCGATATTAGGTTTATATATGTTCCGTATACATCAAGTCATCATAAGGGGTACCATGTATGGGTCAAGTCATAGGATACTAATTCAATGCACAGTTTTCTAGTACGAAACATACTTTTCAAAACAGAACTTCTGATATGCAAAACTAGAAACTTACCAGTAAAGGGTTTAATCCATTTTATTAAACCATCATTTTAAAGGACCTTAGGTAGTTAATTCGACAATACCTTAGTTTATACATCAAAGGTTATATATAATTATTATCTAATAGGTAGTTGCATATGTGCCTTCTGCCTCATTCCCTGTTCGTTGTTTGGTTGTGGGCTTAAGGCAGATTCACACAATTAACTATTTGTTCGATATGTGATTATCTATGGCTAGTATAAACTAAGTGATAAGGGTTTTCTTAAAGAATCTTTTCATCAAATATAAAGGAACTATTATAGTTAATTCCATGAGTACCAAGTGATTACACCAGAGTTATATACAACAAGGATCTAACAACCAATGGGATGTGTGCCATTCGCCTTATTTCCTGTTCCTTGTTTGGTTATGGGCTTGGGGCAGATACACACAATTGATTGTTTGTTTACTCTGAGTTTTATATAACTTGTATCAATTTAGTACTCATAGAAAGGATTGTAGAGTTATTTTTACTTATCTTTCATCAAAGTTGGAAATATAGGATTTTCTGGAGCAACATGCAAAATTTTCTAAAACAAAACTTACAACTTAGTACATTTTACAATAACTTTCTACAACATACTTACATCACTAAAATCTTATGAGCTGACCAGCTAAATTGCTGAGAAACTCTTTCAAATAACTCGTATTCTCAGGAAACTAGTAGACAAGTACTCACACTGGGAATTCAGAAGATGGAGTATGATAGCTTTAAGTCTTCTTTTGTTATTTGCTTATGTATTTGTTTTTTTTATGAACACACTCATTGTAAACACTTTCTTTCTAACGAAATGGTTGTTTATTTAATTTGATTACTATAATGCATGTCTTGTGATACTAAACATGACGTCCACCACCACTGAATGTTTATGCCGTTCCGGTTTTGGGTTGTGACAGCCTTCAAAATGCACAATATAAGCATTCCATGGCCTCCAAAATGTAAAAATCCCCTACACTTTGAAATGAAAATGAAGATGAAAAACGAATAAACCTTCTTGATCAATGAAGCTTCCAATTTGGATTTCTTTAAGATCTTTAGAAAAGGAATTATGTTGATAAAAGATATGAGAACCTAAATTTTTGTGGCACTTATAGTCATTTGTTCTCGTGGTTGTATGTGACAACCCAAAATTTCCATTATGTACAAACATAATCACTTCAATAGAAGTTATAACAGTCACAATAAATTTTCAGACTTTTTCGTGTAAGTTTGAGTAATTGAAGGTTTAACACTTAAGGAGATATCAGGAGAGTGGATACACTAGGGTTTTGTGCAACACTGTTATTCCAACACTCTATTATAATAGAGATCATTTCGGGAATAAAATATTTTTTGCCAAAAATCTCAATACTATAAATAGAATTCTGAACCAATTTCATTCATTATTCACTTTTACAACTAGAGAAAAACCATTTTCTCTCTCACGAATCTTCGAGTTTTTATCCCAAATCGTGAGTACCTCTCTCTAGTAGTGCTATATAGCTTATAATGCGTTCATAACATACATTACATAGCTAAACAACTAGATTTAGGAGTTTACTCCCCAAGGTGTTCATGGGCGGTAAACTCCCGAAACAATGCCTGGACCTTCCTTTGTGTTATGCTAGTACCTTAGACTCATATATATATATATATATATATATATATATATATATATATATATGTGTGTGTGTGTGTGTGTGTGTGTGTGTGTTTCGGACAAGAAAACAACCAAGAAACACAAAAACATGGGTGTTCACGGCCCAAGATGATCTTGGATTGTGAACTCCAATAACTTGGATCAAAGGGTGCTTTAAGGCACCTAAAGCGTCAGCCAATTACTAGGAATTGTTTCCAATTAAATCAAGGACCAAAACACATCAAAACACCCATCAAACTGATTTCACGGCCCTAATAAGATTCTTGGGCCATGAACATCAAACAAAGGCACCAAAGTGTGCCTAAGGCCTTCATATGCTTGGGATAAAAGTCTAAGACCTATACTACATGTGCAAGAGACTTGAAATCATCAAAAACATCATTCCAAGGGAGTTTACGACACTAAACTAGCCTTGGGGCCGTAAACTCCTCAAAGGAGTGTTTGTATGCCCTAAACCCTTCCAAGAATTAAACCACCAAGTTAGAATACTTCTAGGGATCATTTAACACCTCAAAACATTATCAATTAGTAATTTAAGACTAAACTCAAGTATAGGGTCCTTTGGAACCCTAAACCGAAGTGCCTTGTCCCACAATAGCTTAGATGCAATCCTTAGGGCTTATAACACTTATATAAAGTGTTTATTATGTTCTAGGTTGTCTCAACATTATCAATTAGTAATTTAAGACTAATTGAGTACATATATGTGTGATTATATGTTCATTAGGATCGTAGTGTGTGTACAAGTCCTCACTTGACACCTAACAATCCTACACCGTCCAGTTCATCCAAACCTCCATCTACATGTGACTTCACACCCCTAAATGAATATTTTAAATGTTTTTAAATGCTTTAACGTGGGGGGGGGGTAATACAAGTAGAAAACAACATGTTATTAAATCACTCATATGTATTTTATAAATGTCTTTTCATCCATCAGATTTCACATACTACAAAATGTGATGAATGAAATGGTTTTCTATCTTAAAATACCTTGATAACCAAAGTATTAGTTTTGAAATGCTTATTAACATGACATCAAGTCACTCTTAATTATTATTCAAAACTCTTAGATATCTTGCAAAACCATTACCTTTACCTTGTTCAACAACCAACTACCTTTCAGTTAATTATCATAGGGATAGTTAAAAGAAACAAAACATTATTCCTATTACAAGGAATCACACAAGAGTCAGTTCATTAATGAGTCTATACCAGTACAATACCTGATACATGCGTACATTTATGTATGATTACATGATACATGAGTACATTTACATATGCTTACATGATACATGAATACGCTTACATGAACACATTACATTAGTACGTTTATGTAGATTTATTTACCTGTGTATATTTACATGAATACTTGTATCTCGAATTGCGAGGATGATTTATTGGTACCTTCTTTGTAAATATTCCTGCCTATCCCTTGTACCTCGAGATATCTAGACGAAACCCTATCCCTAGTACCTCGGGATATATGGATGGGACTAACCATTCCGGAACCCAACTGTTAGCACCAGTGGGTGATGAACATCTAGTCATGTCTAAGGTTATCACTTATAATAGAATGATTGATATCGAAACTAACCATTCCTCCATCCTGCTGTTGCAACAGAGGATGAGATGAAAATCTTTGGATGATCATTAGGTTATTACTTTTATTAGGAGTCAACTACGGGACTAAACCTTCCTCCAACCTGCTGCTGCTACAGAGGAAAACTGGACAATCTTCAGATGTTCATTAGGTATACATGACATTCATAACAACTTTTCCAAGCAGGATAATGACACTTAATTACTTATGAATTCACTAGCTTTAAAGCTGATACTCTCTTTCAAAATAACATGTATTCTCAGGTCACCACTAGACAAGTACGATGGCCAGGTTTTGAGAAGACGGAGCACTGACAAGTCTCGTCGTGTATTTTGATTGTATATTTTTGGTGTCTTATTACAATGCAAGAATACACATGCATTAAAACTTTACTTATAATGCAATGGATGATGTTGTTGTTTATTTACTACTTTACAATGTTGTGATACTGTACATGATGTCCTCCACCCCGGAACGTTTCCGCCGTTCGTGGTTTTAGGGTGTGACAAATTGGTATCAGAGTATTGTTTATAGTGAATATAGTGTATCAACCCATAAAAGATATACTAACTATAAATACATAGGGATTAAAAAACTCTATCTAAGAGTTATACTTATAAATAATAAAATATTTAAGTAAGTATACGTGCCTGCATTCATACTAAAATCAGTGTCGCAATGACAAGAACAAAAGTATTACGATTGTTGAATATGACAAGTAAGCTTGGGGATATATGGTCAGTCTTAGGAATGGCATAGCGTGATCAACTATGCTGGTCCAAGGAGTGATTAGCATATGGCCAAGAATGGTTGTGATGTAGCAAAAAGTCTAAAAACTTACCAACACAACCATAAGTAAATACCATAGGGGTATTTGGTCTTACTGTAATTATCTTAGTTAGTTCGCCTATTTACCTATTTCTTATATCCCTTTTCTCGCGTAGATTTTAATGGATGGATTTCACCACGGCGATCCATACTTCCCGAACCAAGACAACGCTGGTTGGCTAGAGGAAGAACCAGAAGATGATCACCCAATCCCTTTGGATGATCACCATGCTGAGGGTTTTCCCGATAGTTCTGACTCGGAGCCTAAAGTCAACAACCTGCCCCTAGCTGCTCAAAACCCAAACCTGAACCCCCATCCCACATTTCAAGGACCCACACCTATGTGGGCCACTAACTTGAATACATGGAGTGGTGAACAGGGTCAACCCATTCCCTACAACGGAGACCGAAGTTTCTATAACCTCACTGAAGTAGGTTCTGCTGACAGACTCCTACCAATCATGGTTCGTAGGATTTATCGAAACACGATAATGACTCAAGCAACTATCAATCGAGTCTTGGAGATTAATGCCAACTCTGGCGTGAACAAAGTCCGCATTCGCCAACTAGATTCTACTCATGAAAGAACTCTGGTCCGCAATGCAGCTCTGCAAAGAGAACTTGCTGAAACTCAAGCTGAAGTTAGAGAACTTCGAGCTCAACAAGTGAGAGCTGACAAGCGTATGAGGGACATGGAACGTCTACTATTGAGATCAAGGACTCACGCTAGCAGTTCTCGTCGCTGATATAATCTCATCGACTCATAATTTGGATATAACCTAGTTTATGTAAAGACTTTGGTTTAATTTCCTATCTTTATAAATCTTAGACCTATTAGGTCATGATCTAGTCTTAATTCTGTCAAAATTTTCCATCTTGGTTGATGTATGGCCTACTTCTAGGCCATTTTTCCCGAACTTGTGACATCTGTAATTCCATTATTATTGACAGATATCTAATCATATGGAAATTATTATCCAAATGTTGTCATCTTCATTTAGTCATTCTATTCATTTGTTTGTAACAACCCGAAATCCAGGTATTCTTCTTTTGGCCTTGCATCTTGGTTAAGTTGTTAATTTAGGGTTTTCATGGTAGGCGAGTATGCTGGGCGTACAAGGTGTACACTGTGTGTACTTGCGCGCCTCATTTGGACGCATTCCCCCTCAGGTACACTGGGCATACCCAAGGTTACACATGGCGTAACTTGCTCAGATCTAGAAACCCTAATCTCTTTGGAGGGCTATAAAAGGAATGTGTGGCTGGACTTCTCAGCCACCATCCCTCAGAGTAAATCCCTAAATAGTGTGTGCCTTCGTTCTTAAGCCTTTGTGGGTGTATTCTAAGCTTGGTGGTGCCATTCCAAGGTTGCAAAGGAGAAGAAGAGCTTATTGGAGAGGCTAGAAGTGGTGCTCAAGTGTAGATCTGAGCTTTGCAAGGGTTAAAGCTTCATTTTCAGGTAAGAAGTTCCGATCTTGTCACTTGGTTCATGTTATATGCTTAAGGTATCATTTTCTAGGGTTTAAGTCCCAAAGGTGGAGACTTTTTGTGCAAATGGCCTCAATAAGCTTAGATACTTCATATTGCTGATCTATTGGAGTTGTAGACTCATAAAAATAACATCTTTGACGTGGATATTGCACCATGCATGAGATCTAGGCCCTTGAGTTTGAATAGAATGTTGTTATGTGATGTTGGAGCCTTTAAATCCATGCCAAGGCTCAAAGGTCTCGACTTTATGGGTTTAGACACACTAAAAGAGTCGGATCTAGAAGTTGGAGTAATGGTTTAACCGATTAAGACCAGTAATGAAGAGTGTTTGATTCTGATGGTTACGCTGGGCGTAACTTCCAGTACGCGTAGCGTACTGGGTGGAGACCCCGATCTAGGGGATTAGCGATGTACGCCCAGTGTATATCTAGCAGTACACCCCACGTACTCTCAGAGTTGACTTTTGTTGACTTTTGGGGTTTTGGTCAACATGAGGACTTTAGGTCAAGGAAGGGTAAAATGGGCTTTTACTCTCTGAGGAATGATGATAAGGGGTAAAGTGTTAGTGGTGGTAGTCTTTGTGTATTAAATGATATTTTTATGTTTACGCAAGATAGAGTCGTTAATGGGATTCGGTGATAGCAAGGACGCGAGATCTTAGACTTTCCATGAGGTGAGTTTTGTCACTATACTGTACCCGGAAGGGTTTGATTGTGTGACCGGAAGGTCGGATATGATATGAGATATACGTATTGTGTGTGATAAGTTAATCGTTATATGTGCCATGTATGATATGCTTGATATGGGCCGGAAGGTGAATATGTTATGGGCCGGAAGGCGTTGTGATGTAGACCGTAAGGTTGACGTGGGTAAGACCGGAAGGTATACCTAGTCGGGACAGAAGTCCTCTGAGACACATGGACCAGAAGGTCAGGGCCTGGAAAGGCGTGTGTGGGTAAGTTGTATTTTGGGGAACTCACTAAGCATTTATGCTTACAGTTGTTGTCTTATGTGTTTCAGGTACTAGCGAGGACCGTGGGAAGGCGCCGACGTGATCGTACACATTATCGGGGGAAAACTATTTTATGATCTTTAAGATGTATTCTGTTGTGACAATATTGTTTACGTTTGAATTTGAAATACTAATCGATGTTTTTGATGTTTACAAAAAAATGAAAAATTGGTTTTAAAATTTACGTCGTTACAAGTTGGTATCAGAGCATTGGTTTGAGGGATTCGGATACACCTTCGGGCGTAACTGAACTCAAACCGGGGATTTGAGTAATTTTTAATTAATAAAATCAATAAAATTTTGATAAGAGATTTTGGAAACAACGAAAGAAGAAGAAGTGTGTACGGTCAGCCAGCGCCCGAACGGTATCATCCCAAAATACTCTTACAATATGTGTTATGAGATATGATATGATATGATATGCATGCTAGTAGACTAGGTATTCATATTAGGACTAGAATGGCTTTATTTGTGATGCCTTAGTCTAGGGAAACCTGCTTCTATGAGGTGCTTTGAGAGCGAGTGGGTAGTTAGTGCATGGCAAGAATAAAGTACTCATGATCCGGGGTTTGGGGAGGAGGACTTGGGGTGAATGCTGATGCGGTGTAGTTGCTAGTATTGGGACCGTACTACTGAAGACACCGGCTCAGTGGGCAACTCAAGTAAGAATCCCTGGGTATTGGAGACTGAGTAGGTTTGCGTTATCGAGTGCGGTTATGCTCGATAGAGTCTCTGATATTTCTATGTTGTATTTCAGAGGCATCATGGTTGGACCACGCCACAGACCTGGTACGAGTAGTGTGAGTGACGAGGAGCTTCGTCAGATGATTCACGAGGAGGTGGCTGCAGCTATCCGGGCTGAGATTCCGGAGATGTTTGGGTCTTTTAAGACCACACTGATGGAGACTTTTGATGAGCGGTACGCCGCGGTAACTGAGGCCGCAGCCACCGCAGCTACCGCAGTTGTGGCCACTGCCAGACCACAGGGAGGTGACTGATTGTTGTTCCGGGAGTTTAGCAACACGAAGCCACCTGAGTTTGACGGGAGGCAGGATCCGATCGCTGTGATGAGATGGATTGCTGATATCGAGGGATGCTTCTACACTTGTTCATGTCTGGAGCATCTGAGGGTACGGTTCGCTTTCAACCAGCTCCACCTGGGAGCAAAGGATTGGTGGATGTTCGTGACGGCGAACTTCACTCTAGCGTAGGTTTCAGCCGTGACTTGGGATAGGTTTACTGCTATGTTCAGAGACGAGTATGTTCCCCCGGTGGAGAAGGAACGGTTGGTTCAGGATTTCTTGACCCTCAAGCAGGGTAATGATTCTGTCACGGTGATCACTCGGAATTTTCATGAGAGGGAAATGTTTTGCTCGGAGCAGGTGTCCACGGAGCAGGCTCGGATGAGCCGGTATTTGGGTGTGCTGAGGAGGGATATTCGGGAGTTCGTATCGAACTCGTCATACCAGACTTTTGCTGAGCTCCAGGCGAATGCCAGGAAGCGTGAGATCGAGTTGGAGACCCAGGCCAGGGAGGAGGTCGAGTCTCAACGGGTGGATCGGCGGCCGGCTTAGTCCCAGCCGGCAGCCAAGCGGACCAAGTCCGCCAATTTGAGGTCGGGAGGTCAGAAGGGTCGTACTTGCGGAAAGTGCGGCAAGGGTCACGAGGGGGCATGTCGATCGGGTGCTTGCTACAAGTGTGGCAAGGAGGGGCACATTGCTAGGGATTGACCCAAGGGATTCACGGTTTGCTTTCATTGCATCCAGACCGGCCACCGGAAGGCCGAGTGCCCCCAGCTTCGCTAGAGATCTACGCCTGCTGCCAGGGTTACCGAGACTTGGCCGGTGAAAGTCGAGGCTCCGAAGGCTCGTGGGAGAGCTTTTCAGTTGGCTGCGGAGGAGGTCCACATGGCGCCTGATGTCATAGCTGGTATGCATTCTTTTGTGTATTTACTTATATGCTAAGATATTGTGCTTATATTATGATATGCATAGGTACTTTTCTTGTGAATTTTGTACCTGCTTTAATATTATTTGACTCGGGTGCGAGTCGGCCTTTTGTATATTTGGCTTTTAGCCAGCACATCGGTATTGATCGGCAGGTGATGAGTCGACCCCTGGGAGTTTCTATAGGGGATGAGAAAGCGGTATACGCCACTGACGTGATTCAAGGATGTGTGCTCGAGATCTTTGGGGTCAAGTTCCCTATAGACTTGGTTCCTATAGCGATGGGGGATGTCAGCGTCATCGTGGGCATGGATTGGTTGAGTAAATTTGGGGCAGTCATTGACTGCGAGAGACAGCTGGTGACTATTCGAGACCCTAGTGGGGGAGTGCTTACGGTGTATGGCGAGGGGACCCGGTGTGGGTCGGCGTTTTGTTCAGCTGCCAGGGAAAGGCAGAGTTTGTAGCAGGGCTGCAATGGATTCATAGCGTACGTGATGGATACTCGAGTGGCCGCGGGGAGGCCCAATTCAGTTGACGACGTTCCTGTAGTATGCGAGTTTTCGGATGTGTTCCCCGAAGAGTTACCAGGTGTGCCTCCGGAAAGGCAAGTGGAGTTCCGTATCGATTTAGTTCCGGGAGCAGCGCCCATCGCCAAGGCGCCTTATCCTCTCGCTCCACTGGAAATGCAGGAGTTATCCTCTCAGCTTTAGGAGTTGTTGGGGAAGGGGTTTATTCGACCGAGTAGCTGACCTTGGGGAGCGCCGATTTTGTTTGTCAAGAAAAAGGATGGTTCACACCGGATGTGTATCGATTACCGGGAGTTGAACAAGTTGACGGTTAAGAACCGGTATCCATTACCTAGGATCGATGATCTGTTCGATCAGTTGCAGGGGGCATCTTGGTTCTCCAAGATAGACTTGAGGTTGGGTTATCATCAGATGAGTGTTCAGGATGAAGATATTCAGAAGACTGCATTCAGAACTCGTTATGGACATTATGAGTTTGTGGTGATGCGTTTTGGGCTCACCAATGCCCCGACTGCGTTCGTGGATCTTATGAACCGGGTGTGTAGGCCGATGCTGGATCGGTCGGTGATCATATTCATTAATGATATTTTGGTATATTCGAGGTCCAGGGAGCAGCATGAGGATCATTTGAGGGAAATTCTTAGGGTATTGAGATCGGAGAGGCTGTATGCAAAATTCTCCAAGTGTGATTTCTAGTTACGAGAGGTCCAGTTCCTTGGGCACCATGTTAATCAGAAAGGGATATTGGTCGACCCGGCCAAGATTGAGGTGGTGATGAAATGGGAGGATGCCGAGATCGCGCACTGAGATCAGGAGTTTTCTGGGATTGGCCGGCTATTATCGAAGGTTTATCAAGGATTTCTCCAAGATCGTCGTGCCACTTACTAGGATGACCCGGAAGGGTGTTGCATTTTCATGGGGACCGGAGCAGCAGTCCTCATTAGAGACCCTTCGTCAAAAATTGTACGAGGCCCCGGTGCTTGCACTTCCGGAAGGGATGGAGGATTTTGTAGTGTAATGTGATGCGTCTATATCGGGTTTAGGGGTGGTGCTTATGCAGAGGGGGCATGTGATAGCGTATGATTCGAGGCAGTTGAAGCCTCATGAGTTGAGATATCCCACCCACGACCTGGAATTGGGGGTTGTGGTGTTTGCCCTCAAGATCTGATGACATTATCTTTATGGGGTTCGATGTACAATGTACACGGACCACAAAAGTCTGAAGTACTTGATGGATCAGCCAAATCTGAATATGTGACAGAGGAGATGGTTGGATGTGGTGAAGGATTACGATTGTGAGATCCTGTACCACCCGAGCAAGGCTAATGTGGTAGCCGATGCGTTGAGCCGGAGGGCGGAATGTGCCCCGATCCGAGATATTTGTATGAGGTTGACGTTGATGACCCCGATTTTGGATACCATTTGAGGAGCTCAGGCTGAGGCTGTGAAACCAGAAAATCAGAAGAGGGAGCGAGTTGTAGGTCAGGTATCAGGATTCGGTACGGATGGTCGAGGGCTTATGACTTTTCAGGGTCAGATTTGGGTACCGTTTGTGGGCGGTACGTGTACTATTTTGATGGAGGAAGCGCATCGATCGAAATTCTCGATTCATCCCGGGGCTATGAAAATGTATTTGGACCTAAGGAAGGGGTATTGGTGGCCCTGTATGAAAAGGGATGTTGCATGGTTTGTTCAGAGATGCCTGACTTGTCGACAGGTTAAGGCCGAACACCAACGTCCGCACGGTAAATTGTAGCCGCTAGAGATTCCCGAATGGAAGTGGGAGCAGATTACCATGGATTTTATCACCAAATTACCGCGGACTGCAAGGGGAGTTGATGCGATTTGGGTGATCGTGGATAGATTGATGAAGAGTGCTCATTTTCTAGCCATCAGCGAGAGCTCTTCTGCGGAGAAGTTGGCAGAATTATACGTGAGGGAGGTGGTATCGCGGCATAGGGTTCCGATGTTGATTGTTTCAAATCAGGATGTGCGTTTTACTTCCAGGTTTTGGAAGAAGTTTCATGAGGAGTTGGGTACGAGACTGCATTTCAGTACCGCATGCCACCCGCAGACAGACGGACAGAGAGAGCGGATGATTCAGACGCTTGAGGATATGCTCCGAGCATGTGTTTTGGATTTTAGAGGGAGCTGGGACACCTATCTACCTTTAGCAGAGTTTTCGTACAACAACAGCCATCATTCGAGCACTGCTATGCCACCCTTTGAGCTGTTGTATGGGCGGAGGTGTCGCACCACATCTGCTGGGGAGAGGTGGGGCAGCGGGTGATGGGTAGCACGGAGATTCTACTCCAGACAACCGAGCAGATTCAACAGGTCAGGCAGAGGCTGTTGATCGCACAGAGTCGCTAGAAGAGTTATGCGGACAGGCGTCGGTCCGAACTCGAGTTCCAGGTTGGTGACCTTGTGCTCCTAGAGGTCTCTCCTTGGAAAGGATTGATACGATTCAGGAAGAGGCGCAAGTTGGGACCCCGGTATATTGGACCCTTCAGGGTAATTGCTAGGGTAGGCCGGGTAGCCTAGCGGTTGGATCTCCCTGCTGAGTTGGGGCAGATCCATCATACCTTTCATGTCTCGCAGTTAAGGAAATGTATTGTCGACGAGTCGGCAGTGGTGCCATTAAATGATATTCAGGTGGATGCAGGCCTGAACTATGTGGAGAGACCAGTAGCGATCAGGGATCGGAAAGTTAAGGTTCTGAGGAACAACGAAGTACCCCTGGTAGAAGTGCAGTGGCAACACCGGAAGGGGTCCGAGCTGACATGGGAGTCCGAGTCTGAGATGCGGGATCAGTATCCAGAGTTGTTTTCAGTATGACACTTCGGGGGTGAAGTCTGATTCTAGTGGGGTAGAATTGTAACAGCCCGAAATCCAGGTATTCTTCTTTTGGGCTTGCATATTGGTTAAGTTGTTAATTTAGGGTTTTCATGGTAGGCGAGTACGCTGGGCGTACAAGTTGTACAATGCGCGTACTCGCGCTCCTCATTTGGACACGTTCCCCCTCAGGTACACTGGGCGTACCCAAGCTTACGCATGGCGTAACTTGCCTAGATCTAAAAACCGTAATCTCTTTGGAGGGCTATAAAAGGAATGTGTGGCTAGACTTCTCAGCCACCATCCCTCATAGTGAAATCCTAAATAGTGTGTGCCTTCGTTATTAAGCCTTTGTGGGTGTATTCTAAGCTTGGTGGTGCCATTCCAAGGCTGCAAAGGAGAAGAAGAGCTTATTGGAGAGGCTAGAAGTGGTGCTCAAGTGTAGATATGAGCTTTGCAAGGGTTAAAGCTTCATCTTCAGGTAAAAAGTTCGGATCTTGTCACATGGTTCATGTTATATGCTTAAGGTATCATTTCTTAGGGTTTAAGTCCCAAAGGTGGAGACTTTTTGTGCAAATGGCCTCCATAAGCTTAGATACTTCATATTGGTGATCTATTGGAGTTGTAGACTCATAAAAATGACACCTTGGACGTGGATATTGCACCATGCATGAGATCTAGGCCCTTGAGTTTGAATAGAATGTTGTTATGTGATGCTGGAGCCTTTACGGCCATGCCAAGGCTTAAAGGTCTCGACTTTATGGGTTTAGACACACCAAAAGATTCAGATCTAGAACTTGGAGTAATGGCTTAACCGATTAAGACCAGTAATGAAGAGTGTTTGATTCTGATGGTTACGCTGGGCGTAACTTCCAGTACGCGCAACGTACTGGGTGGAGACCCCGATCCAGGGGATTGGCGATGTACGCCCCGCGTACATCTAGGAGTACGCCCCGTGTACACTCAGAATTGACTTTTGTTGACTTTTGGGGTTTGGTCAACATGAGGACTTTAGGTTAAGGAAGGGTAAAATGGTATTTTACCCTCTGAGGAATGATGATAAGGGGTAAACTGTTAGTGGTGGAAGTCTTTGTGTATTAAATGATATTTTTATGTTTAGGCGAGGTAGAGTTGTCATTGGGATTCGGTGATAGCAAGGATGCGAGATCTTAGACTTTCCACGAGGTGAGTTTTCTCACTATATTGTACGCGGAAGGGTTTGACTATGTGACTGAAAGGTCGGATGGGATATGAGATATATGTATTATGTGTGATATGTTAATCGTTATACGTGCCATGTATGATATGCTTGATATGGGCCGGAAGGCTTTATGTTATGGGCCGGAAGGCGAATATGTTATAGGCCGGAAGGCATTGTGATGTGGACCGTAAGGTTGACGTGGGTAGGACCGGAAGGTATACCTAGTCGGGACGGAATTCCTCTGAGACACATGGACCGGAAGGTCAGGGCCTTGAAAGGCGTATGTGCGTAAGTTGTATTTTGGGTAACTCACTAAGCATTTATGGTTACAGTTGTTGTGTTATGTGTTTCAGGTACTAGCGAGGACCGTGGGAAGGCACCGGCGTGATCGTACACATTATCGAGGGAAAACTATTTTATGATCTTTGGGATGTATTCTGTTGTGACAATATTGTTTACGTTTGAATTTGAAATATTAATCAATGTTTTTGATGTTTACAAAAAAAATGAAAAATTGGTTTTAAAATTTACGTCGTTACATTGTTGTTCGGCTATGGGGAGTTAGTCCATGAGAGACAGTCATTATTCATTTATTTTTATCCATGTCGTCATCTTTTAAACATATAGTTAAAGATGTTGCGACGCAGAAATCCCTGGCATAACCCAAACAACGAAACACTGATACCACCACCTCAACCTCTTCAACCACCTAACCCCTTTGATGCCAACATGTTCCAGGCAGCTTTCAAGGTAGCAGTTGCAGCTGCTATGTCAGCAATCAACACCCCTGTCCCCAGTGGATCGGGAACAGGTGCACCTCCCTCGAACCACGGCGAAAGCCATGGACACCCTTGGGAATGCACCTACAAGGACTTCACGAACGCCAAACCCTACAGCTTCAACGGAACAGAGGGTGTTATGGTGTTGAGACAATGGATTGGAAAGATGGAATCCATCTTTGAAATCTATGCTTTCCAGCAGGGCAACAAGGTCAAGTTTGCAGCTTGTACCTTCTTTGACAGAGCACTAACATGGTGGAATGGCCATGTTAAATATCTTACTCTATTTGTGGCATATTCCATCAGCTGGGAGCACTTGAAGGACATGCTAATGAGAGAGTACTGTCCTTGGGGAGAAATACAAAAACTCAAGAAAGAACTCTGGAGCCTACAAATGGCTGAGTCCGACATCTCAACCTGCACAAATAGGTTTTGTGTTCTGGTAATCCTATGTGCTGACATGGTTGCTCTCGAGAGCAAGAAAATAGAGAGATACATCTGGGGACTGTCGCCCCAGATCCAGTCAAGTGTGTTAGCCTCCAAGCCTATCACTTTTGATAGTTCCAAGGAGCTAGCACAATCTATCATTGATCACGGGAAACCTCATAACCCAACAATCCCAGCACATGTACCACAAAAGACCAACAATAACAAGAAAGGGTGGTCTAAGAGGAAAAGAGGGGCTTCGCAAGAATCCTCCAAAAGACAACAACTTGTGGCAATCAATGCTGCCATGGTAAGTCCCGTTGTCCCTGCGAACCCCTTACCAGCAAAAACTTATGTTGGGACTCTACCGAAGTGAAACAGATGCACCTTCCACCACCACGGACCTTGCAAGGAGATGCAGTGCTGTAACTGCAACAAGAAGTGACACACAGTCCATTTCTGCAAGACTCCAACAGCTCAGGCCGCCCAGGTTCCTAATGTCGGTATGTGCTAAACTTGCTATGGTTGTAGCGAAGTGGGCCACTACAAGAGGAACTGCCCTAAAGCGGGCATGGCTGGAGGAGTAGGAAGAGTTATGGCCCTAGGCCACAAGGAAGCGGTAGCTGATCCTATGATAGTTACTGGTACGTTTCTCCTCGATAACTCATATACTTGCATACTTTTCGACAATGGAGCAGAGAGAAGTTTCATAAGTCATAAATTTGCACACCTGCTTAAACAAAAATCATGTGCATTAGATAGTTCATTCACGGTAGAAATGGCTAACGGGAAGATAGAGAGTACTAACTGCATATATGTAGGTTGTACCTTAACTTTAGATGGCCAGACCTACAAGATAGATCTCATGCCAGTCCAAATTAAATGTTTGGACGTTATCATCGGCACAGATTGGTTGAGTCTTCTTTGCGCCGACATCATGTGCTTTGAAAAATAAGTTCGTCTTAACGTTCCTAACAACGAAAGCTTAGTTATCTATGGCGACAAACCTAGTACGAGCCTTCGCATCATTTTGTGCATTCAAGCCCAGAAGTGCTTGCGAAAGGAATATCATGCATTCTTCGCACACGTCGTCGATACAAGTGATATGGGCATATTTAGTTATAAAATTCAAGCATGATCTTAATACTTTATGTTGATTTTCTCTCATTTAATGAACAAAAGGTGCTTAATTAGATTAAATATTTCATTTTCAGCAACAAAGACATGCTCGAAAGGAAAATGAAGCGGAACTAGCGATTGGAGGCTTGGATCTTGGATTTTGAAGAAAGAAGGATGTTGCTGGACAGCTTGACCCCTCGTCAGTGTTTTGGCCATGTCTCATGAAACATAACTCCGATTGACGAGATTCTAAATGTTCTGAAAACTAAACACAATTTCGGACGAATTTCGTGTTTTGAGAAAATGCTGATTCCAAACGTACTCGACGAGTAGGGTCGATTACTCTCCGAATTGGTCAGAGGTTTCGTGATTCTGGACGCGCTGACTTGCCGTACATGGGTTTTAAGTGATGGACTCGCCGAGTAGGTCACTGGACTCGCCGAGTAGCCTCTGTTTTGTGAAAATCTATATAAAGGGACTTTCAGATCGATACCCTAGCATATAGATGAACCCTTGGAGGCCAATTGTCGACTAAAGGTGTTGTTGGAGCGTGGGAAGCAAGGGAATCAACCATACATTAAATTTTAAGGAGAATCAAATCAAAATCAAGTTTACTCTTACCTAATATCTTGTTTGAACTATGTTTTTACCAATTGATTTTGTTTTTGTGCTTGTTTCTACTGTAATCATGAGCTAAAAACTCATAATTTCTGTTTAGGTAGATGAATTTGTGAACATGGATTGATTATTTGATTAGGATTAATTTTAATTGGTGATTATGTTTTATTAAGCTTGTTAAAGAACCTTATGTGTTAACAATAACTATTCTTCTGTTAATAAATCAGTAATTAAGCTGTATGAACATCTCTTAGTTGCTAATTTCATATGATTTACGTGACCACATAGTTGTATGTCTAGGAAATACGAATGTGAAACTAGAATTAACTTGAAGATAGGTAAGTTAATGTGTGAGCTTGTTGGATGAACATCGACAAGAGGTTAATTGAAGGGCCAATTTAGTTAACCACTACAAGTGTTACTTAACCCGAATCAATAATCTAGGAAACCCGTTAATTTAGACAACTGGCCATTGCTTGAGTTAATTTGTTTTCTAAGAATTAGGAATAGCGAACATGAGCCTAATTATCTTAGTCGGTAGCCAATGAAGAATTAATCTGATACATTAAGATGAGGAGTGTGGATGGGATGAAGATGAGGAGTGTGGATGGGATGAAGTTTTTGTCTTATGTAATATTAGTGTACTAAAATTCAGTTTTGCTTGGGGCAAGCAAAAGTCAAGTGTGGGGTATTTTGATATGGGCATATTTAGTTATAAAATTCAAGCATGATCTTAATACTTTATGTTGATTTTGTCTCATTTAATGAACAAAAGGTGCTTAATTAGATTAAATATTTCATTTTCAGCAACAAAGACATGCTCGAAAGGAAAATGAAGCGGAACTAGCGATTGGAGGCTTGGATCTTGGATTTTGAAGAAAGAAGGATGTTGCTGGACAGCTTGATCCATCGTCGGTGTTTTGGCCATATTTCATGAACCGTAACTCCGATTGACGAGATTCAAAATGTTCTGAAAACTAGACAAAATTTCGGACGACTTTCGTGTTTTGAGAAAATGCTGATTCCAAACGTACATGTCGAGTAGGGTCGATTACTCACCGAGTTGGTCAGAAGTTTCGCGATTCTGGATGCGCTGACTTGCCGTACACGAGTTTTAAGTGATGGACTCGCCGAGTAGGTCACTGGACTCGCCGAGTAGACTCTGTTTTGTGAAAATCTATATAAAGGGACTTTCAGATCGATACCCTAGCATATAGATGAACCCTTGGAGGCCAATTGTTGACTAAAGGTGTTGTTGGAGCGTGGGAAGCAAGGGAATCAACCCTACATCAATTTTAAGGAGAATCAAGTCAAAATCAAGTTTACTCTTACCTAATATCTTGTTTGAACTATGTTTTTACCAAATGATTTTGTTTTTGTGCTTGTTTCTACTGTAATCATGAGCTAAAAACTTATAATTTCTGTTTAGGTAGATGAATTTGTGAACATCGATTGATTATTTGATTAGGATTAATTTTAATTGGTGATTATGTTTTATTGAGCTTGTTAAAGAACCTTATGTGTTAACAATAACTATTCTTCTGTTAATAAATCAGTAATTAAGCTGTATGAACATCTCTTAGTTGCTAATTTCATATGATTTACGTGACCACGTAGTTGTATGTCTAGGAATAACGAATGTGAAACTAGAATTAACTTGAAGATAGGTAAGTTAATGTGTGAGCTTGTGTGATACACCATCAACAAGAGGTTAATTGAATCATCAATTTGATTAGCTAATTACAAGTCTTTCTAAACCCAAATCAATAAACTAGGAAATTCATTAATTTAGACAACTGGCCACTGCTTGAGTTAATTTGTTTCCTAAGGATTAGTAATAGCAAACGTGAAACTAATCATCTTAGTCGGTAGCCAATGAAGAATTAATCCGATACATCGAAATCATCCATTGGAAACAAACGAGTCGAACCTAAACAGAAGTCCTCTTTATTATTAAATTTAGTTGATTTTTATTTGCTTAGCTCTTAGTTTCTTAGTTTATCTTTTAGTTAATTGTTTAAGTTTCTAGTCTTGCAAAACTAGAGAAAACTCTTTCTATTACATCTTTTATTTAGATAATATTAGCATTTATTTTAATTGTTTACCGTTCCCTGTGTTCGATACCCTACTTACCTAAACTAAACTGCTAATCGATAGGTACACTGCCTTTCGTGTGTTTGTCTTTGTGTTTAAGTTAGTAGGATTAAAACTAGTTGGTTTTACACACATCACAAGTCAAGAAGTGAAAGACATCCAGAACATCACAGAGGTACGCGACTTTCCCGACATCTTCCCAGAAGAACTTCCCGGTTTACCACAACAACGCTAATTCGAATTCAGAATCGACTTAGTGCTAGGACGTAACACCGTAAATTTCAAACAAATTTTTTCAAATTTTCATAAAACATAATTCAATTAATATTCATAAAACAACCATATAAATTATTCGACTCAAGTCAATACAAAATCCGAAGATCACAATGTATAACTCCGTGTGTGTGTGTGTACGGATCAAACTGACCCCTTCCCGCGGTCGTCACTAGTACCTGAAACAATGACATCAAACACTGTAAGCACAAAGATTAGTGAGTTCCCCAAAATACCACATATAACACATATTAGGCACTCGAGGCTATAACTCTGTGGGTCCGTACACCCAAACTCTGTGAACCCTCAGGTTCTAACTCTGATAAACATGCACCACATAAATCACATAGAAATAATGCAGTACAACACATAACATACATAGCATACAAATACTCTATCACATAACTCTGGTTACCTACTCATGGTGATGTATAGTGAGAAGACTCACCTCGCGTATCTCGGTATCTCACGAATCCTAGAAATCCCTCGTGCTCGATCCTCCAAGCTCTAATCCTCCTATAACATCATATGTCTCTAATAAACACTTTATATTTCTAAGGTTGACTATCCCTAAGAAGTCAACACAGGTCAACTCCGGTCAACGGTCAATGCTCAACTTTGACCGGACTCGGCGAGTCTAGACGTTTTCACCAACTCTCTAGAACTCCCGTTCTACACGTCGAGTACTCCCCCTGACTCGATGAGTTCAATCTGGAAGAATCGCGAGACCACCCCGACTCAACTCGCCGAGTCTCAAGAACAACTCAGCGAGTCCCAGTTCGACTCAGTCCACCTGTCGTCCCTCTCTAACTCACCCTGACTCACTGATTCAACCTATGACTCGACTGGACCACTCACTGAGCGAACCCAAGGCAATCTTCAAAATACTCGCCAAGTCTGTTCATCGGACTCGACAAGTCCATGCCATGCAACCACTCCAACTTGCTTCTAAGGTCAGATCTGCTTCCACAATCTATAGATCTAGCCTCCCTAGACTGATTCATCACGTAAAGCTTCTAGCTTGGTGTCCGTAACACACCCTATGGCTCATAAAAAGAAATTTGACCTAAGGCATAAGGATTCCAATCCAAAACTTCCATTGATTCCCAAAAAGCTTGTGCAAAGGGACACTCTGGACCTCCAAGGGTCCAGATCTATGGTTTAAACCACATAAAGGACCAAGGGGGCACTAGATCTTGCCACAAAAGGGTTCAACAAACCCTAAATCAAAATAAACACCAACAAGGAAGAAGATAACTCGAAATTATTACCACAAAAGTGATGCTCTGGACTCCAAACTCTCAGAAGTGGCTCCACTTGCTTTCCCTTAGCTAGTTCTCTCTTTCCTTGCAAAAATGACACCTCCAAGATCAATAATGGCCTCCTACGTTGCTCCAAACGCTCATACTCGATTAGGGTTTCACTCAAGGGACAGGTGAGCACCAATGACGGCCATAAGGCCCTTTAAATAGGTCCCAAACCCGAGAAATTAGGGTTTCATTACACAGCGCGGACTCGCCGAGTCCAAACGTGATCCCGTGACCAGATCCTCGACCCTACTCGGCGAGTCTGAGCTCCAACTCGCCGAGTCCCCTCTCAAAATCATCACATAAAGGATACCTGGAAATCCGGCTGTTACAACTCTCCCGCACTAGAACTAGATTTCGCCCTCGAAGTCTCGCTCTGAAAATAGCTCCGGATGCTGCTCCTGCATCATATGCTTTGGCTCCCAGGTCATCTTCGATCCCCTCCGGTGTTTCCACTAAACCAACACCAGAGGTACCTCGTTATTCCTCAGAACCTTGATCTTCCGATCTCTGATGGCCACTGGTCTCTCGGCATAATTCAGGCTTGCATCCACCTGAATATCCTCTAATTGAACCACTGTCGATTCATCGGCTATACACTTCCTCAACTGCGACACATGAAAAGTGTCGTGGATCTGCCCCAACTCTGTTGGCAACTCCAACCGATAGGCTACCCGGCCTACCCTCGCAATCACACGAAATGGTCCTATAAACCGGGGCCCCAACTTGCCCCTCTTCCTGAACCGAATCACTCCTTTCCAAGGGGAAACCTTCAGGAGAACGAAGTCGCCGACCTGAAACTCAAGCTCGGACCGATGTCTGTCTGCATAACTCTTCTGTCGGCTCTGGGTGGTCAATAACCTCTGTCTGACCTGCTGTATCTACTCTGTCGTCTGAATCACGATCTCTGTACTGCCGATCACTCTCTGCCCAACCTCACCCCAACAAATGGGGGTCCGACACCTCCTACCATACAACAACTCAAAGGGCGGCATACCGATGCTCGAATGATGGCTGTTATTGTATGAAAACTCCGCTAAGGGTAAATACGCATCCCAGCTACCCCCGAAATCCAACACACATGCACGAAGCATGTCTTCAAGCGTCTGAATCGTCCGCTCACTCTGGCCGTCTGTCTGGGGGTGATATGCGGTACTAAAATGCAGTTTAGTACACAGCTCTTCATGAAATTTCTTCTAGAATCTGGAAGTGAAACGCATATCACGGTCCGAAACAATCAAAATCGGCACCCCATGCCGAGATACCACTTCTCTCACATAAACCTCCGCCAACTTCTCCGCCGAAGAACTCTCACTGATGGCAAGGAAGTGAGCGCTCTTCGTCAACCTATCCACAATCACCCAAATTGCATTAACTCCTATGGCAGTCCTCGACAATTTGGTGATGAAATCCATAGTGATCTGTTCCCACTTCCACTCGGGAACCTCCAATGGCTGCAACTTGCCATGCGGCCTCTGGTGCTCAGCCTTAACCCTTCGGCAGGTCAAACACCTCTCGACAAACCATGCGACGTCCCTTTTCATACAGGGCCACCAATACTCTTTCCTCAAATCCAAATACATTTTCATAGCCCCGGGATGGATCGAAAATTTTGATCTATGAGCTTCTTCCATCAAAGTAGTATGCGTACCGCCCACAAACGGTACCCAAATCTAGCCCTGGAAAGTCATAAGCCCTCGACTATCCGAAACGAACTCTGAAACCAAACCAATGACCCATTCTCTCTTCTACATCTCCGGTTGCACAGCCTCGGCCTGTGCCCCATGAATGGCATCCAGAACTGGAGTCATCACGGTCAATCTCAAACATACATTTCGCAGTGGAGTACTCTCCGCCCTGCAGCTCAACGCATCAGCTACCACATTAGCCTTGCCCGGGTGGTACAGGATCACACAATCATAATCCTTGACCACATCTAACCACCTCCTCTGCCACATATTTAGGTTAGGCTGATCCATCAAGTATTTCAAACTCTTATGGTCCGTGTATATCGTACAACGAACCCCATACAAGTAGTGACGCCAAATCTTGAGGGTGAACACCACTGCCCCCAACTCTAGATCATGCGTGGGATATCTCATCTCATGAGGCTTCAACTGCCTCGATGCATATGCTATCACATGTCCTTTCTGCATCAGTACTGCTCCCAGCCCTAAAATCGATGCATCACAAAATACTACAAAATCTTCCATCCCTTCCAGAAGAGCTAATACCGGGGCTTCGCACAACCTTTGGCGAAGCGTCCCAAAGGAGGTCTGCTGCTCGGGACCCCATGAAAATGCAACACCCTTACGGGTCAATTTGGTGAGTGGCACCGCGATCTTGGAGAAATCCTTGATAAATCTCCGATAGTACCCTGCCAACCCAAGGAATCTCCTGATGTCAGTGGGTGACTTCGGCACCTCCCAGCTCATCACCGCCTGAACCTTGGCTGGATCAACCAATATCCCTTCCTGATTAACAAGATGTCCCAGAAACTGGACCTCCCGCAACCAGAAATCGCACTTGGAGAACTTTGCATAAAGTTTCTCCTATCTCAAAACCCCAAGAACTTCCCTCAAATGCTCCTCATCCTGCTCTCTAGATCTCGAATATACCAGAATATCATCAATGAATACAATCACTGACCGATCCAACATCGGCTTGCATACCCTGTTCATGAGATCCATGAACACAGCCGGGGCATTGGTGAGCCCAAAAGGCATCACCACAAACTCATAATGCCCATATCGCGTCCTGAACGCTGTCTTCTGGATGTCCTCATCCCGCACTCTCACCTGATGATAGCCCGACCTCAAATCGATATTGGAGAACCAAGATGCTCCCTGTAGCTGATCGAATAAATCGTCGATCCTCGGCAACGGGTAACGGTTCTTGACCGTCAGCTTGTTCAATTCTCGGTAATCAATACACATTCGATGCGATCCGTCCTTCTTCTTCACAAACAGAATGGGATCTCCCCACAGCAAGCTACTCGGCCGAATAAACCCCTTCCCCAGCAGCTCCTGAAGCTGCGAGGATAACTCTTGCATCTCTGGAGGTGCAAGACGATAAGGCACCTTAGTGGTAGGCGCGACCCCCGAAACCAAAACAATACTGAACTCTACTTGCCTCACGGGAGGCACACCCAGTAACTCCTCGGGAAAAACATCTGGAAACTCACGCACCACCGGAACCTCCTCCACTAAACTCGGTCTCTTGGAGATCACCCGCGTATCCATTACATATGCCGAAAAACCCTTACAGCCCTGCTGTAAACACTGCCTCGCCCTAGCGGCCGAACAAAAGGATGATCCAGAACGTGTACCCTCGACGTACACTGAAAGAACTCCCCCACTACGATTTCTTATGGTCACCAACTAACGCTCACAATCGATAACCACGTCGAATCGGCTCAACCAGTCCATGCCCACAATGACACAGACATCACCCATCGCAATAGTAACCAGATCAATCGGAAACTCAACCCCAAAAATCTCTAACACACATCCCCGCAGGACCTCCGTGGCACAAATCACTTTATCGGCAACTACGGAAACCCTCAGAGGCCGACTCAATGCCTCACGACTAACACTGATATGTTGACTAAAGGCCAAAGATACAAAAGACCGACTCGCACCCGAGTCAAATAACACTAAAGCAGGCACAAAGTTCACAAGGAAGGTACCTACGCATAACATAATATAAGCATAATATCTCAACAACAAAATAAATACATAGAAGGAAACGTACCAGCCACAACATCGGGTGCAGTGCGGACCTGCTCCGCAGTCAGCTGAAAGGCTCTCCCTCGAGCTCTCGGCGCCTCAGCCTTCACGGGCCGACTCTCTGTAGCTCTGATGGCGGCAGGAGCAGATCCCTGAGATGCTCCGCGCAACAGCGGACACTCCGCCTTCCAGTGTCCGGTCTGGTTGCAGTGAAAACACACTGCAAACCCTTTGGGGCAGTCCTTGGCCATATGCCCCTCCTTGCCACATTTGTAGCAAGATCCCGCTCGAGAGACTCCATCATGACCCTTGCTGCACTTCCCGCAAGAGCGGCCCTTCTGGCTCCCGGGTTTGGGATCACCGGGCTTGGCCCACTTGGCTGTCGGCTGAGACTGTGCCGGCCGCCGATCCCTCCCTTAAGACTCCGCCTCCTCCCTGGCCTGTGCCTCAAGCTCAATCTCCCTCTTCCGGGCATTTGCCTGAAGCTCAACAAATGTCCGATATGAGGAGTTCGCGGCGAACTCCCGAATATCCCGTCTCAAAATGCTCAAGTAGCGGCTCATACGTGCCTGCTCAGTGGACACGTGCTCAGGGCAGAACATCGCCCTCTCACGGAACCTCCTCGTGATCGCTGTAACTGACTCAGTACCCTGCTTAAGGGTCAGAAACTCCTGTGCCAAACGCTCCCTCTCCACCTGGGGAACGTACTCATCCCGGAACATGGTAGTGAACCTCTCCCAGGTCACCGCCGAAAGCTCAGCAGGCGTAAAATGCACTGTCACAAACTTCCACCAGTCCTTCACTCCCAAGCGAAGCTGGTTCAACGCGAACCGAACCTTTAGAATCTCAGGAGATGAGCAAGTGAAGAAGCACCCCTCCATATCAGATATCCACCTCAAAGCTCCCACTGGATTCTGTGTCCCATCAAACTCTGGTGGTTTGGTGTTGCTGAACTCCCGAAACAGCGACGCATCACCTCCCTGGGGTCACGCTGCAGCGATCGCTGCGGTAGCCGCTGCAACAGCAGCCTCAGAAAGAGCAGCGTAACGCTCGTCAAATGTCTCAATCAGTGCGGTCTTAATAGACCCGAACATCTCTGGTATCTCAGCTCTGATGACCGCAACCACCTTCTCAAGAATGATCCGTCGAATCTCCTCATCACTAGCTCTGGCACCCTCCGGCATATGACGTGTCCTCACCATGATCAACCTCTGAAATACAACATGTGATAAATTAGAATTCACTCGAGCATAGTCACACTCGACAATCCATCCCTCCTTGATTCTTGGTATCCCAAAGATTCTTATTTGGACAGTGCACCACCCCGGTGCTTTCAGTAGTACGGGCCCAATACTACTATCCACACTGTCTCAGTACACACCCCAAATCTTCCTCTTCGGATCCCAAATTCCAAGTACTCTATCATGCGTAGGCCACTATCTAATAGATCTCTCATAAGCCCCTCACTGCTACCTACTCACTCTCAAGAATCTCATAGTAGCTCACCTCTCCCTAGACTAAGGCATCACAAATCAGGCCACACTAGTCCTAATAGTAATACCTAGCCTACTCTAGCATGCAGGTTCATCATATCAATATCAATATTACATAATATAAAGGTATTTTGGGAAATCACCGTTCGGGCGCTGACTGATCGTACACACGTTTCTTCCATGAATCTGTTTCTTTTTCAAGAAAATCTTTTACTCTTAGAAAGGTTAAGTTTTCTTTTTGAAATTATTTTTCCAAATCCTCAGTTTAAGTTCAAATACTCCCGAAGGTGTACCCGAATCCCTCAAACCAAGGCTCTGATACCAAATTGTAACACCGTAAATTTCAAACAATTTTTTTCAAATTTTCATAAAACATAATTCAATTAATATTCATAAAACAACCATATTAATTATCCGACTCAAGTCAATACAAAATCCCAAGATCACAATGTATAACTCCGTGTGTGTGTGTGTACGGATCAAGCCGGCGCCTTCCCGCGGTCGTCACTAGTACCTGAAACAATGACATCAAACACTGTAAGCACAAAGCTTAGTGAGTTCCCCAAAATACCATATATAACACATATTAGCCACTCGAGGCTATAACTCTGTGGTTCCGTGCACCCAAACTCTGTGAACCCTCAGGTTCTAACTCTGATAAACATGCACCACATAAATCACATAGAAATAATGCAGTACAACACATAACATACATAACATACAAATACTCTATCACATAACTCTGGTTACATACTCAAGGTAATGTATAGTGAGAAGACTCACCTCGCGTATCTCGGTATCTCACGAATCCTAGAAATCCCTCATGCTCGATCCTCCGAGCTCTAATCCTCCTATAACATCATATATCTCTAATTAACACTTTATATTTCTAAGGTTGACTATCCCTAAGAAGTCAACACAGGTCAACTCCGGTCAACGGTCAATGGTCAACTTTGACCGAACTCGGCGAGTGCGCTATGGCGACTCGGCGAGTCTAGACATTTTCACCTACTCTCTAGAACTCCCGTTCTACACGTCGAGTACTCCCCCTGACAAGACGAGTTCCATATGGAAGAATCACGGGGCCACCCCGACTCAACTCACCGAGTCTCAAGAACAAATCGGCGTGTCCCAGTTCGACTCAGTCCACCTGTCGTCCCTCTCTAACTCACTCTGACTCACTGAGTCAACCTATGACTCGACTGGACCACTCACTAAGCGAACCCAAGGCAATCTTCAAACTACTCACCGAGTCTGTTCATCGGACTCGGCGAGTCCATGCCATGCAACCACTCCAACTTGCTTCTAAGGTCAGATCTGCTTCCACAATCTATTAATCTGGCCTCCCTAGACACTATTCATCACGTAAAGCTTCTATCTTGGTGTCCATAACACACCCTATGGCTCATAAATAGAATTTTGACCTAAGGCATAAGGATTTCAATCCAAAACCTCCATTGATTCCCAAAAAGCTTGGGCAAAGGGACACTCTGGACCTCCAAGGGTCCAGATCTATGGTTTAAACCACATAAGGGACCAAGGGGGCACTAGATCTTGCCACAAAAGGGTTCAACAAACCCTAAATCAAAATAAACACCAACAAGGAGGAAGATAAATCGAAATTATTACCACAAAAGTGATGCTCTGGACTCCAAACTCTCAAAAGTAGCTCCACTTGCTTTCCCTTAGCTAGTTCTCTCTTTCCTTGCAAAAATGACACCTCCAAGATCAATAATGGCCTCCTACTTTGCTCCAAACGCTCATACTCGATTAGGGTTTCACTCAAGGGACAGGTGAGCACAAATGACGGCTATAAGGCCCTTTAAATAGGTCCCAGACCCGAGAAATTAGGGTTTCATTACCCAACGCGGACTCGCCGAGTCCAGACGCGATCCCGTAACCAGATCCGCGACCCTACTTGGCGAGTCTGAGCTCCAACTCGCCGAGTCCCCTCTCAAAATCACAACATAAAGGATACCTGGAAATTCGACTGTTACACAGGAGCTACTCCAAGGCCATTGAGAACTGGTCAACACCGAAGACACCTACAGAAATTCATCAATTTTTAGGTCTCACTGGCTACTATCACAGGTTCATTCAGAACTTCGCCAGCATAGTGAAACCTCTAACTACCCTGGCCCAGAAAGGCGTGGCCTTTGACTGGAAAGAGAAACAGGAAAGAGCGTTCCAAACACTCAAACCAGCCTTGTGCACCGCACAGATACTATCCCTCCCCGAAGGGATAAAAGACTTCATTGTCTATTGCGATGAATCCAATCAAGGACTCGGATGTGTTCTAATGCAGCGAGGTAAAGTCATAGCCTATGCCTCGAGACAGCTGAAGACACATGAGGTTAACTACACCACCCATGATCTTGAACTAGGAGCAGTCGTATTTGCTCTGAACATCTAAAGACACTACTTGTATGGTACAAAAAGCACGATCTTTACAGACCACAAGAGTCTACAACACATCTTCGACCAGAAAGAGCTCAACACGAGACATCGACAGTGGGTAAAGCTACTCAGTGATTACGAGTGCGAAATTCGTTATCATCCGGGTGAAGCCAATGTAGTAGTTGACGCCCTATGTCGGAAAGAATATACTGGTCGTAGGGTCAAATCTTTGACTCTAACTATCCATTCCAACTTGTCCACGCTAACTAAGGAGGGTCAGCTCAACGCTTTGAAACCTGAAAACGTGGCAGGTGAATTCCTTAGAGGGATGGATAAGAACTTGGAAGTCAAGGGTGGTGGAGCCTTATACCTCATGGATCGGATCTGGACACCAAAACACGGTGGCTTTAGAGACTTGGTCATGACCGAAGCCCACAACACTCGTTATTCCATCCACCCAAGTTCAGATAAGATGTATCTGGATCTTAAAAAGTTATACTCGTGGCCTAACATGAAAGCAGATATTGCTACCTTCGTGAGTAAATGCCTTACTTGCGCAAAGGTCAAGGTCGAATACCAGAAACCCTCCGGCCTTCTACAGTAACCGGAGATACCAGACTGGAAGTGGGAGCGGATCACTATGGACTTCATAACCAAGTTGCCCAAGACAACGGGTGGACTTAATTCCATATGGGTCATCGTCGATACACTGACCAAGTCTGCACACTTCCTGCCGATTAAAGAAATAGAAAAGATGGAGAAACTTACGAGAACTTACATTAGGGAAATTGTAAGACTGCACGGTGTTCCCTTATCTATCATCTCGGATAGAGATAGCAGATTCACTTTGATGTTTTGGCAGTCGTTACAAAGTTCCCTAGGAACTAGGCTGGAGATGAGTACGGCCTACCATCCACAGACTGACGGGCAAAGTGAGAGAACTATCCAGACCTTAGAAGATATGTTGCGTGCCTGTGTGATCAACTTTGGAAAAGCTTGGGATACCCATTTACCCCTCATCGAATTTTCCTACAACAACAGCTATCACACGAGCATAAAGTCAACTCCATTCGAGGCCCTCTATGGCCGAAAGTGCAGATCCCCTCTGTGCTAGGCTGAGGTGGGTGATACCCAATTAGCTAAGGGACAAGTTCCCGAAAGCACTCTTACGGGTCTGGAGATTATTCGGGAAATGACAGAGAAGATCGTTCAAATTCGTGAACGATTGAAAGCCTCTAGAGACCGACAGAAAAGCTACGCTAACAAGCGAAGGAAACCGATGGAATTCCAGGTGGGCGACCGAGTCCTACTAAAGGTCTCACCCTGGAAGGGCTTAATACGCTTTGGGAAGCGTCGGAAGCTCAATCCAAGATTCATAGGGCCTTTCGAGATTCTCGCGAGAATTGGCCCTGTAGCTTACAAACTCAACCTACCACACAAACTCAGTAATGTACATCCTACCTTCCACATCTCGAACTTGAAAAAGTGTTTGTCCGACGAGACTCTTGTTATTGAAATCGAAGAGATCGAGATCAATGAGAGCCTCAACTTCCTGGAGGAACCAGTAGAGATCATGGGCCGAGAGGTCAAGCAAACAAGGCCGAGCCGTATCCTAATAGTGAAGGTTCGCTTGAACGCAAATCGTGGACCTGAATTCACTTGGGAACGAGAGGATCAGATGAAACTGAAATACCCTCATCTTTTCGCTTAGTCATTTGTAACTTCTTAATTACTTAAATTCTAATTTCGGGAAGAAATTCCTTCTAACGGAGGCATGATGTGACAACCCGAAATCTCCATTCTGTAGAAACAATATCACTTCAATAGAAGTTATAACAATCACAATAAATTTTCAGACTTTTTCGTGTAAGTTTGAGTAATTCAGGGTTTAACACTTAAGGAGATATCAGGAGAGTGGATGCACTAGGGTTTTGTGCGACACTGTTATTCCAACACTCTATTATATTAGAGATCATTTCGGTAATAAAATATTTTCTACCAAAAATCTCAAGACTATAAATAGAATTCTGAGCCAATTTCATTCATTATTCACTTTTACAACTAAAGAAAAGCCATTTTATCTCACACGGATCTTCGGGTATTTATCCCAAATCGTGAGTACCTCTCTCTAGTAGTGTTATATAGCTTATAATGCGTTCATAACATAGATTACATAGCTAAACAACTGGATTTAGGAGTTTACTCCCCAAGGTGTTCTTGGGCAGTAAACTCCCAAAACAATGCCTAGACCTTCCCTTGTGTTATGCTACTACCTTAGACTCGTATATATGTGTGTTTGGGACAATAAAACAACCAAGAAACACAAAACATGGGTGTTCACGGCCCAATATGATCTTGGACCGTAAACTCCAATAACTTGGATCAAAGGGTGCTTTTAAGGCACCTAAAGCCTCAGACAATTACTAGGAATTGTTTCCACTTAAATCAAGGACCAAAACACATCAAAAACACCCCTCAAAGTGAGTTCACGGCCCTAATAATGTTATTGGTCCATGAATATCAAACAAAGGCACCAAAGTGTGCATAAGGCCTTCATATGCTTGGGATAAAACTCTAAGACCTATACTACATGTGCAAGAGATTTGAAAGCATCAAAAACATTATTCCAAGGGAGTTTACGACAGTAAACTCCAAAGGAATTACCCTTGGTGCCATAAAGTCCTCAAAGGAGTGTTTCTATGCCCTAAACCCTTCCAAGAATTAAACCATCAAGTTGGGATACTTCTAGGGATCATTTAACACCTCAAAACAACCAAGGACATTAAGCCTTGGAGTTTACGGCTGTAAACTCAAGAGTTTACAACCGTAAACTCCATGTGTGAGGTTGTATGGAGAGTAAACTCAAGTATAGGGTCCATTGGAACCCTAAACCCAAGTGCCTTGTCCCACAACAGCTTAGATGCAATCCTTAGGGCTTATAACACTTATATAAAGTGTTTATTATGTTCTAGGTTGTCTTAACATTATCAATTAGTAATTTAAGACTAATTGATTACATATATGTGTGATTATATGTTCATTAGGATCGTAGTGTGTGTACAAGTCCTCACTTGACACCTAACAATCCTATACCATCCAGTTCATCCAAACCACCATCTACAGGTGAGTTCATACCCCTAAATGAATATTTTAAATGTTTTTAAATGCTTTAAGGGGGGGGGGGAATACAAGTAGAAAACAACATGTTATTAAATCACTCATATGTATTTTATAACTGTGTTTTCATCCAGCAGATTTCACATACTACAAAATGTGATGCATGAAATGGTTTTCTATCTTAAAATCCCTTGATAACCAAAGTATTAGTTTTGAAATGCTTATTAACATGACATCAAGTCACTCTTAATTATTATTCAAAACTCTTAGATATCTTGTAAAACCATTATCTTTACCTTCTTGAACAACCAACTACCATTTAGTTAATTATCATAGTGATAGTTAAAAGAAACAAAACATTATTCCTACTACAAGGAATCACACAAGAGTCAGTTCATTCATGAGTCTATACCAGTACAATACCTCATACATTAGTACATTTACATATGATTACATGACACATGAGTATGTTTACATATGCTTACATGATACATGAATACGCTTACATGAACACATTACATGAGTACCTTTACGTAGATACATTTACCTGTGTATATTTACATGAATACTTGTATCTCAAATTGCAAGGATGATTTATTAGTACCTTCTGTGTAAATCTTCCTGCCTATCCCTAGTACCTCGAGATATCTAGACGAAACCCTATCCCCAATACCTCGGGATATATGGACGAAACTAACCATTCCGGAACCCAGCTGTTGGCACCAGTGACTGATGAACATCTACGGATGTCTAAGGTTATCACTTATAATAGAATGATTGATATCGCAACTAACCATTCCTCCATCCTGCTATTGCAACAGAGGATGAGATGAAAATCTTTGGATGATCATTAGGTTATTACTTTTATTAGGAGTCAACTACGGGACTAACCCTTCCTCCAACCTGCTGCTGCTACAGAGGAAAACTGGACAATCTTCGGATGTTCATTAGGTTATACATGTCGCTTATTGTGATGGCGTGTTAGTCCTGGTATCCAGGGATAACACTTACATGGTTATATTTTTCCTATTTACTTTATTTTGTGATATATTCACATACACGATGAGTTAGACTAATTACTGTTTGTAGTAGTTAAAAAGAAGGAAAAACTATCATTTTACTTACAAAAACATTCGTGTCTTGGTAGAAGACTACATTATCATAACAAAACATTCGGGTCTTGGTAGAAGACTATATTATCATAACAAAACCTTCGGGTCTTTGTAGAAGACTACATTGTCATAACAAAACATTCGGGTCTTCGTAGAAGACTACATCGTCATAACAAAACATTCTGGTCTTGGTAGAAGACTACATTTAATACTAGTAGGAAATAAGTGATTTCTTAGGGTTTTTCATACTTATGTCAACTGTCTTACTTAAAGGTTTTACATGACATTCATAACAGCTTTTCAAAGCAGAACAATGACACTTAATTACTTATGAATTCACCAGCTTTAAAGATAATACTCTCTTTCAAAATAACTTGTATTCTCAGGTCACCAGTAGACAGGTACGATGGCCAGGTTTTGAGAAGACGGAGCACAGACAAGTTTCGTATTTTATTTTGACTGTATATTTTTGGTGTCTTATTACAATTAAAGAACACACATGTATTAAAACTTTACTTATAATGCAATGGATGATGTTGTTGCTTATTTACTACTTTACACTGTTGTGATACTGTACATGATGTCCTCCACCCCGGAACGTTTCCGCCGTTCGTGGGTTTGAGGTGTGACATTATAAGCTCTTGGAATGAAATTTGTTGTTCAACAAAAAGCACAATTTCTTCAACAATTTTGTCCATGTCAATAAAATTGATTTCTTCAACAATTGCTTCAACAAATTCATCTCTGATCATGAAATTAGTTTTTTCTTTAATTTCTTCAATAAATTCCTCTTTAACCAAGAAATTTATTCTTTCACAAAATTCCCCTGCTCCATCAGTGTTGTAGATGGGACTACAACCTTCTTCCTCCTCTTCTTCATAATATAACTTACTTAACATGTTTGGAAAACAATTTTTGAATAGGAACTAAAATCAAACAAACTTAGCATGATTTTTTTTTTAACAAGAACTCAACAACACCCAATCGGAGCTGAGCTCTGATACCACTTATGATACATGTATGGGCTGTTTTGTATTTAGATGGAATAGTGTTTGAAACAAAAACAATAAAAGGATAGATTTTCTAAAAAAGAACTACACCTATGGTTTGTAAATCTGAAGACAGACTGAGATCTATTAGTTTGAATTCGATCAACTCAAGGATCACGTCCAAAAGATGATAATTTATGAACTATGACAATAATTTAATGTGAACAAAAGGGTTGTTTTTTATTAAAGTTTGTCTCTTTCATTTCCGTGCATAAACTTGGCTTTCTATGAAGCCTTTATTACAAAGTTGGTAGTTACAAGCCAACCAACCAACTACGCATTAAAACTAGTAAATGAAAATTAAGGAAACCCTTGAAATAACACAAAAAAACATCTACTACACTTAAGAATGACAAAAAAACATACATGTCTTCAATTAGCCTTCAATTGCTAGTAATTGGTTATGAGAAGATGTAGAGAGTGTAACTCCAAAAGATTAAAGAAAACCATCAATGATAAGAGTGTAACTTCGAAAGTTTAAAGAGAGCCATCCATGATATCCTTCCAAATGCTTCCATAACCACCCAATCTTTGAATCAAACAATCAATGAAGTCTTAGATTTATTAACCTTTTATTAATTTAATTAAGAAAACCGTAATCCATCAACTACGTCACCATGCACACCCTATAGGCCGTTAAACCCAAACAACTTTTGAGCCTAACATTAGGCTACCCATATCCTTTTGGGCCTTCATTGTCTATATACGAATAAAGAAGACAACTTTCAAGACTCGTTATAGTCATTATGAGTTTGTGGTAATACCGTTTGGGCTCACCACTGCCCCAGCCGTGTTCATGGACCTGACGAACCATGTGTACAGACCGATGTTGGATCGGTCTATAATAGTCTTCATCGATGATATCTTAGTTTACTCCAAGACACATGAGCAACATGAGGAGCACTTGAGGAAGGTGCTGGAGACAATAAGGAGGGAGATCCTTTTTGAGTAGTTCTTGAAGTGTGAGTTCTGGTTTTGTGAGGTACAATTCTTAGGGCATCTCATCAACCAGAAGGGTATTCTGGTCCTTCCGACCAAATAGGTCGTGATGCAGTCGGAGATTCTGAGGTCTCTAAGTGAGATTAGGAGTTTCCTTCGTCTGGCAGGGTAATACATGTGATTTATTTAGGACTTCTCCAAGATTGCAGTTCCGTTGACCCTACTGACTAAGAAGTCGATGCTTTTTCACTGGGGACCTAAGGAACATGGAACCTTTGAAATGTTTAGGAAGCGGTTGTGCGTGGAACTCATTCTCACTCTGCTAGAGGGTGTAGACGACTTCGTAGTCTACTGTGATGCATCGATCATAGGCATGGGAGCACTGTTGATGCAATAGGGTCATGTGATAACTTATGCCTCGAGACAGCTGAGGCCTCACGAGAGTAACTATCTGACCATGATTTAGAGCTGTGCGTTGTTGTATTCCCCACTCAATATTTTGCGACACTACCTCTATGGGGTCAGTTGTACCATTTACACAAACCAAAAGATTTTGAGGTACCTCATGGATCAGCCAAATTTAATCATGAGGAAACATCTGTGGTTAGATGTGGTGAAGGACTATGATTGTTAGATCCTTTACCACCCGGTCAAGGTAAACGTAATGGCTGACGCCTTGAGCCACAACGTAGTAGCGGCCCTGATTTGAGACATCTTTCTGAGGATGACATTGATTATTCCAATTGTTGAGTAGATCCGTGAGGTGTAGATCAAGGGTGTGAAAGAGGAGCGCAAGAAGTGCGAACGAATTATAGGCTAGGTGGACTCCTTTGATTATGACAATCGTGGGTTGTTGACCCTACATAGAAGGGTCTGGGTACTGTATTGGGGCGGAGTATGGTAGTTACTGATGGAAGAGGTCCACAAGTCCTATTTCTCTATCCATCCCGAGGTGACGAAGACGTACCGAGATCTTCGAACCGATTATTGGTGGCTCTACATGAAGCGGGATGTAGCCTGGTATGTAGAGAGATTCCTGACCTGCAGCTGTTAAACATCCCCGTATGGAAATAGGAGGAATTTACTTTGGATTTTATCACAAAGCTTCCCAGGACAGCACATAGGGTTGATTCGATTTGGGTCATTATGGATCAGTTGACCAAGAGCACCCACTTCATACAGATCTAGGAGAGCATCTCGGTTGAGAAGTTGGCCGAGATTTACGTGTGAGAGGTAGTGGCATGACATGGAGTGGTTGTCTTATTGGTGTCTATGACAACTCGAAATTCCCATTCTGAACAAACCATATGAAGCCAATAGAAGTTAGAACAGTTACAGTGAAATTCCAGACTTTGGGTATAAGTTTGATTATTTCAGGTTTAACACTTAAGGAGATATCAGGAGAGTGGATGCACTAGGGTTTTGTGCAACACTGTTATTCCAATACTATATGATATTAGAGTTCATTCTGGGAATGAAATATTTTCTGCCAAAAATCTCAGGACTATATATAGAATTTTGAGCCATATTCATTCATTATTGACATTTCCAACTAGAGAAAAGCCATTTCTCTCTCACTGATCTTCGGGTTTTCATTCCAAATCGTGAGTACCTTTCTCTAGTTGTATAATATGGCTTATAACATGTTAATAACATAGATTACATAGCAAAAATGCAAGATTCTTGATTTTACCGCCCAAGAGTAAACTCTTATATAAGGCTTATATGGTGCCTAGTTCCTTCCACTTGTTAAATAACGAACTTAGGCTTGTATATAGGTGAATTTAAGACAAGAAAGCATCAAATAAACACCAATTTTAGGTGTTCACGGCCCAAGAAGTTCTTGGATCGTGAACTCGAAAAACAAGGACCAAAGAGTGCTTTTAACACTCCTAAAGCTTTGGAAAATTACCTAGATTTACTCCTAGTTATTTGAGGGAACTTAAAACATCAAAAACCCTTCCCAAGGAGAGATTATGACCGTAATCTCTAAGGGAAAAGGCTCTTGGGCCGTAAACATTAAAGAAGGGCACCTATGTGTGCCTAAGGCCTTCATTAGCCTTAGATAAATGTATAGAACCTATCCTACATGCGATTGGGAGTTGAAAGCATAAAAATATCCACTTCCAGATGTGTTTATGGCAGTAAACTCAAAAGGAAATGGCCTTTGGGCCGAAAACTCCTAAAAAGACTGTTTTGATGCCCTAAACCCTTCCAAGGATGAAACCACCAAGTCAAATTGCTTCTAGGGATCATTTAGAACCTCAAAACACAAAATAACACCAAGCTTTGGAGTTCACATCCGTAAACTCAAGGGTTTACAACCGTAAACTCCTTGTATGATGTTTATGAAAGAGTAAACTCATGTATAGGGTCCTTTAGAATCCTAAACCCAATTGCCTTGTCCCACAACAACTTAAATGCAACCCTTAGGGCTTATAACACTTATATAAAGTGTTTATTATGTTCTAGGATGTCTTAACATTTACAATTAGTAGTTTAAGACTAATTGGGTGCATATATGTGTGATTATATGTTCATTAGGATCATATTGTGTGTACAAGTCCTCACTTGACACTTAACAATCCGACACCGTTCAGTACATCCAAACCACCATCTACAGGTGAGTTCATACCCCTTAATCAATGTTTTAAATGATTTTAAACGCTTTAATTGGGGGGGGGGGGGAATACATGTAGAAAATAACATGTTATTAAATCAATCATATGTATTTATAACTGTGTTTTCGTCCAGCAGTTTTCACATACTACAAAATGTGATGCATGAAATGGTTTTATATCTTAAAAATACCTTGATAGCAAAAGTATTACGTTTGAAATGTTTATTAAAATGACATCAAGTCATTGTAATTATTGTTCAAAACTCTTAGATGTCTTACAAAAACCATTCTTACCTTCTTGAACAAAACTATATCTTTACACTTATGTTCTTTTATATGTATTGATGTTATTGTTTTCATCCTTCATTCAGTTTCCCACACTCTTGTGTAGCAAGGGTGTGTAAACCTGTTTGGTCGACCAATTACCTTCCAATTAATCATTATAGGGATAGTTAGAAGATACAAAACATTATTCCTATTACAAGGAATCACACAAGAGTCAGTTAATTCATGAGTTTATAGCAGTACATTACATGATACACAAGTACATTTACATATGCTTACATGATACATGAGTACGTTTACCTATGCTTACATGATACATGAATACGTTTAGCTATGCTTACATGATATATGAGTATGTTTACATATGCTTACATGATACATGAATACCTTACATGAATACTTGTATCTCGATTCACGAGGATGATTTATTAGTACCGTCTGTGTAAATTGTCCTGCTTATCCCAGTTCAAAGGGATATCTAGACGAGACTAACCATTCCGAATGCCACCTGATTCGCACCAGTGGTTGATGAACATCTACGGATGCCTACGGTTGATTCTTATATTAGCATAATTTTATGGGACTAACCATTCCTCGAGCCTACTGTTCGCTACAGAGGTTGATGACCATCTACGGATGTCTACAGTTAATACTTATATTAGGAAATCGATTACGGGACTAACCCTTCCTACCCCCTGCTGCTGCTACAGAGGACAATTGGACAATCTTCAGATGTTCATTAGGTTATAGATTTCGCTAATCGCGATGTCGTGTTAGTCCTAGTACCAAAGGATAACACTTACATGATTATATTCTTCCTATTACTTTATTTTTTGACACAATCACATAAATCATGAGTTAGACTAAGTACTGTTTGTAATAGTGAAAAAGAAGGAAAAACTACATTGTCATAACAGAACATTCAGGTGTTTGTAGAAGACTACACTGTCATAACAAAACATTTGGGTCTTGGTAGAAGGCTACATTGTCATAACAAAACATTCTGGTCTTGGTAGAAGACTACATTTCATACTAGTAGGAAACATGGGATTTTCTAGGTTTTTTCATACTTATATCAACTGTTTCATTTAAAGATTTACATGGCATTCATAACAGCTTTCCAAAACAAGGAAACGACACTTAAATACTTATGAATTCATTAGCTTTACGCTGATACGCTCTTTCAAACTAACTTGTATTCTCAGGTCACCGCTCAGACAGGTACGATGGCCAGGTTTTTGAGAAGACGAAGCACAGACAAGACTCGTCTTATTTTGAATATTCATTTTATTGTTGTACATTATGAAAGAACACACATGTATTAAAACTTTACTCTTAATGCAATGGATGATGTTGTTGCTTGTTTACTACTTTACACTGTTATGATACATCGCATGACGTCCTCCACCACAGAACGTTTTCTACCATTCTTGGTTTTGGGGTGTGAAAGTGTCAAATTGATATGTCTGTTTTACTTCCAGCTTTTGGAAGCAGTTTCACGACGAGATGGGTACTCTTGTCAATTATAGCACCGCTTTCCACCGCAGACAGACGGATAGAGTGAGAGGATGATTCAGACTCTCGAGAACATGCTTACAGTATGTGTTTTGGATTTTGGTGGCAGTTGGGATATGTATCTTCTGTTAGGGTAGTTTTCGTATAACAACAGTTACCACACCAGTATAGACCGGGCTCCATTCAAGATGCTCTACGGGAGGAAGTGTAGGACACCAGTCTGTTGGGGTGAGGCCAGTTAGAGGGTCATGGGGATTACAAATGTAGTACTCAAGACCACATAGTCGATCCAGCAGGTCCGAAGCAGGCTTCAGACTGCTTAGAATCGGTATAAGAGCTACGTAGACAAGCGATGTTCATACTTGGAGTTTCAGGAGGGAAACATGGTCCTCCTGAAGGTGTCACCCTAGAAGGGTGTCATACGGTTCCGAAAATGGGTTAAGCTAGGCCCCAACTATATCGGACCCTTTATAGTCATAGCCTGGGTTGGCAAGGTAGCAAACAAACTGGATCTTCACTCCGAGCTCAGCCAGATCCACAACACTTTCCATCTTTCCCATCTATGAAAGTACTTAGTGGATGACACAACGGTTGTACCCTTAGAGGATATTTAGGTTGATGATTGCCTAAATTACATTGAGAGGCCAATGGTGATTCTTGATCACAAGACGAAGGAGATAAGGAAAAAGAGAGTCAAGCTAGTGAAGGTGTAGTGGCAGCACCGCAAAGGCTCGGAGTGGACTTGGGAGCCCATGGAGGAAAGGAGGGAGGACTATCTAGAGTTTTATTTAGACACAACAGAATTTGAGGATGAAGTATAAGACAAGTGGGGGAGAATTGTAACGTCCTGTTCCTACTTATTGAAGAAGAAGAAGATGGAAGCCTCAAGGGGGAAGAAGATAGAAGTCTCTAACTTAATCATTTTCCTTTTAGATCTATTTTCTTCCATTTTATGAAGGTTTTGGTTCAAGAACCTTGGTCCTTGGGATTGAGACATCTCAAGTGACTTATATCTCATATTTGGGGTCTAGGAAGGGTTCCATGGCATAAAGGTGGAAACTTTATCACCATGGAGGCCCCATGCAAGCTTGTATGCAAGAACATGGCCTTTTTAGCCCTACAAGACCATGCATTGAATGAAAGCTTGGGACTTTACATGTCTAACAAATGATAAAAGCAAAGATCTAGTATATTGTGCCTTGGTTTATGGTGTTATGGCGTGTGGACCAAGATTTAAGTCTTAAAGAAGTTAAGGTTTGGGTTAAACCCATTAAGATGGACTAAGGACACGTAAAGTTGGTAACTTTACCCTTAAGAGTGTATTTCCAGTATGTAGCTGAAGTTTGGAGCATAGATCTAAAAGGTAGGAGCTTAATCCATTAGGATGGCTCAATCAGACAGGGGAACTCAACGAGTTGAAGAGGGTTGTCTCGATTATTATGGCAGGAAGAACTCAACAAGTATGTAAAGGGACTCGACGAGTTGATTTAGTCAACCATGAGTTTAAGCATTACAGGGACTCACCGAGTTCGGAGATAACTTGACGAGTTGGGTTGAATGCGAGTTGACATTGACTTTGACTTTGACCATAACGTTGACGTTGACTTTGACCAGGGGTAAAAAGGTCATTTTTCCTAAGGAGGATTATCATATTTTGACTAAGTATTATTGTGATATTGATAGCCAGGGAGACGTTGGAGCAGATATCATGTTTTCCTCACCGCGAGATTTCACAAGCAGCTTTGTAAGATGTGTTTTCTCATGTAGGGACGAGTCTAAGGCACCAAGGTCGGCCCGTTTAGTTAGTAGTAGTTCCATATTACGGTCTGATGTTGGGCGGGCCTATGTAGAGTTATATGTTTTTTCGAATCTCAATCCGATGCTGAGGCGGTCCCGAAGAATGTTTGTATGCCAGTATGTTGGATCTCTTTGTGATTATTGCATGTGTTTGTTAGGTGTTAGGAGTTCCAGATTTCGGCCTGATGTCGAGGTAAGCCCGAGGAATGTCTAGTTAGTATGAATGATATTCTGTTTCTGGACTCCGGTCTGATGCCAGGGAAGCTCCCAAGGAATGATGGTATTCTTCCGGATTTCGGTTCGATGTCGGGGTAAGCCTGAGGAATGTCTTGTTAGTATGATAGGATAGTATGTTTTCAGATCTCGGTCCGATGTTGAGTGGGACCTGAGGAATGTTTTCATGTTAATATATGTGCTACGTTATATGTTAGTTGATATGTTATTATGTATGCCGAGATATGCTCGATGTCGGGCAGAGCTCGAGGCCGGGCGGGGCCCGATACCGAATTGGGTTCAATGTTGGGCGGGGCCCAATGCCGTGAAAGTCGATGCTGAGCTAGAGTTGATGTAGCAGGGGCGGGGACCAAGATATGTTATATTTTATGTGTATGGTATGTGGTAGTATATTGGAGCTCACTAAGCTTCGTGCCTACAGTTTTCAGTTTTGTTTCACGTACTTCAGCTAGTAAAGGGAAGGGATCGGGGTGATCGGATGACACACAACATAGTTTCCAGCCTAGGATATTTATTCAGATATTTGATATGAGATTTTGACATGTTGATAGATATTATGATGTTTTATGATATATGTTTATAATTTTATGTTATGGTGACGATCTTTATGGTTTTAATAATGATTTAAAAACAAAATTTTTGGATGGTATTTTTGGGATGTTTCATTATGTTTTATGTATGGTATGTGGTATGATGGGGGAACTCACTAAGCTTCATGCTTACAGTGTTCAGTTTTATTTTTAGGTACCTCTTCATCAAAGGGGTAAGAGTTGGCACAATAGTAACACATCATACAAAAGAATTCCGCATTATTGAGATTTTTGGGATTATACTCTGACATTATTACTATTTTTATGATATGATTTTGTGACATGTGATTGTGGTTTTATGAAATGATATGACTTGATGATTTTTTCTTTTAAATGTTTTTCTAAAATGTTTTATAAAAAATGAAATTTTCGGACTGGAAAATTTTGATGTTACACATTATGGAAAGGAAGGGCACATGAAAGCATTGTGCTAAAGCTGAGAAGCAAACTCTGAGAATCCTACCACCAAAGCCCAAGGTTGGATGCTGCGAGATGACTCTCGATGAAGCATATGAAGAGACTGATTGTTCTTTAGGTACATTCTTAGTTTATCAAATTCATGAAAAAGATATTATTTTATTATGGAGAAAATCATTTGTTTATATCGCATGAATTTGGTAGAAAACATAGATTATCACCACCTAGGCGAAGTAACCATATCTTAGTAGAAGTAGCTGGTGGTAGGAATGTATCAATTAGTAATAGGCTAGAGGGCATAACTACTGACTTGAATGGAAACGAATTTCATTGAGAGCTTTCACATTTCGAGTTAAGTATGTTTGACATAATTCTCGGAATGGATTGGTTAGATGAATAGCTCACAAAGCTTTTATGGGTATGGAAGATGGTGCATATCAATTTCCCTTTAAGAGAGCCAGTCATTGTATACAGAGACAATAGTAGAATTAAATAAAGAATCACCATCATAGTGAAATCCAGAAAATGCCTAGTCAAAGGAAGTACGACATTCGTAGCATACATGATAGACATGAAGAAGGAAAAGAAGGAAATGAACGATATATATGTGGTGCAAGATTTTCCTAAGGTCTTTCCAAATGAATCACCATGATTACCACTAGAGAAACAAGGAGAATTCAGGATCGACTTATTTCCAGACATGATGGCGATTGCAAAAGCACCGTATCATTTAATTCCTACAAAGGTGAAGGATTTAATGACACATCACCAGGAGTTATTGGATAAAGGTTTTGTAAGACCTAGTTCATCACCCTGTGTAGCTCCCGTGCAATTCATAAAGTTGAAAGGTGGTAGTATCAGAAAGTCTATTGAGTATAGAGTGCTAAACAAGGCTAGAATATATAATCGATACCCCTTACTTAGGATAGATGAATTGTTTGATCAATTGTAGGGACCAAAAATCTTCTACAAAATTGGTCTCAAGTCAGGCAAGCACCAGTTTAATATATGGGAGAACGATAATGAAAAGACAGGCTGGAGAGCATGGTATGGACACTTCAAATTCATTGTTATTTCCTTTGGACTAAAAAATGATCTAGCAACATTCATGGATCTGATGCATCGAGTTTGTAAACCTTTTCTTGATAAATATGTAATAGCATTCATTGATTATATCTTGAATGACTGAACGGAAGATCAAGATCATGGTAAAGACCTCCGAGAACTACTGGAAGTCCTAAAAAGGGAGAATCTTTATGGAAAGTTCTCCAAGTTTGACTTTTGGATACGGGAGATACATTTCTTGGGTCATATTTTTCACCAGGAAGGCATTATGGACAACCTAAAAAAGCTAGAAGCTGTTATTAAATAGGAAAAGCCAAAGTGTTTGTTGGAAATTCATAGTTTCCTAGGATTGGTAGGCTACTATAGAAGGTTCATCCAAAGTTTCTTTTTAGCGAATCCATTGAAAACCCTGACCAATAAGGGAGTTGCCCATACTTGGAATGAGAAGTAAGAAAAAGGTTTTGGTGAATTAAATAAGAGGTTGTGTGAAGCACCAATCCTCGTTCGACCAGAAGGAGCTTCTGAATTTGTGGTTTTTAGTGATGCTTATATGATTGGTCTAGGGTGTATCCTTACCCAGAAGGATAAAGTAGTAGCTTTCACATGAGCATAATTAAAGCCCCATGAGCAACACTATCCAACACATGATCTAGAGCTTGCAACATAGATTTTTGTCCTAATATCTAGAGATACTATCTTTACAGAACCAAATGCAAACTATTTACAGATCATAAAATCCTTTCATATATCCTCATGCAGAAGCAATTGAATATGGGACACTGATGATGTTTGGAGCTACTCAAGGACTAAGATTGTGAGATACTTTACCACCCAGGTAAAGCAAATATCATAGTTGTGATGGGTTTTGAGCATTCTAACACTTCCTAAGTGTACATGCAACCCTAATAACCTTGGATCTATGTTTGTCTAATTATCATGCAAAGTTGAATTCCAAGGTTATATTCCTATCTACCATACATGGGGAACAATTTTAACTTAAAGTATAGATAGAATAACTTACCTTGTTGTTGTTTGTGTTCCTTGAAACCTTGTGAGCCTAGCACCCCAAGTGTGATGCCTCAAATGCTTCACACAACACCAAATGCTCTTGGAAGAACTTATGAGAGAACACACACTTCTCAAAATCGGCCAAGCCCTCTTGTTTCTTAGTGTAGCCGATTTTAGGAGGAGAACATGTTACTTATATAGTGTTGACACATCTAGGGTTAAACCCTAATGTGTCATGACTCTTCATTTCCATGACCCATGGGTTTGTAACTCCCATGGAGCATCCATGGAGCATCCTATGGGTGGAACCCAACTTGATAGTCCATGGAGCCTTTTAGCCCACTATACAAGATATGGATGATTTACATAATCAACCCATATATTTAATTAGTTATCTTTTGATCACATAATTAATTCTAAATTAATCCTTGATCAAACTAATCAAATAATATTATTAATATATTAGAACTTATAACATATTAATAATCTCCAAGTGTTATTTCTCTCATTTAGTCTATCCAGTTGCACGGTGCCAAGCAACCCAAATGGACCATGCCGGGTCGGGTCAAGTACATACCAGAAATAGTTATGGACTTAGACACCTTATCCAACAGTCTCCCACTTGGATAAGTCTAATAACTATTACTGCAAGTATGACTTCAGGAACCGATCGCCAATCGTAGCTCTTTACAAGGTTTCTCGAAACTGAGAAGATGATGGTACGCCATTTAAGATAAGTGATCATATAATCCTCTGTTCTAGATATCAGTCGGACAAATACATGGAACGATGTCTTACTTATTGTCCAACAGTTTGTTTCCCGATTTCCGATTTGTTTGACAAAGAACTTAATTGAACACATCAACTTAGTTCTGACCGGGCCCGGTACATAGGTCAAAAACAAAATCATCGAGGGGCCCAGATATCAGCTTCTAATCCAAGAAGGAACAGATAAACTTCGACTCATATGTTTGTTCTACTACTCATTGAATTACACACAAGAGTGCGATTTATAACATCAAGTTACCAATGCATTTTTCGTACAATCAATGCATAACCAACTTGTAAGTAACAAATCATATCTCTAGGTTTAAAGACTTATATGATATTACCGTCTCACGATCACTCGAGATAGAATTCCATGAAGTGATTCCAGTGAGTGTGGGTTGAGTCCAATGCTCAGAACTTATGAGCACTCATGATTGTTGTAGCCTTGTCCAAGACCTCTACAACCAAACATGACAGTCTTGATTCATACCTACTTCCGACATATGACCGACTGTGGAGGTTTGAATAATATGTTATACCAAACAAAATTATTCTGGAAGTCAAAACATGCAAAAGAAATATAGTAAACGATCGACAAGAGATAGCAACACTTTACTCATAAATAAAACACTTTTATTCATCATCAAATGTCAATTACACTTTAAAAATTTCGAGGTTATCTAACTACTAAATCTAATATCATCCTTCAGCCCTATGCTCCGAGCATGCTGGAGATGCTTAACCCGAGTCAGTCCCTTCGTGAGGGGATCTGCCGGATTCTCATCTGATGATACCCTCTTTGCCACGAGGAGTCCTTCTTCGATCCGATGTCTGATGAAATGGTATTTTCTGTCGATGTGTCCGGATCTCCCGTGATCCCTTGGTTCCTTGGCTAAGGCAACAACACTTTCACTATCACAGAAAATTTCCATTGCCTCTTTAATAGCTGCTACAACTCCAAGGTCTCCAATGAAGTTCCTCAGCCATAACACCTCCTTTGCCGCCTCGCTAGCTGCAATATACTCTGATTCACAAGTAGAATCTGCCACTGTCTCTTGCTTGGAACTCTTCCAAGAAATTGCTCCTCCATTTAGGGTAAAGACCCAGCCCAACTGAGAGCGGAAGTTATCCCTATCAGTCTGGAAGCTAGCATCACTATACCCTACAGCTCTCAAGTCATCACTCCCACCGAGGGTAAGGACCCAGTCCTTAGTCCTTCGTAGGTACTTGAGAATATTCTTTACCGCAGTCCAGTGTGCCTTGCCAGGGTTCCCCTGAAACCTGCTAACCATGCTCAGGGCAAAAGCTACATCAGGTCGAGTACACGTCATAGCATACATGATCGATCCTACAGCCGAAGCATAAGGTACTCGACTCATTTGTGCTATCTCAGCCTCAGTGCTAGGGCTTTGTGTCTTAGTCAATTTGGCGTTACTCTGGATGGGCAACTCTCCTTTCTTGGAGTCTTGCATTCTGAATCTCTTCAGCACCTTATCCAAGTAGGTACTTTGACTAAGTCCAATTAGTCTTTTACTCCGATCTCTCAAGATCCTTATCCCCAAAATATCTGCAGCTTCACCAAGGTCCTTCATAACGAAACACTTTCCAAGCCAGGACTTTACTTCCTGCAGGGTTGGAATGTCGTTTCCTATGAGTAGTATGTCATCCACATACAATACCAAAAAGCTAACTATACTCCCACTAGCCTTGACATACACACAAGATTCATCTTCACTCCTAGAAAAGCCAAATTCCTTGACCTTTTCATCAAAGCAAAGATTCCATCTGCGAGGTGCTTGCTTTAATCCATAAATGGATTTCTCAAGCTTACACACTCTATTGGGGTACTTGTGGATGACAAAACCCTCTGGCTGACTCATGTAAACATCTTCAGCCAACTTCCCATTAAGGAAAGCGGTTTTGACATCCATTTGCCAAATTTCATAGTCATGAAATGCGGCTATGGCTAACAAAACCCGAATAGACTTAATCTTGGGTACCGGAGAAAAGGTCTCATCATAATCCACTCCAGGAATTTGAGAGAAGCCCTTTGCAACCAATCTAGCCTTATAAGTGTGTACTTTACCATCCATGTCGGTCTTCTTCTTGAAGACCCATTTGCACCCTACAGTCTTTCGACCTGGTACATTCTTAACCAAGTTCCAAACTTGATTGTCATACATGGATTGTATCTCGCTATCCATAGCCTCTTTCCATTTAGCAGACTCAGGGCCTGCCATGGCTTCCTCGTAGCTGTTAGGGTCTTCTTGACTTACTAGTGTCCCATCACTAATAAGTGTCTCACCTTCTGCAGTAATATGGAATCCATAGTAATGCTCAGGTGCACTCCTAACTCTCGTGGAACGCCTCAGAGGTACAGATTCGTCAATTGGCTCAACAGGAGTTTCCTCCTCAAGTTGAGGGCTAGAGTTTGAAGTTCCTTCACCACTTGACTCTTGAATTTCTTAAAGATCAACTTGCCTCCCACTGTCTCCTTGGCTTATAAACTCTCTTTCTCGAAAGACTCCTCTTCTTGCTACAAAGACCACATTGTCATTAGGTCTGTAGAAGAGGTAACCAAAGGATTGCTGTGGGTAGCTGATGAAAATACACCTCTCGCTTCGGGGTTCGAGCTTATCATGAGTCTCGCGTCTCACGAAAGCCTCGCAACCCCAAATCTTGATGTGGTCTAGTTTAGGTACTTTACCATTCCACATCTCGTGAGGAGTTTTCGCAACTTTCTTTGTAGGGACTAGATTAAGGATATGGGCGGCAGTCTCTAAGGCATACCCCCAGAATGAGATTGGTAGCGAAGCTCGACTCATCATGGAACGAACCATGTCCAACAAGGTTCGATTTCGCCTCTCAGCCACACCATTCAACTGCGGTGTCCTGGGAGGTGTCAATTGTGAGATAATCCCACATTCCCTTAGATAATCGAGGAACTCTGAACTAAGATACTCACCACCCCGATCGGATCGAAGCATCTTGATGTTCCTGCCCAATTGATTCTCGACTTCCTGTTTAAAATCCTTAAACTTCTCGAAAGTCTCTGACTTATGCTTGATTAAGTAGACATATCCATATCTACTGTAATCATCAGTAAAAGTCAAATAATAACGATTATCATCCCTTGTGGCATGTTTGAATGGTCCACACACATCCGAGTGTATAAGGTCCAACAAACCTTCACCCCTTTCACACGAGCCTGTGAAGGGTGACTTTGTCATTTTTCCAAGTAAGCATGATTCGCAACTATCATTTGAATTTAGGTCAAATGACTCCAAGACTCCATCCTTTTGGAGTTGGCCTATGCGTTTCTTGCTTATATGTCCAAGACGACAATGCCATAATGATGCTTTATCCAAGTTATTATTATTAGTAGAATCAATACACAAAACATTATTTCCTAAGTTATCTACAACAGATACAGCTTCATACACACCATCACAAGGTAATGCTTTAAAATAAAGTACATTATTAAAGAAAGCATTAATCGAACCAACTTCATTATCAAACGAAAAGGTGAAACCTTGTTTGTACAATGCATGAAAGGAAATAATATTTCTTGCCATTTCTGGCGAATAACAACATTTATTCAAATCTAAATTTAACCCACTACTTAGCGATAAAGTATAAACTCCAATCTTGGTGACAGGTGTAACTTTCCTATTCCCCATGATTAAGTTTATTCTTCCTTTCTCCACATTCTCACTTCTTCCTAGTCCCTGCAAGTCACAACAAATATGAATACCGCAACCGGTATCAAGGACCCAAGATTTCGAATGGGGTGAGTTATTAGAAATGATAGTGTAAATACCTGCATGGTTGGGTTTGACTTTCCCATCCTTCACATCCTGCTGGTACTTTGGGCAGTTCCGCTTCCAATGAGCTTTTTCATGGCAATAGAAGCATTCAGCCTCTTTTGGGTCAGAAGAAGGAGTAATGAAACCTTTCTTGGTTCCACTTGAAGAAGAGCCATCAAGGGTCCGAGCCTTGGTACCCTTCGAAGATCTCTTTCTCTTCCTCCCTCGACTTTGCCCGATTGCCAAGACCGGAGTTGAGTTTGGAGTAGGAGTGATAGCAACCGACTTCCCCTTAAGACCTGTTTCTGCGGTCTTGAGAAGTCCCTGAAGTTTGCTGAGGGTGACCTCTTCCTTGTTCATGTGATATGTCATGCGGAATTGATCATAGCATGATGGTAAAGAGTGCAAAATGATATCTATTGCAAGCTCCTCAGGGAAGTTCACATTAAGCTTCAGCAAACGATCCACATACCTTTGCATTTTCTGCATGTGGCTCGTGACGGAATCTCCGTCCTTCATAATGGTTGTTATCATGGAGCAGATGACTTCGTACCTCTCTTGTCGTGCACTTTGATGGTATCTTTCCATCAAATCTTGGTGCATTTCATAAGGGTAGAAATCCTCATAAGACTTTTGGAGTTCAGCTGTCATTGTGGCCAACATGATGCAAGCCACCTTGGTTGCATCTCTTTCATGAGTATGAAAGTCAGCGATCTCCTTGGGAGTTGCAGTGGACTCATCAATTTCCTTAAGCTCCTTGTCAAGGACATATTCTTTGTCCTCGTATCGGGTAATCATCCTGATGTTTCTGATCCATTTATTGAAGTTGGATCCATCAAAGGTGACTTTCCCACACAAACTCATAAGAGTAAAGGAGCCATTAGGATTCGAGCCAGAAGCATTATTTGAAGACATCTGAAAGAGAAGAACAAGTTTAGTATAGATTTAAGGGAGTCCTTAATAAAACACCCAAATGTAATATTAAGGCTAGGATCTAATCACAATATAATATAACTTAGAAGAGGTATGCCGTAATCTAAGCTATACCATATTTGAAAGTTAGGTGAATGACGATTCACCAATTTCCACCACGAAAACCGAAATATTAGATATTTAGTTTTTATTGGTTTTAGAAATTCCTAGATTCTTTGAGATCCAATGAACTTTTCAAAGGCATGTTTCAATCTCGAGAGTGCCCTCCAAGTTTTGTGACTGGGATACCGAGGATCACAAAACGAGGTGTGAAGTAACCATGCAAATCACTTGGTACCCTTAAAGTTTATCACTCAATCGATGTGCCGGTAAACCACACACGCTCCACCGATACTATAATAAACCTTAAGTCACCCTTTACCTACCTTGTTAAGTCCAAGTTAGTGTGCCGGTTAACCACACACGCTCCACCAACGACTTAGACAAAGTGTAAAGTGTAATTTCATGGATTAGCACCTTATTCACATTTTCCTAAAGTAACTAAGATTGGGAATTTAATAAAACATTTAGTTACTTTATTATATTCATCATACTTTGAATGAGAATTTATAAGTCCTTGTCTTACCCGTTCGGCTAACGACCCTCCACCAGTCAAGCAAGCGGTGGGTGAGAATATACACCCATTAAGTCACCATTTTATAGGCAACAACCTTATACCCACCTTATAGACCGGCTTCGTGAATGAGGCGTACTAGCGGTAAGACGACTTTATTCTTATACATATATATATAATTATTAAATCATCATAATATAAGTATAAGGGTTGAATTTTAACTTTTAAAATTCTAGGGGTTGGAACTTAATGTTTTAACTTAACTTTACTTGTTCCAAAACTTGAGGGCAAGTTTTGTAACTTTCAAAACTGTTCATTTCTTGTAACTTATGAGTTTAATAGAGTAATAAAATGAAGACTCTTCATTTTTCTAACTCTTGTGTTTTTAATGGTTTTAATTCAAGTGTGACTCTTGGTCTTCCATAACTTAAGGATAAGTTATGGACTCCATTAAAACACATTATGATCAAGAATTAATCTACCACATAGGTTACAAATAATTCCTATGATCATCTAAAACATCACAAGAACAAGAACATGAATATGAACACAATCAAAAATTACGTTTAAAACTTTGTAATTTTGATAACTGGTTGTTGTAAATGAATTAGCAAAGACATTACACCACCAAAAACAAATTTTCAATTACCAAAACAGTTTAGGGTAATGTTTTTAATTCATTTCCAGTAACTAAATCGAAATTCTACAATCAGTCGACCCTAGTCGCCGAGTGCATGAACTCACTCGCCGAGTTGGTTGAAGATAATCATGAACTCGACGAGTCCCCCCTATAGACTCGACGAGTCCATTCGCAGACAGCAAGATTTCAGATTCTTTTTTCAACTTTTAAGCACAAATAAGAGTAAACAAGCCTAGGCTCTGATACCACTGATGGGTTTTGAGCATTCTAACACTTCCTAAGTGTAATTGCAACCCTAATAACCTTGGATCTATGTTTGTCTAATTATCATGCAAAGTTGAATTCCAAGGTTATATTCCTATCTAGCATACATGGGGAACAATTTTAACTTAAAGTATAGATAGAATAACTTACCTTGTTGTTGTTTGTGTTCCTTGAAACCTTGTGAGCCTAGCACCCCAAGTGTGATGCCTCAAATGCTTCACACAACACCAAATGCTCTTGGAAGAACTTATGAGAGAACACACACTTCTCAAAATCGGCCAAGCCCTCTTGTTTCTTAGTGTAGCCGATTTTAGGTGGAGAACATGTTACTTATATAGTGTTGACACATCTAGGGTTAAACCCTAATGTGTCATGACTCTTCATTTCCATGACCCATGGGTTTGTAACTCCCATGGAGCATCCATGGAGCATCCTATGGGTGGAACCCAACTTGATAGTCCATGGAGCCTTTTAGCCCACTATACAAGATATGGATGATTTACATAATCAACCCATATATTTAATTAGTTATCTTTTGATCACATAATTAATTCTAAATTAATCCTTGATCAAACTAATCAAATAATATTATTAATATATTAGAACTTATAACATATTAATAATCTCCAAGTGTTATTTCTCTCATTTAGTCTATCCAATTGCACGGTGCCATGCAACCCAAATGGACCATGCCGGGTCGGGTCAAGTACATACCAGAAATAGTTATGGACTTAGACACCTTATCCAACAAGTTGATGACTAAAGTAGAATGGTGATCCTGGAAGGGAAAAGACCTAGATCGTTGGATACTGAAGTGATCTCAATGATTATGGAAAAGACCAAGGAAGCTCAGATAAGGGCTCTGGCAGAAGGTGATAAGAAACAAGAACATCTAGGCAAGACGTTTGCGTTTAAAGAAGATAATCAAGGGTTGAAGTTGTTTATGAATTACATTTAGGTGCCAAAGATGGGTGTTATAAGAGATCTTCTAATGGAAGAATCTTGTGAGACCATGTGTTCTATGCACCTAGGTAGCACCAAAATGTACTCGGACATAGGACCCTATTACTGGTGGCTGACAATAAAGGTCGATATGGAAACTTACGTATCAGAATGCATAACTTGTCTAAGAGTAAAGGCATAGCATCAAAAGCCATATGAGGATTTGAAACCCTTATTGGCACCTATAAGGTAATTGAATGAAGTTACAATGGATTTTATAACAAAGTAGTCAAAGTTAGAGATAGGTCATGACATGATCTAGGTAGTAGTAGACTAATTTACAAAGCATAAAAATATGTAAGGGAAATACTTAGGATCCATGGAGTGCCCTTATCTACCATGTTAGATAGGGACACCCGATTCACTCCTATATTTTGGAAGAGTTTGTAGGAAGAGTTAGGCATGAAGTTATGTTTTACTATTGCCTATCATCCACAAGTGGATGGATAGAGTGAGAGAACTATCTAAACCTTGGAGGATATCTTGCAGACATGTGCCTTAGAATTTGCTGGTAGCTTCGATGACCACCTGTCACTACCCAAATTTTCCTATAACAATAATTATCATTAAAGCATCAAAACGCATCCTTATGGAGCGTTGTACTGAAGAAAGTGTCGTACACCATCATGTTGGTTGGAAGTAGGAGTGTTGGTTCAAAATTATGGTTTATACTTTGCTTTTCTAGACAATTGCACTTTTCTGTAATCTTTTAGGAGTTTACGGTCAGGTTTACAACCAGGGAGGTGTTAATGGTCGTAAACAGGTTTACCGCAGTAAACCTATTTACGGCCCATGTTTCTTATGTGTGTATATATATATATATATATATATATATATATATATATATATATATATATATAGGGTGAGGGGTGTGAGGAAGGAACGAAATAGTAGAGAGACAAAGAAGCTTGTGTGTGTGTGCGCAAATTTCATGTAAAGTAGCATCATTCCAATCTATTCGATACATTGAAGATTTAAGTTATTCTTCTCGTATTCTCTTCTATTTTGATCTGGCATCATCTGTTTGATTGAGGTTCCACACCATCAAACGGATCTGATTGATACACAAGCAAATCAGGGATTTACAAGTGGTATCAGAGATTGGATTGTATCAGTTAGTTTTGTCAGATCTGGATCTTATTTGATCTTATTTTGTAAGGATTCTTGTGTTTTTGGATAGATCTTGGTAGAATAATGGGGTTTGTTCTTCGTGTTTTTTATAAAAATGAGTTTTTGAGTAAAAAGGGGTGAAAAACGTTGTTTTTTTTTTTGCGATCTGAAATAGTGTTTACGGTTGTCATAGTTTATAGCCGGAGTTTACGACCGGTGTTTGCGGCCCGACGGTATACGGTCGGACGAGTCTTTAATCAGTGTACACTTTAAAAAAATGTGGAGAAAGGATTTTAAGAGTTGTAGGATTCAAACTCGAGTACTCTAATTCTTCAAATCGGAGTCTTACCAGTTGAGCTACAAAGGAAGATGTTAAACATCTCGCTTGTTTAAATCATATAGCTTCACAATAGTTTGCTAACTTAAAAAAAAGGAAGGAACGTTTTTGGGGCAGCCAAGTTTCGAACTTGGGTCCCCAGATTCATCATTCCAGTGCCTTGCCAACCCATCTAGCAAGCATCTTGGTTCATTCCTTCGAAATTTAATTCAAAAGGAGTCTTTTGTACGTTCCAAATTTCACAAAACTTGACACTTTTAGCCCAAAAATTCAAAATCTTTTAATTTTAAATTCCATTTTTCAACCCAAAATTTTTATTTTTTAATTTTTGTCTTTTAGTTTTGACATTTTACTTGAAATTTTGACTTTGACTTTTAAAATTTGACCTTTGACTTTCTCGTTTAACTTTTAAATTTTCAAATTTAGCTTTTTGGTTTGACTTTTAAGTTTGACTTTTCAGTTTGATTTTGGCTTCTAGTTGTGTGTTTTTAATGGCTTTTGAGGTCTACGAGGGAAACGGAGACATGAAAGAGAGTCAGGATATGTTAAGACAAAAATTCAACATGTTTAAATATATCCCTGGAGAAACCATGGAAGCTCAGTTGCAGCGATTTACTACACTTACTACTAAGATAAATATAGCTAAGATCTTCTTAACTAAATTTGAGATAAACAAAAAACTGCTAAATTCACTTCCGAAATCGTGGGTATGAATGTGGCTGTCATCAAGAAAACAAAAGATCTCAATCGTCTTAGTCTTGCTACTATAACTGAAGAACTTGACGCTTTGAAGTGTGGAAAAACAATGAGTTCCACAAACATCCGAGTCAATGACGTTTCATGCTCTCAATCATATGAAGGTACAATTAAACTTCTTCGTGAAAATAATGATTTGCTAAAAAGGGAAGTCAAGGACCCAAAATACGAAGGATATCAACTCAGGAAAGGATAGAAACCCATAAAGGTTGAATTAGAAGCAAAACCAATGACTTTAGGAGGCTTTAGGAAGACTATAGCAACAAATGTGAAAATTGAGACTATTTTAAGAGACAACTTGTTGAATTAACTACTGAGCTTGACACACTAAAATGAAAATTTGAAACTGCAGATTTTGATTTTAAAAAATTTGATGTGTCAAGAAAATTAGTTGCAAATATGTTAGATCATTGTCTGCAATTTAAAAATAACCATCAAAAAGGTCCAGGGTATGATAGTGTTCCTCCACCTTTCAATCATAAGTACACATCCATCCCTATGACATAGGAAGAAACTGAAAGGGAGGCACATCTTCATTATGGCAAATCAGTTGGTTTTGTGTCAGGAGGTATTCAGGTTGAAAATACCAATGCTTCTACTTCATGTGCAGGTAAAGTAGCAGAGGATGAGAACATGGAGAAATACAGGCCACCAATTCCAGTGAAACAGAGTGCCTGTGTAATTGTGCTTGTGGGAACAATAAGAGACAAGGCAAGGATACACCACCAGGGGCAGGAAGAAACAACTTCACATTGAAGAAAAAGACATGCTTTTCACTATTGAACACCTGGAAACATTTCTAGAAATTCTATTAATCGTGCATACGCTCCCTACTATGCACAAGGCTGGCAGAACGTGCCAAGTGGGAGATACTTCAAAAGAAATCCTTCCAAGTCTCAATCACGCAATGGTGACTAGAACGAACAGAAGGCCAAGAATCAAACTTACAAGGTCAAGATTCCAAATCCCAAAGGCAACAAGGAAATGCCAGCCAAGAAGTCCAATCCAAGAGATGCTAATGTCAAGCTAAGACCGGTTAGGTAAAAATCATCTCAGAAGCCGACTTCAAGTTCAAAATCAACTGCCGAGGCACCCATCAGATCCAAAAATAAATGGGTCAAACCCAAATAAAAAAGGGTTCCAAAGGTTAAATCTCCCAAATCACCTAATGACTCTAATATTTCTACATCTTCTGTTTGTGATAAACAGGACATGTCATGGGAGAATGTTCCATGCAAAGATGACAAAGGTCAACCGAGTTTCAAAATGGACTGGGTTCTGAAGACCAACCGATCGCGCTATGTGTTAGAGTAGCTATGGAGGCATATCATCAGACTTCGGTTTGTTGATACTGGTTGTTCCAGGCACATGATATGCAGGCATCTCTCAACTATACAAAACTTAATACTTGGTTTGAGAGTATGTGTCCTTTTGCAGGAAAGGAGGAAAGGAAGAGATCACAAAGGGGGTTAGTGCTTAATGACATGAAGAATTTTCGGATCTCTTCTGTGATTATGCGTGCTGTTCTCAGAACTTCTGGATGCAAATTTAATCGGTGAATTACGGTTTGCATTTTGTTTTCTATACTCTTTAGTTTATCTTACTCTGATTTGTTTTAAAGACAATTTTTCATTTTCTTAATAGTTTTTCTTTAGTAGTTATTATTGGGAAGTGATATAAAGAAAGTGATAATGGGCAATCTAAAACATGTGTAAAGGACTAAATCTGAATTGTCTAGATTCTGTGATCAATGTGCTGGTAGGCACGAAACATTTGAAAGAGTGGATTTAGATAGGATTCTTTGGAATGACCATACGACGCTTGGGTAGATTGAGCACTGAGATAAACACGGGAACCTACATGATACACTAAATTAATATGCATCTAGAACAGTGGTTCAAATTTTCCTTGAGGTACGGACTTCTATCCTTAATTCTTGTTCTGATAGGGCGACTGGGGGTTCTGATAAAGCAAGTGTGTTGGAAATTATTTTCTTACTTTCTATATGTCAGTCATATGTTTCTGCCTCTGCGTGATCGGAAGATCCGACCTGGAATGCAACATATGCAACTCTATTTCTACACACTTTCTTATCTATGAAACTATTTCTATCTGTTAACCATATGTTTTCCCCTCTGTGTGATCGGAATATTCGACCTAGGACACACTATATGAAACATTCTACTTCTCAATCCCTCTATCCTAGTTAGCCATATGTTGTCTCCTCTGTGTGATTGAAATATATCCGACATGGGACACAACATATGCACGCATTTCTAAATCTAACTTCCTCCTTAATAATTGTTTACTCACCTAAACTAAGGAGTCCTTAGGAAGTTCTTGATAACCAGGGTATATCAGGAAGTGGGGAACACGTTCTAGTGCAACTAAAATTGAACCATTTAGAGGTTGTGTGTAGATCTCACTACTTAATTTAAGTGGACAACAATACCCACGGTCGTCGTTGGATAAATGGTTTATTTAGAAAAGTTTTTCAATATCCTTCGTATTTAAATGGACCACAATACCAACAATTAACTAGATCTATTCATGAATGTGAAGGTACCGATAAACAAGTTAAGACTGTCTCACAACTTTGATCGCAAATGGTTTTGTTTTTGTTAAATTTGTTCATAGTTTCATCTATGCACAAATTTAGGGGGAGAAATAACAAAAAATAAAAAAAAATAAAAAAAATAAAACAAAACTTTTTTAAAATTAAAAAATAAAAAAATCAAAAATCAAACATGATCCAGAAATATTTTAAAAAAATCCAAAAATAGTGGTGTTTCTGTTTTGTTTTTGTTTTAATTTATGTGTTAAATTTTCTTTTAGTTTTGTTTTGTCTTGAAAAGTGGTTTCAGGTATAAATGAAACTCGTGGAGACCGTATCGAGATTTCTAAGCCAAAGTTTGATCCGTGAGCATCAAAGAATTCTCATTCGACGAAGCAAGAAGCGAAGATTATTCTTTCAATATTCAATCCTTCAACCCTAGAAGAAAGGTGAAGCTGAAAATGAAGATTATTTGATAGTTTGCATTGAAGCCTCCTCAATCAGCCTGTTGCTATCTATGAACCTGCTGAAGTGATCCATAAGATTTGTTCTCTCTAATATTCTCTCTAAAGATTCTCAAGCTGAAAGTGCTATCTTTCAAAAATCATTACATCAAGCATCCTCACCCAATGTGCGTTCAATGCCAAATTCTGAAGAAAAGCTCAAGTGCTCAAGATGAAGTCATTCATTGAAGATTCATCAAGTTCATCTTGAAGTTGTGAAGAATTTGAAGATAAATGCGGAAGCCACGCTCCTAATGAGGATTAACAAAAAAATCCAGCTACTTTTTAGGGGGAGCTTGTTGGGTCAACTAAGAAAAGAAAGCTATAAACCAAGGGGGGATTGTTTGGTAAAAATTATGCTTTATACTTTTCTTTTCTTGGCAATCGTATTTTTTTATAATGTTTTATGAGTTTATGGTCTGGTTTACGGCCAGGGAGGTGTTTACGGCCGTAAACAGGTTTACGGCAGCAAGACCCATTTACGACCCATGTTTCTCTTGTGTGTATATATATATATATATATATATATATATATATATATATATATATATAGGGTGAGGAGTGTGAGGAAGGAACAGAATAGTAGAGGGAGAAAGGAACTTATGTGTGTGTGTGTGTGCGAATCTCATGTAAGGGAGCATCATTCCAATCTATTCAATACATTGAAGATTCAAGTTATTCTTCTCTTATTCTCTTCTGTTTTGATCTGGCATCATCCGATTGATTGGGATTCCGCACCATCAAACAGATCTGATTGATACACAAGCAGATCAGGGACTTACAAGGAGAGAAGCACTTTGTGAGTCCTGAGAGAGTACATCAAACCATAGAGTAGTTAAAAGTGACCAGGGAAAGAATGCTATCTACCCAAAGTCGTCAGAAAAGCTACACATACAAGAAGCAACGACTGATAACATTTAATGTGGGTGATCAAGTGTTATAAAAAGTCTCACGATAGAAGAGTCTTATTAGATTCAGGAAGCGTGGAAACTTGAGTCCTCATTGTATAGGACGATTCAAGTTACTTCAATGGATAGGGACTCAGTCTTATAAGCTTGAATTGGCCATTGAGTTGGAAGGTATGCATGATACTTTTCATGTTTTTTTACATGAGGAAGTACTCGGGAGAAGAAGTGGATATGCTTCCACTTTGAGAATTAAGGATTGATCAAAATAGAAGGTTGGTTGAAGAGGTGATGCAGTCGTTAACTGTAAGAGGAAGAAATTAGGTCATAAGATGATTAACTTGGTGCTAGTGTGATAGAATCACATGATTGGGCTGAATCTCACTTGGGAAACAGAAAGCGTAATGAGAAGTCTCTACCATTATCTGTTTGCTATTGCATGATTCCGAGAAGGAATCATCCTAAGGGGTAGATATTTGTAGCGCTCGTGTTTCTGCTAGATTAGCCATAAATTTTAATCACTTTGGTCAACTTTTGTAATCTTTATATGAATGAATAAGAAAGGATTATTCTTATATTTATGTCCTTGTTAGGTGTAGAATCCCGTAATCATATTCAGGATCCTTAATCATCTTGAAGGCTCAGTATCCTTAGACATATATCAAGATCCTGATTATAATCACAAATATTTCCTAACACTTATAAATTTTATATTCTACTTTCTTTTTCTCACATGTACATAATTAGTCAACTCAAGATTCATTTTTGATGGAGAAACACTTCAACCAAGCTTAATACACAGGAATACCAAGTCAAAAAACATATATACTTGTTCAAGGCGTGTTTAGCTGGAACCCTAATCACGCCTCTACAACAGCAATTCTGCATAGTGTTCTTCCGAGGCGTAACTTTGAATCATTCGACATCAGTTTGATCATCGTTGTATTCTTGTTTTGCCTATTTGAATCTAATCGATCTGAAAGGATTATGATCCTATCAATTGGTATCAGAGCAAGAGACTGTGTAATCTATACGTATCTCTTCTATTTACATAGTTTTAGGGTTTCTATTAATATAGGATGTATTTCAATCATCTTCATTTTCATCTTGACCACTTAAAGTGATTTTGATATTACCCTACAAAAAATCTCTGTTTACACATCTGATTGTTTGCAGGTATCAAAGAAAATATCATCATGCAGCACAACGATTCTCACATCAATTGCTTGAATATTTCAAGTAGCATCAGATAAAAAACCAGGATCCCAATTATCTTTCCTTATTAATAGAAGTGTGGGCACTTCATTTTGATGATTTCTCGGTTTAGACGACAATGGTTATTTAATATGGGAGGCAAGTACTCTTGGTCCATTTGTTCATATAGAGACCAAAAGAACTATCAAAACTCAAAAGGAATACAACCAACTGCTTCTTGATGTGAAGGATGTTCCTCAGGAAGAGAAAGAGAAGGTAATCAACAACTTCAAAGCAATGAGGATCATTAGATTCACTTTGAAAGCTAATACTTTTCGTCTAGTTAGTTGATGTGATACTACAAAATCCATCTAGGATTAGCTCAAGGAGCTTTAGTCCATTGACGTTGATCTTGAACATTCTACTCAAACACTACTGCTTTTAAAGTTTGGTGCCTTCGCACAAAACCCAGAGGAGAATCTAAGACAAACATTTAATTTGTATAATCATCTTCTTAGCAAGGTGATGAAACATGGAATTGGATATGAGGTGATCGAGCAAAAGTTTTCTCAAAAGAAAAAAAAGTTGTTTCTGGTATGGGGTCTCTAAATCTTGTTGCGAAGGGAAACAGTATTGTAATGGATGAGTCTGAGTCGGATCACTCTTAGTGTGATCTTACAAATGAGGAGTATGCTTTGATGGTTTCAAATCCCAAGCGGTTCGGAAGGAAGAAATTTCCATTAAACAAAAACCAAAACTGGCAAGGCAGTTGTAGTTCAGAAAAGGTGAAGGAGGAAAATAAAACAACTTCTCAAAAAGAGGAAGAGAAAAAGGAGAAAAAGGTAATTGGTGACTCTGGATATGACTACAACTATTGTCGTTGCAAAAACCATTTAGCCAAGGATAGTATGCTGAGAATATTGAATGAGAAGATGATAAGGCATACCACATGCAAAAGTTGGAGAAAATTAAGAAGAAGAAGACTATTGATAGCTCGTTGGCTGCTTTAATTGTGCAGTAAACTTTGCTGAAAATGAGTTTGGAGGAGTTGAGGTATGGGCAACAGGCTCAGAGGACGACGAGGTTCGTAGGCCTACACGTAGAAGGGCGTTTGTTGTGAAAGAGGGGAGAAAATTCATAAGATGATTTTACCATTTCTTGAATTAAAGGAAGATGAGATAGACGTCGACTGTTACAAATACGAATCCATAGTTTTGTCAGACGAACCTTTTGATGCATATAGGGTTGGACTAGAATGAATTGAATGATACATTAAGTCTAAAGACCAAGAAAATGTTAAAACTGCTTTTGGATGAAAACGATAAGAAGCAAATAAAATCTGATATTGTATGAAATTCGACGCATTGAGTGCCAAATTGAATTTAGAAAATAATATAAATGTTGAAAGCACATCTGAATTTAATGAGGATAGTGATATGAGCAAAATTTATGTATAGGTTGGGGTGGATTACTCAGAGTTTATTAACAACAAACCTCAACCTGCGAAAGATCTGATTTCTGAAAATTCGGTTGAATCGGCACGTATTTCTCAAAGTAAACCCAAAATCATTAAAAGCGATAACAACTATTTTCCCCAAAGTACAAACTGTACCCAATCAAGTGTTCTCCACTGAAGGACTACACAAAAAGCAAACTGTCAAACTAACATCCATCGTTAATGAAGACAACAAAGATGGTTGTGATGAGTTCTTATGGTCCGCTCCTATAGATAGTGCAGCTGAAACGAAGGGTTTGTCTGAAAGAACCTCATGGAGAGTGAAAGGTAGATATGTGGCAACACCATTGAAAAATTGTTCCAACTATGTGAAAGGAAGTTCAAGTGGAACAAAGGAATATCCAAGCAAAACTCAGTCAGCAAAGGATGAAACTCATGCAACAAAAACGAAACCTAAAGTGAATATCACTAGTCCACTGAGCAACTTGCTGAACAAAATTGTCTAAGAAACTGGAGATATCAGAGTAATCTCAATGAAAGGAAGCAATTTTTGCAATCCTAAAATTCAAACTATGTTCGTAGAGAAAAGCCTTCCAAACAGAGTGCGACAGCGTGGTCGCATGCGAATTCTAGTCAATGTTCGCACTGTCATTCTTACAAATCAAAGAGAAACTTTGTTTAAAAACCTTCCATATCAAAAAATCCCATTAGGAAACCAAAATTTCATCCCATGAAAGCATCACCTAAAGATGTCAAGGGAAAGGGAAACTTAGTCTTGAATTCTGAAGCTCAAAGCAAAAAATCGACTACAAACCCTAGGAAAGTTAACAGGGAATTCGTCAGGAGTCAACCACATTTGTTAAATGAACTTATATGGTTGATATAGCAATCGATTTTCCTTTTTCTGTAAAAGGCTGACAAGGACCCAAGAATCTTTGGGTTCCTAAATCTGCTTGATTTTTGCAGGTAATTCATGATGAGCAGTTCGACCCCAAATGGTATAGCAACAGTGGCTGCTCTCATCACATGATAGGGAGGAAGGAGGAACTGCGAGAGTTTCGAGCTCTTAATGATGGTGGAAATGTAAAGTTTGGAAAAAACTCGTTTGCAAAGATCATAGGCTATGTGATGACAACTAACAAAGATCAAAGTTTAGAACTAACTCGTTTGGAAGGCCCATATGGAAGGATTACAACGCAACATAATTAGTGTTTCACAATTGGTTGTAGAGATAGGCTTGAAATTATCCTTTGAGGATGAAGGATATAAGTTAATAGAAAAGAAAACAAAATCATTTCTCCTAAACGAGGGAAGCCTGCCGTATGCTTGTTTACGAATGCTCAATCTGATGAGAGCTGGATGTGGCATAAAAGACTGTCACATGTCAACTTTATAGGTATCAACAAGCTTGTTCTTGGTGATCATGTGCGATAGCTTCCTCTCTTTAAATATGATAAGGATCATTTGTGTGAAACATGTGAGATGGGGAAGCAAAGTAGAAAGAGTCATGCAACCACTGTAAACACGAAAGTCATTAAACCACTGGAATTACTATATATCGACCATTGTGGACCTTCTACAACTTATTGTGTTGGTGGTAGTAAGTACATTCTTGTAATAGTTGATGAATTTTCACGTTTCACTTGATTGTATTTTCTTAAACAGAAGTTTGAAGCAACACTAAAACTCAGAGGTTTCATAAAGCAAATCGAGCTTCAACTGCAAAAGCTGGTTCGTAATGTTCGTAGTGACAATAGGCATGAATTCAAAAACCAAGTGTATGAAGAATTTCTTGCTGAGAAGGGAGTAACACATAACTTTTCTGCTTCGTAAACTCCACAAATGAATGGTGTAGTTGAAAGACCAAATTGTTCTTTGTGTGAAGCTACACGAACCAAGATGACATTCACATGTCTTCCTCTCTACTTCTGGGCAGATGCAATTGCGACAACTTGCTATACCCAAAACAGATCCATATTGAATAAGCGATTTTCCATTACACCTTATGAAATATAAAATAATTGCAAAACGAATGTTAAGTCCTTCCACGTATTTGGTTCTAGGTGTTTTATCTTCAACTCAAAGGAACAACGAAGCAAGTTCGATGGGAATGATGACCAGGGTATATTCTTGGTATACTCGCTGACCTATAAGGCATATTGTCACAACCCAAACCGAAACGGCGGAAAAGTTTGGGGGTGGAGGACGTCATGTATAGTATCACAACAATTGCATCATAATAACCATAGTAAACACAACCATTGCATTAAGATATGTATAGTTACATCTGTTTGCTTCATTGTTTGTGTACATCAAATGTATAACAAAATAGGTAAATGACGTGCCTATATATGCTCTGTCTCCTCAAAATGTTGGGGGAGTACCTATCTACTGATTTGCTGAGAATACAAGCGATTTTGAAAGAGTATCAGCAAAAAGCGGGTGAGTTCAAAAAAAAATTGGTAATGAAAACCTGTCAATGAATCCGTAAAATATATGTATGTTTCTCAAGAAAATCCAATATTTTCTTAAATATATGCTTGTTACGGTGTTCTGAGTTGTGTATCAACTATCAAGTAATGGTTAGTATGCCTGGCCACTGCCAACTATATCATATATCATTGTTTTGAATGAAAACCTTTTGTACGAAAACCCTGGTTACTACCAGTAAGTATTGTATGTTTTGATTGAAAACCCTGGTCACCACCAGTATGCATAGTACTTTTATTATTTAAAATAAAACCGAGTATTATATCCCTAGAATCCTCCAGTGTGGTGTATAGTAGCTCTATTAATTAAAATAAAACCAATGAAGAATGAAATACCTTAAACAAAGGTTTGTTTATACTATTGTGAGTCGTATAACCATGTTTAATATGATGGATGACCTCAGCAACGTTCTTCAAGCATCGAATGGTATGATATTTGTCACCCCAAACCATGCATGTTTAACTGTAGCTAGCAGTTTAGGTTTGGGCTTGTCAGCCCCGAATTGATCTATTTATAAATCTCACGTTCTCCCTCCAAGAGAGTCTAGTTACACTATACATTGAGAATTTTATCAGTACCCCGAAGGGTACAATTGAAGAGTTGTCTCACAATCCTTTATTAACTAGTTTACGTGTAGTTTTGTATCGTTTTCTTGTACTAAAACCCGTTTGTATTCCTGGTAGAGTATTAAGAATTATACTTAAATAACTATTTAGTGTATACTCTTGTTATCCGAATGTAGTAATGAATATTATAAACCTAAGTTGTCATAGCTTATATGTTTGCCCATGTATATACTCTGAATTGGTAAAAAATGTGTAATGAGTTCCCCAAACTATACCCATTATAGTTTACCTGAAATGTTATGTAATTGATTCGTGAATTGTCCTGAAAACTATGCAATTATTATTTCAAGTTGAGAGTGTCCCTTTTGCTTAGCATGTTATAAAAGGGATAATATATCTAAGTATTTTATAAAAATGTGGAAATCGTTTAATTGTATCAATTGAATAAGTTTTAAACTTGTTGAAATTTTTTGTATTAGATCACAAAATCAATTTGCATTTGGCTTGTATCCCCCCCTGAAAACATTAAAAACCATAAAAGCATAGGGGTATAAATTCACTGTTAGTTATGTGCAAGCATCAGATCAACGAGACTGGAAATGATGACCCTTGGTTTGATGTATGCGGCACATAACGGAATACTAAAAAAAATTAATACATATATGCATATATATTAGACATTTTGTTAGATAAAGTGGTAGAAAAACAAATACTATCTGTTAAGGAATGTTACCGGAACTCGATTAAATCGGACAAAGTGGGTTTTCAGTCACGATTCACAGTTTAGGGAGGGTTTGCAGCCGTGAAGGGGATTACGGTCATGAACTTTTTACGACCGTGAACTATTCGTTGTCCTTTTATGGTTCATGGTCTTTGAAGGTTTGAAGGGTTTACGGCCCAACATATGAAGATTTGAAGGGTTTACAACCGTGAACTCAAGAACACGATGTTGAATCGATGAAAAGTGGGTGTTTGATGCTCCAAAACGTGTTCTAAGTCGTTTAGAGTGATAGATGAAGAGAAATCTTATGTTTCTTGTGTTTTTGGGTGATGATTTTTAGAGAGATGAAGGGTGTTCGTGGTAAGAAAAATATAAATGAGGGTGGGAATCAAGTATATATAACGGAGGTTCATGGTCACTGGTGAGGTCCACCAGCCAAGAACCACTTTATTCCCGTGAACACTAGTCAGGCCGGAAATTGTTGATTTTTCTAAGGAAACTCGAGTTATTCGTGTGAGTTTTGGTTCTGAATCGTATATAAGTTTAATAATATAAAACTCAAATGGTTTTCCAAAACATAGAAATTAGCGGGACAAATAAAACTGTGAAATTTATTTATCGGAACCCGGTTAACTTTAACGGATAAAGGTTCGGGTTGTCACACATATAGGCTTCTCAAGAAACATTCTAAGAAAATAGAAGAAACCTATTAAGTCACGTTTGACGACAACTAATTGAAGAGGATTCAGTCAAGTGAAAGTCTCACGAAGAAAATCTTCCCTAAGCCTAGTCCAGCCACGATTCCCTTCTCCAATGTGTATGAGGAGTTCATGCTACTTTTTGATAAACTAGTGAAAGCTATCACATCTGAAGAAAACGCAACTGAAAAAAAAGTAGTGAAATTTAAGAAGATCATTGACGATGCTACGGACATGCACGAACAACCATCAACTGCAAACATCCCTAAAGTCATGAACACTACTTTCCAGGGGAGAATTCTGCACATCAAAGTTTGAATACTCCACTACAGGGGGGTGCCTTTACGTTAAACTTTTACTCTAATCCCCCTTCTGATGGGGAATGTTCACCACCTACAATGACTCGCAAACGTCCATTCACAGGAGATAACTCAATTCCGGAAGTTGGGGAGTTCTCATCATTCGAGGGGGGGAATAAAGAAGCTAATGATGATTCGGATGTTCAATCATAATTCAAAGAGGCGAAGGATGAATTGGATCCATATTATGATCTAAATTATCCTACTCTAACCAAATGGACCAGGGATCACCCAAAAACCCAAGTTAATGGTGAATCTTCTGCAGGTGTCCTTACACGGTCTTAACTCAAAGCAAAGCAAACTGCATCATACTATAAAGTAGAATTTTGTATGTTTAATTTGTTCATATCAAAGATCGATCCCAAAATCCTTAACACTGCTCTTGATCATTATGATTGGGTGCAAGCAATGCAAGATGAACTCAACGAGTTTGAATGTAACAAGGTTTGGAGGCTAATTTCCACTCCACGAGATGCATCCATTGTTGGTTTGAAATTGGTATTTCGTAACAAGATTGATAAAGAATGGATTGTTATTAGTAACTAGGTGAGACTAGTGGTCAAGGGTTATTGCCAGGAAGAGGGTATTGACTACAAATAAACCTTCGCACCTATTGCAAGGTTGGAATCAGGTCAGATATTCTAATAGATATCTTATCATGTGATCATGACATTCGAGGATCCTAGAACTCAGGGATTCCAATAGTTATATTATTATGTGATCTTCATGATTGCAATATGTAAATATCGTAGTAACTATGGATAGAGACTGATCACATCTCCTATGATTAAAGGTACTGTTTTGGTAAAAAATTACACAAGCATAAATCAACTAAATTAAATGAGAGGTTGTAATATTTGCGTTGTGTAATGGAAAAAGGGAAATAGAATGACACGATTGTTTACAATGAAAGCGCTTGATCCTTTCTAGGATCTGCGATACAAAACCTTGGGAGGTGATAATGATCACTAACCTTGATGATTTTATTAATATAAAATGATGATTGTAGAGATTATTTGAGTAAGAACAAGTCAAAAAGTTCGTAAAGTTAGCTAAGAGTCAGTATTGTGTATCGAGTGGGAGATACATGTGTCAATTTATAGTGTAAACTAGCTAACATGATGATCAATATTCTCAGGATCCTTTTGGAAAAGCTTTGTGAACGTTTTTAGACGTGGTATTCCAGGTCTTTATCATGGTTGATATGACTCTGTGTTGAGAATAAGTCTTCTCTTGACTATTTCTGCACACATGTTAATTAAAGCTGAAATATAACCATTATAAATATTTGTAAACAATAACAATGGTAATAATCAGGTTCTTGAGATAGTTGAAGATGATGATTATCCGATGAGGTTTAAGGATCCTGAATGTTTGAGGATCCAGGCCCTAACAATTGCCCGCAAATTATTCCTAAAAATATAGGAGTTGATTTCGAGAATATTAAAGGGATAACTTAAATTAAAGAAGTAAAAGTGAGAGAAAAGCAATTTTCCAAATTAACCTTTAACGACTAGGTAATTTTGAATTCCAACGGGTGGATAACTAGCAGTTAATTGTTAAATCAACCTCAAATCCTCAGTATAAATAGTGGTAATAACCTCCACAATTATTTACTCATCTTGATTTTATTTTCCTTACTTGTGCTACCTTTCGATTACCGGCAATTTATTAGAAGGTGATTATCTCTTTTTCTTCTATGTTTTTACTTCTTTCATCATGGTTAGAAAAATGGCCGTTTCTTGCAAAACATCTTAGCTATCCCTTAAGATGACATCACCTACCAATGGATTCTCTTCTATGAGGAGACATGTTCCTTCGGTGATGATGATACTGAGCATTTGAAACTCCATGGAGCTTTCCCTCCTAAAGTCATTTTTAGGCCCTTCGACCCTTTCATCCAACTTGACATTGTTTTTCCTACCTAGTTGAGTTTCACCGAATACCCCTTCTCCCTAGGTTTGAACTACCCTTTCCCTAGGATTGTCTTTGAATTCTTCATGGTGACTGAGATCTTTTATATTCAGGTATGTTGATTGTTTGGAGGATCATGTACATGATTGACCAAGTAAATCAGTCAAAAGGCCTTGATAGGTCTTCCTGAACTAGCCTACGAGTATGATCTCAAAGCCTTCGAGAATTCTTGCTTTCTCGTCAATGTCAAAACTCGCAGATCTACTCTAGTCCAGAAAACCAAACATACTGGCGGAGTTTGGAAAGAAAAATACCTTTTTATGAGATGTGACTTTGGTCCTATTGGGGATCTCCTGCTGGATGCCAAGGTCAAGAAGGATATGATTCTTTTATATTAATATAAGGATCCTGGGATTCACAATTTTTTTTTTTTGCTTTTTTGCAGCTTTCAAAAACAAAGATTCCTTCCCTGTTGCTAAGGAATCTGAAGAGAGGATCAAGAAGTACTTGGCCCTGTATGAAGCTTAGAGATCCTTTTGATTTGATCAAGCAAGAAATCTCTTCTGCCACTGACCTCATGTCGACATGTATGGATCCTTGATTCTGTTCGCTTGTGATGAAGCTTATTAATAGTCCTTTATTTATTTATATAGGATCCAAACACTTTCTCCAGTGCTCGCTTCACACTCACTGATCTTGATACAACCATGTCGAAGGATCAACTAAAGGTGATAAAAGAGAAGAGCTCATATTCTCTTCCTCCTAAAAGATTGATAATTGACTTGATAGGGAAGGCCCTGGGAGCCCGAAAAATAAAAACTATTGTGTTTGTAGGTTTATCTTTTGAGAACCTAGCGGCTGAGGAAGCGCTCCAAAAATTGGTGTCTTTCTCACAAGATATAAGTGTTGGTTTTGTTCTTGTTTTAATTTCTATTATACCTTTTACTGACCCACTACGTCTTTGTTTTAGGTCTATGATTATGCTTCTGTTGATCAATGGATCCGAGCGCAGAGGGCTGAATAAGCCCTTTAGGGACAAGAGATGATGTGCAAAATGACCAATGATCATCTGTTGAGGAGAGTGGAGCTGCTCAGCACGGAGAAGGATGAGAAGGAGGAGAAGCACTTGCTTGAGATGGAGGACGTGATATCTGATGTGAAGTTCAGTGTCACGGTGGCTGTTAAGGATGCGAAGACCCGTCTTGCGGAGGATCTGAAGAATGCAGGTTCTTGGGATGTGGAACGGTGGCACGTGGCACTGGCCAACTTGACTTGCAAGCCTACTACCACCAATGAAGATCCTATAGTACAGCTAACCGAAGGTGGGGAGAAGAAGGATGTGGCTGATGATGCCCAGGCCAAGGTCTAGGCCTGAAAGAAGTTAGTTTAGGTTGTTTTTGTTTTTATCAGTAATGTAAAACAATTAAGCTTTTGGTTGGGTTGGTGCGCAACCCCTTTTGAATGCACTGGTTGCATTTTCTTTTTATCTGTCTCTCTTGGTTTTTCTGTATTAATGTTACGATAATAGGATAGTTAAAGATTCAGGATCCTAGAAAACTTGATTGCTACAAACAATCCTAAGACAAATTATTTTTCTGAATCATTTTTAGTATGCTTGAATTCTAATAACTAAGTGATTTTTGCATAGGAACCTTGATATTTCAGGATCCTTAAACTGTACTTAGAGTTTCTCAAGAATAAGGATAGATGAACCCTGATTGTCTTGAAGTTTTTCCTTATGATTTAGAAGCTTTTCAAACATAGAATTTATTGAGGATAAATCTCAGTTTAGGAAAGGACTTTGGATCACTGTTTAGTTCTGATGATAAGGATCATACTGACGAGGTTCAATATCGATGGTGATCCTTGATGATGAGGATCCTTAAAGACGAGGATGCTTAATGATTTGATCATATGGGGGAATTCCCGTCTTAGGATAACCTCTTTAGGTTATAAACCTTAACAAAATTCTTGGGTAACATCATATGATCAACATCTTAATGTTATGTACTAGGGAGGATACCAAATTGTAACATATTTCATGAGAAAGATCCATACTTATGATAACATGAAAATGTTATGATTCGTGTGTTTTTTCTATAGATAACTCCCGATGTGTGATAACATGAAAATGTTATAAATCTTATACAATTTCAAGGGTAAGATCCCAATTTTAGATAACATGAACATGTTTTAAGCCTTATGTAATTTATGGAGTAAGATCCTAATTTTAGATACCATGAAAATGTTATAAACCTTATGGATCTAAACTTATATTCAAAGATAAGAGGGTTGCGAAGCCACTACATTGTGAAATGATACTTTTATTTGTATCCCATAGATAGATATTGTGCGTTCAAGCGAGGTGTATAAACCTTATTCAGTGTGAAAGAGGTAATGAGCTCTTTAAACCTTAGAGGTGTTTAAGTACCCTTAAACGTAAGAGGGATGATCAATGTCTAGCTTGTGTATGTGATAGTTTAAAGATCATAGCATTGATATAACAAAATTATTCCAGTGTTAAGATGTTGAGATCTTTGTGTGTCAAGATCCTTACGTTTCACGATCTTCAACCCTGGGGATCCTTATATTTAAGGATTATTGGTTATGGAGATCCTTAGTTGTACGTTGTTTTGCATAGCAAACGTTAGCTAGGGGTGGGTTCTAGTGTACCTAACGCCCCTCTAATGCTTAAGTTAATAATATATTCGAAGATAAAATAAGTAATGATGAAAACATTAAGGTAAAGAACATTTGCACCTTGGTTTTGTTGAAGATCAATCGATCTTGTTTACATATAGTATGCTTTGAGATGCATAGAATTCAAGGATGTTTGAAAAATGTATCGTTTGAGTGTTGCTAGCGAATATGCTTCTTTTCCTGCTTCAAAATCTATGAGATATGGTCCTTCCCACTTAGGAGCTAATTTACTTGCACTAGTATCCTTAGTGTTTTGGAATTTTTTCCTTAATACCAGGTCTCCTATTTGGAATCTTCTGACTTTTATGTTCTTTTTGTAAGCCTGGGTGATCATTTTTTGAGGAGCAGCAATATGTATCTTGTCAAGATCTCTAAGTTCGTCAACAGTGTCAAGATCCTATCATTGTTTTCATGATTCTAGAGCAAGTATCTTGCTGTCAGGATCACTACTTCGGTAGGGATCATTGCTTCTGTCCCAAACACCAAGGAGTAGGGGGTCTGACCTATGTCTACTTTAGAAGTAGGCTTATATGCCCATATGATGAAAGGAAGCTCTTCTCCATATCTTCCATTCTTTTTACCTAGCCTTTTTTTCAAGTTGGGGATGAACAGGAGTGGAAATTATCAGTTTGATCCCCCAACTCGTGCAAATGTATCTTGTCCTTTTGCTTATGAATTGGGATCCATTTTTTCATATGATTTCAGTAGGGATCCTGTTGGGCTGAAAATTATTTTAAAGATTGCATCTTTTGGGCTCGACTGATTATGCTATTTTGTATTCCGGTTTGGGCCTGTCCAACCGTGAACCTTTTATGTTTTGTATATAAGTTTACGCTTGCATGCATATTAGGTTAAGGTTTTTGAGAGATCTGAGAATAGCGATACATCTAGACGATAACAGGTTTCTTTGATCGTTCTTGTAACCTTCCAATCCTCTACAGTTGATGCTCTTAATCGAGCTCTTCTGAGGATTTTGTTTAAATCATTCGACCCGTTTGATTCCATCTTGTCTTGTTCTTATTATTGTGTTTATATCGTTTTTGTTTACTTACTTGTGCAAGATCTAATCGATCTTTATAGATTAAAGCTTAGTTGAATCTCATCAATTGGTATCAGAGCAGGAGGCTGTGTAATTGATACACATCTTTTCTGTGAAAAAGATTTCCATTAGGGTTTTTCCGCAATTATCAATATTTATTGAGCCGTCATCTCTTTATTGACGTATCTTGATATTTATTATTTTGCCCTAATCTGCTTTATTACAAGTCTGATCTTTGAACAGGTTTTTACGATCATAATGGACACGACACAATCAAACCTTATTAATATTTCCAACAACATTGGTTCGACGACAAAGATTCCAATCTTATACACCCATGACTATGAAGTATGGGCGCATCATTTCGAAGACTACGTTATTGGATCAGAGGATAATGGGTATCTCATTTGGGAAGCCATCACCGATGGACCGTTTTCTCATTCTGCAACGTCCAGAATCATCAAGACACAAAAAGAGTACAATGATCTGCTAAAGGACGTGAAGGATATTGCACAAGATGAAAAGGATAAATTCCAGTGCAATATCAAGGCATTAAGGTTGATCAGATTCGCCCTTCAGTCCGACACATTCAGATTGGTTAGCTCATGCACGACGGCAAAGGAAGTTTGGGATAGACTTTGTGAACTGTATTCTACAGACGAGGATCTTGAACATTCTATTCAGACTTTGCTTTTATCTGAGTTTGGAGAATTCAGGCAAGGAGTCGAAGAAACCGTGACCCAGACATTTGATCGCTTCAATCATCTTCTCAGCAAGATGATACAAAACGATATTGAAAGGAAGCTTATTGAACAGAAGGTTACTTTCCTGAATTGTCTGAGGTCTGAATGGAGAACAGTGGTTTCCACAGTTAAAGCCCATGAGCAGTTTAAATCATACTCTTTGGCGAAACTGGTGGGTATTCTCAAGTCCCAAGAGAAGATTGTGGTGCAAGAAAAGAATGTTGCTACTAGTCTTGGTTCGTTGGCCCTCCTATCTAAAAGTAAAGTTGTGATGGAGGATGAATACCTCAACCTGGAGGAATATGATCTCACATCAGAGGATTATGCCATGATGGTGTCCAATCCCAAGAGGTTCAGAAAGAAGAGATTCCCCAGCAACAAAAACCGAAACTAGCAGGGGAGTTACAGCTCTGAAAAGGCGAACAATGAACCGAAGGCTGAGGAGCACAAGAAGGAACCGAAGGTGGATGGTGATTCCGGAGTAAGCTGTTTCTACTGTGGTGGGAAAAACCACTATGCTAAGGACTGCGTCCTTAAGAAGATGGCTGAAAAAGATGATGGGAATGACGAGGAAGCTGTGTTGCAGAAAAGACTAGACGAGTTGAGAAAGAAAAAGTCTACCGCTAACCCTTCTATTAATGCTCTTATTGTGCAGGGTTCGGTTAAAGGTGATGAGTTCGGTAGCACGGAAGTTTGGTCTACCGACTCAGAAGACGAGGAAGTGAGGAAGCCTACCCATGGAAAGGCTTATGTGGCTAAGGAGGAAAGCAGTGGAGGAAGATGCTTCATGGTGACTGATGTATCTCAAATGAGGGGATACTACACCGATGGAGGAAGCGATGGACCGAAGGTACAGGAGGATATGTGTTTTGCGGCCAAACCACTTAGCCAACAGTTCAGTGAGCTCGATGAACTGATAAAGAAGGTTATAAGTGACGAGCAGTTCGACGAAGAATGGTACATCGATAGTGGCTACTCACGTCACATGATAGGGAGGAAAGAGGAGCTTAGGGAATACAGATCTCTTGCTAATGGTGGCAACATCAAGTTTGGAAATAATTCTTTTGGCACCATAAAGGGATACGGGATGATAAGAAATGGGGACTTTACTATAAGGAAGGTGGCTTATGTGGAAGGACTCCAACACAACCTAATTAGTGTATCTCAGCTTGTTGGAGGTACAGGTCTCAAAGTCTCGTTCGACGATGAAGGTTCTGAAATCATAGAGAAAAAGTCAAAGAAAGTGATTCTCAAGTCAGAGCGAAAGGGTGAAATGTTTCCCTTAAACCTCAAACCCATCAAAGGAAACCCAACTATATGCTTATTGTCAAAAGCTCAATCCGACGAAAGCTGGTTGTGGCACCGAAGATTATCTCATCTCAATTTTAAAGATATCAACCGACTTGTCACTGGAGGTCATGTTAGGGGTCTTCCATTGCTCAAGTTCGACAGAGATCATTTATGTGCTGCATGCGAAATGGGGAAGCAGAGTCGTCAAAGTCACCCATCTATAATCAATACAAAAGTTGTTGAACCACTCGAATTACTTCATATCGATTTGTGTGGTCCTTCATCTATCGAAAGCATCGGTGGTAGCAAGTATATTCTTGTTATTGTTGATGACTTGTCACGATTTACATGGGTGTTCTTTCTAAAGCTCAAATCTGAAGCGACTCAAAAGCTGAAAGTGTTTATCAAGCAAATTGAAGTACAACTCAAGAAGGTTGTTCGCAACATCAGAAGCGACAATGGTCACGAATTTAAGAACAAGGATTTTGAAGAGTTTCTTGCAGAAAAGGGAATAAGTCACAATTTCTCAGCTCCCTACACACCGCAACAGAACGGAATAGTCGAAAGACGAAACCGATCTTTGTGTGAAGCTGCCCGAACCATGCTAAGTTTCGCTTCTTTGCCTCTTTATTTTTGGGCTGACGCTATTTCGGCTGCTTGTTTTACACAGAGCAGGTCCTATCTCAACAAGAGGTTCGCGCTCACTCCATATGAGATACTGAACAACAGAAATCCAAATGTGAAATTTTTCCATGTGTTCGGCTCAAGGTGTTTCATCTTTAATTCTAAAGAACACCGCAACAAGTTTGATGTCAAAGCCGACGAGGGAATATTTCTGGGTTACTCGCTCACATCCAAGGCATAAAGGGTCCTAAACAAGCGTTCGAGAAAGATTGAAGAGACATACTATGTGACCTTTGATGACAACTATGTCAAGAAGCTACAGGCTGAAGAAGACATCGCTGGGGAAATCTTTCCTCCAAATGGCCAGGTTACAGTCTCGGTCGCCAACTTATTCGAGACATTTCTGGAGCTCTTTGACGAACCGGAGAACGCGTCACTCTCTAAAGCAGGTGCAGCAGACAACAAAGTTGATCACATGAAGCAGATTGTCGAAGATGCTGCAAGAAGAATGCATGCAGAAATATCTACCTCTAACGACTCTCCTTCCAACAACACTCAAGTCGAGGGGGAGCCAAGCTCACAAGTCGAGGGGGAGCCAAGCTCACAAGTCGAGGGGGAGCCGAATTCATCAACCGAAGAGGCCTCAACACCAGGAAGCTCAGAACCACAAGAAACACCTGAACCTCATGTCTTTCATAGCTCATCAACTGAGGGGGAACATAATGATATGACACTCGGTTACGATAGCCAATCTGAGCCAGATGAAATAATTAATGCTGAACTAGACCCAACCTTTGATCCGAATTACCATCCTCTTGTCAAATGGACCAGAAATCATCCTGTCTCTCAAGTAGTTGGCGATGTTTCTGAAAAGGTTCTGACCCGATCACAACTGAAGGCAAAACAGACTTCCTTATTTTCAAAGGTTGAGTTTTGCATGTTTAACTCATTCGTATCAAAAGTTGAACCAAAGACAGTTAATACTGCCCTAGATCACTCTGATTGGGTTCAAGCAATGCAAGACGAGCTAAACGAATTTGAAAGGAACAAGGTCTGGCGCCTCATTCCAACTCCTCCAGATGCTTCGGTTGTTGGTCTCAAATGGGTTTTTAGGAACAAAATGGACAAGGAAGGTAATGTTATACGGAACAAGGCTCGTCTGGTGGTAAAGGGATACTGTCAGGAGGAAGGGATAGACTATGAAGAGACTTTCGCTCCAGTAGCTAGGCTAGAATCTGTTAGAATATTTCTGGCTTATGCTGCTCACAAGAACTTTGAGGTTTTCCAAATGGACGTCAAGTGTGCATTTCTGAATGGAGAACTCGAAGAAACTATGTACGTGGAGCAACCTCCTGGGTTCGTGAACGAAAAGCATCCAAATCATAGCTATATTCTGGATAAAGCTATGTACGGACTTAAGCAAGCTCCGAGAGCCTGGTATGAAACGCTTACAAACTTTTTAAAGATGTCTAAACTTAAACAAGGTTCGGTTGACCCAACCTTCTTTCGCAAAAAGGAAGGTAACCACCTTATGATAGTTCAAATTTATGTCGATAACATCATCTTTGGCTCCACGAATTCCAGCTTAACAGCTGAATTCAGAAAGCTGATGGAGACTAAGTTTGAAATGAGCTCAATGGGTCCTATTAACTTTTTCCTTGGTTTAAACATAAGACAGGGACCCGACGGCATCTTTATTAATCAGGAAGCTTACTCGAAGACTCTCCTAGCTAAGTTTGGTATGATGGGAGACTCAAAAGTCAAAGTCCCAATGGCATTCGGCACCAAGCTTACCCCATCCCTAGACAAACCGGCTGTCGATATCACACTCTATCATCAAATGATTGGATCACTGATGTATCTAACTGCTAGCAGACCTGATATCATGTTTTCTGTGTGTTATTATGCTCGATTTCAGGCAAACCCACGCGAACCTCACATGCTTGCAGTGAAGAACATCTTACGATATCTTAAGCGAACCACCTCCTTAGGTCTATGGTATCCATCCAACTCAGGCTTCTTTGTTCAAGCCTTTTCTGATGCTAACCTTGGAGGATGTGGACTCGACCGTAAAAGCACAACTGGTGGTTGTCAATTTCATGACGGGAAGTTAGTCAGCTGGCAATCCAAGAAACAAACGTGCGTGTCGCTATCTACTGCCGAAGCGGAATACATTGCAGCTGCATCCGGCACATCACAAGTGATTTGGATCCAAAGTCAACTTCGAGACTACGGACTCAATATGAAGAAGATCCCACTATATTGTGACTCTGAAAGTGCAATTAGGATTTGTCATAACCCAGTGCAACACTCCAAAATCAAACAAATAGCACTGAGGTATCACTTCATCAAAGATCATGTGGAAGATGGAAACGTCGAAGTTCACTTCGTAAGAACCACTGATCAACTGGCTGACGTCTTTACAAAAGCTCTTCCTGAAGCATCATTCAATAAAATATTGCAAGGACTAGGTATGATCGAATCAGAGTCAGTACCTCACACTATCTCTCAAACTCAAACGTAAGAACCGAAACCAACCGATCGTTCGGGTTCGGTTCAACTATCTGCCTCACTCATTACTTCAAAGGTAGTTTTTCAATGTTGTATATTTCTTGTACAATTTTGTTTTTCCTCGAGCTAAAAAAAAAAAAAAAAAAAAAAAAAAAAAAAAAAAAAAAAAAAAATTCTGGTCGGTCCCAAATCCTCAAATCTCTATTTAAGAATCAAGAACCGAAGCAAACAGACCGCTCTGTTGCTTTCTGCTCTGGCGCTTTAAAGGAACCGAAACAACCAGAGCGCTCGGTCACTCTCTGCTCTGGTAAAATAAAGGAACCGAAACAACCAGACCGCTCGGTCCCTCTCAGTCCCAGTAATTTAAAGGCGCTCAAGCAAACAGCACGCTCGGTCTCTCTCTGCTCTAAAAGTTTTACGGAACCGACCAAGACAGACCGCTCGGTTCTTCTCGATTCCTAAACTTTCACCGAAATACACAGATCGATCGGTCTATCTCTGCTTCCTAATTTTGTACAAATTTTATCTTTCTGTTTTTATTTATTTTTCAGAACATTCCAAAATTACAAAAATATTTTATCTTTTTGTTTTTATTTATTTTTCAGAAAATTCCAAAATTACAAAAATATTTTATCTTTCAGTTTTTATTTATTTTTCAGAAAATTCCAAAAATTCCAAAAACATTTTATCTTTCTAGTAGGTGTACATTTTGCACAGGTGAATACAACCATCTCCCTCTATAATGTTTACCCAGGTATGTTTTATCTTTATCAGACTAGTTAGACGTCCCTAGAAGCATGCTGTTGTATGTTGTCGCAAGCCTCTATGACCTCGAAAATGCCATAATGATTCGGTCAACACCTATCGTTTCTTCCCAATCAGGCTATTCTCTCACACTCGGTCTAGAGCTACCTTCCTCTACTCATCTGAAACATGAGTTGCTCTGCTTTGTCCCCTTTCTGTAGCAGAAGGTACGTTCGGTCTCTTAATCCTCTCCTCATCTTCTTCATTTGCCTTCGGTTCCTCAAAAGTAACCCTTGATGCTTTCGGTCTTTACCACTGAGGCTTATGGTTGCACAACATCTGTGTTTATGATCTTAGATTCGTTTACCACGTTCTAAGTGAAACCCAAAATCCAACACCTAAAATGAATTGACGGTGAGTAATTATCTCAAGCTATTACTTGGAAATCTCCTTTTCTTTTTGTGTGATCTTTTATGAAATTGTCTCAACCTAAGACATTTCTTCCCAAAGAGGTCCAGTTTAATTTTTTTTGAGATTTCTGTCTATACCATTCACGTCACGAAATACTTCCCACCTACCTGTTCAACAGATCTCATCGGTCTCATAGGTAACTCTGCCAACACTCGGTTTTATGTCAAGACTTGATGCTTGGTTTGAGTTCAGCCACCCTTCAGCCATTATCAAAAGATGCCTTTCATTGTTTGTTAAAAGACAACTGATCATATTTCTCGGGAAACCACACAAGCACTTCAGGTCACTTTTGGCTTTGAAGGAAGCGATTCTTGCCCGGAATCTTCCGCTTTCTGTCTTCTTACTAGACAACACTCACATCCCAAACACATTTGATTTATTTCTTTGTCTTTCACACTCTTATGCACGAAAATTACTTTTTTCCAACATTCTGATTGCTGTTTGGTATATGGTTTTAAGTTTCAGTTGTAACCAAACAAGGGAACAAGGAATTTCAAACGGTACGAAAATGATTTGGGCGCGTGCAAATGATTCGTTTCACACCCACGTGTGCTGACGTATTCCTGGGATACACCATAACTTCCAATCGCGCTTTTTCAGGCGACGTTTTGGTTTCTTCATCCTCACGATTTTCTCTCTCCTGTGAACGGTATAAATAAGGCGCGATCGTGTTCTTTGGCAGTTACCTCTCAAGCATTCTCTCTCTTAAAAAGTTACCACTGTTCATCTTCTTCCATAACTCAACAATGGCGACTTCTTCTTCTGCACAAGATCAATCTGCATCCTCTTCTTTGCTCTCAATCAAACCAAATCAGAATTTAATCATAGAGATGACCCCATTCCTTTATGACTCCTACATGCTACACGTGGTGGAATGCCTCAAATATTCCCCATTGTTGTTGGCACTTACGCAAGTGGAGGCCGTTCCCATGTCCCTGCTCTCCCAAGTCTACACCACGGCCAGCTACGACAAACATAAAGACCGCATCTTCTTCACCATTCACAACAAGCAAACTTCATTGTCCAAACCACGGTTTTGCTCTCTTCTAGGGCTTGCCGTCGACTCCTCCGTCATCTCACCGAACTTCATCTCCACGGCGCAACTTTTCTCGATGATGTATGAGATGGGGTATACGGATGTTCTTACCTCCATTGCCAAAGTCAAGAAATCCTGTCTTCCATCTCAATGGAATGGATTGCTTACCCTTCTAATTAAGGGTTTAGCGGAGCGATGTGGTGGTTCTGACACCACCAGCAAAGGGTTTCTGACCATCATGTATGGTCTTTACAATGACATTAATCTCGATTATGGGTCCATCATCTGGGCTCAAGTTGTTCAGAGTCTCAACACAACTGCCAGGCACTCTGAGATATCGTGCGGCAGGTTTCGGACGCTTATTACCAGAAGGACCATGGATTCCCTTGACATCCCGGTAATGAAGGATGCTCTTACGGCTTCAATTGCCACTTACCACACCAAGAAGATCATAGTCTCCGATCCAAGTAAGTTTCTTCACTATGGACTAATCCCTGAGTCCATGTATAGGTGCATCACGCCACACAGCACAATCATGGCTGACTACAGCACCAGAACCCCCTTGCCTCCTAGGGTTCTGTCTGAGGAACAACATGCTGCTCTTGATGCCCTGGATCAACCTGCCAACCGTGGCAAGAGGGCGAGCAAAAAGGAGAAGCCGGAGAAGAAAGAAACCGCACCAAAGAAGGAGAGAAAGAGAAGGTCCTCCAAACGCAAATCTGAGGCAGAGGTACCTTCTCAGTCTAAATCGAAAAAGGTAAAGAAAATGGCTAAAAGAGCCAAAGGGTCTCCTTCTTCTGAATCAGAACCGAATGCACCATCAGAAACAGAAGCTGCTGATCCTTAAACCGAAACAACACCCGTTCAGTCTCCTCAACAACCATCCTCACCAGCATCTCCTCGTATTCCCAAATCACCCTCTCCACCTAAATCTCCCCAACTTACCAAATCACCTATTCCTCCTACTTCCCCAAAACTTCCAACCCCACCCCAATCACCCACACAGAAGGTCACACTTTCTTCTGTTCCAATATCTATTCCTCAAACCACAACAAAACCTAATATTCCATTATCTGTTTCTCAACCTTCATGCTCTATCTCTACACCCATTATCACCGAATCTGTTACCATCACCTCTTCCCAATCACCAGTAATGGTCAATGTATTTGATACAGGGGCTGCTACTGTGGTTGAAACCCCGGTCATCAACCTTCCCTCATCTCCTTCTCCATCGTCCAACTCCGGTGCTACGTTAGGGGGCGATGATGATGAGTTCGACTCTATCTATTATAGCCCCTACCGGATTCCTACAGACACCGATGCCGATACCCCTGTGTCAACTCAGCAGATTCAGGAAATTCACGCCAAACTTGACAGTCTGCTAGCTGACAGCAAAGCCTACGGGGGTGCTGTGCTCAAAGCTTTCATTGAGTCTGCGATCCAGACGTACACTGAAGCCTTGGATCGTTCAACTGAAGCCATAGATAACTCAGCAGCTTCATGCTCAAAAGCCACCCAGGAAGTTTCCGAGGTTGTTCATACAACTCAGATCTTTCTTGATTCTCTCAAAGCTCACGCTGACTCTAGTGCGTCCAAATTTCAAGCGTCAGTAGACTCTTTTTCGGCTACCCTTCAGAATGAAACCACAAAATTTGAGGCTCTGCGCGCTGACCTCAAAACTGAATCCACTTCATTTCTCAAATCTTTGGATTCACGTTTTGCCTCTCTGGCAGCCGAGAGCACCATGAAGGAAGATCTTGTCAAGCACCAGGCAACCATCGAATTACAAAAGATCCAACTGGCCCAGGCACAACAGGAAATTACTTTGCTGCAGACTCAGCGGGCAGTTCTTCAAAGTTGCACTGGTGATGTCAAGAATATGCTAACAAATGTTCTTGACACCCATGATCCCTTCCTAACCCTCACTATTCGATAGCATCTCCAGGCGAAACTCCTTCCTGCTATTAATATCTTAAGTGAAATGAAGGGTGTCTCGGAGAAGCTTGTTCTTCCGAGACAAGGGGGAGAGGAAGGTGTGTCCAAGACAGAACCAAAGGTTAATGTACCTTCAGGTTCTGGTAAACAAGTCCTAGTTGAGAGTGAATCAGATTCAGACGAAACTATCACTGAAGCTCTTCAATGCAAGAAAAGGGACAAAGAGCTTGATGAAACTCTAAGGATAGCTCGTGAGGCCGAGGCCAGGGAAAGAAAGATCAGGGAGGATGAGGAGGCCATTCAAGCCAAGAAGACTCTATTCCCAGATTGGGACAGAGACACACTCATCACTCAAGCGATTGAGTTTCCTTCCATTTATTGGTTGGAACCGATTGCATCCTTTGAGTGTGAAAATACAAAAGACTCGCAGTTCGACATGCCTATCACGCGCAAAGCCTTCACATTTCATTGCTTTGATGTCACTACCGATGTCCCTCATCCGAACCTAAAGGTTGACAGAGAGCTCATAGATTTCTATCTGAAATACGGTCAACCGCAGTACTTGACATGGAGCACTCAGAAAATCATTAAAGTCAAGGTACTGAAACCGTCACAGGCTAGGAAATATGTGAACGTTAATTTCAAAATCAACAGAGGAACGGCCAACACCGAACATCTTATTTCTCTGGCAGATCTTCCCAGTTTGAATCCGCATGATTGTATTTTGCTATACAACATTCTTCTCTCCAACCAAAGAGAGTATGAACCAATTCTTAAACATCTTAAAAGAATGTTGGCTTCCTACGTCCATGAGCTCGCCACTATGGATCAGGAAATAGCAAAAGTTATGAACAAGAAACCGACCGTCAAGCCCACTTCCAAGACCGGAGATGTTCATAAAATGAAGATAGGGCAAATTGATTCTTCCAATCTGACGGTTATGTTCACCAGGGGCGACAAGCATAAGTTTCTGTTTGCTTTGGTAGACAAACATCTGTTTTCTACAGATTGTCTTGAGCATATTATAAATATCATTCACCGATGCAAACAGAACTCAACAGCAGACAAGAAGAACTCTACTGACATGCTTCGTTGGTATATTACCTTCAGGCATCATATTCTGGCTTTAATACCGAAGATTTTTGAAACGGTAAATAAGCCCTCTGCTATGAAAAGAGAATGATGGTCTCGCTCCAAATTGACGCAAAGGGGGAGATTGTTGGGCTGAAAATTATTTTAAAGATTGCATCTTTTCGGCTCGACTAATTATGCTATTTTGTATTCCGGTTTGGGCCTGTCCAACCGTGAACCTTTTATGTTTTATATATAAGTTTACGCTTGCATGCATATTAGGTTAAGGTTTTTGAGAGATCTGAGAATAGCGATACATCTAGACGATAACAGGTTTCTTTGATCGTTCTTGTGACCTTCCAATCCTCTACAGTTGATGCTCTTAATCGAGCTCTTCTGAGGATTTTGTTTAAATCATTCGACCCGTTTGATTCCATCTTGTCTTGTTCTTAATATTGTGTTTATATCGTTTTTGTTTACTTACTTGTTCAAGATCTAATCGATCTTTATAGATTAAAGCTTAGTTGAATCTCATCAGATCCCGAACATGATCATGATATTACGTTTAATAAATGAGGCTCCCTTTTTGTCTCTAACTTGAACGAAGGCTTCAACTTCGATCCACTTCGATAAGTAATTAGTCATCACCAACATGAAGACTTTTCCTCCTAGAGCTATTGATAATTCCCCACTATATCCATTCCTTATTTCATGAATAGGCATGGAGAGATAATAGGATGTAGTGGTTTCGCAAGTTGATGTAGGATGTTGTTGTCTCTTTAGCAAGCATCACACTTTTGAGCATGTAGAAATGAATCTCTCTTCATGGTTAAGGAGTAGTATCCCGTTCTAAATACTTTAGGAGCATAAGGATATTCCCTTAGTGTGATTGTCACAGTCTCCTTCATGTATGTTCTTCAAGATTTCTGTGGCTTCAGGATCTTCCAAGCATCTGAGATATGGACCTGCGATAGACTTTTTATAGAGTTTACCTTGGATAATTAGGAATCTTGAGACTCTTGTTCTGAATTCTCTTTCACTTTTTTTCTTCTGTTGGAATCGTGACCTTTTGGAGATACTCCATAATGGGTTGGATCCATGATCGTGGACTTCATCAAGGATCCTGTTCGTTGGGATCCCTTTGAGGAAGGATCTGATGATCGGGATCTATGGTGGTTGCTACATTTATTTGTTGTTCAGGATCGTCAGGTTTGTCAGAAAGGGCTTCTATAGCTAGAGTTATTATGTGAGTTATAACGATCTTCATTTATGGTGGGATCCTTAAGGAGGATCCTATGTTAACTAATGCACTTGGTTTTGTGTTTTCTTCCCTGGGATCTTGGGTTATGCTAAAGTTTTCAAAAATTAGAGGCTAATTATTTGAGGATCTCGAGGGATAATGCTAATCTTTCACCTCTCACCGCATAAGATCCGTTGGAGTGACTGGTTAATAATAAAGAATCAAAAAATACTTGAAGATCCTTGATTTGAAGATCCATAGCCAATTATAGTCCCATGCTGATTGCTTCGTATTTTGCTTCGTTGTTGGTTGCATTAAATTTGCAACTAACTACCTGGGGTAGGATGTTCCCCTGTGGCAATTTTAGTATGATCCGTAGACCAGTTCGTTTTTGGTTTGAAGCTTCATCTGTGAATAGTGTCCATTTTACCAAGCATTCATCTTCTAGTGACTTTATGGAGGACATTGGCTTAGATTTGATGTCAAACATGCTTAACTTAACTAGCCATTTTTCCATCCTTCTTGATACCTTAGGTTTTCTCATTACATTCTTAACATGATAGTTAGTTTTCACATATATAGTATGTGTCTCAAAATAATGTATTAATTTAGTAGAAGTTGTTACTAATCCAAGAATTAATTTTTCGAGATGAGAATAGCTTGTTTCAGGATCCAGAACCCTTTTACTTATGTTATAAATATGATGTTGGTCTCCGTTAGGATATTTGGCTATGAGAATGTCACACTCCAAAACCAGGAACGGCGGAAACGTTCTGGGGCGGAGGACGTCATGTATAATATCAACAACAATGTAAAGTAGTAAACAAGCAACAACATCATCCATTGCATTAATAATATAATTATTATACAAATGTGTTCTGTCAAATTTTGATAAACACTAAAGCATAAATCAAAATGAAAGATAAGTCTTGAACAAGTTCCATCTTCCTTTCTCCTTGCATCGGTACCTGTCTATGATGACCTGAGGATACAAGTAATTTTGAAAGCGAGTATCAGCTTTAAAGCTGGTGAGATCATAAGTATTTAGTGTCTTAATTTGTATGTGAGAAAATGTAAGTATATGTACTTAAAAGTATTGAAAGTGTATATGAACTGTAAGTGTTTGAAAAACCCTAGAATCCCTATGATTCCTATTAATAACAAAAGGAGTCTTTTACCAAGACCTAACTGTTCTGAATGTAGTCTTCTACCAAGACCTAACTGTTCTGAATGTAGTCTTCTACCAAGACCTAACTGTTCTGAATGTGTGTGTCTCTTGTAAGAGGATGTATTTTCCAAAGTATAACTATCATTATTCAAAAATATAGTTTGTACAATAATGTTTAAGTGAGGTTATCACTAAAAATACGTAATGGAAAATCAATGTAGTACTATGGTGTAGTGTCCAACTACAACTGTACTTATTACCTTAAATGTAGGGTAATACTTCCAAGTACTGTAGTATTTAATAAAAATAACTACATCGGTACTCAACTGCCTTATTTGAGGGATAAGGTATAATGTGATGTCTAGATCCCAGACTATACGCTCCCCTATCAAAGGGATTTTGGGACCTACCCATGACCCCTGCATGAACGCAAGCCGTGAGCATCCACATTACCGAATGATCATGTATACTCGATATAACTATCACAATTGTCGTGTGATTCATCAGTATAGTTAGATCCTGAACTGGTTCCGTGCTATAGCACCTAATGACATCTGTTCTATGTATATGTAAGTGTGATCATGTAATTGTACTCAAGTAAGAGCGATCATGTAATAGTACAGTAGTGTACTGTAATGTTCTACGTGTGCTAGCTGTAATGTGTGTTCTCTCTATCTAGCAAGTATTGTAATGTAATCGTTCTAGTATAGTTGTATATGTTCTCATCCTAGTATAGTCGTATATGTACTGTATTGAAATGTTCTAGAAAGTATTGACTCATGAATGAACTGACTCATTGTATGATATCATGTTCTAGTAATGGTTCTAGTATCTTCCTGAACTACCCGCATGGTGGCTTTCTAGTAATCTACGTGTACGTATGGACATGGATGTATACCCTTGCTACCCAAGGGCATAGGATGAACTGGAAGGACCTTTTATGACTATATATGTGTACATGATATATAACTAATATTTAAACGACCTTCGGACGAATACCCAAAATCCCACCAGACCACATCTCAAGGCGCGAAAAAGAAATAGGGTGGATAGCCTTCCTAAGTCTTTTAAACATTTCTTATATAAGTATACATATAGAGGCATGCAATTTATAATATAAAATCATAAAAAAGATTTGTAAGACATTTGAAATATAAGTATTATTTTAAGAAATGATCGATTTGTAAAAAGGGGTTTAAAACATTTAAAATGTTTATAAAAAGTCATTTGAAGGAAATTGTTTGGTAAAACGGCTAATGAGTAGCCAAATCATTTGAATGTTGTATATTAATCACATGTGATTGATGTAATAAGTAATATAATCCTACTTACTAATCACATGTGATTGACATAATAAGTAGCATGATTCTACTTGTATCCCCCCCCATAAAACATTTAAAAAGATTTTAGAGCATTAGTTAAGGGGTATGAACTCACCTGCGGTAAGTGACTGGAATTGAACGGACTGTTATCGTACGGAAGGATCGGACAAGTGCTTGGTGTCAAGTGGAGACTTAGACACACACAATGATCCTAATTACATATGAAAACATATGTATATAAATAATTAGTGATTATAACACTAATTATACAAGTAATAACATTTACGCGCGAGGATAACACTTTTGGTCAAGTGCTAGGAGGCTAAAGGGTTGCAACAAAGGAGTGCAATGCCCCTAATGTGAGTTTAAGGTCAAAATACCATATTCATTAGAGTTTACGGCCCAAGGAAGTAAGTTCCTGGCCGTAAACTCCCAACCAAGGCTTGGGATGGTACTTTCAATTACTACAACCTTAGTGGGAATTGTTTCAAGGCATATACAAGTGTTTGGGCACCATATTGACTCCTTTGGGGAGTTTACGGCCCAAAGACCACTTTTCCCTTGGAGTTTATGGCCATAAACTCCCTTGGGAGGGTTCTTATTGTCCTTTCAAGTCTCCAACATTTCTAGGAACAAGTCTAGGCTTCAACCATTGGATTAAGGAAGGTTTATGGCACTAAATGGGACCATTTGATGGAGTTTACGGTAATAGAACTCTTTGGGCTGTAAACTCCCTCACACATGAGGTTCTAAGAATTTTAACTAGTCCAAAACTCATCTAGGTACTTGCCCTAAAAGTCTCTTGGCCTTAGGAAGTGTTTAGGGTGTCCTTTGACCCCTTAATAGGAGTTTACGGCCCAAGAAATACTCTTGGCTGTAAACTCTTCCACACTTGAGTTTCCATGAGTTTTCTAGGTTCTAATCTTTTAGGGGTACATGCCAAAATAAAGTCTAAGCCTTAGGACAAGTTTGAAGGCACTTATGAACACAAAACTTGGAGTTTACGGCCCAAGGAGCTTCTTGGCCGTAAACTCCCTTATAGAAATGATTTCTAAGGGTTTTGATGGCATAAATCATGAGTTTAAAGCTTCTAGGTTTTTGTTCTAAGGCTAGGGATCACAAGGCACTCATTTGTGCCCTTTACTTGGAGTTTACGGCCCAAGAGGTGTTCCTTGGCCGTAAACTCCTCAAACTACTTGGTTTTGATTTGTTTCTAGCCTCTAATGCTCATACATAAGGTCCTTAGTTAGATGCCTAACACGGAAATGGGACTAGGTGGCCTTTAGGCTTGATTTTGGAGTTTACTCCCCAAGAACGTTCTTGGGCGGTAAACTCCCGGATCTTGTGTTTTGGACATGTAAATAATGTTATTAAGCATATAAAAAGTATTAAAACACATCTAGGGAAGTAGACTCACAATCTGGGATGAAAACCCGAAGATCCGTGAGAGAGAAATGGACTTTTCTCTAAATGGAATTCAACTAATGAACCAATTTGGTTCAGAATTTTATTTATAGTCCTGAGATTTTTGGCAGAAAATATTTCTAACCTCGGAATGGATTCTAATGATTCTAGGATAATGGAATTTACGGTGTTGCACAAAATTCTAGTGCAACCACTCTCCTAATACCCCTTTTTGGTGTAAAACCCTAAAACTGCCAAACTTATTCCAAAAGTTTGAATTTTCACTGTAACTGCTCTACTACTATTGGATTGAAATGGTTTGATTTAGAATGGAAATTTTAGGTTGTCACAGAGAACACCTATCGCACTTGAGGATACCAAGACGTAGAGGAGAAGTAGTTCTCCATCTATAGGCTTCACTATTAGTAGCACAGATCTTAAGTGTATATTGTGTTCTTGAAAAGCTTCTTTGTGTTCTTCGGTTCATTAAATTTTTTTTTGTTCTTTTGTAAGATATCATAGACGGGATTACAACTTTCTTAGGATATTGAAATGAACATGTTGAGTGTCACTACTCTTTTGGTTAGTAATTGGAAGTATCTTGTTGAATATGGAGATTTTAGCTCGATTATTGCTTTGATCTACTTCGCGTTTGCTTCTATTCCTCTTTTGGTTACCATATACTCAAGGAACTTTCCTGACTTCATCCCAAAGTGGCATTTTAACGTATTCAACTTCCTATTGTATTCACATAGATTTTTGAACTCTTCTTTGAGATCCCTGAGATGATCTTCATCTTTCATGGAATTCACCAACATGTCGTCAATATAGACCTCCATGGTGATGCCCAACTGGTCTTTAAACATCTGGTTCACTAGTCTTTGGTATGTTTTACCTTCATTTTTAAGACCAAAAAGCATTGCAACATAACAATATATACCTGTTGGTGTTATAAATGCTATATCTTCGTGATTGGATGGTTCCATCTGGATTTGTTAGAATCCTATTGAAGCATCCATGAATGTTAAGAGGCTGTGGCTAGTCGTTACATCTATCATGGAGTCAATGTGTGGATTATTATCCTTCATTGCGTACCTTGCTTTGTCTCTGAGATCCTACATAGCATTCATTAAACCTGAAGCATCCACAGATAAACAATAGTCAACGATCTTAGGGGTTCCTCTTCCTCTCCTTTATCATTGAGGGCATTAACCCTATGACAAACTTGTTTGGAATAGGGCTTCGATTAGTACGATCGTGGAGCTGAGGCCTATTGGGATTTTCATATCGACATTAAGGGTTTCTCCTCTTCTGTACTTGTTTATCCTCTTTAAGACTTTTGAATCTTAATGCTCGACACCTAACATCGTACAATCACTTGCATGGAGTCATCACAAGATCATCATAGAATGGTGAATCCTTCCTTAGACGCATATTGGAAGCCTAGACAGCAGTCAACATATCAATGTTTGGGATGCTATGAGCTTCCCTGCCAAACCTGTTAACAAAATTCCTAAGTCTTTCCTTAGGATCCTGAACCACCCAATAGAGATCACTACTGATCTTCTCGAAGCTTTTGCTACAAGAAAACTAGTTATTGAAAATATTGAATAAACGTGCAAATGAAGTTAAAGGGAATTTTGTCCCGAAATTAGAATTTAGGCAAGGAAGTATGCACGAATGATCAAGACGTGAGGAGAAAACTTCCTAATTGATTGGTTCTAGCGCACTTAAATGAAATCGGGCTCTCGGTTGGCATTCGAACGAACCTTCACTAACTGGCGATGACGTTGCTTTGTCCGCTTGACCTCTCGGTGGAGGCTTACCACGGTTCTAATACGAAGGCGAGGATCTCGACGAGTGGGCTTGCGAGAGTCCTAACGGAAAGGTATAGTTTCACGATCGAGATGCGAAGAGTAGAAAGTATGTCACTGAGTTCGCGGAGTAGATCTAGTTTGTGCGAGGCACAGGACCGATTCTGATGAGAATCTCGGAGGTCCTGTCTAAGTTGGATTTAGCTTTGCACGCTTTACGAAGCGTATAAAGCCATTCCCAGAGTGAGTTATTCTAAAGAACTTGGTCACTCACTTGGAATCTCAAAGGTTCCTTTTCTTGAGTAACTTCCCAGTCAAGGCCACCCCTTGCTAGGTCAAAGTCGTACGAGTTTCTGTAGTTTGCGAGGAGTTCTGAATGAACTAAGGCGGTAGGTTGGTAAGACCTAGAGTTTGGCGAAGGAATGTCGGCGTTTCTGATGTCGATAAATGCTCAGCGGTTTTGACAAATCGAAAGAGTACTCAAAATTTCCCACACTACTAATAATGGGTCTTAGAAATTTGACTCTTCAATTTCAAAACTCGTGCTTTGAGAACTTCGTTAAAAGTTTCTCTGGAGGAGATGTTTTCCCATGGGTTCCTTCTTACTACAAGGGTGGATAAGTAAGTCATTACAAGGAGAAATGACGAACTGATCCAGGTAAGAAAGACGTACCCTACTCATTTAGCTTATAAAAGCTATGGGCGCATTGGTCCTATCCGAAGGGTATCACTACGGACTTGAAGTGTCCGTATCGAGTTCAGGAGATAGTCTTTCGGACTTCTTTCCCTAACACTCGAACTGCTGATATTCGGATCCTGGATCCATTCCTGGAAGTAGTTTCTTTCTTTGCGTTTGCTCAACCATTTTGTCTACGCGCGGCAGAGATAACGATTTCTAATGAAAAATCTCGACGGAGTCCTCAATAACCGAGGTACATGCAATGCGATCCGTCGATCTCTGGAAGAATATGACCGAGGTTCTCTAGGGTGAGAAACCTAGTCTTCTAATTCTATTTATGTGTAGTTCGCTAAGTTGTCCAAACTGTTCTTGTATCTCCGTGGGTGTTTAAACTATAGGGTGACCTATTTTCGGGAGTCGTACTAGGTTCTATGCTTGTTCTCATGACGATGTGATTACTCGTACTTAGGCAGTTCTCCGTCCTGAAGTTCATATTAGAATTCATACCTAGTTTCACAGTCACCCTTTCATGTATACGAGTCATATATAATTAAGGTTGAAAAGGTAGTCGAATAACTGGTTCTTCTTTAAGTTCACATCCCATCAGGGAAAAAGAATTTAAAGTGGAATCATCAATGCTAAACCTGTAGAACCTTGATTATATATCACTCTTATGCATACATTCTTCAGTGATAGATCAACCGCATGAATCCCTAGATTAAAATTGACGTACTGCAAGAGTGGTACTTCGGGGATTTCTTCGGAAAGAAAATAACTAATAGGTACTCCTGGCATGAGTACCTCGGCGTTCTGATGTGACGGATCTAGAAGAAAGGGGTGTACGTATGAAGCTGTTTTCGTGTGGATCAAATTGAGTTGAGTCGTATGATAATGTCGAAATCATACCGAAACTTAAAGACATTAGATTTGACATTAAGACGTTTACAAACAAAACACAACTGTGCAACCATGAACAGAGTTACAGTACTTTAGGTTTACCACAAGACTATTGCTGCGAATAAGATATACTACAAAAGACAAGTATACGCAGCACGAGAGTCCTTATACAGATAGGAACTCGCAAAAGGTAAGACTCTAGTTGCACTAGTTCTAGATAGTTTTTAAGTCTGTTACAACAAAACGCCTTAATTACATTAATGTGGTTCCTGAGCGGGCTCTCCTGTAGCTGTGATCCTGAGAATCTTCCCATCTGCGCCAGAGTTCTGCATTATCGGGCAATCCTTCTGGAGATGTCCAATTTCACCGCATTGGTGACATATCTAGACAGCACCCACGTCAGTGGAGGAAGTGAAGTGTCGAGTATGAGTTAGGGAGACGCGGGTTCCTTCCTTTTTCGGGCAATCTCTCTTATAGTGCCCAAACTCTCCACAATGATAGCAAGTCTGGTTTCCATCGACGTTGGGCAAATTGTTGACCGGTTTTGAAGCTGTTTTTGTGTGGATCAAATTGAGTCGAGTCGTATGATAATGTCGAAATCATACCGAAACTTAAAGACATTAGATTTGACATTAAGACGTTTACAAACAAAACACAACCGTGCAACCATGAACAGAGTTACAGTACTTTAGGTTTACCACAAGACTATTGCTGTGAATAAGATATACTACAAAAGACAAGTATACGCAGCACGAGAGTCCTTATACAGATAGGAACTCGCAAAAGGTAAGACTCTAGTTGCACTAGTTCTAGATAGTTTTTAAGTCTGTTACAACGAACTCTTCTTTGAGATCCCTGAGATGATCTTCATCTTTCATGGAATTCACCATGTCGTCAATATAGACCTCCATGGTGATGCCCAACTGGTCTTTAAACATTTGGTTCACTAGTCTTTGGTATGTTTTACCTTCATTTTTAAGACCAAAAAGCATTGCAACATAACAATATATACCTGTTGGTGTTATAAATGCTATATCTTCGTGACTGGATGGTTCCATCTGGATTTGTTAGAATCCTATTGAAGCATCCATGAATGTTAAGTTGTGGCCAGTCGTTACATCTATCATGGAGTCAATGTGTGGATTATTATCCTTCATTGCATACCTTGCTTTGTCTCTGAGATCCTACATAGCATTCATTAAACCTGAAACATCCACAGATAAACAATAGTCAACGATCTTAGGGGTTCCTCTTCCTCTCCTTTATCATCGAGGGCATTAACCCTATGACAAACTTGTTTGGAATAGGGCTTCGATTAGTACGATCGTGGAGCCGAGGCCTATTGGGATTTTCATATCGACATTAAGGGTTTCTCCTCTTCTGTACTTGTTTATCCTCTTTAAGACTTTTGAATCTTAATGCTCGGCACCTAACATCGTACAATCACTTGCATGGAGTCATCACAAGATCATCATAGAATGGTGAATCCTTCCTTAGACGCATATTGGAAGCCTAGACAGTAGTCAACATATCAATGTTTGGGATGCTATGAGCTTCCCTGCCAAACCTGTTAACAAAATTCCTAAGTCGTTCCTTAGGATCCTGAACCACCCAATAGAGATCACTAGTGATCTTCTCGAAGCTTTTGCTACAAGAAAACTTGTTATTGAAAATATTGAATAAACATGCAAATGAAGTTATAGAATAGGGAGGAGCGTTTAGCATACATTTTAGGACGGATCCCCTAAGGTTCGAACCAAAGCCTTTGCATAGGAAAGCTTCCTTCAATTGCACTAGGATGGTAATGATCTCCATCTTTTCTCGATATTGTGCTACATGCTCTTCAGGATCTTTAGTTCCATCGTAAGGCTTCATGCTAAGAGTGTGGAAGAGATTAGGAATTTTGGTATCAGCTATCACAGGACCAAATCTTGAGATCCTATGACTTGTTGGAGATGCTTCTGGTATGAGTTGAACTACCCTGTGTACGCTTGAGATCAGCTGTCTCAACTGCTGAAGTTCCCTAGCTATGTTTGGACTTATTCCCGCATCAACATTTGTAGAGTTAGTATTGATAGCATTGTTGTTTATGAAGTTAGTAGAATCAAGGTTTCTAGGAGTACTGAAAGGCTCATTGAGATCGTTGATCATAGATTCTCAATTGTTCATGATTTTCCCATAGGTTGATGCAGTAGTAGCATGAGTTGTGTTTTCCTGATGATTTTTTAAAGATCCTACTTTGTCGAAGTTCAGGATCCTTGGTTGTACGGTGATGGGCATCATTTTTTGGAATCTCTGAAATTCCGCCATCATCTTCTCCACTTCTCAAAGTAGAGTTCTATTGTCAAGAAGTCATCAGTTGCGTCATTTTCCTCATCACAGCGAACTGCTCAGCAGTAGTGACCAGAGCAGTCGGATCCTAGAGACTTGAACATCCCAATCTTCCTTGGTTAGTGGACAAAGGGGTGTTTTTTTGGAAGTTTCAAGCATTTTGCTTTGACCAAGGGGTCCACTTGGAGGAGGTGGTAGGTTTTTTATTGGAATGGAAGGAGTGGAGGATGAAGAAAGGATCGGTAATGTAGACATGATCTTTCGGGGCTTTTGAACACCACGGTCCAACGGTGGGCACCAAATTTTTTTTGGTCAAAAATTACACAAGTATAAATCAACTAAATTGAATGAGAGGCTATGATGTATGAGTTGTGTAATGGAAAAAGGAAAAGAGAATGACACGATTTATTAGAAGGAAATCCTATGATCCTTGCAAGAATCTCCAACACAAAACTTTGGGAGGTGATAAAGATCACCTGTCTTGATGATTTTATTAATATAAAATTATGATTATAGAGAGTATTTCATTAAGAACAAGTGAAAGAGTTCATAGAGTAAGATAAGAGTCAGTAAAGTGTATCGTGTGCAAGATACATGTGTCAAATTATATTCTAAAGTAGCTAACAAGATGTCCAATATTCCATAGATCCTCTATAACTAGCATTGTGAACATTGTTGGATTTGGTATTCTGGGTCATTAGCATAGATAAGACGACTCTCTGTTGTAAATAAGTCTTCTCTTCTGTATTTCTGCACATGTGTTAATTAAAAGCAAAATATAACCGTTATAAATGTTCGTAAATAATAATAATTATAATAGTGGGGATCCTGAGATAGTTGAGGATCAAGAATATCTGATGAGGTTTGAGGATCCTAAATGTTTTAAAGATCATGGCGCTAACAATTGTCCCCAAGTTATTCTTTATAATATAGGAACTAATTTTGACAATATTAAAGCAATAACTTAAATTAAAGAGGTAAAAGTGTAGAGAAAAGTAATTTTAAAAATTAACCCTTAACGGTTAGATAATTTTGAAATCCAACGGGTGGATAAGTAGCCGTTATTGGCCAAATCAGCCTCAAATGCTCAGAAATCTTGTTGCTACAATGACACAAGTAAACCATGCAAGTAGAGAAGTATAAACTAACTATATATTAAAGAGGGACTCATACGCTGACTCTACGAAAAACAAAAAGTGTCATATACAAAATCATTAGAAATATTTTATCTAACAAGCCTAGACCGTGGCTTGGTTATCATGTCCTAGGGTATTATCATACTCATCTACCTTTAGCTATCACTCTTTAGGATCCTGGCTAGTGTTGACAGTCTCACCTTTTAATGTAACTAGGGCGACACCACCGATCTAGATTCCAGGATCTTGAGTTGGCCATATCTTTAGCCAATTTGAATTGGCAATATCTTTAGCCAATTTAGCTATGGCCACACGACATAGCGACACTCACCTTTACTTCAATAATTACCTCCTCCATATTTACATGGTGCTCTTCCTCTCTCTCAACATTCACTTTGTTAAAAAGTTCCTCTCGCTTCAAGAGATCATTGTTGGTCATTTTCTATGCTTTCTCTTGCTGCCTTAAAGTTTGTCCAACCTTTTCAGCCTGGATCCTGAAGGCTGTGGAAACATAATTATAGAACTAAAACAAGAATGACATCAAAAAGAGTGAAAGGAAAACTGTAAGGAACAAGATATACACTAACACTTATAGCCTGAGAAAAAGAAACCGGATTTTGGAGTGCATCCTTGGCGTCAAGATTTTACATGCTTATGTTTCTAACTTTAGAATTTTTTCTCTTCCGGGATCACAAAGTCTCCATATTCATATCGATATGGGCCTTTTGGAAACAAGGGATAAGCTAATCATTTCTTTCTTCACGAGCAACTGGCCACTTGACACGGCCGTAATGAGGTCATAAAGGGAGATATGAGCACTGGAGCATATGGCTTTGGATCGTGGGAATACCAATGATGTATTTAAAATTTACCAATACAAGAGATTAAAGTACTCAAGGATCCTTACCGGTAGCCTTAGGCATGTTAGTGGTTGAGCTTTCTCGATGATTGGAAGGATCAAGCTTAAATATCTTGTTAATCTGGGGTTGAGCAAAGAATTTTAGTGTCTTTAGCAGGAGGAATTAACGTGTCGAACATGAAAACTACAAAAAATAAACAAAATAAGAAGTATGAATATCGGGATCCTTAATATAGAGATAAGAAATCCTACCGATTTTGACCCAGGATTTAGGTAAAACATTTCCACCAGGAACCGAGTCACCGTTCAAGAAAAAGTATCGTCCTTTTTCACCAAACCATAGTTATACTTGGATTTCAATAATAGATGTGATCTATCAGTTTTGGGATTTAACATAAAATGGGAATTCCTAAAGGTCGAAATGTCATAAACGTAAGCTAACTTGTTTTGACCAATATTCAGACCCATGGAGTGGTTCGGATGATCAATCCAATAAAGGATCCACCAAACCACTGACATGGCTTCGATGTATGAAATCTTAGTAATTTCAAAGAATTTAGAGATAATTATGAGAAAGGGATAAGTAAGACCTAAGTTAAGAGGATACTCAGCAAAAAAAACCCAAATGGGAGAAAAAAATCCGATTGGATACTGGCATCTAAAGGTTTAAAAGAAGTATCGGCGGGAAATGTTCCAAACGAATATAAAGATTCAATATGGTTTTCGTCTAAGGTTCAAGTTTCCTCGTAGGAAATCAACAAGGTAGGTGATCGTTATCACCTCCTAAGGTTTTATGTCGGAGATCTTGGAAGGATCAAGGGATTTCCTTGTAATCCACTTGTCCCACTTTGATCATTATTTTACACTTATATTGCACTAACACCACAACATGTAATACAATTTGGTTGAATTTCACTTGATCGATTATTGAGCAAAACATTGCTTATATGTTATTCAATATTTTATAAGTATCTAATAATGATATAAATAAGAGTAAAATATGCGTTGAAAATAAAAGGTAATTTAGGACAAATAATATTAACCTAGTTATAGTATACATAACAAGGATTTCGGATATTTAGAGTGAGTTCAAATCCAACTTTGTATGAAGAAGTTATGCTTCTTCAATGTTTTGCGATTAAACGGGTACGACTCTGCGTATCGTAAAAGGTAAATTTTTGATAAATTTCTATTTATCCTAAGTAATCTAAATGTAAGTCATACTAGTCATTAAATCGAGAGCATGTGTAGCAGTATACAACCTATAAATCGAATTTTAGAACGATTATTTTTTAGCCAAAAAATAAATAAATGAGGGTTGTAGATCTCATTCACACCTATCCGTCGATATAAGGACAATCAAGAACGGATATCGTATTAAAGGGTTGTGATTTTTACATAGACTTTAACAGTCTAAGCTTGTAAAAATATAGTTTTAAAAATAAAGTCAGAATTAGCCAATGATGAAAGTTGTAGATCAAGTGGATTGCCACGCGTGGGCATAGAGCCCATCGAAAAAGGAGCTCAAATGAGATGATTATGGATTTTTTAAGAAATTAGTAAAATTCTTGCGCAACAGCACACACCTATTAGATGTGTGGCGTGCACTGAGACACCATAGAAATCGATACATGTGGCATCATAGGAAAATGACATATCACCACCTCCGACCACGTGTCCGGTGCATAAGGAACACAGTGCACAGTGTGTGCAAATTTTTTACCTATAAATTGATGCATCTTTTTGCTTAATCCAAAACCCGTCACTCGAATTCTCTCTAAATTTCTTCTTCCTTTTTAGACCTTTTACCCTCTAGTTACCGACTACTTTAGCAAACCCCTATGGTGTCAGATATCTGGAGAATAGAAGCTCTCGGGTCAGATTTCTGCCCGCATATTTCCTGGTTTTCATTTAATTTATCTGTAAGTCAATTTACAATTATTTAATTTATGTATAACTTTTACTTATAGTTATAGTCATTATTCAAATTCATTATACTGATTCGTCTACTTACGAGACTGATGTCTAGGCTGGATTTAGCGAGGTGTTTAAAATGGGATTTATAAATAGTGTACTCTGTAACTATCTGGCTATCATATCCTGGGCCTCTCCATGGTGTGCTTTTTAGCAAAAACCGTCCTTTTCTGCACCTTACCCAAATATACCACCATAAATTCCTCTTAAAGCCAAAGGGACCCCTACTTATAACCTAATTGTATTCGGTGTTGTCCTACCTCTTTGAGGTTGAGGGTTCAAGTCACGTGATGGACATAAGTGGATTTAAGCTGTACTTTAGGAGTAGGTTATGTTTTCCTTTTAAAAAAAACTTTGTATACTAAATGGCCCCTACCTCCGATATGATCCTACCATGTTATTCCTTACTTGATAAATTTTGATATAGACATTCGGATTATTGATGAATCTAGACTATCATTAAATAGTTGCTAGGGTTATGAAACTAGACTAAGACTTAGTACTTTATACATTTAGGGCTTTGAGTAGTGTTAATGCAAAGCGCTGCCAAAACCTCTCGTGACTTACTTTTTTCAGGTGAGTGCATAGTTACTTTCACGAACATAATTTAGTAAAGTTATCCATTAAATGCTATATTTTTTATTTATAAAATATTCTACTTGTATACGTATAATAGTAATGCATACTAGGAATTGTACTGGACATAGTTTGGCTCTAGTGTAAGTCTGGATTAGTTATAATATGACTTATCTAAGGTGTATAGTTCCTAATAAATTGGATAATGACTAGGTCTCATTCTGTGGTAGAGTATGAGATTAGAGTGGAATGTTGTATTCCCCTTATTTCTTGGATGACCAAAAATTGTGGGCCCAGATCAGACAATTGGCAAGTATGTATGGGTCATCTACTAGATTATATGACAACACTTGACTATTCTAGGCTGTCTTGTTAATTACATTGCTAGTATGGACCTATAACCCATATCCATAGATAAATTATCTATCAATAACTCTGAAGATTGGTTGCCATTATATGACTTACGCTAACCTTGGACTCCCTTATTTGTGTAGTCAACTAGATACTCAAATGATTTATCAGGTAGGGTGATTCCTCAAGATAATCATGGACTTAGGATTGGTGAATATCAGTTGGGTTGGGTATAATATCTTTAAGCATATTTATGTCAGATTTTATATATCTATATCATCTATCAATGATTGTTTTCTAGGAATGATATTATCATTTATTATCATTAAATTATTATAGGCTTGAAAACCATATGCATCTCACCAGGTTTCCCAAACTTGACCTACTCATGTTATGTGCATCATAGGTAGTGGATGTAAGGCTACTAAATCTTACTTAGGTTGCCGAGTGAAATAAGAGTTGTTCCGATTATAGTTTTTCAGGACCTTTTAGATATTTACCCTGTAATATATATTTTGATATGAACGATGAGATCCTTACAATTTAAAAAACAGAATAACATTTGTTATCTCAATATGCTTTAATTAACTAGGGATTTCCACCACTCAATTAAATAAAAAGATTGAATTGGTTCTGAAAATTGAGGGATGTTACATCAACATATTTCAAGATCTTAAGCACTTTAATTTCATTTACCTTATTCTAAACATCACACAACACTTACTAACTTGGTGGAAAAAAATTATTTTGTTAATTTCACCAAATCAATTTGGTGCCATATGTGGGAAAATGGGAAGTTTTTTATGTTTTTCTCTTTAAACATACTCAAAAAGTTTGATTTTCAGATTTCAATCACTTACATATTTTTTCTCCAAAAATGTGTTCCTTATCAATGCCAACTTCTTGTACTATTTATCCCAATTCTGCTTCCCCCACTTCATGTTGTCTCCTCACAAAGAAGGAATATTGAGATCATTTGATGGACCATTCCAACGTCCTCATCAATTCAATATTCCGGAAGTGCAGCCCAAGAAATACTAGTAATGGTCTCGAACAATTAGATCATATCTATATTGGCCAAAATGGAGCAACATATCACTAAGCAAACTGAAACCAACAAGACGTTGTTCGAAAGCATGAAGACACTAAGCTTTAATCTGAGAAGGCCTACGGAAACTACACCAACTCCATCTTCAACCTTACCACCCAGCATCTAAAATATTGACACTGGTGCATCTTCAGAATGCCAGACTACAGATTTCATATCAAGAGAAGAACCTATATTCACAGATGGTCTGACTCCGATCATTGGAAGTCACGTATTCCAAGATATTAGAGAGATATTCAAGACCTTGGGATACCCCCAGTCATGATGAAAGATCTTAGGTAGTCAAGAGACATTATCTCGAGTGTATCGGGTGTTATTTAACCAATACTAGAGGTTTCAACTGTGAGGCTGTTAACACACTGTCGTGTGCATATTAAACAAGTAAATTTATTGCTACTGGTTGCACTAAAAATATAGAACAGGGAAGCAGGGTTGAATCATCAGGGACACAACCTAATGGTCAATGCCTTTTTGTATCAGACACAATCTAGTCATGAAACACGAAATATAAAAAGGGGGTTTTGAATTAAACTAAAAACTAGAATTTCAGTGACATTAAACTAAATGAAAATCAATAATAAAAATGATTTTAGCTCGGTTGTGACTTTCCAAATCATGCAATCAACATTGACATGGTTATTTGAAATGCGTTCTATATAAGCTGGTACTGAGAAAAACTAACAAGCTCTAGTAATTTCTCTTTTACCTAAATTAGTTAATCAAAACAAGCTCTTCAATTAACCCTAACTTTTTACTATCTAATCAAACAAGCTCTTAATTAAATCATAAAAGTTGCATTAAGTTCTTTGTAAAATTCGAAGCAATACCCAATACTTTTCATTAGCTCAGAAGCATAAAGATATGATTTTTTACAGTTTAAAACAGAGTTAAATCCCAACATGGAACCAATCAGATACTTGTTACTTTTATCACTTGACAAGAACAATTACAGATTCTATTAACTGATTAACTGGAATGATAAAACCATAGCTAGGTGATCAAACTAACAAGAATCAAAATTAAACATTCATTAAGAACAAAACTAAAGAATCTAAATAGAAACACAAATCAAAAACTAGATCTAATGATCAATCTCATGAAAAGTACTTGTCTTATGTAGAACTAAAAACTAGGGTTTAGCCAGACATGGCTGAAATCTGATGAAAACATATGAAAAGAAACATCAAACAATTAATCTTACTAATGTACTTGAAGGAGATGATCCACAGTCTTCAAATCTTTAGAAATTAATGAAATTAGAGAAGAAACGCCTCCAAAATCTTATTTTCATTGTCTAGTACCTCTGGAATCGCCAACTTAGGTTACTGGAAGGCTATCAGGGTCTTTTTATATATCCAGTAGCAAAAATGGCACACTTGCGATTGCATGTACACAACCTGTGATCACAGTTTTTGAAGTAAATGCGTATAATGCCTTTTTTAATGAAGTAGGATGCTATTCTGGAACTTTTTGGCCAACCTGTGTTTGCATGTACACAACCTGTGATCGCAGGTATTGAGTTTTCACTCCCAGATGAATTTCGGGAACAAAAGAACCTCCAAGGCAACCTGCGACCAAACCTACGATCGCAAAAGGGTCACCTGCGATCGCAAGAACACAACCATTGATCGCAGGTTGTGCCTATGACATCCGAAATTTTGTCTAATTTTTAGATCATTTTGAATCGCATCAACCGGAGTTACGGTTCTCGAGATATGGTCAAAATACTGACAGGGGGTCAAAGCTGCCGACAACATCCTTTAACTTACGATTGTATATTTTATCTTCGTATGATCAATTCAATCGAATGTTTCTTGACCTAGGAATCTTGAAACCATTCCTCAACATACTCCATAAGTTGCAAGCTCCATTTTAACCTCCAAACGCGCTTCCAACTGCTCCCAAAGCACTGCTGCACTTAAACTATCTGAAATCGACATAAAAACAAGAGCAATATGAGAACTCTAACAAAAGACATGAGTTGAACATTATTTAAATACATGACATGCAAATCTACGAAATATGATCATATATGCTAATGAAAACTACCCTATAAGATGCATAAAATTTCATCTAACAAATCTCCACAAGCTTAAACCTTACTTGCCGTCAAGTAAGAAAAAGGATTAAGACATTATAAACAAATGGAAAGATGTAGATAACCTAAAAAGAATTTAAAATAAAAAGAAAAACTTAAACTAAAGTACTTCACTCTTTTTTTTTTCACATGATCAGATTTCACAACGAGGAAGCTCCAATGAAATCACTACCTAGACAACAGTGTCGATACTTTATATTAATGCTTCATAATTAGTATTGAATAAGTTAAACCAAGCTGGAGCAAATAATTTTTACGCCGAATCAAAATTGTGAAAATAGTGTATTTTTAAAACATTTAGCTTGACCAACCCCTCCTTTTTTTCCGAACTCGTCCAGTAAACGCGGTAAGCTCCATTATGGACAGAAAATCCAAGTTTACCCCTATGATTCCACTATTGACTGATCAATCTCATTATACCACACATCTTCTTCGTCTCAATCAACTCTTCATAATTAACTTGTTTGCTTCTTGATTTCGACTTGAACTTGACTTGGATTTGACTTTGACTTGGAGATTTCTTCAAGTTGTTTGATATACCATTTCTAACATATATATAGATCAGGCACACATTTTACTTTGAGGCCCACCATATCCTTAATACTTCAAAAATGATAACATATTGTGGGTATAACAAGAGTTCCATCCAAACCTCAAATGGCGCAAAAACTATAGGGTTTAGTACTTCAAGGAATGATAAGGGTTATCTAATCTAGGTTCTTTTTAAGGCATTCAAGGAAATTATTTTCAAAACACTGTTTGTTTTTCCATTCCACACTTTCACTGTAAAAATTATCTGAATCTTATGTTGGTTCATATTGGAAAACATTTAAAGCAATTGAAAAGGTAATTCTTAAAATTAATTGTAATGAGACCGTTATTTTCGGTAACTATCACATTTCATCTTAACAGAGCTATAGAATGTAAAAAGATATCTCATCTCATGTATATTTCAATTTTTTTTCTTTTTTTTTATTTGAAAGATTTTTGGGTTTTGATATGCAGAAAATAAAAAATAACTAGGAATAAAAATCTTTTTGGCTTTTTGATTTTTTTAAATGCATAAAATAAAATAAAATGCAAACAGAAAAATAAAATTTGAAAAATTTTAAATGAAAAACTGAAAAATTAATTTTTTTAACAAAAATGCAAATATTTTACACTAACCCCCTCCCCAAGCTTAAAATGATGCAATGTCCTCAATGCTTAGAGAGGAATGAACAACTCAATAAAGAATAGAAGAGCAAAAAGGTACAACTAGGAATGAATGTACCTAATAGATTGCAGAAATTCTGATTTTGACAATGAATGTTGACGTAAAATTTGAATTTCAGCAACTCTGTTGATCCTCTGATTTCCCCAACCTTCCTTGGAACTGCGACCATCTCTTTATTGGAAGCATAAAAACTAAAAACTATTCATTGGGTTACCTCCCGGAAAGCCGCCCTTTTTTAAATTCGTTGACTCGACTTTGCCCAACCAGATTATTAAGTTGTATGTTTGAGACTTCGCTGAAGCTCAACTCTTTTTCTTATAACTCCAAGTCCCTTCAAATACCACAATATAGGTGGATCTAGAACTTGTTCAGCAAACTGGAAAGACTCCAAATAGCTATAAGATAATTCTTTTAGTTGATTATACTTCTTGAATTTTCTAATATTCTTCTTCTTCCCAAAAATCTTCTCTTCAGATTCTTTAAACTTTCTTCTTTTTGGATTCGTATCTGAAATCACGTCTCCTACCTTTTCTTTGTCCAAAAACATTTTCCTTTTCATATTTTTATTTGATTCTTCTTCCTTAGCAGATTTCATCTCAACGTCTTCCACCTCCCTAAGCTTATCTTCTGCTAGCTCCTTGGATAACTATTAGATGAATGCTTGTCTAAAATTTTTCTTTGCACAGAGACATTAGAAAACTCATAGCAGCCCTCTAAGAAAGGACTGCTGGTACCCATATAATTGACAGAAATATTTTCAGAAGGAAAATCATCATTATTAATTTTAAATTTAACTACTTCCTCATCTAACTCCATTGAAATTATGCCATTAAAAAGATCGATTTTCTTTTTTGCAGTTTTCATAAAAGGCCTTCCCAAAATAATAAAGTTTACATTGGAAGTGTCCAAGTTTCCCATGTTCAATATATAAAAATCAGCAGGAAAACTAAGTTCACCCACTTGGAAAAAAATGTCATAAGCACACCTCTTGGGTGTACTGTTGAATGATTCTCCAACTGGATGATGGTCCCGATCTTTTGCAAAGATCCCAATTTTAATTTTTCAAAAATAGAAAACAGGAGGACATTAAGTGAAGCTCTTAAATCAAGCATGGCTTTTGGAAAATCAAGGTTCCCCAATTTACAAAGAACTGAGAAAATCCCCGGATCCTTGCACTTTGGAGGTAAACCTTTTTGTAAAATGGAGGAGTTATTTTCGCCAGCTTTAATTGTTTCATTAGATTTCAATTTTTTCTTAGAAACACATAAAATTTTTAGAAATTTATAATAGCGAGGGATGTGCTTTATAACATATAATGTGGGATATTTACCTCAATCTTGCGAAGAATTTCCATAATATCTTCATCATCTCTTTTGCGCTTCGTACCCTTTTGTCTTGATGGGAATGGAGCTAATGGCTTGTACTCCTTCATAATTGGCTTATGTAATGTTGGAGTTTCTTTTTCTTCCAGCTTTTCAGATTCTTCTTCGACCAAAACCTCTTCAAACTCTTCATCTTCAACTTCTTTTTTAGGCTCTTTTAAATCTTTTTCTTCGACCAGAACTTCTTCAAATCTTCATCATAATCATTTTCTGGTTCAGATGCACTTGGGCCTTCATATGTTTTCCTGATTCTTAAGGAAATGACACTTACATTGTGCTTCGGATTGTTTCTCGTGTGTCCATGTAACTTTCCTTGGGACTCCAGATGACCGACAGAAGTGGAAAGTTGAGACACTTGCTGCTCTAAGTTCTTGATACTGGCTTTGGTTTCGTTCTGGAATACATGAGTGCTGGTGTACAAAATTTTAACAATATCCTCCAAAGCCATAGTAGAGCTGCCAGAATGTTGCTGCGAAGGCAGTTAAAAATTCTGGTGCTGGAAATTCTATTGATTCTGAAAATTTTGCTGAAAACCCAGCTGCTGAAAATTTCAATGATGCTGAAATCCGGGTGGATGCTGAAATTGTTGTTTCTGCTGATAATTATTGTGAAAATTCTGTTGGTAGCCCCCGACAGTTTTGACTGCAACTGTATCCTCTTGCAATATTGGGCATATATTTGTAGGGTGATCAGTCTTCAAGCAAATCCCACATTGTTTCTTTGTAGCTGCTTTTTCTTTAGTCAAGAAAAGAACAACTTTCGTGAATTCAGATATTTGAGCCTCCATATGGACATTACTGACTTCCTTGAATCCTCTTGGCTGATCTGGATACCACTCGTCTTTATTCCCAGAATGTTTAGACTCGATCGCCATCTTTTCAATTAGCTCTTTGATTTCGGTTGGTGTCATGTCACCCAAGGAACCACCACTAGAAGCATTTATCAGATGCCTCTCCATGGGTGTCAGACCTTCACAAAAGAAATTATAAAGCTGATAATCGTTGATCCCATGTTGGGGGCACCGAACTAGAAGCTTCTTGAACCTTTGCCAATAAGTATGTTGAGGTTCTCGTCTTCCTTGTTTGATCATAATGATTTCTCTTCTCAGACTGGACACTTGTGTTTCTGGAAAGTATTTCTCGAAAAATAATTTTGCAAGCTCGGTGCGAGTGGGATGGAACCAGATGGGAGTTCATATAACCATTCCCTTTTAGAATCTTGAAGCGAAAAGGGAAATGCCCTTAGCTTGATCTGGTCTTCTGTGACATCATGTGGCTTCATTCCAGAACATATCGTGGGTCTTCATTTTCCAATCCTTTGAAAGTGGGAAGAAGATGAATCAGCCCAGATTTAAGTTCAAAGTTCTGGGCTTCTAGAAAAGTGAGATAAAGAGGCTGCTGGTTGACCTCTTGAGTAGCCCAATCTCTAAGGGTCTTTTCTACTTCATCTCCACTCATGGTTGATCCTTCAGATTCGGATTTTGAAGAGTATGTGGTTTTAGTTTTAACGAAAGGGGGTGGGGAGTAAGTTTTATATGGTCTCTTTTGAGGAGAATATGGGGGTACTTTTGGAAAGAACGGATCTGATTCGTTCCACAAGGGAGTGCCTTGTGGTGTAGAGGTATTTGGGGTTATGGAAGATGATGAACCAAAGAGAACAGCTGACTGTTTCTTTCTTGCTACATCTTTCTTCAATTTCCTTGCAGTTCACTTGATTTCTGGATCAAAAACTAAAGGTGTACCTGAACGAAAAATTCTTGGCATAAAACTATTAGAAAGCACCGTGTCCCTGGCAACGGCGCCAATTTGTTAACACGCTGTCGTACTCATATTAAACAAGTAAATTTATCACTGCTGGTTGCACTAAAAATGTAGCATAGGGAAGCAGGGTTGAATCCTCAGGGACACCGCCTAATGGTCAATGCCTTTTGGCATCAGGAACAATCTAGTCAAGAAACAGAAAATATAAAAAAGGGGTTTTGAATTAAACTAAAAACTAGATTTGCAGTGATATTAAACTAAATGAAAATCAGTAATACAAATGATGTCAGCTCTACTGCGACTTTCCTAATCATGCAATCAATATTGACTTGGTTATGTGAGATACATTCTATCTAAGCTGGTACTGAGAAAAACTAACAAGCTCTAGTAAATTCTCTTTTACCTAAATTAGTTAATCAAAAGAAGCTCTTCAATTAACCCTAAGTTTTTACTATCTAATCAACAAGCTCTAAATTAAATCAGAAAAGTTGCATTAAGTTCTTTGTAAAATTCCCAATAATACCAAATACTACTCATAAGCTCGGAAGCGTAAAGATATGATATTTACAACTTATACCAGAGTTAAATCCCAACACGGAACCAAATCTGATACTTGTTACTTTTATGAGTTGAGAAGAACAATTACAGATTATATTAACTGATTAACTGGAATGATAAAACCATAAGTAGGTGATTAAACTAACAAGAATCAAAATCAAACATTCATTAAGAAAAAAACTGAAGAATCTAGATAGAAAACAAAGCAAAAACGAGATCTAATGATCAATCACATGAAAAGTACTTATCATATGCATAACGGAAAAATAGGGTTTAGCCAGACATGGCCAAAATCTGATGAAAACATATGAAAAGAGACATCAAACAACTAATCTTACTAATCTACTTGAAGGAGATGATCCAAAGTCTTCAGATATGCAGAAATTGATGAAATTAGAGAAGAAATGCCTCCAAAATCGTATTTTCATCCAGTAGTACCTCTAGAATCACCAGTTAGGTTACTGGAAGGCTATCACGGTTTTTTTATACATCTAGCAGCAAAAACAGCACTCATGCGATCACATTTACACAACCTACGATCGCAGGTTTTGAAGTAAACATGTCTGGTGCCTTTTTTAAGGAAGTATGATGCTATTCTTGAACTTTTTTGCCAACCTACGATTTCATGTACACAACCTGCGATCGCAGGTATTGAGTTTTCACTCCCGAATGAATTTCAGGCTCAAAACAACCTTGAAGGCAAACAGCAACCAAACCTGTGATCGCAAAAGGGTTACCTACAATCGTAGGTTGTGCCTATTACGTCCGGAATTTCATCTACTTTTAGGTCATTTTACATCGCGTGAATCGGAGTTACAGTTCTCGAGATATGGTCAAAATACTGACATGGGGTCAAAGCTACTAGCAACATCCTTTAACTTTCATTGTATATTCTATCTTCGTGTGATCAATTGAATCAAATGTTTCTTGATCCAGGCATCTTGCAATCAATCCTCAACATATTCCATAAGTTCCAAGCTCCATTTTAAGCTACAAACGCGCATCCAACTGCTCCCAAAGCACTTCTCCACTTAAATTATCTGAAATCGACATAGAAACATGAGCAGTACGGGAATTCTAACAAAATACATGAGCTTAACATTATCTAAATAAATGACATGAAAATGTAAGCAATATGATCATCAATGCTAATGAAAACTACCCTATAAGATGCATAAAATGGCATCTAACAGAGCCATAGGATTTGAAGATTTTGACCCTCGATATGAGACATTGAAGATGTATGACGTGACTACTGATCATGGGGAGCATGTCGCCCAATACATTGAACAAATGGAGATAGTATGAATAGCACAACATTGTAAAAATGCTTGTCTATGAAAGAGTTTTGTTTCAACCCTTATAGGGTCCACACTAATTTGCTACTAAATCGCCATCCTTACTCTATTACTTCTTACATACATTTGGTTAACTTGTTTAATAATCGGTTTTCTTAGTGTATAACTTTAGAGAAACTAACAAGTAACTTCTACAATGTAACTGAAGGCTTCAACAATTCATTGATAGATTATGTTAATACGTTCTAGAAATAAGCTCTAGACATCCCTCATTTTTATGTTGCAACAACTGTTGAAGTTTTCAAGATGGGACTAATGAAAGATTCTCCATTTGAAGAGGATATTATCAAGACCCTATTCAACAACTTGGAGGAGGTAAGAAAAAAAAGTACTAAAATTCATTAGGATTGAGGAAGACAAGAAGGTCTATAAGAGGACATACATGTTCTGTGATCATCATAACAGGAAGAATGAGTCTCCGTCCCAAAAATATTATAGAGCTAAACCTTACTCAAAATCTGGGAATAACAGGGTTAATGCACTTGATGATGAAGAAGAAGGCAAAGATTATTCTAAGATCTTTGACTATTGTCTTTCTGTTAATGTTTTAGTTCTACTCTATGCAATGTAGGATAAAGCAAGATGACCTAAGAAATCTGATAAATAACCAGGATGGAAAGACAATTCCAAGTGGTTTTCTTATCACAATGACATAAAACATCCCACCGAAGATTGTTTCTCCCTTAGAATGGAGGTGAATTACTTGTTGAGCAAACAAAATTTGAAGGAATTCTTAAGAAAAATAAGAGTTAAGAATAGAAAAGGATCTCATGATTTCGAAATTCTTCCGTAGAGAATAACATATCCACTATCAAATGACAATGTAATTAATTTTATATCTTGCTAATCTGAAATTTATGGAACTTCTTATTATGCTGCTAAATGATATGCAAATTCATCAAAGATGGAAAAGGAAGACATGCCAATAAATAATGCATTTTTGACCAAAAAAAGGAGATCTCTTTCGACGAAGATGACAAGGAGAATGTCCTAGATCCATACCATGATGGTCTAGTCATAACACTATATGTGGTAATCACTTTTGTTAAAAGGATCTTAATAGATGGTGGCAACTCAGTTAACATCATCCTGTTAGAGATACTAAACAAGATGAACATCCTAGAATCTAAGTTAGTCTAAATATCGTCAGTCCAAGTTGGACTCACTACTGAAACCAAGTATACCATTGGAGTGATCAAACAACCAATATACATAGAGGAAGTTAACTCTACCCTATGTTTTTTTGTTGTTGATTCTTTGTCTTGAAAAATATTATATTAGGCGATCCCTATATCCAAGACTTGAATGTTGTCCTTTTACTTACCACAGATGTGTGAAAATGTCTACACAATGCAAGAATGGTAAAAATCAACAACAACCAACAAGAAGCAAACGTTCGCTATACCACTTTGATGAAAAACTCAACTAATCGCATCAAAGCGTAGAAATTAAAGAAAAACGCATGAGATGTTCTGGATGCTAAGGAAATAGAAGTAAAATAAATATTGATTAATCATGAGGATCTTGACATCAAGGTGTTCTTATGCGTATATCTTGACCAAGAAAACCAAGTTCTTGAAAAATAGGAAATCAACATTTTCCGATAAAAATTAAGATATGACAACTATATCTAAAGATATAATAACTCATTAGTTAAATGTTCATCCAATTTTTAGGCTAATTCATCAAAAAAGAAGGAAGTTTACACCTGAAAGAAACTTGATCATCTATGAAGAGGCTAAAAGATTGCTAAAGGCCAAAATGATTAAAGAAGTAAAATTCCCGAGATGGTTGGCCAATGTGTTTATAGCCGAAAAGACGAATTGAAAATGGAGAGTATGTGTGAACTTAACAAATCATAATAAAGCCTACCCTAAAGATCAATTTCCTCTTCCGCACAGTTTTTGGTAGATTGAATTTTAGGTCATAAAATCCTTACCTTCATGGATGCTTCAACAAGATTTCAACATATCCAAATGGAGCCTTCAGACCAATAAGTTTATAGTTTCATAACCCGAACATGTATATATTGTTATATAGAAATAAATTTTGGTTTAAAAATGTAGGTGGTACATACCAAAGACTAGTGAACAAGATGTGCAACTAACAACTTTGAAAAACCTTGGAATTCTATATAGAGGACATCGTAGTAAAATCCTAGAAATCTAAAAATCATCTCCAAGATCTTAAGGAGGCGTTCAACATCTTGGATGAATTAAACATGAATGTCAACCCTTCTAAATGCCATTTTTGTGTGAAAGTTGGAAAAATATTTGGCTACATTGTGATAAAGAGAGGAATTAAAGCTACCTTAGAATAAATTACAACTATCTTGAGTTTACCTTCCCCATCTTCTACGAAACATGTCCAATGATTTATCGGTAGAGTTGCAACCTTAAGCATGATTATTTCGAAAGAATTTGAGTGTTGAAAATCCTTTTATTGTGTCTTTAGAAGTAACAAAATATTTGAATGGAAATCCGAACATGAAGGAACATTCCAAGAGTTGAATAATCATCTGTCTTTAGACCTATTGTTAGATAAACTTGAACATAGAGAATCCTTATTTCTATAGTTAGTTGTGTATAGGAATGCAACAATGTTAAAATTTGTTAAGGAGCAAGATGGTGCTCAACATCATGTATATAATGCAAGGAAGATTTTCTTGGATGCTGAGATGAAGTACTTACATCTTGAAAAACAAATTATGTCTCTTGTTTATGATTGAAATAAAATTTGTCGTTATTTCCAAACTCACCCATGCATAATCAAGTACTAAGAGATGTTTTGGATCACATAACTACTTCTGGGCTCTGGAATATACTTTGTGACAAGTACCAAAACAACTCACTGACGAACAGGTTGTATCAGAAGCGAAGCTTGTACATTCGCAAAATGTCTGAAAGTACCCAAGTGAAAGATCATCTGGATAACTTTAATCACATCATCTTGGATCTACAAGGTGTTGATATGAAGACTGAAGATGAAGATCAGGTGCTTATTTTATTTTGTTTGCTTCCTAACTCATATGATAATTTTGTCGATACCATGCTCTATGGAAGGACAATAATCACTGTGAATGATGTGAAGGACTCTATGATGTCCAAGTATCTGAAAAGGAAAGTTATAGGTGGAGAGGAGGTATCCAATTCTGGTTTGTTTGTATGGAGTGGGAAGACAGAAGACATGAAAGGGTCATAGAGGGAGATCATGTTTAAAGTCAAAGTCTATAGGGTCATCAAACATGAAATGTTATAACTGTAAGAAGAAAGGTAACTTCAAGAGAAATTGTCCATAATTGAGGAAAAGGAAGTCTAAGAGTGAATCAAGCAGCGATAACATTGTTGTTGTGGTTTAGGAAAGTTCTGATGAAGCGACGATGGTGATCTATTCACTATGGTACATCAAATTCTACTAGTGCTTGGGTCTTGGTTTCTGGAGCATCCTATCACATGAGGTATAATTGTAACTGGTTCGACTATTTCAAAGAGTGAGATGGCACAGTCTAGATGGGAGATGATCGGGTGAGCTGTGTTACAGGTAGTGGCACGGTGCAGATCAAGATGCATGATGGCATGGTAAGGAAGTTAGATTTCGGGTACGTTCCAGAAGTTCGAAAGAATCTAATTTCTCTTGGCACATTGGCTAAGAATGGGATGACGTACGCTGGTGAAGGTGACTCGGTCAAAGTAACCAAAGGCACTCTGGTTATAATGAAAGGAAAGATGAATCTTGGAGGGATCTATATCTTAGAAGATAGTATGGTTGTGAGATTGGTGGCTATCTCCCAATCCTTGAATGCAAGTGATGACAAGATTGAGTTGTGGAATCGTAGGTTAGAGCACATGTTTGAGAAGGGCATGTCAGTTCTAAGTAAACAAGGACTACCTGGTGGAGAGGCTACCCGAAAGATAAAGTTTCTGAAACTTGCTTTTTAGGGAGTGCATCGCAAAATGAAGTTTGGTACTGGTTCACACACAATCAAGGAAATGTTGGAGTATATTCTGTAACAGCCGGATTTTTATCAGGTATCTTGTTTATTGTATTTTGTTGATTTGTGAGGGGGACTCGGTGAGTTGGAGCTCAGACTCGCCGAGTAGGGATGCGGATTTGGACGCGGGATCGCGCCTGGACTCGACGAGTCCAGGATATGGACTCGGCGTGTCAGCGCTGTGTAATGAAACCCTAATTTCTCGGGTTTGAGACTTATTTAAAGGGCCTAATGGCCGTCATTTGTGCTCACCAGCCCCTTGAGTGAAACCCTAATAGAGTGTGAGCATTTGGAGCTAAGTAGGAGGCCATTATTGACCTTGGAGGTGCCTTTGTTGCAAGAAAGGAGAAGAGCTAGCCAAGGGAAAGCAAGAAGGAGCCACTTCTGTGGGTTTGGAGTCCAGAGCATCACTTTTGTGGTAATAAATCCGAGTTACCTTCTTGTTTGTTGTTGTTTATCTAGATTTAGGGTTTGTTGAACCCTTTTATGGCAAGATTTAGTGTCCTTTGGTCCCTTATGAGGTTGGAACAATAGATCTGGACCCTTAGAGGTCCAGAGTGTCCCTTTACCCAAGCTTTTTGGGAATCAATGGAGGCTTTGGATTGGAATCCTCATGCCTTAGGTCAAAAACTCCATTATTGAGCTATAGGGTGTGTTATGAGCACCAAGATAGGAGCTTTACGTGATGAATCAGTCGAGGGAGGCCAGATCTATAGTTTTTGGAAGCAGATCTGACCTTAGAAGCGAGTTGGAGTGGTTGCATGGCATGGACTCGCCGAGTCTGTTCATCCGAGTCGGCGAGTAGCTTGAAGATTGCCTTGGGACTGCTTAGTGAGTGGTCCAAATCGAGTCATGGGTAGACTCAGTGAGGCAGGGTGAGTTGGAGAGGGATGTCGAGTGGACTGAGTCAAACTTGGACTCGCCGAGTTGTCCTTGAGACTCAGCGAGTTGAGTCGGGGTGGCCCCGCGATTCATTCAGGTGAAACTCGTCGAGTAAACGGGGGATACTCGACGTGTAGTGAGAGGATTTCAGAGGGTTGGTGAAAATGTCTAGACTCGCCGAGTCGCCATGGTACTCGCCGAGTCCGGTCAAAGTTGACCGTTGACCGTTGACCAGAGTTGACCTGTGTTGACTTCTTATAGATAGTCAACCTTAGAGGTATAAAGTGTTAATTAGAAACACATAATGTTATAGGAGGATTAGAGCTCGGAGGATCGAGCACGAAGGATTTCCAGGATTCGTGAGATACCGAGATACGCGAGGTGAGTCTTCTCACTATACTATATTACCTTGAGTAGGTAACCAGAGTTATGTGATAGAGTATTTGTATGCTATGTATGTTATGTGTTGTACTGCATTATTTCTATGTGATTTATGTAGTGCATGTTTATCAGACCTAGAACCTGAGGGTTCACAGAGTTTGGGTGCACGGACCCACAGAGTTATAGCCTCGAGTGGCTAATATGTGTTATATGTGGTATTTTGGGGAACTCACTAAGCCTTGTGGTTACAGTGTTTGATGTTATTGTTTCAGGTACCAGTGATGACCGCGGGAAGGCGCCGGCTTGATCCGTACACACACACTCGGAGTTTTTACATTGTGATCTTGGGATTTTGTATTAACCTATATTGGATAATTAATATGGTTGTTTGATGAATATTAATCGAATTATGTTTTATAAGAAAATCAAAAAATTTGTTTTGAAATTTACAGTATTACAATTTGGTATTAGAGCCTTCGTTTGAGGGATTCGGGTAAACCTTCGGGAGTATTTGAACTCAAACTGAGGAATTGGAAAGATATTTTCAAAAGAAAACCTAACTTTTCTAAGAGTAAAAGATTTTCTTGAAAAAGAAACAGATTCCAGGAAGAAACGTGTGTACGATCAGTCAGCGCCCGAACGGTGAATTCCCAAAATACCTTTATATTACGTGATATTAATATTGATATGATGTATCTGCATGCTAGAGTAGGCTAGGTATTGCTAATAGGACTAGAGTGGCCTGATTTATGATGCCTTAGCCTAGAGAGGGGTGAGCTGCTATGAGATGCTGAGAGTGAGTAGGTAGCAGCAAGGGGTTTATGAGAGATCTATTAGAGAGTGGTCTGCGCATGATAGAGTACTTGGGAATTGGGATCCGAAGAGGAAGGTTTGGGGTGTGTACTGAGACGGTGTGGACAGTAGTATTGGGCCCGTGCTATTGAAAGCACCGGGGCAGTACACAGTCCAAATAAGAATCTTGGGATACCAAGAATCAAGGAGGGGTGGATTGTCGAGTGTAAGAATGTTCGAGTGAATTCTAATTTATCGCATGTTGTATTTCAGAGGTTGATCATGGTGAGGACACGTCATATGCCGGAGGGTGCCGGAGCTAGTGATGAGGAGATTCGACAGATCATTCATGAGGATGTGGCTGCGGTCATCAGAGCTGAGATACCAGAGATGTTCGGGTGTACTAAGACCGCGCTGATTGAGACATTTGACGAGCGTTATGCCGCTCTTTTTGAGGCTGCTGTTGCAGCAGCTACCGCAGCGATCGCTGCGGCGAGACCCCAGGGAGGTGATGCGTCACTGTTTCGGGAGTTCAACAACACCAAACCACCAGAGTTTGATGGTACACAGGATCCGGTGGCAGCTATGTGGTGGATATCTGATATTGAGGGGTGCTTCTTCACTTGCTCATCCCCTGAGCATCTGAAGGTTCGGTTCGCGCTGAACCAGCTTGGCTTGGGAGCGAAGGACTGGTGGAAGTTTGTGACAGTGCATTTCACGCCTGCTGAGCTTTCGGCAGTGACCTGGGAGAGGTTCACTACCATGTTCCGAGATGAGTACGTTCCCCAGGTGGAGAGGGAGCGTTTGGGATAGGATTTTCTGACCCTCAAGCAGGGTACTGAGTCAGTTACAACGATCACGAGGATGTTTCATGAGAGGGCGATGTTCTGCCCTGAGCACGTGTCCACTGAGCAGGCACGTATGAGCTGCTACCTGAGCATTTTGAGACGAGATATTCGGGAGTTCGCCGCGAACTCCTTGTATCGGACATTTGCTGAGCTTCCGGCAAATGCCCGGAAGAGGGAGATTGAGCTTGAGACTCAGGCCAGGGAGGAGGCGGACTCTCTGGGGAGGGATCGGCGGCCGGCACAGCTCCAGCCGGCAGCCAAGCGGGCCAAGCCCGCTGATCCCAAACCCGGGAGCCAGAAGGGCCGCACTTGCGGGAAGTACGGCAAGGGTCACGATGGAGTCTGTCGAGCATGATCTTGCTACAAATTTGGCAAAGAGGGGCATATGGCCAAGGACTGCCCCAAGGGGTTTGCAGTGTGTTTTCACTGCAACCAGACCGGACACCGGAAGGCGGAGTGTCTGCTGCTGCGTGGAGCATCTCAAGGATCTGCTCCCGCCGCCATCAGAGCTACAGAGAGTCGGCCCATGAAGGCCGAGGCACCGAGAGCTCGAGGGAGAGCCTTTCAGCTGACTGCGGAAGAGGTCCGCGCTGCACCCGTCGTTGTGGCTGGTACGTTTACTTTTATATATTTATTTTTGGTGTTGAGATATTATGCTTATATCATGCTATGCATAGGTACCTTCCTTGTAAACTCTGTGCATGCTTTAGTGTTATTTGACTCGGGTGCGAGTCGGTCTTTTGTATCTTTGGCCTTTAGTCAGCATATCAGTGTTAGTCGTGAGGCATTGAGTCGGCCTCTGCGGGTTTCCATAGCCGCCGACACAGTGATTTCTACCACGGAGGTCCTCCGGGGATGTATGTTAGAGATTTTTGGGGTTGAGTTTCCGATCGATCTGGTTCCTATTGCGATGGGTGATGTCTGTGTCATAGTGGGCATGGACTGGTTGAGCCGATTCGGTGCGGTTATCGACTGCGAGCGTCAGCTGGTGACCATACGAGATCCTAGTGGGGGAGTTCTTTCGGTATATAGCGAGGGTACACGTTCTGGATAAGCCTTTTGTTCGGCCGCTAGGGCGAGGCAGTGTTTACAGCAGGGCTGTAAAGGTTTTGTGGCGTATGTGATGGATACGGGAGTGATCTTCGAGAGACCGAGTTCAGTGGATGAAGTTCCGGTGGTGCGTGAGTTTCCAGATGTTTTTCCCGAAGAATTACCAGGTGTGCCTCCCGTGAGGCAAGTGGAGTTCGGTATCGATTTCGTTCCGGGAGCCGCGCCTATCGCTAAGGTGCCTTATCGTCTTGCACCTCCAAAGATGCAAGAGTTATCCTCGCAGCTTCAGGAGCTGTTGGGGAAGGGGTTCATTCGGCCGAGTAGCTCGCCGTGGGGAGCACCCATTCTGTTTGTGAAGAAGAAGGACGGCTCGCATTGAATGTGTATTGATTACCGAGAATTGAATAAGCTGACGGTCAAGAACCGTTACCCGTTGCCGAGGATCGACGATTTATTCGATCAGTTGCAGGGAGCATCTTGGTTCTCCAAGATCGATTTGAGGTTGGGCTATCATCAGGTGAGAGTGCGGGACGAGGACGTCCAGAAGACAGCATTCCGGCCGCGTTATGGGCATTATAAGTTTGTGGTGATGCCTTTTGGACTCACCAATGCCCCGACTGTGTTCATGGACCTCATGAACAGGGTATGTAGGCCGATGTTGGATCGGTGATATTCTGGTATATTCGAGATCTAGAGAGCAGCATGAGGAGCATTTGAGGGAAGTTCTTGGAGTTTTGAGATCGGAGAAACTTTTTGCAAAGTTTTCCAAGTGCGATTTCTGGTTGCGGGAGGTCCAGTTTTTGGGGCACCTCGTTAATTAGAAAGGGATATTGGTCGATCCGGCCAAGGTTGACGCGGTGATGAGATGGAAAGTGCCAAAGTCACCCTCTGAGATCAGGAGCTTCCTTGGGTTGGTAGGGTACTATCGGAGGTTTATCAAGGATTTCTCCAAGATCGCAGTGCCACTCACCAGATTGACCCGGAAGGGTGTTACATTTTTATGGGGTCCCGCGCAGCAGACCTCCTTTGAGACGCTTCGCCAAAGGTTGTGCGAAGCTCCGGTATTAGCTCTTCCGGAAGGGATGGAAGATTTTGTGGTATTCTGTGATGCATCGATTTTAGGGCTAGGAGCAGTGCTGATGCAGAAGGGACATGTGATAGCATATGCATCGAGGCAGTTGAAGCCTCATGAGACGAGATATCCCACACATGATTTAGAGTTGGGGGCAGTGGTGTTCACTCTCAAGATTTTGCGGCACTACTTGTATGGGGTTCGTTGTACGATATACACGGACCATAAGAGCTTGAAGTACTTGATGGATCAGCCTAACCTAAATATGCGGCAGAGGAGGTGGTTAGATGTAGTCAAGGATTATGATTGCGAGATCTTGTACCACCCGGGGAAGGCTAATGTGGTAGCCGATGCATTGAGTCGCAGGGCGGAGAGTACTCCACTGCGAAATGTATGTTTGAGATTGACCATGATAGCTCCAGTTCTGGATGCCATTCGTGGGGCACAGGCCGAGGCAGTACATCCGGAGATGCAGAAGAGAGAACGGGTTGTTGGTTTGGTTTCTGAGTTTGTGTCGGATAGTCAAGGGCTTGTGACTTTTCAGGGCCAGATTTGGGTACCGTTTGTGGGCGGTATGCATACTACATTGATGGAGGAAGCTCATAGATCGAAATTTTCGATCCATCCCGGGGCTACAAAAATGTATTTGGATTTGAGGAAAGAGTATTGGTGGCCTTGTATGAAGAGGGATGTCGCATGGTTTGTCGAGAGGTGTTTGACCTGTCGAAGGGTGAAGGCCGAGCACCAGAGACCGCATGGCAAGTTGCAGCCATTGGAGGTTCCCGAGTGGAAGTGGGAATAGATCACTATGGATTTCATCACCAAATTGCCGAGGACTACCAGAGGAGTTGATGCAATTTAGGTGATTATGGATAGGTTGACGAAGAGCGCTCACTTTCTTGCCATCAGTGAGAGTTCTTCGGCGGAGAACTTCGCGGAGGTTTATGTGAGAGAAGTAGTATCTCGGCATGGGGTGCCGATCTCGATTGTTTCGGACCGTGATGTGCGCTTCACTTCCCGATTCTGGAAGAAATTTCATGAGGAGTTGGGTACTAAGCTGCATTTTAGTATCGCATATCACCCCAGACAGACGGCCAGAGTGAGCGGAGGATTCAGACGCTTGAGGACATGCTTCGAGCATGTGTATTGGATTTTGGGGGTAGCTGGGATACGTATTTACCCTTGGCAGAGTTTTCCTACAATAACAACCATCATTCGAGCATCGGTATGCCGCCCTTTGAGCTGTTGAATGGTACGAGGTGTCGGACTCCCATTTGTTGGGGTGAGGTTGGGTAGAGAGTGATGGGCAGTACAGAGATCGTGATTCAGACGACAGAGCAGATACAGCGGGTCACACAGAGGTTATTGACCACCCAGAGCCGACAGAAGAGTTATGCGGACAGGCGCCGGTCCGAGCTTGAATTTCAGGTCGGCGACTTCGTTCTCCTAAAGGTTTCTCCTTGGAAAGGGGTGATTCGGTTCAGGAAGAGGGGCAAGTTAGGTCCCCGGTTTATAGGTCCATTTCGTGTGATTGCGAGGGTAGGCCGGGTAGCCTATCGGTTGGAGTTGCCAGCAGAGTTGGGACAGATTCACGACACTTTTCATGTGTCGCAGTTGAGGAAGTGTATAGCCGATGAATCGGCAGTGGTTTCGTTAGAGGGTATTCAGGTAGATGCAAGCCTGAATTATGCCGAGAGACCAGTGGCCATCAGGGATCGGAAGATCAAGGTTTTGAGAAACAAGGAGGTACCTCTGGTGTTGGTTCAGTGGCAACACCGGAGGGGATCAGAGATGACCTGGGAGCCAGAGCGTATGATGCAGGAGCAGCATCCGGAGCTGTTTTTAGAGCGAGACTTCGAGGGCGAAGTCTAGTCCTAGTGGGGGAGAGTTGTAACAGCCGGATTTTTATCAGGTATCTTGTTTATTGTATTTTATTGATTTGTGAGGGGGACTCGGCGAGTTGGAGCTCAGACTCGCCGAGTGGGGACGCGGATTTGGACGCTGGATCGCGCCTGGACTCGACGAGTCCAGAATATGGACTCGGCGAGTCAGTGCTGTGTAATGAAACCCTAATTTCTCGGGTTTGAGACTTATTTAAAGGGCCTAATGGCCGTCATTTGTGCTCACCAGCCCCTTGAGTGAAACCCTAATCGAGTGTGAGCATTTGGAGCTAAGTAGGAGGCCATTATTCACCTTGGAGGTGCCTTTGTTGCAAGGAAGGAGAAGAGCTAGCCAAGGGAAAGCAAGAAGGAGCCACTTCTGTGGGTTTGGAGTCCAGAGCATCACTTTTGTGGTAATAAATCCGAGTTACCTTCTTGTTTGTTGTTGTTTATCTAGATTTAGGGTTTGTTGAACCCTTTTATGGCAAGATTTAGTGTCCTTTGGTCCCTTATGAGGTTGGAACCATAGATCTGGACCCTTAGAGGTCCAAAGTGTCCCTTTACCCAAGCTTTTTGGGAATCAATGGAGGCTTTGGATTGGAATCCTCATGCCTTAGGTCAAAAACTCCATTATTGAGCTATAGGGTGTGTTATGAACACCAAGATAGGAGCTTTACGTGATGCATCAGTCGAGGGAGGCCAGATCTATAGTTTTTGGAAGCAGATCTGACCTTAGAAGCGAGCTGGAGTGGTTGCATGGCATAGACTCGCCGAGTCTGTTCATCCGACTCGGCGAGTAGCTTGAAGATTTCCTTGGGACTGCTCAGCGAGTGGTCCAAATCAAGTCATGGGTAGACTCAGTGAGTCAGGGTGAGTTGGAGAGGGATGTTGAGTGGACTGAGTAAAACTTGGACTCACCGAGTTATCCTTGAGACTCGGCGAGTTGAGTCGGGGTGGCCCCGCGATTCATTCAGGTGAAACTCGTCGAGTAAAGGGGGGATACTCGACGTGTAGTGAGAAGATTTCAGAGGGTTGGTGAAAACGTCTAGAGTCGCCGAGTCGCCATGGTACTCACCGAATCCGGTCAAAGTTGACCGTTGACCGTTGACCTATGACAGGAGTTGACCTATGTTGACTTCTTATAGATAATCAACCTTAGAGGTATAAAGTGTTAATTAGAAACATATAATGTTATAGGAGGATTAGAGCTCGGAGGATCGAGCACGAGGGATTTCCAGGATTCGTGAGATACCGAGATACGCGAGGTGAGTCTTCTCAGTATACTATATTACCTTGAGTAGGTAACCAGAGTTATGTGATAAAGTATTTGTATGCTATGTATGTTATGTGGTGTACTGCATTATTTCTATGTGATTTACGATATGAGACATTGAAGATGTATGATGTGACTACTGATCATGAGGAGCATGTCGCCCAATACATTGAACAAATGGAGATAGTATGAATAGCGCAACATTGTAAAAATGCTTGTCTATGAAAGAGTTTTGTTTCAACCCTTATAGGGTGCACACTAATTTACTACTAAATGGCCATCCTTACTCTATTACTTCTTTCATACATTTGGTTAACTTGTTTAATAATCGGTTTTCTTGGTGTACAACTTTAGAGAAACTAACAAGTAACTTCTACAATGTAACTGAAGGCTTCGACAATTCATTGATAGATTATGTTAATACGTTCTAGAAATAAGCTCTAGACATCCCACATTTAAATGTTGGAACAACTATTGAAGTTTTCAAGATGGGACTAAAGAAAGATTCTCCATTTGAAGAGGATATTATCAAGACCCTATTCAACAACTTGGAGGAGGTAAGAAAAAAAAGTACTAAAATTCATTAGGATTGAGGAAGACAAGAAGGTCTATAAGGGGACAAACATGTCATGTGATCATCATAACAGGAAGAATGAGTCTTCGTCCCAAAAATATTATAGAGCTAAACCTTACTCAAAATCTGGGAATAACAGGGTTAATTCACTTGATGATGAAGAAGAAGACAAAGATTATTCTAAGATCTTTGACTATTGTCTTTCTGTTAATGTTTTAGTTCTACTCTATGCAATGTAGGATAAAGCAAGATGACCTAAGAAATCTGATAAATAACAAGGATGGAAAGACAATTCCAAGTGGTTTTCTTATCACAATGACATAAAACATCCCACCAAAGATTGTTTCTCCCTTAGAATGGAGGTGAATTACTTGTTGAGCAAACAAAATTTGAAGGAACTATTAAGAAAAATAAGAGTTAAGAATAGAAAAGGATCTCATGATTTCGAAATTCTTCCGTAGAGAATAACATATCCACTATCAAATGACAATGTAATTAATTTTATATCTTGTTAATCTGAAATTTATGGAACTTCTTATTATGCTGCTAAATGATATGCAAATTCATCAAAGATGGAAAAGGAAGACATGCCAATAAATAATGCATTTTTGACCAAAAAAAGGAGATCTCTTTCGACGAAGATGACAAGGAGAATGTCCTAGATCCATACCATGATGGTCTAGTCATAACACTATATGTGGTAATCACTTTTGTTAAAAGGATCTTAATAGATGGTGGCAACTCAGTTAACATCATCCTGTTAGAGATACTAAACAAGATGAACATCCTAGAATCTAAGTTAGTCTAAAGATCGTCAGTCCAAGTTGGACTCACTACTGAAACCAAGTATACCATTGGAGTGATCAAACAACCATAATACATAGAGGAAGTTAACTCTACCCTATGTTTTTTTGTTGTTGATTCTTTGTCTTGAAAAATATTATATTAGGCTATCCCTATATCCAAGACTTGAATGTTGTCCTTTTACTTACCACAAATGTGTGAAAATGTCTACACAATGCAAGAATGGTAAAAATCAACAACAACCAACAAGAAGCAAACGTTCGCTATACCACTTTGATGAAAAACTCAACTAATCGCATCAAAGCATAGAAATTAAAGAAAAACGCATGAGATGTTCTGGATGCTAAGGAAATAGAAGTAAAATAAATATTGATTAATCATGAGGATCTTGACATCAAGGTGTTCTTATGCGTATATCTTGACCAAGAAAACCAAGTTCTTGAAAAATAGGAAATCAACATTTTCCGATAAAAATTAAGATATGACAACTATATCTAAAGATATAATAACTCATTAGTTAAATGTTCATCCAATTTTTAGGCTAATTCATCAAAAAAGAAGGAAGTTCACACCTGAAATAAACTTGATCATCTATGAAGAGGCTAAAAGATTGCTAAAGGACAAAATGATTAAAGAAGTAAAATTCCCGAGATGGTTGGCCAATGTGTTTATAGCCGAAAAGATGAATTGAAAATGGAGAGTATGTGTGAACTTAACAAATCATAATAAAGCCTACCCTAAAGATCAATTTCCTCTTCCGCACAGTTTTTGGTAGATTGAATTTTAGGTCATAAAATCCTTACCTTCATGGATGCTTCAACAAGATTTCAACATATCCAAATGGAGCCTTCAGACCAATAAGTTTATAGTTTCATAACCCAAACATGTATATATTGTTATATAGAAATAAATTTTGGTTTAAAAATGTAGGTGGTACATACCAAAGACTAGTGAACAAGATGTGCAACTAACAACTTTGAAAAACCTTGGAATTCTATATAGAGGACATCGTAGTAAAATCCTAGAAATCTGAAAATCATCTCCAAGATCTTAAGGAGGCGTTCAACATCTTGGATGAATTAAACATGAATCTCAACCCTTCTAAATGCCATTTTTGTGTGAAAGTTGGAAAAATCTTTGGCTACATTGTGATAAAGAGAGGAATTAAAGCTACCTTAGAATAAATTACGACTATCTTGAGTTTACCTTCCCCATCTTCTACGAAACATGTCCAATGATTTATCGGTAGAGTTGCAACCTTAAGCATGATTATTTCGAAAGAATTTGAGTGTTGAAAATCCTTTTATTGTGTCTTTAGAAATAACAAAATATTTGAATGGAAATCCGAACATGAAGGAACATTCCAAGAGTTGAATAATTATCTGTCTTTAGACCTATTGTTGGATAAACTTGAACATAGAGAATCCTTATTTCTATAGTTAGTTGTGTATGGGAATGCAACAATGTTAAAATTTGTTAAGGAGCAAGATGGTGCTCAACATCATGTATATAATGCAAGGAAGATTTTCTTGGATGCTGAGATGAAGTACTTACATCTTGAAAAACAAATTATGTCTCTTGTTTATGATTGAAATAAAATTTGTCGTTATTTCCAAACTCACCCATGCATAATCAAGTACTAAGAGATGTTTTGGATCACATAACTACTTCTGGGCTCTGGAATATACTTTGTGACAAGTACCAAAACAACTCACTGATGAACAGGTTGTATCATAAGCGAAGCTTGTACATTCGCAAAATGTCTGAAAGTACCCAAGTGAAAGATCATCTGGATAACTTTAATCACATCATCTTGGATCTACAAGGTGTTGATATGAAGACTGAAGATGAAGATTAGGTGCTTATTTTATATTGTTTGCTTCCTAACTCATATGATAATTTTGTCGATACCATGCTCTATGGAAGGACAATAATCACTGTGAATGATGTGAAGGACTCTATGATGTCCAAGTATCTGAAAAGGAAAGTTATAGGTGGAGAGGAGGTATCCAATTCTGGTTTGTTTGTATGGATTGGGAAGACAGAAGACATGAATGGGTCATAGAGGGAGATCATGTTTAAAGTCAAAGTCTATAGGGTCATCAAACATGAAATGTTATAACTGTAAGAAGAAAGGTAACTTCAAGAGAAATTGTCCATAATTGAGGAAAAGGAAGTCTAAGAGTGAATCAAGCAGCGATAACATTGTTGTTGTGGTTTAGGAAAGTTCTGATGAAGCGACGATGGTGATCTATTCACTATGGTACATCAAATTCTACTAGTGCTTGGGTCTTGGTTTCTGGAGCATCCTATCACATGAGGTATAATTGTAACTGGTTCGACTATTTCAAAGAGTGAGATGGCACAGTCTAGATGGGAGATGATCGGGTGAGCTGTGTTACAGGTAGTGGCACGGTGCAGATCAAGATGCATGATGGCATGGTAAGGAAGTTAGATTTCGGGTACGTTCCAGAAGTTCGAAAGAATCTAATTTCTCTTGGCACATTGGCTAAGAATGGGATGACGTACGCTGGTGAAGGTGACTCGGTCAAAGTAACCAAAGGCACTCTGGTTATAATGAAAGGAAAGATGAATCTTGGAGGGATCTATATCCTAGAAGATAGTATGGTTGTGAGATTGGTGGCTATCTCCCAATCCTTGAATGCAAGTGATGACAAGATTGAGTTGTGGAATCGTAGGTTAGAGCACATGTTTGAGAAGGGCATGTCAGTTCTAAGTAAACAAGGACTACCTGGTGGAGAGGCTACCCGAAAGATAAAGTTTCTGAAACTTGCTTTTTAGGGAGTGCATCGCAAAATGAAGTTTGGTACTGGTTCACACACAATCAAGGAAATGTTGGAGTATGTTCTGTAACAGCCGAATTTTTATCAGGTATCTTGTTTATTGTATTTTGTTGATTTGTGAGGGGGACTCGGCGAGTTGGAGCTCAGACTCGCCGAGTAGGGATGCGGATTTGGACGCGGGATCGCGCCTGGACTCGAAGAGTCCAGGATATGGACTCGGCGAGTCTGCGCTGTGTAATGAAACCCTAATTTCTCGGGTTTGAGACTTATTTAAAGGGCCTAATAGCCATCATTTGTGCTCACCAGCCCCTTGAGTGAAACCCTAATAGAGTGTGAGCATTTGGATCTAAGTAGGAGGCCATTATTGACCTTGGAGGTGCCTTTGTTGCAAGGAAGGAGAAGAGCTAGCCAAGGGAAAGCAAGAAGGAGCCACTTCTGTGGGTTTGGAGTCCAGAGCATCACTTTTGTGGTAATAAATCCGAGTTACCTTCTTGTTTGTTGTTGTTTATCTAGATTTAGGGTTTGTTGAACCCTTTTATGGCAAAATTTAGTGTCCTTTGGTCCCTTATGAGGTTGGAACCATAGATCTGGACCCTTAGAGGTCCAGAGTGTCCCTTTACCCAAGCTTTTTGGGAATCAATGGAGGCTTTGGATTGGAATCCTCATGCCTTAGGTCAAAAACTCCATTATTGAGCTATAGGGTGTGTTATGAGCACCAAGATAGGAGCTTTACGCGATGAATCAGTCAAGGGAGGCCAGATCTATAGTTTTTGGAAGCAGATCTGACCTTAGAAGCGAGTTGGACTGGTTGCATGGCATGGACTCGCCGAGTCTGTTCATCCGACTCGGCGAGTAGCTTGAAGATTGCCTTGGGACTGCTCAGCAAGTGGTCCAAATCGAGTCATGGGTAGACTCAGTGAGTCAGGGTGAGTTGGAGAGGGATGTCGAGTGGACTGAGTCAAACTTGGACTCACCGAGTTGTCCTTGAGACTCGGCGAGTTGAGTCGGGGTGGCCCTGCGATTCATTCAGGTGAAACTCGTCGAGTAAAGGGGGGGATACTCGACGTGTAATGAGAGGATTTCAGAGGGTTGGTGAAAACGTCTAGACTCACCGAGTCGCCATGGTACTCGCCGAGTCCGGTCAAAGTTGACCGTTGACCGTTGACCAGAGTTGACCTGTGTTGACTTCTTATAGATAATCAACCTTAGAGGTATAAAGTGTTAATTAGAAACATATAATGTTATAGGAGGACTAGAGCTCGGAGGATCGAGCACGAGGGATTTCCAGGATTCGTGAGATACCGAGATACGTGAGGTGAGTCTTCTCACTATACTATATTACCTTGAGTAGATAACCAGAGTTATGTGATAGAGTATTTGTATGCTATGTATGTTATGTGTTGTACTGCATTATTTCTATGTGATTTATGTAGTGCATGTTTATCAGAGCTAGAACCTGAGGGTTCACAGAGTTTGGGTGCACGGACCCACAGAGTTATAGCCTCGAGTGGTTGAGAACAGGTCAAGACAATGAGGATTGACATTGGGCTGAAGTTCTGTAATGCTCCATTTGATAATTCCTGCATGGCAAAATGTATAGTGAGGCAACACACTATACGACACACAACAGAACAAAATGGAGTGGAAAAACGTATGAACCAAACACTCATGCAACGTGCAAGGTGTATGCGAATATTTTCTAACTCATCAAAGCAATTATGGGCAGAAGCAGTTAACGCTATATGCTATCTAGTTAATAGATTACCATCAACCTCAATAGACTTGAAGACTCCTCAAGAGGTATGGTCCGGAAAACCCCTACTAACTATTTTGGTTTACCTATATTTTGATGCCCTGCATATTCTCATGTTAATGATGGTAAACTTGAGCTAAGGGTAATAAAGTGCATATTTCTAGGACATGCAACATGAGTAAAAGGTTATCGACTGTGGTGTACAAAAGAAGGAAGAACTCCTAAATTTATCATGAGCAGAGATGTGAACTTTGATGAATGTGCCATGGGTAACTATGGAGGAGGTGAAACAAGTCAAGCAAGGAACAAAGATCAGGGTGCTAGCTGTGATAACTAGCAAAAGTTAGAGTCAAACCAAGTCAAAAGATTTACCGTGTACCAGTGAATTCACAAAGTAACTTGATGTAATAGAACTATGATTCTCATGAGGTATGTTTATATAAGTTATTATATGCATTATTTTAAAATCCATATTATAATAAACCTTAGAGAGTCTACCAAAGTCAAATGAATTACATTACTTAATTACAAGCCAATCATCTTAGTGATTCTTCGGTGTTGGACCAAAATCCCTTTTCTTGGAAGAAGTTATGTCCGAAATCATTTTGATGAAAGTACACCATGAACGAATCATCTTCATGGGAGTAGCAAAGACCGAAATCACATTGTCTAAGGCCCATTAAGGCCGAAAACTCCTTCTTGGAACATGCTAGGACCAAAAACCTCTTCGTGTTTGCTGCCAACGGCAAAAACCCTTTCAATTTCGCTTAAATTTGGCCCAAATAACCATTAAAGTGGGAAAGTGGTGCTAATTGATTGGTAGTTTAGCTTCCCCATAAGATGGATTACACATATGAAGGTAAATGTCACCTCATAATCCTATCCTTTCCTAACGATATGAATCCCGATCTGGGACTCTTCACAACAATCCCCAGATTAAACAAGCTTTCACTACAAATCCTCTAAAAAATCAAGGCATATTTCCCTCTCAAACACATCCAGGAAGCCAATTTCAAAGATAAATTCTTAGGATTCTGGAAAATATTCTTTATAAATCTAGTATCTATATAACACTTGTAATACTAGTCTCATATATTCGCACATTATTATGTGCTATAAACTCATAGGATTCAAAAACCGTCTCATAATCTAGCTTGACTATCATCATTTTATCTGGTTATCTAGCCACGACCACATTTTCTAAGATTTTTCTATGTTTTAGGGGGGGGGGGGGAATACAAGTAAAACACAAGGAAACTTGTTTTAAAATACAAACAGTTTATTATGCTTTATTATATTTTTATACATGTTACATAAAAATGTGTCATAACTAGCAATTTAGGGTTAAGATTGTGGTCCTTGTACAAAAGAATTTCCATTGTGTAACCTTGTTACATCAAATTCGTGAAATTCAAACTACAATGTTATATGAAATCATATGTGCATACATTTAAGAATGAAAATGAAATAGCCTCTTGTATGCCCAAGATAGGTCCAATAACTAAACAAAATAAAATTTAGGCCTTTACCCAAGAGTTCTCGGCCCAAAACACCCTTCTTTGGGCCTTATTGGACCGAAAACCCATTTATTGGGCCAAATTATGCCTAAAAGGCCATGCTCACACCAAACCCGAAAACGCTTTAAGCCTATAGGGTGTTTTGGGCCACCCTAAAACTGAAAACCCCCCTTGGGAAGCCTCTATCACCGAAAACCTCGTAAGGTTTCGGTTCGGAGTCAAGACAAAGCCAAGTATTGGATTAACCTTCAAGCCTCCATGAAACACCCACAATTACCCCCATGCAATGAAGCTCCTTTTCCCCTATCTTCCTTATGTTCGGCCGAAGACACCCACACACATATCAAACACATTTTAACTCACCGTTCTCTCAAGAAATTCCTCTAATCTTTTCTCTCAAAATTTCGAGCATCATCACCACAAATCGGTCCTAGACTTTTTGGTAAGTTCCTTGTGAAACTCAAAGTGCTTTTACACATGTTTGTTCTAAGATCATTCCATTTACACAACCATTTTCATGTGTATGAAACCTAGGACACTTGAAATTTCAAAAATCTCTTCAAGTTACATAAGGGTAGGCTTAACAACTTTATTCTTCTTCTTCCTATCACATGACATCATTAATGTGAGCTTCATACCCCGATCTCTTCGTGCTTTTCTAAGTTTTCCGCAGGGGGGGGGGGATGGGGGGGGGTGGGGAATACAATTGAAGTTTCATTTAACCATTGGATATTTGCATGCACCTACATGTTTATGTAACAATTTGTGCTTATGGTGTTGAATATCTCATACTAACACACCTTAAAATCATGATTTACAAGCTTCTTGTATGCTAGAATAAGTTTATCCTTTGGATAATTCAATGCATCATAGTTTGTATAGAAAATGGAAGAAATTCGTGTATAATAAGATTTTTTTATCATGTGATAACTACATAAAAATCGTTAAATAAGTGTTGTTAACATTTTGTTAACGTCTTTGTTAAATAATATTTTTGTGGTTTGGTTTATTCACTCAAAAATGTTGAATTCATGGAAGGCATATGTTCAAGCATGTTTAATTCATGGACATATACATGTTCACCTCTTGAAATTTACACCAATGTTTGAATAAAATAAGTTTTAAAGTTATTAACTGGGTGATGTAAAACTTGTGACGTATTAGATTCAAAACAAAATATAATATTTTGTTTTACAAAACTTTCAAGCCTGTTATGGTGTGTTAAACAGACTACAAAATGTTAACATTTTGCTAAAAATAAATGTATTAGTGAAATAGTCATAACTACGTTGTCACTATTTTGATGGCTTAAAACCTGATATATTATGCTATTTTTACAACATATGTGACAATTAGACATCTTCACTAATGATTATTGATAAAAAAAGTATTATAAATATTTTAACGATAATGGCATAAAAAACGTAATTTATGACAGAAAAATTCATGTGTCATAATCTGCCTATCATAAAGCCCATAAAGCATGAGTAATAACATGCATGTCGTGAAATATGTAAAATGCATGTAAAAAACAGCAAGTCATGAAACCTATGAATCGTGTGTCATAAAACTTTAGTCATAAATTCACACTAGTAATGTCATATTCATTATTAAATAATGGGAGTCAAAGTTTGCGTCAATCAGTTAAGGATCTAGTGAGACTCTATCTTCACTGTACCTACCTAGTGTAAATTCTATGTCGTGCATGATAACGAGAGTCTCATGGAGGGAGAGCGAGATAGTTCTTTATAGATCTATATGGGGATGGACACCTCCACACATGAGCTGTTCGCTACAACTAGATAGGGTCAGTCTAGGGTGATACATATCTTACCTATTCGGACGCATGAAGAACTTCATACATGCATAACAGTCCCATCAAGCATGGTTATAATAACTCAATTAGGGATTAACAATACTATCTTGATTTGTGGGAAGCTTACACTTCACCGGTTTTTATAAAATATAAAATTGCATTTTTACTCCCGGTACACTATTATTTCCAATACTGGTCTAGGGTTTAAGACAACAGTTTTTCATATAATAGAAAATTATGGATTTTCTAAGAACATACACTTTACAATTACACACAAAAGAAAACAAAGGACATTCATGCATATATTCACAGTTTTACAACGAGAGTTACAAACAATTTTCATAGAAAATATAGTATTTTCTAGAGTCATAAAAATTATTACAAACAAAGATGTTACAAATATTTTCATACAATTATACTTATGAACTCATCAACATTCTATGTTAATAATCTTCAAAATGATTTGTATTCTTAGGGAAACAATAAGCAGGTATCTAAGAAAGAAATTTGTTGCATTTTGGAATTTCTTACTTTATGTCACTTTTGAGTAATTGATGAACAAATACAATATGTAAAAAATGTATGTTCGTATCTGTAATGTATGTTGTTTGGGTTGGTATGTCCATTTATATGTATTTGTGATGATACATTACAATGCCGTCATAGGACCCCGGACATTTACGCCGCCCTGGTTCGATGGTGTCACAAAAGGTTAACTAACGTTAGTACCAAAAATTATATATTATTATGTGCAAATTGTTATAAAACAAAGGTTTTAATTTCGACAAAACATACATTACAAACTATAATAATTATAGTTTGTGGAATATTTACTCTATTACACCCATTTGAGACAAAGAAATATTTATATAAATATACAATTATGTTTACACTACGAAAAGGATATTACGTACATTTACAAGAACAAGGATTTTCATTTCACTTTGACGTAAACCTATTAATGAATAAATTTGTGAGACATTCGACTTCAAGGTAGTTTTTAAGTACTAGTTTTAAGTCATGTAATTGTAACCAAAATCTCTTGTAGGGAGAGTGTGATACTTGTATATAGATCTATATGGGACTGACAATCCTGCACCTAAACTGTTAGCTACGGTTAAACCGACTTGTATGGGGTTACAAATGTCATAACATTCTGACGCCTGAAGAACGTCGTTACTGGCTGACTGGGTCACTAGCATGGTTTTAATAACTCACATGGGGAGTACTTTTACATTTTGGTCTTGAAACATTTAAGACTACAATTCTTTTAATAGAAAATATTGGATTTTTTGGAACAAACACTAGCATTTTATGAGTAATTGCTTAAAACTCAATTTATTGAAAATATTTGATTTTCTGAAGAAAAAAAAAAAAAAAAAAAAAAAAAAAACCTTTACATTACATGGAAAAGCATACATTTCTCATACGAAAACCTTATGAACTCATCAAATTAATTGTTAAGATTTTTCAAAACCACTCAACAATGTAACCTTTTAAATTATATTTATGATGCATGTTTTTGCTTTCTTTACTGTTACTCAACTGTTATGATATTGTACATGACGTCATCCGTCCCCGAACGTTTTTTGTCGTTCTGGTTTGGGGTGTGACACTAGCCAGAAGGTGGAGTTTCATCTCAAACTCTAGACAGAGTTGTGATAAGTGAAAAAGAGAAAGGCGGTAGTGAATAGCCTGGACAAGATGAAACCTAAGAGCAACACATGGGATCTTCGTCCAGTGGTGCTGATGTCGGGAAGAATGATGGGACTATATCTATTTCATGGATGTGACAACTGCCAATTCAGGTCATTCTTGGACTCATGCATCTTTATAATAACCATTCATGCACAACATGCCATGACCTAGTAGTATAAATTAGGTCAAAAATCTTGCATAAACTAGGATCCAACTAAGGTCTAGGACTAATATACTTGATACTTACAATTCTAGTAAGTTGCTTAGCTACAATAGGAAATGCCAATACTATAATTAGAATAAAGCTTCAAGCTTTGTTATAATTGAAATAGGGTATAAAACTCTAAAAATAAATTAAAACATTCTAATTATACTTCAACATGTTGTTGAAAATCAAACAATATTCCAAAAACCCTAAAGAGCCAAAATCCAAAGTAATAAATTATAAAGCTTAAAAACTTTATAAAATTTGGCTATAAACTTCCTAATATCAAATTTTATTAATCAAATTATGGATTATACCAATGAACTAGAAATATAAATTACAAGTATTAATCATAAATTATTTGTTGAAAACAAGATTTTTAAATAAATCAAATTGCTTAATAAACATTTTATAAAAATGAATGTTTTTATATAAAATATAGGAGGGAAGTTTATAAAGTTTAAAATTTAGGAGAGAGGAGGCCAAAATGCATGCAAAAACCAGCCATCACCTCTCCCCATGCCCTCTCTCTTCCCCAAAACACAATCATTAAGCTTAAACCCTTACTCCACCTCTTCCCTCTTCACTCTCTCACTTCACTCTCTTCACACACATCACTCTCTTCTTCCCTCTCTCTAAAGTCACGAAAATCCTCTCATTTCTCTTCAAAATTTCGAGATTGTGAAGCCCTTGAAGTGTTCTTACTTTTCTCAAGGTCAAAACCAAGGTAAACAACAACATCTTCCATAGTTTCATGGTTAAACCTCTTTTTCTTCTTAGTCTTCTCTACTTTTCGGATTCTATGCCTTTCCATGGCTAGAAATCTTTATTCTCCCCTTGTGGTTTGTAGATTCTCACCATAACACAATGCATGTGTTAGAGATGGTGAAAATCCGGGATCAAACCCATGCAAGGAGTGGAAAAGATGCACATATGATCATGTGACATCAAAACCTAATATTTCATGTTCTTCTCCATTTCTTTTGTGTTCATGCATGAACAAAAGCATTTAAACCATTTCTAGTACATCTTGGATGCTCATTCATTCCATGCATGTGTTAGAAATCGGACCTTACCAAATTCTTGTTGAAATACCCTAATACTGCACACAAGCAAACATGCAATCTGCCAGATTACTTTGTTCGACTTTGAACAGTCATAACTCAGTCATTTCTCAACCAAATCATGATATTCTTTTTGTATTTGTTAGTTCCACGAGTTAACTTTCAAACCCAACTGGTCTCACTGTAAAATATTAAATATCCGATTTTTAGCAGATTTTACAAAAAGGTTGCGCATACAGCTCTTTTTCTGTGATCACTATTTTTATCTTGCTTAAACAATGGCCATAAAACCAACCATAAATCTGAGGAAAAATACCTTAGAAACTTAACATATCTAGTGAATTATGGTTGAAATTTCGTGGCTTAAAACCTCACTAAATGGGCTACACAAATTCATGAACTTCAGCCACATTTACACTTCATGCATTATTGCATGCAACTTTTCTTAAATTGTTTGGAATCACTACCCTCATTTCTCTTCTGAATACATTTTTTTACATTTTTCCTTTTGAAAGCCCTTGCATGCATGAGATAATCTGGAAAATTTCAAGAGCTTTTGTTATTTCTTTGATTTATTAGAATTATTGCTAAAACCAAGGGCATAAATCATATAAAATACTTCCAGAGGTCAATAAATCCTAAATAAATTCATGGATGATCCTTATGGAGAATAATGACCCCTCACCAAATTTCAACAATTTTTGTTACTGTTTCATATGATTTCTAATTTTCTTTTATTTAGGAAATGATAAATTACAAAACCACTTTATAGGATGTGAAAATTGTATCTAACAACTTTCGCATACCTTACCTGTGATGGGTGACTCCAGAAAATAATTTCAAGATTTTCCATCATATTTTACTATTTTTCCCAATTTTTGGTAATTATAATGGTCTAAAAATGGGAGAAATAGTTCTGATTATCCAAAATTCATGAAAATTTATCAGGATATAACATTATAGAGTAGGAGGTTACATAAAAATTTTGAATATTTTCCTCTACTGTAAACTATTTTTCTCTTATTTTCTAAAGTTAATTGCACTAAAATACACTTAAATATACATAAATACCCAAAACTAGTTTATACATTATGAAAACCACTTTTGATATTTTTCCCAGGATATTTATACTGTAAATGATGTTACAAAAATTTATGGTGATTTATTTTAACTGTTTAATATTATTTCTTTAATTAATGACTATTTAAAGGAATAAAGAAAGGAAAAATAGAAATACCCACTGAAAAATATCTTTTATATTTTTCCCAGCCTATTTATGTATAATAACAATTAAATAAAAAGTTTGGGTAATTTTGGAAACTGTTTTCTATTTATTTCAATTTTTATTGAAATAAATGCTCAAAAATCATAAAATATAATTAAACAGCTTGGAAATCCATTTTTATAATTTTCCCAGCTTAGTATTGTGTAATAACAATTAAATAAAAAGTTTGAGAATTTTTATGTTGTAATAAGGACTTAAAAATTTGGAAAATTTATATTCCAAGGTTGTAATTAATCGCCCGATATATAGAATTTCATTACTTCAGAAAAAGTGTAACTAATTGATATAAAATCCAATACTAAAACATAAATTGGCATTTCCCTATATGTAGAGTTTACTATATTAGCATTAGATATCGACATGGAAACTCACTAGTGCGTGTGTTTGATGTCGTAGGATCCCGATAGTAAGACGTTGGTGCATCCCGAAGTACCGCTTGTGTCTACACAAAACATCGTGGGTATTCACCAATCCCCCTATTTTATGTTTTTAAACGTTTTGGGGTGGAAAAGCATGTCCTAAACTATTTATATCCATTGTATTTATCTAACTCGTATAAACTTGGTTGCTATATTTAGCATACAGTGAGTATTCACCAATCCCCTATTTTATGTTTTTAAATGTTTTGGGGTGGAAAAGCATGTCCTAAACTATTTATATCCATTGTATTTATCTAACTCGTATAAACTTGGTTGCTATATTTAGCATACAGTGAGTATTCACGCACTCCCCTATTTTCGGTTTTTATGTTTTGGGGTGGAAAAGCATGTCCAGAAAAACTACTGTTTGCATGTTGTATTTAAATTGAATTGTATCAAACATGATTGCTATTGTATTGCTATGTATCTTTATGTATGTTTATGCAACACGGAACATGAGAACTTATCGTACTAAGGCCCTTCCCTTATCTCTAACCATTAACTCTTTGAGCCAATGGTCGTTATGGATAGCGCTATTAGGAATTGACAACTCCTCACTTGCCCGAATCGCTGGAGTGCATGATACCATATTCATCTATGGAACGATAAGCATAGATCTCGATAGAGCTTCAGTCATAGGTTTGGTTGAGACTCATTGTTTGCTCATACACATACAAACGCGTTTCCCGTTCTAGCAATAAACTTGTATACCTTAATAGCAATCAACTTTGTTTTATCATTAAAGCAATGTACTTGTACTTACGAAAAGCATTATTGTACCCTCGATTTATAAACTTGTGATACTCACCAACTATTTTCATAGTTGATGCTCGTTTTACATGCTTTTTCAGGAAGTAATTAGTAAGTGGATGTAAAGATTCATCATCATAGAGCATGCTGCATCGTGTTGAAGCTATTATGAAGCTATATTTTGAACAATGTTATTTTGAAAAACTTGTATTTTGTTTCTTTTGAAGCTATGGGTTGTAAACTTTTAAATACTTCTATGGTGATGTATCTTTATCTTTTGCATTGAAACCGTTATCGCTGTCATACCTTGCGTTTCCGCTTTAGCGGGGTGTGACAGAAGTGGTATCAGAGCTAAAGTTATAGAGAACATCGGTTTTTCTTTAAGAAAACACAACCTATAACTAAAAATTACAAAGAAATTCTTTTTACATCAAACATATTACTAGTATAATTAGGTCGGGAGTTGTATTATTGGACCTTGATTAAACATAGCCTGATCACCTATGTTTAATTAAGAAAAGATTTATACAAAGCTTGAGCTAATTATAATGGGAATATGTTCAACAAAAATATTTGAGAAAACTTTATTTCAAAATTTCAAAAGGTTAATTTTGGTGTGTGTAAGCATTGCATATTATAGGCATGCATTGTCATTTATTTCATATCTCATTGAAACTATGTCACAGTCCACTATGTCAACATCGTCATCTTCCCGCGCTACCGCCTCAGCCGATGAATCCGGCTACGTCCCTATTATCCCTCGACGTAATCCCCCCGCCTCGGTAGAAGAAGACCCATCATAGGATACGGAAGATACTGGGAACTCGGTGGAGATCAGCAATGACAACGCCCCGAGTCAACGACGCGAGGCATCACCGACATCGGTGTTGCCACAGCCACCGCTCTATGGACTTCGCATTCGGAGGACAGCGAGGAAGAGTGTTCCCATTCCAGGAAGGATACCTGCCAGCACAGCAGGACATGGCACGGCAGGACCTAGCGGAGCAGAACCCAGCGATGCAGGACCGAGAGCACCCTCACCTCAGCAAGTCATAGGGATACCTGTCAGACAGCCAGGTATGACCCCGGAGGAGTCCCGGAGATTGCAGTCGATAGCAGCGGGCCTACGTCACAGTCTCGCTGTGATAGCTGGGCATCGAGAAGTTTTGGATGAAGTCTTGGCAGGAAAGGAAATCCTGTATCAGCATTCGATGGAGACTGCTGACACTGCTAGTGCTGCTAGACAAGAGGCAGGTCATGCGATGACAGCATATTATATGTTTGGTTGGCTATTACTGATTGTGATGTGATAAGGATGGGAGCATCGACAAAGGAAAGCTCTAGTAGCAAGAGGAAGCCAGCAGATCAGGGAGAGAAAAAGTATGGAGGCAAGTCAGGGAGGAAGCAGAAAGTCTCAAGAAACTTTATGGTAAGAGCCCAGGAGCAAGAACCAGTTAAAACTCAAGGACAAGAAGTGCAGGAGCGAAAGCAGTACTCAGGGCCGCTTCCGAAGTGCAATAAGTGTAACTTCCATCACAAGGGAGCTTGCCCGGTGTGCCAAAACTGTAAGCAAACAGGCCATTACTTGAAGTATTGTAAGGTGAATAAGGAGGGAAAAAGGACGTGTTACGAGTGCGGGAGTAATGATCATCTCCGTAGAGCATGTCCTAAACTGAACAATGGACCTGGTAACAATGGACAAGGCCAAGCCAGGCAAAACTTTCAAGGAAATCAAGTTGGACAGCCAAGAGGTGTAGCCTTTGTGATTGGTGCAGAAGAAGCTCGTCAGAACCCTGAAGTGATAACAGGTACGTTCCTCCTGAACAACCATTTTGCATCAGTAATATTCGATGCGGGAGAAGATAGGAGTTTTGTTTCTTTAGCATTTAGACCGTTAATTGGCTTGAAATCGGTAAAGATGAGGAATGCTTATGCTATTGAACTTGCTGATGGGTATGAAATTAAGGCTAGTGATATAATTCCTGGATGTACTTTGAATTTAGCTGATAAACTCTTTAGCATTAACCTAATTCCTATAGAGCTAGGTAGTTTTGATGTGATAGTAGGGATGGATTGGTTATCCAAAAATAGAGCGGACATTGGTTGTTATGAGAAAGTCATCAGAGTGCCTCTCCCTAATGGAGAAACCCTTATCATACACGGTGAGAAGCCAGGAAGAAGTTTAAACATAGTATCAAGCGTGAAGGTTCACAAGTACCTGAAGAAGAATTGTATTGCATTCATGTCCCACGTGCTAGAAAGAGAACCTGAAGCTAAGCAACTCAAGGAGATTCCAGTGGTTCAAAACTATCCCGAAGTATTTCCGGAGGAATTGCCCGGTCTACCCCCTGATAGACAGGTCGAATTTCAGATAGACTTAATTCCCGGAGCGGCACCGGTAGCAAAAGCACAATATCGCCTTGCACCATCCGAGATGCAAGAACTATCCGGACAACTTCAAGAACTTCTAGACAAAGGGTTTATTCGACCAAATTCTTCACCTTGGGGAGCCCCAATGTTATTCGTCAAAAAGAAAGATGGTTCGTTTCGAATGTGCATTGATTACAGAGAATTGAACAAGTTGACAATCAAGAATCGATATCCCCTCCCTAGAATAGATGACTTGTTCGATCAGTTGCAGGGCGCTTCCTGTTGGATAAGGTGTCTAAGTCCATAACTATTTCTGGTATGTACTTGACCCGACCCGGCATGGTCCATTTGGGTTGCATGGCACCGTGCAATTGGATAGACTAAATGAGAGAAATAACACTTGGAGATTATTAATATGTTATAAGTTCTAATATATTAATAATATTATTTGATTAGTTTGATCAAGGATTAATTTAGAATTAATTATGTGATCAAAAGATAACTAATTAAATATATGGGTTGATTATGTAAATCATCCATATCTTGTATAGTGGGCTAAAAGGCTCCATGGACTATCAAGTTGGGTTCCACCCATAGGATGCTCCATGGATGCTCCATGGGAGTTACAAACCCATGGGTCATGGAAATGAAGAGTCATGACACATTAGGGTTTAACCCTAGATGTGTCAACACTATATAAGTAACATGTTCTCCACCTAAAATCGGCTACACTAAGAAACAAGAGGGCTGGGCCGATTTTGAGAAGTGTGTGTTCTCTCATAAGTTCTTCCAAGAGCATTTGGTGTTGTGTGAAGCATTTGAGGCATCACACTTGGAGTGCTAGGCTCACAAGGTTTCAAGGAACACAAACAACAACAAGGTAAGTTATTCTATCTATACTTTATGTTAAAATTGTTCCCCATGTATGCTAGATAGGAATATAACCTTGGAATTCAACTTTGCATGATAATTAGACAAACATAGATCCAAGGTTATTAGGGTTGCATGTACACTTAGGAAGTGTTAGAATGCTCAAAACCCATCAGTGGTATCAGAGCCTAGACTTGTTTGCTCTTATTTGTGCTTAAAAGTTGAAAAAAGAATTGGAAATCTTGCTGTCTGCGAATGGACTCATCGAGTCTATAGGGGGGACTCGTCGAGTTCATGAGTATCTTCAACCAACTCGGCGAGTGAGTTCATGCACTCGGCGAGTAGGGTCGACTGATTGCAGAAATTCGATTTAGTTACTGGAAATGAATTAAAAACATTACCCTAAACTATTTTGGTAATTGAAAACTTGTTTTTGGTGGTGTAATGGCTTTGCTAATTCATTTACAAACAACTAGTTATCAAAATTACAAAGTTTTAAATGTAATTTTTGATTGTGTTCATATTCATGTTCTTGTTCTTATGATGTTTTAGATGATCATAGGAATTATTTGTAACCTATGTGGTAGATTAATTCTTGATCATAATGTGTTTTAATGGAGTCCATAACTTATCCTTAAGTTATGGAAAACCAAGAGTCACACTTGAATTAAAACCATTAAAAACACAAGAGTTAGAAAAATGAAGAGTCTTCATTTTATTACTCTATTAAACTCATAAGTTACAAGAAATGAAAAGTTTTGAAAGTTACAAAACTTTCCCTCAAGTTTTGGAACAAGTAAAGTTAAGTTAAAACTTTAAGTTCCAACCCCTAGAATTTTAAAAGTTAAAATTCGACCCTTATACTTATATTATGATGATTTAATAATTATATATATATGTATAAGAATAAAGTCGTCTTACCGCTAGTACACCTCATTCACGAAGCCGGTCTATAAGGTGGGTATAAGGCTGTTGCCTATAAAATGGTGACTTAATGGGTGTTTACTCTCACCCACCGCTTTCTTGACTGGTGGAGGGTCGTTAGCCGAACGGTTAAGACAAGGACTTATAAATTCTCATTCAAAGTATGATGAATATAATAAAGTAACTAAATGTTTTATTAAATTCCCAATCTGAGTTACTTTAGGAAAATGTGAATAAGGTGCTAATCCATGAAATTACACTTTACACTTTGTCTAAGTCGTTGGTGGAGCGTGTGTGGTTAACCGGCACACTAACTTGGACTTAACAAGGTAGGTAAAGGGTGACTTAAGGTTTATTATAGTATCGATGGAGCGTGTGTGGTTTACCGGCACATCGATTGAGTGATAAACTTTAAGGGTACCAAGTGATTTGCATGGTTACTTCACACCTCGTTTTGTGATCCTCGGTATCCCAGTCACAAAACTTGGAGGGCACTCTCGAGATTGAAACATGCCTTTGAAAAGTTCATTGGATCTCAAAGAATCTAGGAATTTCTAAAACCAATAAAAACCTAATATCTAATATTTCGGTTTTCGTGGTGGAAATTGGTGAATCGTCATTCACCTACCTTTCAAATATAGTATAGCTTAGATTACGGCATACCTCTTCTAAGTTATATTATATTGTGATTGGATCCTAGCCTTAATAGTACATTTGGGTGTTTTATTAAGGACTCTCTTAAATCTATACTAAACTTGTTCTTCTTTTCAGATGTCTTCAAATAATGCTTCTGGCTCGAATCCTAATGGCTCCTTTACTCTTATGAGTTTGTGTGAGAAAGTCACCTTTGATGGGTCCAACTTCAATAAATGGATCAGAAACATCAGGATGATTACCCGCTACGAGGGCAAAGAATATGTCCTTGACAAGGAGCTTAAGGAAATTGATGAGTCCACTGCAATTCCCCAGGAGATCGCTGACTTTCATACTCATGAAAGAGATGCAACCAAGGTGGCTTGCATCATGTTGGCCACAATGACAGCTGAACTCCAAAAGTCTTATGAGGATTTCTACCCTTATGAAATGCACCAAGATTTGATGGAAAGATACCATCAAAGTGCACGACAAGAGAGGTACGAAGTCATCTGCTCCATGATTTCAACCATGATGAAGGACGGAGATTCCGTCACGAGCCACATGCAGAAAATGCAAAGGTATGTGGATCGTTTGCTGAAGCTTAATGTGAACTTCCCTGAGGAGCTTGCAATAGATATCATTTTGCACTCCTTACCATCGTGCTATGATCAATTCCGCATGACATATCACATGAACAAGGAAGAGGTCATCCTCAGCAAACTTCAGGGACTTCTCAAGACCGCAGAAACAGGTCTTAAGGGGAAGTCGGTTGCTATCACTCCTACTCCAAACTCAACTCCGGTCTTGGCAATCGGGCAAAGTCGAGGGAGGAAGAGAAAGAGATCTTCGAAGGGTACCAAGGCTCGGACCCTTGATGGCTCTTCTTCAAGTGGAACCAAGAAAGGTTTCATTACTCCTTCTTCTGACCCAAAAGAGGCTGAATGCTTCTATTGCCATGAAAAAGCTCATTGGAAGCGGAACTGCCCAAAGTACCAGCAGGATGTGAAGGATGGGAAAGTCAAACCCAACCATGCAGGTATTTACACTATCATTTCTAATAACTCACCCCATTCGAAATCTTGGGTCCTTGATACCGGTTGCGGTATTCATATTTGTTGTGACTTTCAGGGACAAGGAAGAAGTGAGAATGTGGAGCAAGGAAGAATAAACTTAATCATGGGGAATATGAAAGTTACACCTGTCACCAAGATTGGAGTTTATACTTTATCGCTAAGTAGTGGGTTAAATTTAGATTTGAATAAATGTTGTTATTCGCCAGAAATGGCAAGAAATATTATTTCCTTTCATGCATTGTACAAAAAAGGTTTCACCTTTTCGTTTGATAATGAAGTTGGTTCGATTAATGCTTTCTTTAATAATGTACTTTATTTTAAAGCATTACCTTGTGATGGTGTGTATGAAACTGTATCTGTTGTAGATAACTTAGGAAATAATGTTTTGTGTATTGATTCTACTAATAATAATAACTTGGATAAAGCATCATTATTGCATTATCGTCTTGGACATATAAGCAAGAAACGCATAGGCCAACTCCAAAAGGATGGAGTCTTGGAGTCATTTGACCTAAAGTCAAATGATAGTTGCGAATCATGCTTACTTGGAAAAATGACAAATTCACCCTTCACAGGCTCGTGTGAAAGGGGTGAAGGTTTGTTGGACCTTATACACTCGGATGTGTGTGGACCATTCACACATGCCACAAGGGATGATAATCGTTATTATTTGACTTTTACTGATGATTACAGTAGATATGGATGTGTCTACTTAATCAAGCATAAGTCAGAGACTTTCGAGAAGTTTAAGGATTTTAAACAGGAAGTCGAGAATCAATTGGGCAGGAACATCAAGATGCTTCGATCCGATCGGGGTGGTGAGTATCTTAGTTCAGAGTTCCTCGATTATCTAAGGGAATGTGGGATTATATCACAATTGACACCTCCCAGGACACCGCAGTTGAATGGTTTGGCTGAGAGGCGAAATCGAACCTTGTTGGACATGGTTCGTTCCATGATGAGTCGAGCTTCGCTACCAATCTCATTCTGGGGGTATGCCTTAAAGACTGCCGCCCATATCCTTAATCTAGTCCCTACAAAGAAAGTTGCCAAAACTCCTCATGAGATGTGGACTGGTAAAGTACCTAAACTAGACCACATCAAGATTTGGGGTTGCGAGGCTTTCGTGAGACGCGAGACTCATGATAAGCTCGAACCCCGAAGCGAGAGGTGTATTTTCATCGGCTATCCACAACAATCCTTTGGTTACCTCTTCTACAGACCTAGTGACAATGTGGTCTTTGTAGCAAGAAGAGGAGTCTTTCGAGAAAGAGAGTTTATAAGCCAAGGAGACAGTGGGAGGCAAGTTGATCTTGAAGAAATTCAAGAGTCAAGTGGTGAAGGAACTTCAAACTCTAGCCCTCAAATTGAGGAGGAAACTCCTGTTGAGCCAACTGACGAATCTGTACCTCTGAGGCGTTCCACGAGAGTTAGGAGTGCACCTGAGCATTACTATGGATTCCATATTACTGCAGAAGGTGAGACACTTATTAGTGATGGGACACTAGTAAGTCAAGAAGACCCTAACAGCTACGAGGAAGCCATGGCAGGCCCCGAGTCTGCTAAATGGAAAGAGGCTATGGATAGCGAGATACAATCCATGTATGAAAATCAAGTTTGGAACTTGGTTGAGAATGTACCAGGTCGAAAGACTGTAGGGTGCAAATGGGTCTTCAAGAAGAAGACCGACATGGATGGTAAAGTACACACTTATAAGGCTAGACTGGTTGCAAAGGGCTTCTCTCAAATTCCTGGAGTGGATTATGATGAGACCTTTTCTCCGGTAGCCAAGATTAAGTCTATTCGGGTTCTGTTAGCCATAGCCGCATTTCATGACTATGAAATTTGGCAAATGGATGTCAAAACCACTTTCCTTAATGGAAAGTTGGCTAAAGATGTTTACATGAGTCAGCCAGAGGGTTTTGTTAGCAACAAGTACCCTAATAGAGTGTGTAAGCTTGAGAAGTCCATTTATGGATTAAAGCAAGCACCTCCCAGATGGAATCTTTTCTTTGATGAAAAGGTCAAGGAATTTGGCTTTTCTAGGAGTGAAGATGAATCTTGTGTGTATGTCAACGCTAGTGGGAGTATAGTTAGCTTTTTGGTATTGTATGTGGATGACATACTACTCATAGGAAACGATATTCCAACCTTGTAGGAAGTAAAGTCCTGGCTTGGAAAGTGTTTCGCTATGAAGGACCTTGGTGAAGCTGCCTATATTTTGGGGATAAGGATCTTGAGAGATCGGAGTAAAAGACTAATTGGACTTAGTCAAAGTACCTACTTGGAGAAGGTGCTGAAGAGATTCAGCATGCAAGACTCCAAGAAAGGAGAATTGCCCATCCAGAGTAATGCCAAACTGAGTAAGACACAAAGCCCTAGAACTGAGGCTGAGATAGCACAAATGAGTCGAGTACCTTATGCTTCGGCTGTAGGATCGATCATGTATGCTATGACGTGTACTCGACCTGATGTAGCTTTTGCCCTGAGCATGGTTAGCAGGTTTCAGGGGAACCCTGGCAAGGCACACTCGACTGCGGTAAAGAATATTCTCAAGTACCTACGAAGGACTAAGGACTGGGTCCTTACCCTCGGTGGGAGTGATGACTTGAGAGTTGTAGGGTATAGTGATGCTAGCTTCCAGACTGATAGGGATAACTTCCGCTCTCAATCGGGCTGGGTCTTTACCCTAACTGGAGGAGCAATTTCTTGGAAGAGTTCCAAGCAAGAGACAGTGGCAGATTCTACTTGTGAATCAGAGTATATTGCAGCTAGTGAGGCGGCAAAGGAGGCGTTATGGCTGAGGAACTTCATTAGAGACCTTGGAGTTGTACCAGCTATTAAAGAGCCAATGGAAATTTTCTGTGATAGTGAAAGTGCTGTTGCCTTAGCCAAGGAACCAAGGGATCATGGGAGATCCAGACACATCGACAGAAAATACCATTTCATCAGACATCGGATCGAAGAAGGACTCCTCGTGGCAAAGAGGGTATCATCAGATGAGATTCCGGCAGATCCCCTCACGAAGGGACTGACTCGGGTTAAGCATCTCCAGCATGCTCGGAGCATAGGGCTGAAGGATGATATTAGATTTAGTAGTTAGATAACCTCGAAATTTGTAAAGTGTAATTGACATTTGATGATGAATAAAACTGTTTTATTTATGAGTAAAGTGTTGCTATCTCTTGTCGATCGTTTACTATATTTCTTTTGCATGTTTTGACTTCCAGAATAATTTTGTTTGGTATAACATATTATTTAAACCTCCACAGTCGGTCATATGTCGGAAGTAGGTATGAATCAAGACTGTCATGTTTGGTTGTAGAGGTCTTGGACAAGGCTACAACAATCATGAGTGCTCATAAGTTCTGAGCATTGGACTCAACCCACGCTCACTGGAATCACTTCATGGAATTCTATCTCGAGTGATCGTGAGACGGTAATATCATATAAGTCTTTAAACCAAGAGATATGATTTGTTACTTACAAGTTGGTTATGCATTGATTGTACGAAAAATGCATTGGTAACTCGATGTTATAAATCGCGCTCTTGTGTGTAATTCAATGAGTAGTAGAACAAACATATGAGTCGAAGTTTATCTTTTCCTTCTTGGATTAGAAGCTGATATCTGGGCTCCTCGATGATTTTGTTTTTGACCTATGTACCGGGCCTGGTCAGAACTAAGTTGATGTGTTCAATTAAGTTCTTTGTCAAACAAATCGGAAATCGGGAAACAAACTGTTGGACAATAAGTAAGACATTGTTCCATGTATTTGTCCGACTAATATCTAGAACAGAGGATTATATGATCACTTATCTTAAATGGCGTACCATCATCTTCTCAGTTTCGAGAAACCTTGTAAAGAGCTACGATTGCCGATCGGTTCCTGAAGTCATACTTGCAGTAATAGTTATTAGACTTATCCAAGTGGGAGACTGTTGGATAAGGTGTCTAAGTCCATAACTATTTCTGGTATGTACTTGACCCGACCCGGCATGGTCCATTTGGGTTGCATGGCACCGTGCAATTGGATAGACTAAATGAGAGAAATAACACTTGGAGATTATTAATATGTTATAAGTTCTAATATATTAATAATATTATTTGATTAGTTTGATCAAGGATTAATTTAGAATTAATTATGTGATCAAAAGATAACTAATTAAATATATGGGTTGATTACGTAAATCATCCATATCTTGTATAGTGGGCTAAAAGGCTCCATGGACTATCAAGTTGGGTTCCACCCATAGGATGCTCCATGGGAGTTACAAACCCATGGGTCATGGAAATGAAGAGTCATGACACATTAGGGTTTAACCCTAGATGTGTCAACACTATATAAGTAACATGTTCTTTTTGGATTAATGTCTAAGTCCATAACTATAATTGGTAAAACTTGACCCGACCCGGCATGGTCCATTTGGGTTGCATGGCATCATGCACTTGGATAGACTAAAATGAGAGAAATAACACTTAAGGTTTGTTAATATATTATAAGTTCTAATATATTAATAAGGTTATTTAATTAGTATTGATCAAGAATTAATTTGGAATTAATTAAGTGATCAAAAGGAGACTAATTAAATATATGGGTTGATTGTGTAAATCATTCATTCTTATATATGTGGGCTTGTGATCCAAGATTCCTTATGTTGGACTAAGTCCATGGGGTGACCCATGGATACTCCATGGAGGTTAAAATCCATGGAGCATAAGGAATGGGTAAAGTCATGAGTTACATGGTGTAACCCTAATAGCCACCATATAAAAGAAACCCATGGCTCAAGAAATCGTGACTATGTGTGTGTATGAGGGCTAGACGATTTCATGAAGTGTTCTAATTTCTCTCAAGTTATTCCAAGTGTATTTGGTGTTGTGTGAACCATTTGAGGTGTCACACTTGGGGCACTAGGCACTCAAGCTTCATGAAGACAAGCACTATCAAATAGGTATGTATTCTATCTTCTAATATTAATAGTTTTGTATGCTAGATTAGGATAATACCTTGGATGTTCATATTTGCATGTATAATAGAGAAAACATAGATCCAAGGTATTTAGGGTTGCATGTACACTTAGGAGTGTTAGAATGCTCATAACCCAACAGTGGTATCAGAGCCTAGGCTTGTTTTCTTGTTATACTTGCAATAGAAGCTGAAAAATCGAAATTGGTGCTGTCAGCCCAGCAGACTCGCCGAGTCCATGAAGGGACTCGACGAGTCCAAGGCAAAATGCATCCAACTCGCCGAGTTGTGTTCATGCACTCGACGAGTTGGACCCCAGACAGCATATTTTCGAGTTTTTTGGCTAGAAATGGACTAGGAACATTACCCTAAGTTGTTTTTGAACTTATAAACTTGTATTTTGATGTGGTAATGTTCATGCTAATCCATTTTCAAAGATAATTGTCAATAGATTCATGTTTTGTATTAGTTTAAAGGTTAGACTAATTACATGAAAAAGTTTGATTTGAATTATCTTGTTCTTATGAGTTTCTTAGATTAATAGAAAAGTTGAATGAAATAGTTGTTTTCAATCCATTTTAATCTAAGAGTTGAGTATAAAATGTGTTTGTGTAACTTATCCTCAAGTTACATGAAGAGTCACATTAAAGACTCATAAAACTCATAAAGTTGGCAAAGGTTACAAAAATGAAGAGTCTAGTTCCAATTAATTGGAGTTATGACTCCATAATTTGTCCTCAAGTTAAGGAGGACCAAGAGTCTCTTCATTAAATAATATATATATATATATATATATATATATATATATATATATATATAAAATAATGTAACCTTAATTAATTTCATAAGTTATAAAATAAAGAAAAAGTTAATTCTTTATTAGTTTAAAGTCTTCCATAATTTGTCCTCAAGTTATGGAACTTGAAGAGTTTTTGGATTAAAACTACTTTAAACATATAAGTTATGGAATTAATTAGTTTTGAATAGTTTCAAAACTTGCCCTCAAGTTTTGGAATTTGTAAAGTTTTCTCTTATGAATACTTTAATTCCAAGTTAGCCCTTAGAATTTTAAAAGTTAAAATTCAACCCTTATACTTTATAATATTATAAGTTAATAATATATATATGTATAAGAGTAAAGTCGGTCTTACCGCTAGTACGCCTCATTCACGAAGCCGGTCTATAAGGTGGGTATAAGGTTGTTGCCTATAAAATGGCAACTTAATGGGTGTCCACTCTCATCCACCGCTTGCTTGACTGGTGGAGGGTCGTTAGCCGAACGGGTTTGACATGACTATAATTCTCCCTTCATTAAAAGTATTAATGATAAATACTAAGTAACTAAACTCTTATAAATACCCAATCTTAGTTACTTAGGAAAAATGTGAAGAAGGTGCTAATCCATGAAATTACACTTTGCACTTTGTTTAAGTCGGTTAGTGGAGCGTGTGTGGTTAACCGGCACACTAACTCGTATTTAACAAGGTAGGCAAAGGGTAACTTAATGTTTATCATAGTATTGATGGAGCGTGTGTGGTTAACCGGCACATCGATTGAGGGATAAACACTTAAGGGTACCAAGTAATTTGCATGGTTACTTCACACCTTGTTTTGTGATCCTCGGCATCCCAGTCACAAAACCTGAAGGGCACACTCGAGATTGAAACATGCCATTGAACAGTTCAATGAATCTCAAAAGATCTAGGAGTTTCAAAACCAATTAAAACCTAATAATACATTTCGTTTATCTTGGTGGAAATTGGTGAATCGTCATTCACCTACCTTCAAATTGTTTTATAGCTTGGATTACGGCATACCTCTTCTAAGTTATAAAATAGTCTGTTGGGTCCTAGCCTTAATATTTCATATTGGGTGTCATATTAAGGACTTTAAAATCAACTATCTTGAATATCTCCCAAAAAGATGTCTGGTTTAGACATTTATGATCTTCCCAAATATCTTGAAACAAGCTTTCCTAATGAAGATGATGTCCCATGGATATCATACTTCTTTCTCCTCCTCCAATTATTCTCCCTAACCCACAAGTTCTTGAAAAGTTTAAGGTCACTCAAGCCCTATTGGCAAGGCAAGGTCTAGGTGTGATCACATCTTGGAGATGTAGTCACATATTGACAAGCAGGGAGAGTTGGGTGTCAAAGTCTTGAGAAAGTTAGTGGCTCAACTACTTTCTAAGTCACATAGTGAGTTCTTTTGGAACACCTATGAAACAGACTATGACAAGACCCTTAATGATCTTATCTATTTGCTAAGATCAACTTCCTGAAACTTTATGGACATTGACAATAGTGACACAGGAAATCCAGGAAAGCATTCTCTTCCCAATGGAAAGGGATCGGCCATAGTCAACTCGGTTGAACAAATGGTAAAGAGAAAAGCTAAGTCTGTGATAGTCCCATGTACCATTATCAAAGGGTCCATATGTTTATATTGCCAAAGAAAGGGTCATTATTTGCGAAGCTGCCAAATTTACCTAAGGATGTTAAAGTGAATAAGGTTGACTCTACTTCAGGTAAAGTCCACTAATCTAACTCTGTTAAGTTTCTATTCTGAGATTCTTGATGCATGATGTGACTGGGTCACATGGTAATGTTTAAGAATCAAAGAAAAGTAAAGGAACTTAAAGAAAGAATATGCTGAATCTGATCGCATAGATGGATTTCTATCGCATAGTTTGAAAATCGGATTCTTGAGCTACTTCTTAGGAGTTATGAGATATTACTAAGGAATAGATAACAACAAGTTTTCATGTGGATTGTAAGGATAAGTTTTCCGCATAGTTTTAAAATAAAAGAAAATTTTTGATTTTATTTATTTTAAAATATCCTTACAATGGCATTTGAGGAAAAATTGTTGCTTATATAATTCCATTAATAGCAAGAGTGGAAATATGAAATTGATTCCTTCATTTGTGGTAATGTCTAAATTTACCAAATAAGGAAAGATTCTCATCATCCAAAGTCTCAATTGGACAGGAACTTGGAATCATGCAAGGTGTATAGCATGATGAATGAGAACTTTCAAGTATTGGAAAAATTAAGACTAATTACTTATTGACATGGATGTGTGAGTAAAGTAATGGACTAAGGGATCAAGTACATAGGCATGTGCACTGATTAAGTCCACCACAAAAGATATAAGGCTATTCGTCATAGTTTACTAAAGCTTAGTAAATATGATTATACTTACAAGCGTAAGTGTAACTCTGAGACATTGGAAAAGGTTCCAACGTATGGCAGAGCGAATAAGAAGAATCAAATTAGGCAGAAGGATAAAAGTTTCTCAAATCTGAAAAGATGGGAGAGTACTTTAGTATCAGTTTTGTGATCATCTTAATGATTCAGAAACCATATCAAAATTAGTTCTCTAAGGAAGTCTTAGTGCATTCTTGTGACTAAGAAGAAGGGATCTTGAATTGTTGAAATGGTTAAATCAAGAAGATGAGTCATACTTCGTTCCAATACAAGTCTTAGAGTCATACTCCAAGATTGTAATTTGAGTGACATGTCTTAAAGAAGGTTTAAAACACTTGACAAATGTAAGAGTAAAAGTTTTCTACTCTTGTACATTTGAAATTGGTAAGTTGTGATGTTTTGGATAAAACAAAGACCAACTTCGGCCAATTGTGTGAAGTGTTTGTCTTGATTAGAATCCACACTATCTCTTGGATGTTTGACAAGGGAGTCTTATAGGTCAAGAGGACAGTGGGAGTCTTAAAGGTCTTGAAATTGTCAAGAACTAATCAAGAATAAAACCTGAAGTTCTTCACTAGCACACGACTTAAGGTTTATAGCCTATCGTGTTGACATATTCTGTGCCCATTCCAATCAAAGTTGGCTTTTCATATGAGTTCTTAGAGTTCTCAATGTGTTGCACAACAACTTGGAAGCAATGGAAGGCCCTTGAGCTGCCAGATGGCAAGAAATTAAGATTGAGTTCAGTCCATATGGTTTTGGATTTGTCATTATCCTTGTCTTGTGATTATGGTTTTGACAAATTCATATGGGTAGGAACTCATACACCAATAAATCTAAGTGTCATAAGGTTTCTCTCTGATTCATGAAAATGATGGTGAGGAAACACTTCCACTAAGTAGATTTTAGCTAGATAGGAATTGGGATATTTGCATTCTCAAAGTTGCTAGTGGAGCATGTGTGGTTTACCGGCACACTAACTTGGACTTGTAAGAAGTGGCAAAAAGGTCTAACCATTATGATTACGGCATCCCTCTTCATAATTGTTTAGACACACAAATGTGCTATCTAAGGGAAGGTGTATATTTTTTGATAAAGTCTTATCAAAACAATTTAGTATCAGAAATCTGAACTTTGGTCAGAAAGTCAATAAAGTATTGATTTGTAGAAGTCGAGCTTTCTGAGTACATGTCAAAGCTAGTGGGAGCATAAGTGTTATGCTAATAATCATCATGTTAGTGGGAGCATGATAATTACGATAAGTATTGCAAGCTAGCAATGTTAATTATAGAAAACAAAAGGTTTCAATTGGGAAAAAGTTGTTTTGCTATAATTAAGGGAGAGGAAATTATACTTCATCTCAAATCTATAAGCTTAGATCATGAGGTTTTAATCATTTAGTCAAGGATATATATGAATTTCATGTTGGAATGGCTCAACATAAGGAAATTCTGTATATGGGTCCATTATTTGCGTTCTAAAATTCGATTATGATTACGGCATCCCTTTTCATAATCTGAATTATGAGAACTTGGCGAATTGAAATGGAAATGTTATAGCAAAAGACTGGTTTAGTCTTTATGTGAGACATCATGAATCGTGTCCCATATGCTTCGGATATAGGATCGATTACATGTGCTATATTCATCCTTTCTAAAAATTTCCAAATGCCTGGGGCATTAAGAAGGGAAAAGGTTTAGAACTGGATATGACTAAAAGGATTAAACAATTGTCGAGGACAATCTTAGGTTTACCAAAGATTGGTTGCTCAAGGACAGTTAAAAGTATAGTGATAATTCTGGAAGGACCATATTGACATAATCTGTAAGGAGGCAACTCTTGTTCAGAAGTGATAGTCGAAATGGAATCTGGAAATGTTTCAAAGTTAGAATTTTCAATCTGTGTAAGATTAAGGAAACTTAATGCAAGAAGGATGGTTCCAAGGACTTGATCTCCTTTGGAATGCTCTGTAATGATTGTTGTTAAGTCTTTCTGACTTTGTGCATAATCATTACAAGAGGATCAATGCATATAAGTTTAGAATCTAACAAATTTCAGTAAATGACATGAATTTGGAATTCTTGCATTTGCAGTAAGGATTTGGGAGTGTGAAAAGAGAATCATTGAAGTTATGTTCAATTGATCTAGTTCACAAAGTAAAGATCATAGACAAACATAGTATGCATACTTGGTGTATGGCATGACTAGTGTTTAGAAAACATAATGTACATGCTTGGAGCATGGGACAACTATTGTTTTAAATTCAAGAATAATGTTGATAGCTGAAACAGTATACAATGAATAATGTGTAATCATATAGTGATAAATAAAAGGTGTTTTATTTATATTCATAAGTTCTGAGACCATATTGGATTCAATTATTATTGTGTTGCACTTTGCATGTTTTGACTTCCCGAATAAACTAGGTTATTCTTCCAGAATGACTAAGTTATTCAAACCATCCACAGTCGGTCATATGTTGGAAGTAGATATGAATTAAGACTGTCATGAGTTGGCTTGTAGAGGTCTAAGATGTTGGACAAATGGCAACAACACTCATGAGTGCTCATAAGTTCTGAGTATTGGATTCAACCCGCGCTCATTGGAATCACTTCATGGATTTTATCACGAGTGATCATGAGACGATAATATCTTATATTCTTCAAACCTAGAGATATGAGTTGTTACTATGAGTTGATAGTACATTGATTACACGAAACGCATTGGTAACTCGATGTTATAAAACGTGTCTTTGTTTATGATTCAACAAGTAGTAGAACAAGCCATATGAGTCAAAGTTTATCCATTCCTTTTACCTTCGGGATAAAAGCGATATCTGTGGGCCCCTCGATGATTTGATGATGACAAATGAAAGTGCTCGGCCGGGCCAGGACTGATTTGATTTGTTCAATTAGTCAGTCGTCATAAATCGGAAATCGGGAAACAACAAATGGACAGAGAGAATGATTATAATCCATGTCTCAGTCCTTATGATATCTAGAATGGAGGAATATATGATCCCTTATCTAATGGACAAGTCATTGACAAAGGTCAGAGTTCATCTACAAGATCAGAGTTCGACAGAAGCTTTTGAGAGCTACGATTGCTAGTCGGGTTTTGAAGTCATACTTGCAATAATAGTTTTAGACTTATCCAAGTGGGAGACTGTTGGATTAATGTCTAAGTCCATAACTATAATTGGTAAAACTTGACCCGACCCGGCATGGTCCATTTGGGTTGCATGGCATCATGCACTTGGATAGACTAAAATGAGAGAAATAACACTTAAGGTTTGTTAATATATTATAAGTTCTAATATATTAATAAGGTTATTTAATTAGTATTGATCAAGAATTAATTTGGAATTAATTAAGTGATCAAAAGGAGACTAATTAAATATATGGGTTGATTGTGTAAATCATTCATTCTTATATATATGGGCTTGTGATCCAAGATTCCTTATGTTGGACTAAGTCCATGGGGTGACCCATGGATACTCCACGAAGGTTAAAATCCATGGAGCATAAGGAATGGGTAAAGTCATGAGTTACATGGTGTAACCCTAATAGCCACCATATAAAAGAAACCCATGGCTCAAGAAATCGTGACTATGTGTGTGTATGAGGGCTAGACGATTTCATGAAGTGTTCTAATTTCTCTCAAGTTATTCCATGTGTATTTGGTGTTGTGTGAACCATTTGAGGTGTCACACTTGGGGCACTAGGCACTCAAGCTTCATGAAGACAAGCACTATCAAAGAGGTATGTATTCTATCTTGTTATATTAATAGTTTTGTATGCTAGATTAGGATAATACCTTGGATGTTCATATTTGCATGTATAATAGAGAAAACATAGATCCAAGGTATTTAGGGTTGCATGTACACTTAGGAGTGTTAGAATGCTCATAACCCAACAGTTCTCCACCTAAAATCGGCTACACTAAGAAACAAGAGGGCTTGGCTGATTTTGAGAAGTGTGTGTTCTCTCATAAGTTCTTCCAAGAGCATTTGGTGTTGTGTGAAGCATTTGAGGCATCACACTTGGGGTGCTAGGCTCACAAGGTTTCAAGGAACACAAACAACAACAAGGTAAGTTATTCTATCTATACTTTATGTTAAAATTGTTCCCCATGTATGCTAGATAGGAATATAACCTTGGAATTCAACTTTGCATGATAATTAGACAAACATAGATCCAAGGTTATTAGGGTTGCATGTACACTTAGGAAGTGTTAGAATGCTCAAAACCCATCACTTCCTACTTCTCAAAAATCGACCTTCGGTCAAGGTATCATCAGCTAAGAATTCACGAAGAGGACATTCACAAAACAACATTTAGAACCCGTTATGGACATTATGAGTTCTTAGTCATGCCTTTTGGACTAACGAACGCACCCGCTGTATTCATGGATTTAATGAATAGGGTTTGTAGACCATACCTAGACAGGTTTGTAATTGTATTTATCGATGACATACTTGTTTACTCGTGGACCAAAGAAGATCACAATAGACATCTAAAGGTAGTGTTGGAGCTGTTGAAGGAACAGAAATTGTATGCCAAGTTCACTAAGTGTGAATTTTGGATTCGGGAAGTACATTTTCTTGGTCATGTGATCGGTGAAAGAGGAATCCATGTAGATCCAGCTAAGATAGAGGCAATCAAGAAATGGGAGGCCCCCAAAACCCCGACAGAAATACGACAATTCCTAGGATTAGCTGGGTACTACAGACGCTTCATTGAGAATTTCTCTAGTATTGCTCAACCATTAACATCTTTGACCCAAAAGGATAGAAAATTTCTCTGGGAAGAGAAACACGAAGAGGCGTTTCAAATCCTGAAAAACAAGTTGTGCAATGCACCAATTCTGGCTTTACCAAAAGGATTAGAGAACTTTGTGGTGTATTGTGATGCGTCTCATCAAGGATTAGGATGTGTGCTAATGCAAAAAGATAAGGTCATTGCATATGCTTCCAGACAACTCAAACCGCACGAGAAGAATTATACCACCCATGATCTAGAACTAGGAGCAATAGTTTTCGCCCTTAAGATATGGAGGCATTATTTGTACGGAACCAAGTGCACCATTTATACCGATCACAAAAGCCTTCAGCATATCCTGGATCAGAAAATGTTAAACATGCGGCAGAGAAGATGGGTAGAGTTGTTTAGTGATTATGATTGTGAGATACGATATCACCCAGGGAAGGCTAACGTAGTAGCCGACGCTCTTAGTAGGAAAGAAAGAGTGAAACCTTCCCATGTGAGAGCTTTGGGAATGGTAATTCAGACAAGCTTGAAATCTCAAATCATTAATGCCCAGGAGAAAGCGTTATGCAAGGAAAATCTTCCAGGCGAAAGGTTACATGGTTTGGAAGAAAGATTTGAAACCAAACCTGATGGAGTTCGTTATTTTAAAGACAGGGTCTGGATTCCAAGGGTTAACAACCTGAGAGACATGGTACTAGAGGAGTCCCATCGATCTAAATACTCCATCCACCCTGGAGCAGATAAGATGTACAAGGATCTTAAAGAGTACTATTGGTGGCCTGGAATGAAAAAGGATATTGCCTTGTACGTTGGGAAGTGTTTGACATGCTCAATAGTCAAAGCTGAACATCAGAAACCATCCGGGTTGTTGCAACAACCTGAAATTCCCCAATGGAAATGGGAGCAAATATCTATGGACTTTGTTACCAAACTTCCTAGAACTGCTAAAGGTCATGACTCAATTTGGGTCATAGTGGATCGACTGACGAAATCTGCACACTTTCTCCCCATTCGAGAAGATTTCAAGATGGAAAAATTGGCCCAAATCTACATCGACAAAATTGTTTCTCTGCATGGTGTACCCTTATCTATCATTTCTGATAGAGATAGTCGTTTTACATCTCAATTTTGGTGGATGTTACAGAGGGCACTAGGAACCAAGATAGATTTGAGCACAGCTTACCACCCTCAGACAGATGGGCAAACAGAGAGAACAATACAAACATTGGAAGACATGCTACGAGCGTGTGTCATTGAGTTCAAAGGAAATTGGGATACTCATTTACCCCTAATTGAGTTTTCCTACAATAACAGTTACCACACGAGTATCCAATGTGCTCCATATGAAGCATTGTATGGATGCAAGTGTCGTTCGCCCTTATGCTAGACAGAAATCGGAGACAGACAGTTGACTAGAGTCGAACTTATCCAGGAAACATCCGACAAGATTGCTATCATCAAGGATAAGCTTAAAGCTGCTAGAGATCATCAGAAAAGTTATGCGGATAATCGTCGAAAACCATTAGAATTCCAAGTAGGAGACAAGGTACTTTTAAAAGTGTCGCCTTGGAAAGGGCTTGTGCGTTTTGGTAAGAAAGGAAAACTAAGCCCGAGATATGTTGGACCCTTTGAAATCCTTGAAAGGATTGGTCCAGTAGCGTATAAACTCCAATTGCCCCAAGAGTTAAGCGCCATTCACGACACATTCCACGTCTCCAACCTTAAGAAATGTCTAGCCGACGAAACATTGATAGTACCGCTGGAGGAAATTATGATCAATGATAAGCTGAGCTTCGTTGAGGAACCGATAGAAATCCTTGACAGGGAGGTAAAACAACTTAAGCGGAGTAAGATCCCGATTGGGAAAGTTCGATGGAACTCAAAACGCGGGCCGGAGTACACCTGGGAGCGCGAGGACTTCATAAAGGAAAAGTATCTGCAACCTTTCCCTTACGATGACAAGCGATGACATAGAATGAATTTCGGGACAAAATTCTTTTTAAATGGGGGATACTGTAACAACTGCCAATTCAGGTCATTCTTGGACTCATGCATCTTTATAATAACCATTCATGCACAACATGCCATGACCTAGTAGTATAAATTAGGTCAAAAATCTTGCATAAACTAGGATCCAACTAAGGTCTAGGACTAATATACTTGATACTTACAATTCTAGTAAGTTGCTTAGCTACAATAGGAAATGCCAATACTATAATTAGAATAAAGCTTCAAGCTTTGTTATAATTGAAATAGGGTATAAAACTCTAAAAATAAATTAAAACATTCTAATTATACTTCAACATGTTGTTGAAAATCAAACAATATTCCAAAAACCCTAAAGAGCCAAAATCCAAAGTTATAAATTATAAAGCTTAAAAACTTTATAAAATTTGGCTATAAACTTCCTAATATCAAATTTTATTAATCAAATTATGGATTATACCAATGAACTAGAAATATAAATTACAAGTATTAATCATAAATTATTTGTTGAAAACAAGATTTTTAAATAAATCGAATTGCTTAATAAACATTTTATAAAAATGAATGTTTTTATATAAAATATAGGAGGGAAGTTTATAAAGTTTAAAATTTAGGAGAGAGGAGGCCAAAATGCATGCAAAAACCGCCCATCACCTCTCCCCATGCCCTCTCTCTTCCCCAAAACACAATCATTAAGCTTAAACCCTTACTCCACCTCTTCCCTCTTCACTCTCTCACTTCACTCTCTTCACACACTTCACTCTCTTCTTCCCTCTCTCTAAACTCACGAAAATCCTCTCATTTCTCTGCAAAATTTCGAGATTGTGAAGCCCTTGAAGTGTTCTTACTTCTCTCAAGGTCAAAACCAAGCTAAACAACAACATCTTCTTCCATAGTTTCATGGTTAAACCTCTTTTTCTTCTTAGTCTTCTCTACTTTTCGGATTCTATGCCTTTCCATGGATAGAAATCTTTATTCTCCCCTTGTGGTTTGTAGATTCTCACCATAACACAATTCATGTGTTAGAGATGGTGAAAATCCGGGATCAAACCCATGCAAGGAGTGGAAAAGATGCACATATGATCATGTGACATCAAAACCTAATATTTCATGTTCTTCTCCATTTCTTTTGTGTTCATGCATGAACAAAAGCATTTAAACCATTTCTAGTACATCTTGGATGCTCATTCATTCCATGCATGTGTTAGAAATCGGACCTTACCAAAGACATGCATGATGTTCTTGTTGAAATACCCTAATAATGCACACAAGCAAACATGCAATCTGCCAGATTACTTTGTTCGACTTTGAACAGTCATAACTCAGTCATTTCTTAACCAAATCATGATATTCTTTTTGTATTGGTTAGTTCCACGAGTTAACTTTCAAAACCAACTAGTCTCACTGTAAAATATTAAATATCCGATTTTTAGCAGATTTTACAAAAAGGTTGCGCATACAGCTCTTTTTCTGTGATCACTATTTTTATCTTGCTTAAACAATGGCCTTAAACCCAACCATAAATCTGAGGAAAAATACCTTAGAAACTTAACATATCTAGTGAATTATGGTTGAAATTTCGTAGCTTAAAACCTCACTGAATGGGCTACACAAATTCATGAACTTCAGCCACATTTACACTTCATGCATTATTGCATGCAACTTTTCTTAAATTGTTTGGAATCATTACCCCCATTTCTCTTCTGAATACATTTTTTTACATTTTTCCTTTTGAAAGCCCTTGCATGCATGAGATAATCTGCAAAATTTCAAGAGCTTTTGTTATTTCTTTGATTTATTAGAATTATTGCTAAAACCAAGGGCATAAATCATATAAAATAATTCCAGAGGTCAATAAATCCTAAATAAATTCACGGATGATCCTTATGGAGAATAATGACCCCTCACCAAATTTCAGCAATTTTTGTTACTGTTTCATATGATTTCTAATTTTCTTTTATTTAGGACATGATAAATTACAAAACCACTTTATAGGATGTGAAAATTGTATCTAACAACTTTCGCATACCTTACCTGTGATGGGTGACTCCAGAAAAAAATTTCAAGATTTTCCATCATGTTTTACTATTTTTCCCAATTTTTGGTAATTATAATGGTCTAAAAATGGGAGAAATAGTTATGATTATCCAAAATTCATGAAAATTTACCAGGATATAATATTATAGAGTAGGAGGTTACATAAAAATTTTGCATATTTTTCTCTACTGTAAACTATTTTTCTCTTATTTTCTAAAGTTAATTGCACTAAAATACACTTAAATATACATAAATACCCAAAACCAGTTTATACATTATGAAAACCACTTTTGATATTTTTCCCAGGATATTTATACTGTAAATGATGTTACCAAAATTTATGGTGATTTATTTTAACTGTTTAATATTATTTCTTTAATTAATGACTATTTAAAGGAATAAAGCAAGGAAAAATAGAAATACCCACTGAAAAATATCTTTTATATTTTTCCCAGCCTATTTATGTATAATAACAATTAAATAAAAAGTTTGGGTAATTTTGGAAACTGTTTTCTATTTATTTCAATTTTCATTGAAATAAATGCTCAAAACTCATAAAATATAATTAAACAGCTTGGAAATCCATTTTTATAATTTTCCCAGCTTAGTATTGTGTAATAACAGTTAAATAAAAAGTTTGAGAATTTTTATCCCTCGAATGCTATTTTCGTGAATTTATGTTGTAATAAGGACTTAAAAATTTGGAAAGTTTATATTCCAAGGTTGTAATTAATCGCCCGATATATAGAATTTCATTACTTCAGAAAAAGTGTAACTAATTGATATAAAATCCAATACTAAAACATAAATTGGCATTTCCCTATATGTAGAGTTTACTATATTAGCATTAGATATCGACATGGAAACTCACTAGTGCGTGTGTTTGATGTCGTAGGATCCCGGTAGTAAGACGTTGGTGCATCCCGAAGTATCGCTTGTGTCTACACAAAACATCGTGAGTATTCACCAATCCCTTATTTTATGTTTTTAAACGTTTTGGGGTGGAAAAGCATGTCCTAAACTATTTATATCCATTGTATTCATCTAACTCGTATAAACTTGGTTGCTATATTTAGCATACAGTGAGTATTCACCAATCCCCTATTTTATGTTTTTAAACGTTTTGGGGTGGAAAAGCATGTCCTAAACTATTTATATCCATTGTATTTATCTAACTCGTATAAACTTGGTTGTTATATTTCGCATACAGTGAGTATTCACGCACTCCCCTATTTTCGGTTTTTATGTTTTGGAGTGGAAAAGCATGTCCAGAAAAACTACTGTTTGCATGTTGTATTTAAATTGAATTGTATCAAACATGATTGCTATTGTATTGCTATGTATCTTTATGTATGTTTATGCAACACGGAACATGAGAACTTATCGTACTAAGGCCCTTCCCTTATCTCTAACCATTAACTCTTTGAGCCAATGGTCGTTATGGATAGCACTATTAGGAATTGACAACTCCTCACTTGCCCGAATCGTTGGAGTGCATGATACCATATTCATCTATGGAACGATAAGCATAGATCTCGATAGGGCTTCAGTCATAGGTTTGGTTGAGACTCATTGTTTGCTCATACACATACAAACGCGTTTCCCGTTCTAGCAATAAACTTGTATACCTTAATAGCAATCAACTTTGTTTTATCATTAAAGCAATGTACTTGTACTTACGAAAAGCATTATTGTACCCTCGATTTATAAACTTGTGATACTCACCAACTATTTTCATAGTTGACGCTCGTTTTACATGCTTTTTCAGGAAGTAATTAGTAAGTGGATGTAAAGATTCATCATCATAGAGCATGCTGCATCGTGTTGAAGCTATTATGAAGCTATATTTTGAACAATGTTATTTTGAAAAACTTGTATTTTGTTTCTTTTGAAGCTATGGGTTGTAAACTTTTAAATACTGCTATGGTGATGTATCTTTATCTTTTGCATTGAAACCGTTATCGCTGTCATACCTTGCGTTTCCGCTTTAGTGGGGTGTGACAATGGAGAAGATCGAAGAGGGTTATTCGACAACCTGACAAATATGTAGGATGTGTAAATTTAGGTGAACTTAACTCCATTGCATTTGCCTTAAAAATTGGAGAAGACATTGACACTGAGGAGGCTCAATCGTATAAAGAGGTTATGGATAGTAAAGAAGCAAATGACTGGTTGATTGACATGAAATAAGAAATGCAATCTTTAGAAAAGAATGAAACACATGATCTTGTTCCGTTACCAAAGGGAGCAAAGCCAGTAGGATTCAAGTTGATCTTTAAGAAGAAGTACGGGATACTAGGAGTTAAACCTGCTAGGTTCAATACAAGGTTGGTGCCAAAAGGATTCTCTTAGAAAGAAGGAATTATATATCACAAGTTGTACTCACCGGTCGTGAAGCACAAGACAATTCGGATTCTTTTAGCCATGGTGAGTGCATTTGATCTAGAGCGTTAAGAGCTTGAGGTGAAAACTACATTTCATCATGGAAACTTAGATGAAATGATATATGTTTCCTAGCTGGAAGGGTTCCTTGATTCTAAGAATGACCATGTATGTTTGTTGAAGAAATCCATTTATGGTTTGAAATAGTCTCCAAGCTACAAGAGAGTTGATTTATTCATGATCTCGAATGGCTACATGTGGAACCCATTTGACAATTGTGTTTACTTCAAGGAACTGCCACCATATTCCTACATATGTGTATATATATATATATATATATATATATATATATATATATATATATATATATGCTGTATATGTTGATGATATGCTCATTGCAACTAAAGACATGGATGGAATAAATGACTTGAACGCGACCCTGAAGAATAAGTTAGAGACGAAGGATTTGAAAGCAGCAAAGAAGATAATGGGGACGGAGATACTGAGGGATAGAAAAGCAGGGAGGTTGTGTATTTATCAATAGAAGTACATTGTGAAAATTCTACAATCTTTCAATTGTGATCAGTCCAAGCCAGTTGGATCTCCTTTGGCAGCTCACTTTAAACATGGTCTAAGCACTATACCCACTACTAATGAAGAAAGGAAGTCCATGAGAAGGGTTCCATACTCTAGTGCTATTATAAGTCTTGTATATGTTATGGTCTATACAAACCTTATTTGGGTCATGCATTTAGTGTGGTTAGGAGTTTTATGAGTAATCTAGGGAAGACTCATTGGGAAGCTGTAAAGTGGATTTGCGATACTTGAAGGGAACAGAGAATGTTTACATGGTGTATGGAGAAAATACGAAGAGTGACTTGGTGGGATATGCTGACTCTAACAATGTTGGTGACCTGTTGAAGCCCTGATCACAAACATGGTACATATTCACTTTATTCAGATGTTCCATCAATTTGAAGCGAACCTTACAAGATACCGTTTTTTTCCAATTACATGTCCATGATGGAAGGAATAAAGGAGGAGATATGGTTGCAAGGGCTTATTCAGTGTCTTGTACTGAAGGTGGAGAAACCTGTCTTGAATTGTGATAGTCAAAGTGCTTTGAGTCTTGTAAATAATCCTATGTATCATGAGAAGAAAAAGCACATTGATGTCAGGCTGAATTTTGTTCAGGATACTTTGGAAGGAGAAAAGTATTCAATACTGAAGATTGATACCAAGGGTAACCTAGTAAATATGTTGAAAATTCATTACCCATGGAGAAGTTCAAGCCTTGCATGGACTTGGTTGATGTTCGCTGGAGGTAGGTCCCTTCGGGACGAATGGCATGAAGGGAAAGGAAGTTCTTGTTTGAGGTGGAGTTCGAAGGATGCTCAGGTCAAGGTGGAGATTGTTAAATGTGACTCGAGCATTTGATGCATTTGGATCATGTTCATGAAGCATTTAGAGCCCTTGGACCTCAATGAAGCACTTGGGGTTCATGGAGCATGTGACAAAGGAACAGATCTTCTGAGAGATGAATGGATCATCAGACAAAGAAACTTATCAATTGCTAAAGGAAAGAATCGTGTTCAAGGGGGTTTGGAGGATCTGGAAGGTGTTTGGACCACTTAGAAGAGGTTTGGAGCACTTGGAAGGGATATGGAGCAATAAGTGGTCCTTGTTGCACCATATGATGGAGAGATGGGTAAAGAGGGATTCTCTTGCACCATCATGTTCTCCTCTTGTGCCATCTTGTTTTCCTGTTGAGCCATGCATGGCCTTTTTGGGTCATGCATGTGCCTGTTGCTCATCGTGTTGTTGTTTCTCAAAGATTGATGTTGTGCGCCATATGTGATGCTCTTGTGCCATTTAAATCCCTATTGCACCAACCAGGGTTGTTGTTGCACCATGAAGTAGCTATTGTGCCATCATGGACCACCTTTGTACATGATATTCTATATTAATTCCTTTTATGTCCCATGTTGATCCAAGTATGCCTAGAAGATGATAATGCTCAAGAATTATCCAAATATGCTACATGAAAGACTATGATTGCTTGACACCCTTCATGGGCCTATGGGCCAATGGGCTTGGCCCATTAGGGTCTTAGGTCTGATCCCTCAAGTATTAATAGGGATGCATGCTAGGTCATTTTGTATCTTGAATTTTAGAGTAATAGGTTAATATCTATGTAATTGTACTTGTAACCTCTATGTTGAGAGCTCTGAAATAAAGAATAACCCCCTCCCGCTCATAGACATAGGTCACCTTGACCGAACCATGTAAATATTGTGTCTTGTGTGATTTTGGTCTTGCTAGTTATCCGTTTTACCTCCTAACACAAGGATTTAACTACCTTACCCACATCAGAAGATAACTAATGTTCGAGCATTAGCAAACACACACATACATATTGATGATCTATTGAGGCACTATTCCAAATATTGTGACATTGATACAAGATAATTCTTATGATTATCCACCATCGCGTCTAAAGGCTCATGATCGAGCCCTCGGTAGATTTGTAGGATAGCTATTGTCATTCCTCTTGAAATCTAACAGACAAAAGATTATTTCACTATTTAACCTATTAAGACTATAATCGATCCCATTCCATTAATTTATGTAGCATGGATGCAAAGTGTAATTACCACCTTATATCAACCTACATGTGCTATACTTCAATTATAGTCCTATATCGAGTTACAATTACACCTATAATAAAAACACTAAACCAAGAATGTAGTTTACCCCAAAACCTATGATAATAATGACTCGTTAACAGATGAATACATGGTAGCGTGTAGTTGACAAATATGTTAAACAGTCAAACAATTAATCAAACAAAAAACATGCAATAATGTCGAAACAAGAGTTCTCAAGCTATCCCCTTTTAGATGACATGAGATCTCTAAGATACCCACTCGATGTTATACTAACCTAACGTACCCTCTTAACACAACGAGCATGTAAAAAACATAAAGTATGATCCTTTGTGTATTCTATCACCAACCGAAAGCTTGTATCCAAGAAGATTTGAAAATTTTCAAAAAATATAAGATGATATTCTACCGTCTGACTACAACTTTTCATTCAAAATGGATTGCTTAAATCCTCTTTCTATATTTCATGTTGAATATTTACTAACATTAACATCACCACAACACCACTTGAACCAACAAGACTTGATAAAGGTTTAATCTCTAACAATCATAACTCCTCACACATGTGTTAACTTGGAGTCATTCATACACATGAACCTTAACAGCTCATGGTAGAGACTCTTAGTTAACCTTAGATACTTCCGATTACATCATAATCATCTGATCGATCCTGGATTAATGATTCAATCCACCTATCCTATGTATATTTCTGACACATTTGAAAAACTTAGAAGGTGTTACTATCTCTCTTAATGGACATAGTCTATCCTGAATGATTCTATTTTATGTGTATTTTATCTTACCTATACACATTTTAAGTGGTGACTTGAAATGGTCATATATAGGAAACACTCTCTCTTTTAACATCAATCCTACTAATGTAAATCTTTGAAACATGATAAATAAATTCTTACCTGAAAGCACTTGATGATTCCTATAACAAACTACACAGCCTTCTATATTTCTTTTCTAGCAACTCCAACATTGTGAAGATAATTCTTACCCCCACGAACCCATGAACATATGTGGTTCTCTTGGCTATTTTACCCATACCCGATAATTAAGTAAGCGATTGGATCCTACCAAACTCTTGGAAGGTAACTATATCCATTCCTTTAAAATACTTTGGAAAACATATAGTCTATAGTTACTAGTAGAAGAATTCATTTTTCTTTCATTTACGTAACAAAACCAAAACTAATCACCTCTACTTACTTCTGTGAAAGCTTTCCTTGACTTTGACATCGAAAAAAAAATCGAAATTCACTTCGCGCATTTCACCTTAAGATTTAGTTGTCCCCCATTTAGGTTGGACCGATTAGATGTTGCTACTCATAACTTATTCAAAGCCCATGTTGGCTCTAACTATGTGGTTTTTAGCTACTTATCACCTTTGAAGAATTTATGATTTTCATATCAATGGATTTGATGTTCCCAAGGTAGCTTTACTATATGTGCCCATGATTAAGAAAAACAAAAATTGTTAAGAAATGAACCAATGCATACACATAAGAAAATGGTATAAAATGATATTATTAACAAAGTAGGAATACTAGCAATAACAACAACTATTGAATTGAACTGATTCTTCCTGCTTCTATGGGAAAATGAATATTTTTTCCTTCTAACTAACTTTATTGTATTGATCCTCCTAACCATACATGAAGTGCACATGATGACTCTGTTATGCAATCTCCTACTCATCCCACACTCATGTCTCCTTCGTCCTTATAACCTATTATCCATCGTAGGAAATGCTAATCAATTTGCTGACATCAATCTGTAATGTAACCAGATAACATTGCTAATCAATTTAATGTCATCAATCTGTTATGTAACCCGATAACTTGGAATCTGAAATAATCTAAGCTTTAAGTATCTCATTCTCAAAGTCAAGAGAATCCTAAGGTGGTTGTATACCCTACTGGCTACATAAGTAATCACATATTAACCCTAATTATGCATACCATTTCTATAGGGTCTTGTTATATCAGCTTCTAGGTCGACTCTATGTGTATGTAACAATAGTAGGAAGTAGTTTTGAGAAGAACACATATCAACCCTCTATTGAGGTTATGTCTTTATTTCTCAGATATTTGCTATTTTTGGGGTCTGTATTTACCTACCACCAATTCTGAATAGTTAATTTTGTTGTGTCCAGGTTGGAAATAGTGAAAACGCACCTCCTCATTGGTATAGTCTCAACATACATGCTCTTTTGTTCATAGTTGAAGCACTTGAATTTGAGACATGAAAACTCGTCGACTCCTAGACAATTGACAAAAATGACATGGTCTAAAGACGAAAAACACTCATCTCAGTCATACCAAACTCTTTGGATTTTTGTTATGAGAGATGGGTCCTATGTCCGCTTTCTCTTGCTTGGCTGTGGCTCAAACACCAAACACTGATTTGGTGTCAATCTTTTTTTTCCCTAATATCCTAAGTGGCTACAATGCACTCCCTAAATCTAATAATCAACTAGTCCGTGATCCATTCAATTATGCTTGGTAACTCTTTAATGATAACTTGAATAACCTTGATAGAAATCTAGTGTCGTATTCCTATGCCATTCAAACATCATCCCGATCTAAAAATCTATGTTGTAGGGGTTTCTATTCTGTTAAACATCAAAAAGTTATCATAACCATACCCATAGTTTCATTCACACACTATATCCTAATTACAACCTCCTTAGTATCCTTGTGTTAGTTCTTTATCCAAGTATGTATCTTGTGTTTTATCACTATGGGCCCAAACTACCTTTTAAACATAATCATACTCTTTCCAAGAGTTATTCTAGAGTTCCCAAGTCACTCTTAATAGTCTTTCTATGAAATAAGCATGAGTCTACTCACGGGCACATATTAACCTTCCTAGGCTTTCTCCAGAATTTTCGTGCCTCTGTTAGGTGCTCTATTTCATAAGTATATACCCTCTCAAGCACATACTAGACAACCTAGAATTTTCTTCTAAATCTCCTTTTATTTTCACCCTGCTATAATTCAGGGAGGAGAATTTTACCAATTTCTATAAATCATCTAAAAAATACAATTACATTCCACTCAAATTAAATAGTCTTTCGACTAAAAGATTCTATACTACAATGGTTGGACTCAAAAAAGAGTTGTACAATAGAGTCGAATCAAGCATTCTAAAACTATTTAACTCTAAGAGCATGCAACCTAACATATCCATTCAATAGTTAAGAAATATCAATATAGGCTCCAAGCACCATATGATAAGTAATTCCTAGGAACAAGGTATCTTAAATATGAAGAAGATTCTAACATATAATTCCCGAAAAGATCCCTAGACTACATACTAGCACGTATTTCTTCGCAGTTCATATATCATCAAATATAACAAGTAAGAATCATTTTAGAACTACTTTTCTTTCTGAGCTCTAAATGACTCTACGCATCACATACTTCTCTTTTTATATAAACTTCTTTTCTATAAATGATTTGTATAAAACTATTTTTTAAATTCTTGTTTTTTTATAAAAAAAATTTCCCAAAAAGTTTCCAAAAATTCTAAGATCCTTATTTTGAGTTTGGAATGACACGAGTGTTCATCCATATCCCTCAACCTAGGACTCTGATACCAACTTGTAATGTCTCAAATTTTCAACATAAAATTTTCATCTTTAAAACAAACATTATATACTCTTAAAGACTATCTTCTTTGATAGATCATATTCATAAATTTATTAAAGTAAAGTAAAGTCTTAGTGGAAGTCTGAAAAAATATTAATATCTAGATGCAAGTACAAACACAGTGATAACAAGATTATGTAAAATCACACTGAAAAATTTGATACCATCTTCATATAAAGACAGATTTAAGCGTTCTTTATACTCATAGTTTTTTATTTACTTCTACTACCAATTTCATTATCATTACTTTGGCTAAAAAGTAATATGTTGATACTTTCAAACTTAATTAATATTTTTTTTTTTAAATTCTAATGTAAAGTGAAAACCAGGTGTTACAACCTGAAAGTTGGATCCATCCCTAAAAATGAAAAAACCCAAGATCCTTCTGAATAAAAGCCTATAGGTACAACTTCATGAAGGAGAATGTGACCACCATATAGGGGCAAAGAATACTTCTCCAAGATCTTGAGGACTAGTTACTGTTGGCCGTTAACGAGGAAAGATGCAATGAATTATGCTAAAAATGTGATTTATGATAAAAACATATAGATATCTTGCACCAACCATCTAAATTTCTACAACCAATTATATCCCCATGACTATTCACAAAATGGAGGATGGATATTAATGACAAACTTCCTATAACATCGGTTGTCTATGTTTTCATGTTAAGAATGACTAATTATGTCTTTAAGTGGATTGAAGGTGAAGCCTTTGTCAAAGTTAAAGAGAAATAAGTGATATTCTTCATCAAACACAACATCCTTACCACATTTGGTATCCCATCTAAAATTATATGTGATAATGGGTTTCAGTTTGTAGGTAAAAGAACCCAAAACTTCCATGCATGTTAATGAATGCAGATTATCTCTTGTATAGTTGTTCATCCTCAACAAATTGTAAAGCTGAGTTGAGAAACAAGATCATGGTGAATAACCTTAAAAAAGACTCACATAATAAAAATCAAGTTGGCCTGAAAAATTACCCTTGGTTCTTTAGGGATATAGGACCACACACAAAACTTCATATAGGACGAACACCATATTATTTGATATTTAGCATTGAGGTTGTGATTCCTATAGAAATCACGATCCTTCCAGCTGGGAGAAGATTCTACGACCAAAAAGAAAATGACAAGATCCTTGGTGAAGGTCTTGAAAATAGTGGACAAACTCAAGGATCTTGCCAAGTTATAGATAGCTATATATAACCAAAGGATTTCTAAATCTTACAACAAATATTTAGAATAAGAAATGTTCGGGGCATGATCCTACACTCATATTCAGGATCATTAATATTCCTGAAGTTGCAGGATCCTTAAACATATCTTAGGATCCTGGTAATTATCATTAAGATTTCCTAACACTTTTAACAGTTATATTCTTCTTTCTTTTTCTCACCTGTACATAATTAGTCAACACACGTCTCATTGTCAACAAAAATCTCTTCAAATAAGCTTAAGACCTGATAATACCAAGTCAAACAATCTGTATATACTTGTTCAAGGAGGACCCCAGAAATATCATTCTTGTAATTTAGCTTAGACTATAAGTAACACCTATAAACCACACACAACTAGCTCTACTGCTTCATTTGTACTAGTATTATATTCATTATCACTATAAACCTACTTCGATATTAATAAATAAAACAAGCCATGTGATCATTATCACCTCCCAAGGTTTTACGTCGGAGATCCTAACAAGGATCAAGGGCTTTCCTTGTAATTCATTTGTCTCATTTTGATTACTATTCAACATTTGCATTGCTTTAAACACCACAACCTCTCATACATCTTGGTTAAATATTTTTTTTCAATATTTGACCAAAACAATGTGGCGCACACCGTGGGGCTGTTGTGGCCACAATCCTTTAAGAATCTTGTCTGCCCTATTAATCATATCATCTTCCTGCATTCCTCCCATTTTCTATAAAAATCTTCCGGCATATCCAAGAAGAACTCCCAAGAGAACTACAGAAACACCAAAGAAAAACACATCTTTGGTCACACCCAAGGATTTCAGAATCATCCCGTAATTATTTCCTACAACGACTTATGCGCTATGATGAAGAGAATAGAATGCCATGTTACTCAGTAACAAGAGGAAAACATAACGATGCTTAAGGAAATAGAGAGTATGAAGATGAAGGTCCACAAACCCCAAGAAGTAGCACCCTCAATGTTGTAGCCCAAGATCCTAGAATTTGACAGTACATGATCCTTAGGAATTCTCTGGTAGATAGGATCCTCAACGCCAACCCTGTGTCTCCCTTGGGGTACAACTCCAAACGAGCTAGCTCATGTCATTCAGGAACCTGATGAAACCTTCATCACTGCCACTAAAAAGGATCCTGGTAACTTCATGAATAATAATAAGTTTACTACTAACTCTATGGATATTGATGCAAGAATGTGCTCGGTCATGGCGAAGGAAATTCAATTTTAATAAAAATAATCTCAAGTGTGCCTAGCGTAGTCCAACCTATACTAGAAGTCTTTCGAACTAGCCACATGCTTTCAAGATTGTCTCTAGCATTGATAACATCGAAATTCCAAAGCGGCTTCCAAACTACAATTATGAAACCCTAAGATGGGACTACTGATCTTGAAGAACATGTGGCAAAATATATGAAAAGAATGGAGATCATCCCTAGTCCTACCCATTTGAAAGAAGCATTCCAATTCAAGGGCTTTGTTTCGACCCTAGAGGGTCAAGCTTAAATTGGATGCTAAATTTTCCTCTTTACTCTATTACTTTGTTTGCACATTTAGTTAATATTTTTAACAATAAATTTTCTTGTAGCAGAACATTCAAAAAGATCACTAGTGATCTGTATGATCTGATATAGGATCCTAAGGAATGCCTCAGGTATTTTGTGAACAAATTTGGCAGAGAAGCTCTATGTATTCCCAATATCAATTTGGAAACTACCATAGAAGCCTTCAAGATGGGCTTAAATAAGGAGTCTCCTTTCAAAGAATACATTTTAATGACTCCATGCAAGAAAATAGATCATGTAACAAATAGAGCACTCAGATTAATAAGGCTCGAAGAAGACAGTGAGATCCAAAAGAGGAGCAGCCCCCAAACTTATATGATAATGCTAATAGGAAGGCCAACAGCTCAGTCTAAAGATCTTATAAAGTTGAAACCATATTTTAAAACTCATTATCATATGGTTAATGCCCTTAAACATGAAGGAGAGGAAGACAAAATTCATAGGATTAGTAACTATTGCTTTACTTTGGATATTTCATGTTTAATATTTTCCATGAAGGGTATTGGTGTCACACCCCCAAACCAAGACGGCGAGAACAACTGAGGGCGGATGGAGTGACTTCGTGTATAGTATCATAACAATTGAATAATACAGATAACTAAAAAATAGAAAACATGAAATGAAAACTTCGGCCCCCAAGAAAGGTTGAACACCTATCTACTGGTTTACTAAGAACAGATGTGATTTTGAATAGTTTCAACAATTAAGTTGGTGAGTTCATAAGAGTTTTTGTGTGAAAAGGGTTTGTATTGTTTTTGTGTAAAGTGATTTTTATACTTCTAGAAAATCTAATATTTTCTTTAATATGCTAGGAATGCATGTAATTCCCGTGTATGTTTTCCTTGTAAAATAATAATGTTTGTTTCTAGAAAATCCAATATTTTCTTTAATGAGTTGTGAATGTATGCATTTCCTTTGTATTTGTCCTTGTAAAATGATAATGAATATTTCCTGAAAATCCAATATTTTCTTATCTATGAACTGTGGTCTTAAACCATAAGACCAAAAATGTATGAATATTGTTGTTCTCAACGTTAGTATGTGGTTATATCTTTTTATAAAACTAATGAAGAGTAAGCTTCCCATAAACCGAGATACTATCGTTAATCCCTATGTGAGTTACTATAACCATGCTAATATGACTAATATTCCTAAACGACTTTCTTCAGCCACTGGAGCTGCTAAGACATTTGTCACCATAGACTTGCCAGTCTAACTACAACGAACAGCTGAGGTGTGGGGTTGTCAATCCCGTAAATAACTATACACAATGGTCTTGATCTCCCTTCAGAAGACTTTGGTTATAATCTAGGTCTTAAGGTGTATGCTAGGTAGGTAGGGTGAAGAGAGTGTCTCACAAGAGCATTACCTAATTTAAGTTAACTATGACTCCTTTTTCTTGTAAAACGAAATATGTATATCTTTGAACAATTTTATGTGTCTTCTAAAATGTAGTTGTGGTTTGTAACTGCATGACTATATCAATTATAGTGTATCTTGTTTGTTTGAAAGTATTTATATAATCTTTTATATAAATATAAATGCATATTTTGTCTAGTATCAAAATATGAAATCAAAACATAATTTGTTTGGGTTAAAACCCACCAAATTAGTAAATGGCTAAGATGTAATGATTTTTGCTAGAAAAGCTATTTGTTAGAAAAGTTTCCAAACACCATGTAGTTTTAAAATCATAACTTTATTATGGTTTTATTTCATCGGTTATGTTTATTTTTAACAATATGTATATCACAAATATTTATACAAAAAACTAGTATAAACCATGACTTATGCAAAAATTCTTTTACATTTAACATAAAGATGAAACACTACTAGAAAAACAGCCTTTTACGATGCTCATTGCGCATCGTAAAACACTCAGACGACGTGCAAATGCGTGCCAAGGAAAGCCCTGTCATAAAGAGAGACGACGTGCTTTTGCGTGTCGTCTATACACGACGCGCATTTATGACCTGCATTTACGATACACATTTGTGATGCGCAATGCGTATTAAGAAAGGCCCTGTCATAAAGGACGACGACACGCATTTGCGTGTCGTAACCTTACGACGTGCGTGTTTATGACACACATTGCGTATCAAGGAAGCACCTGTCAAGAAAGGCCATGTCATAAATGAAGATGACACACATTTTGCGTATCGTAATTTTATATGTTTAAAAAAAATATTATTTATAGATTTATTAATTTTCAAATTAAATTTTCATTTAATGTCTCTTAATAAATAAAATATCATATACAAAAATACAATCCATTGCACAAAATATAATGTCATACAAATAACCGTTCCATGGAAAGATAAAACAAATCAATAAAAGTTGTAACGGAAATATACAAACTAATTAGATACAAGAAATATGAAAAACTTGAAATCTCTAAGATTAATAATTCTAACAAAAGCTTCACGTGAGATACATATAGTTGGACTAGTAAGAAAGGATTTTCCCGAATCCACAATAGCAGCAGAAGAACACGTACACGATATCTTTTGCAAGAATGTGCCGGTCCAAAACTACTGTTGAAGGTTGCCATGATAGCTATTAAGTTTTAAGCATAACAAGAAACCAATCAGTGACTATAATAAGCTAGAAAACAAGCAACTAATAAACAAAATAAGCAACTAATTAAGTCAAACTATGACTATGTATTGTTCATACAAGAAAAAGAAGGAAAAAATGTTGATTATTGTTGTTCATAAAACATTCTCCAAATAACACTTAATTGAAGAAAAGAATAAGGCTAAACTTACAAAGAAAAAGAATTCAGGAAGAAGACAAGTTTGAAAGCATACAGAATAACGTATAGCCAAGCAAGTGTGATCCACCTGTAAAATTGAAAATGCAAAATTCTGAGTAAATGACCTAAATACCCTTAGAATCGTAAATCATAATAACGAGTAATAGACCTTGTAGGAGGCAATGCAGAGGTCTGGCTAGATGGGTTTACCTAGCAAAAATGTTGGAGCACCAGGGAAATTCTGATCACATGGATCCCAATGACCACCATCTTATCATTCAACCAAGCTAAGAGAAAGCTATCAACCCCTACCATATATATATATATACATATATATATATATATATATATATATATATATATATATATATATATGTATATATATATATATATATATATATATATATATATATATATATATATTTAAAATTAATTGAAAAACTTGTAGTGTTTCTGTTTCATCATCTATTAAAATAGCATGAACGGTTGTACCTCTCCATCAGGTGAAAAGCTCAAAACAGAAATTGTTGTATTCCCATGCATATAATATTAACCAACAACTATAACACATGCATATAGTATTACAAATTACAACATTACCCCTTTCAAAAGCGAATGTGCTTCACTTGACAAGAATCCTGGAAGCTTTATCTTGTCCTTCACTATTTTCTCCTGAATCTTCTGTCTGTTTCTACCTCTAACCGAAGGCTTCAAAGATACAATGTCGAACAAAATTACATTATTACCCTCATTCTAAAAGTAAGGGGAATTTAATAGTGATTTATTAAAAGTAATTAAGGGTGACAGCACACCAACCTTTCTAGTAAGCATTTCATACATTAAAATTCCAACACTCCACCAATCAGCGACCTTATCATGGCCCCTCCCTTGTACAATTTCTAATGTCCCACACATGGAATTTAACCTTGTGCTTTCATCAAATTGCTTTGCGACCCCAAAGTCAGTCAACATAACCTGAATAATAATAATTCAGTGAAGTTAAACCAAAACATTTTATCACAATAATAAACATCATCGTTTTAATGACAACTGCCAACCTGGATGGTTAATACAAGGGCAGGGTTAACAACCATTGCTTCATGGTCAATGTTGTTTAATGTCTCACCCGATGCCTCCCATGTTGAGGAGTTTGCTTTCACTTGACTGCTAGGAACAACAGGGGGAAGAACACGAATAATCTTCAACATAATAGAATCCTTGGTTGTATCATGCTAAACAGTAGCAGACAGTAACTTGTAGAAGGCAATGTACAAGAAGAAATTGCAGAAAAAACATTGATCTGATAGTGTGTAATTAGATTAAAGATTATGAGAAGATAATAAAGTAAACCTTGAGTTGCTGGATTTGGGATCTTAGTTGACTTCTTTCAATGCTGGTCAACGAACATGAAAGCACCGGTTTTTTAACTCCACATGCTCTCCCCAATTGTTCTTTTGAAGGAACAAAAATATTAGAAACACACCTTATATTTAGTAAGGAATGGAATATGGGAAATCATTTCAAAATCTTCAGTGTCTGCAGCCATCACAACAAACTCAGGAAACCCCTATTCAGATCCCTTGTAACTGTTTAAAAAATAAAAAAATAAATAGAAGTTAGGACCAACATTAAGAACAAAATATCAAAAATAAATATCAAAACAAGTCAGAATAATATTCACGAAGTTGATAGACTTTGGTTAAGAAAAAGAACAAGAAACATAGCCAATTTAGTTAGCTTTAGCCAAGAAACAAAATACTCATAAATGTATAATCTTTAGCATATAATAGTTGATACTCCTAAGTCCTATCAAGTATCAATTAGGTTAAAAATTCCCAAATCCATGTATCTTTTAATTTCATCGTCAAAACAAAGATATCCATGTGATTAGAATAACTAAATAGGTCACAATATTTGAGCACCGATAAATTCATCCTTCCCAGCAGGAAGTCTAGAGAATTAATAAGTTTTGTTCGAATACAATTAGTTTCCATAATTAGATTTTCTTATATGTGCCTTAGGGCACATATTAGAAAATCCCTTAATGCCCTTGAATCTAGAAGCCCCATAATGCCCTTGAAAGTTGTTAGGGGTCTCACCTTCTCAGTTCAAAATGTTGCATGACTGGCACCGGAGCAATCTTGGAGAACAACAAACTATGGTGACTAATACCAGCAATACAAAGAGATTCTAAAAACTTTATGTGAGCTTCAAGAGATGAATCCCTAAGATAACAAGTATCAATAAAATGGTTAATTTAACTTTGACTGAAACCAGGTATCATGTTTATCTAATAATGAGATGATCATAAGTAACTAATTAGATTTTGTTTCGTTTTCACTTAATGGACTTAGTGGGGACCAGACTTTATCTGGTTAGCTATATATGCATGTTTCTTTTTGACTTAATTTAGAAAGAGGAATCTAATAGGGAAAGTAACGGAAATTAGGCTTTCCCTATTAAGTCCAAACTTTTTTTAAATTATGCCCTCGTTTATTTTTTACTTCCATTTCTCCAAGTATGCCATCATTTTTTCTGTCCAACATTACGCATTGAAACAAACCTGAACAATATCAAGCATTATGCAACTCTGGGAAAAGATAAGAATTTATGGCCTTCCGGAATAAGATTACCCTGTAATTGAATAAAAAAATCACATTGTACATTTGAACATGATGTTATGAAACACACATTCAACTACTTAAGATTTTCAACAATGTTATGAAAAATCTACATTTGTACCTGATGTTATGAAAAATCACATTGTACATTTGGATGACCTAGAAGCAAAAGTTTTCACTTTATGCAGAACCATGAACTATATAACAGTGTATGGCATGATTAAGAGAAACTTTATGCTGCAAATCCTTTAAGGATGGTTGGCAACAATCATCTTTCATCTCATTATCAGACCAACTTCCAGCAGCAACAGCTGGCATGGAGCTCATTGATTTCTTCTAATAATGGGCATTGGAGTGAAGGGGATAATGGGAATAATGATATGAGACTACTGTGACCAGGGGTATGATTGTCATTTTCTAACACAACATACCATTTTCTGTTTTCACCTGGAATTAATTTTCACAAAATAAAAAAAAAAACATATAAGGGTTTCTCAAGTATCAACTATAGAACATAAAAACCAATTTCGACTAATCTCGATTGATGTTACTGCTATTCAGAAAAATAAAATCGGAAATTAGAAGAGAAAGAATGACGATAAGCTTTCATTAGAAATTGAACAATTGTATTCAAACATTTCAACAAACATCTAACAAGCATGTTAAAGAATCATGTTTTGATAGTCAAATTGATTCACAACTCCATTGTTGATTGATTTAGTTTTCATATGGAAAACAGATCAACAATTGATAATAAAATAACAATGAAGAACCATAAGGTCCCAATTCAACAATCGATATTATCAAATACACTCACAATCAAGTACAACATCAAGAAAAATCTTACCATACTAATTACCAATTAGAATCTAAAACTGATCTGGAACATCAAATTGGAAGCGATTGGGACAAAATTAGCGATCAATACGAACTGAAAAACAAATTTAGCGAATCACTTTGTTCTTCCATTTCTGTCGAGGCGATGCTTAGGGCAAAACCAGAATAATCGAATTCTACAAACATGAATATTACCGGAATAAGCTCAATTTCAAAATCGATATTATGGCTCGCTTTTAAAATCGATTTCATTAATTTTATATAAGAAGGGTACATATGACCTAATTTTATATAAGAACTCTAGAACTGATACGTACCTTTCTCTTTGATAATTTCTTTTAATATGACTATTGTTTAGGGCTATCAACAACACCGTCGTCTCTACTACCATAGTGTAATAAACAATGCACCATTGAAGGCCCTTCATCATCTTCCGCTGCCATTACTTCCTTGAGTGAAAATTTCGAACTCGACGGGAGAGGAAATGAGTCGCCAATAAGAAATCTGAAATCATAAAATCAGATGAGAAGAAATCTGTGAAAAGAGTTGAAGTCGTTTGAGATACCGATGTAAATCCTTAGAAATCTCCATCGAGAAGAGAATGGAAAGCCGCTTCTTTTTTTGGCGCTGTATCGTTTCACCACCGGTCGATCACCATGAAAACAAGAGAAGTGGAAGCTTAAAATAAAATAAAACCCTACACATATTTGTACTCTTCAATCGTCAGATCTAGGGTGGAAGTAGATGGACGATGGGAAGTAGAGCAGATGTGAAAATAACCCCCAATCGCTAGTAGGCTCTGGAATCGTTAGCTTGTGAAAATTTTGTGAGGTAGTGGATGTGGGTGAGAGGTGGAGACGATGTAGCGTAGATATGAGAGTCATATGGAAATGAATGTAGAAGAAGAAGGCGGGTGTTTAAAAAATTTGGGGATTTCATTTTCCCTCTTAGAGACGCGCGTTTCTTAAAAAAAATATAAAACGACATTCACAGAGGACGCACGAGTGCCCTCCGTGTTTTTAATTTTTTTACATGAGACACTATTTAAGGGCTCACAATAATGCGTAACCTAAATCCTTAAATTTTTTGAATAGACGACACTCTTTTAATGTCACTCTCCTTTGCTTAACATAGATCACTGAGTGTCGTGGTTTGCACGTCATAAAAGGGTCTTTTTCTTGTAGTGAATACATGAAATTATATGTGGGATAAACAAAGTTTTACTTGTATCCCCCCCCCCCCCTAAAATATGAAAAAATTTTAAAATACAGGGGTATGAACTCACTTTGAGTGGTTTTGGTGGATGGATTTGAAGACATGTTGAGAAGACTCCATGTCTACACTCTTGCTTGAAATAGATGGACTTCCTTGGAGATGGCTTTATCCTAAGTGTTTTAACACATTTAGAGTGTGTAATTGGAATGAACTAAACATAGAATTGAAATGGATGCCAAGGAGTCTTGAATTTACTTACCAAAACCTAGGAAAATGCTTGAAGAATTAAGCCTCCGAAAAGATTGAAGCTTGATCCCTTGAGAGCAGATGGGAATTTCACAGTGAGTAGAAAGGTATTTGTGATAATTGAGGGAGTTTTTTCGTGTTTAATAAAAGAAAGGTGATGATAAGAAATTTACTTTGAAGTATGGAGGTTAAAACATTGATATTTGATGGATAGTTCGTGGGTTAGTGTTATTCCATTGGAAATGGTTGAGTTTTCAAATCCTAAAGTCAACTCTTCTTGTCTTATCGTCATCCTAGACCACAAACCTCCTTAAAAAAACTATAGTATCAACGAAATCACAAATGATTTCAATCCTAGACAAGGATTGAAGTGTTTTCAGTCCTATACCCCACGGAAAGGTGTTTTCGGCCTTAGTGGGTCATTAGTGTGTGTTTTCACCTCTAATGGGCTAGCTTGGGGTTGATTTTGGTCATAAAACTTTCTAGACATTATGATTTTGGGTTTTATACACGGTAGACATTAAATGGGTGGGGTCCTATGCTTATGATTATAAGTAATTAGTTCGTAATTTATGTTTTCAAATATTTGATTTTATCTTGAAGAAATTGTCATAACTTAGATTTGCAAAGTATATATATATATATATATATATATATATATATATATATATATATATATATATATATACTTATACCCTTTTGGCTTTCATGTTTTTTTTTATAATAGTGTTACAATTTAGACCTTGTTTGATTCAAATCTTTTGGGTTGTCGCAATTGGAGACAAAGCAAGATGGCCAAGAAAGGGAGAAACGTGTTGCACATGGAAAGATAAGTCCAAATTGTGTGAATACCACTATGAATTTAGTCACAATAAGGAAGATTACATAGCCCTAAGGAAGAAGATCAATTACCTACTCAATAATTCATACCTCAAAGAGATCCTTGGAAGAAGCAAAGATAAATCCAAAGAAAAGGATTAGGATCCTCATAAGATCCTAAAGAAACCAAGATCCCCTCTTGCGGACACCAAGCTAATCAATGTGATATCTAGAGGATCTGACATTTGTGTTACCGCTTATTTTTTTACAAAAGGCATGCGAAAGTGTTGAAGCCAAAGAAATAAGAAAGGCCTCAGAAGAACACATTAGTAAAAAACAACAAGGAGATCAATTTCGACAAAACAAATAGAGCGAATGTCCAGGATCCCCACCTTTATGGACTGGTGATCACTCTTTACATTGCCAACCATTTTGTAAGAAGGATCCTTGTTGCCGGAGGGTCCTCGGTAAACATTATACTCTTGGATGATTTAAAAAGAATGAACATCCCAGAGTCCAAAGTAGTTAATAGATCATCAATGTTGATTGGATTTAGTGGTGAAACAAAACATACGGACTGTGAGATAAAGCTGCCTATCTACATAGAGGGGGTAAACTCTATGGACCACTTTTGTGTAATTGATACATTATCCTCCAATAATGTGATACTAGGTAGACCATGGTTCCACGATATGAAGGCTGTCCCCTCAACATATCATCAATGTGTGAAGATGCTCACTCCATGGGGGACAGTAAAAATCTTTAATGATTAACAAGAATCCAAAGAGTGCTACAAGACGTCGATGAAATCTTCAATAGTACCACAACAAGCATAACATTAAAGTTGGGGGCATGAGGTGCACAAGAAACAAGAGAGTACGGTTCAAAGGAAGTGACCCTAAACCTCAAGGACCCTGAAGCCAGAGTCCTCATAGGATCCTCAATACCCGAACAAATAGATTAAGAACTAATGAAGTTCCTATAAGATAGAAGCACAACATTCGGCTGGAAGCACGAGGATATGATAGGTATATACAAAAATATTATGTTATAAACTTAACATTGTTCACAATTATACATTTTTATCACCCATGCTTTGTAGTCGAAATACATACTCGAAACATTAGTTAAAACAATAAATTATGTGATACACTGTTTGCTTAAATTTATTTAAGTCTCTTGTGAAACATTCCTTCATTTCTATCTACCTAGTGTACACCGTAAGTCCTATAGGTATAACCAGAGTCTCGTGGAGGGAGAGCAAGAGTTTGTGTATAGATCTATATGGGGTTGACACCCCACACCAAGTTGTTCGTTACAACTAGACTAGGCCTGTCTAGGGTGATAAATATCTTACCTTAAAGACGATGCCTAAGGAATGTCATGACATGCATATCAGTCACATCATGCATGGTTATAACGACTAACATAGAAATTAACAACATAAGAAATTTACATTATACACATTCTATATTCTGTTGATACATTGTACGAACTATACGTTTACTACATTACATGGGTCTTATGGTTCTAAGACTACAACGCTTTTACAAAAAGGAAATATCGGATTTTCTAGAAACTACATACTACACACTACAATTTACAAACAACAGAAAATATAGGATTTTATGGAACGGTCTTTTTTTATACTGTGTTAAAACAAAACACACATGCTTTAGTACAAGATTTGAAACAAAACTTTCAAACCATTTTTTTACAGAAAATATCAGATTTTTCGGTGTTTACAAAATGTTACAAAGTTTTTCATACAAACATGCTTATGAATTCACCAACATTATATATGTTGACATTTTCAAAATAAAATTTTATTCTCAGGGACATGGTAAACAGGTCGGTCATCAGGAAAAATGTGGACTTTTGCTGTGATTTTGTTTTCATCATACATTTAATATTTTGGAATGTAAGTTTTGAACAAATACAATGATGTAAACCATGTATATTGTACTACTGAATATTTGGTGATGATGTTTTCTATGATTTATTTATATCCACTATAATGTTATAACAAGATGAACTCACCCGCCCCCAAACATTTTTGCCACCCGGTTCTTGGGTGTGACAGATAGGTATCAGAGTAATGTTTATAGTGAACTGGCATATCTAATCATACAAGATATGCAAATATAAATACATTGGGACTAAATTACTTTGAACAAAAATAAAATACATAGCTATGTGTGCATTTTAGGGTATTGTCACAATAAAAAAGAGTAAAAGTCTGTGGAGGAATTGAACATCACGGTTAAACCCGGGTAGTTATTCAGTCATATTGGGGATAATTATAGCCTGGTCAACTTTCATTATTCAAAATACGACCAACGTGTTGATCGTGGTGGGCAATGAATCTGGAAACTTACCATCTAACTATCCAAAAAGTCTTAAGGAACCAAACATAAACAATTAAAATACTATAGGAGTGTTTTAGGATATTATATAACCATCTCACGTATGCTCTCTATACTCTTCTCACACCTGCATTCTCACGCACATACCATGGTTGAGTTTCAGCGAGTCGATCTGTAATAACAGCCCATAGTGGCCCACGGGTGGATTGATAAAGGGCTAGAAGTGGTTCAAGGGGGAGACCAATGGATAGGACATGAAGAATATCAAGAAACAGACTATGAGTTTGAGAGATCTGATGATGAAATAGATGAGGAAGGGGGTATTGGAAAAATTCCTAGCGAACCCCACCTTCGGAAGTAATATCGGATCAGTTCATAGCATAGGAGGAATCCACTAACTAACTACGCTCCTTAGAGGAAGAGGTAGCCACTCTAAGGAAACAACTCTTTGAAGCCGAAGCGACGGTAGTTCGTCCTAAACAATGGAAAGTTGGGATCACTCGGGATATGAGTGAATTAGCTGAACTTCTGGTGCGTCATTTCGGCATCTGAATACCACTGCCTCTAATGACAATACTTACTCTTGGTTTACTATTGTATGTATGACCAACTTTATGATTAACTGAATACGCTACTCATAGAGTCATTACATTGGCAGACTTTCTATTTTCCAGGTACTGTACGCCTTCCAAAGGTGAATTATCATGTATTGTACTACGAATATTTTATTATTATTGAAACAATCCTATGTTTTTATTGTGATGTTGTTATCTGCTATGTGTTCTATTTTCCTTATATAATGATATTATATGAATTCACTTGTATACACAACCAAACACCAAACCCACAATTAAGGAATGAATCAAGGGTGTACGAAGGCCTGCAGTTACAAGGAATTCTCTAATGCAAAACCTCAAACATTCAATTGAGCTGGCGGCGTCATATCCTTGAAGTGTTTAATTGAAAAGACTGAGTTTGTCTTTGAAATATGCGAATGTCTGGAAGAAAGCAAGGTGAATTTCGCAGCCTGCACATTTTTTCACCAAGCCTTATCCTAGTGGAATGGTCATGTGAAGGCAATGACTTATCCGACCGCAAACGCTATGCCATGGGAAGAACTGCAGGAGATGTTGATGGCAGAGTAGTGTCTTGTGGGGAAGTACAGAAACTGATACAAGAGTTATGGAACCTCAGAGTGCAAAACTCAGACATCGAGGCTTACATTTCCAGGTTCTGTGACTTCACACTTTTTTGCCCGGGTATGATCACTTTAGAGGGAACGGAGATCGAACAATTCATTTAGGGGTTAACGCCTCCAATCCAAGGAGACATGATTGCAACAAACCTTAAGACTTTTGAGAGTGCAAAACGGCTAGCTCAGAAGCTTGATGATCACTGCAACAAGAAAGGTATGAAAACTTCTAAGACTAAGGCCAAGAAGGAAGGGAATAACAACAAGAATTGGGAAAATAATCAAATGGGATGATAGAACCAGGGATCCTCTAATAAGTAGCAAATCGTAGCCATCCACATTGCTACCACTCAAGTTGCGCCAGCACCAGCTGCTCCAGCCACATCTGCGTAAACTACTACCAAGCCTTACACAGGAACCTAACCGAAATGTAACAAATGTAACTACTACAACAATCGCAAAGGGAACACCGCCCAGTACTATAGATCTCAAACCCAACCAAACCAACATCCCAACAACAACAACAACAATGCGTGGGCTAGCCATACTTGTTATAGATGTGGAGTAACTGGCCCTTTTAGGCGAAATTGACCAAAAGCTAACACTCAGGGTGCAGGAGGATCAGGCAGGATCCTAACTTTGGGACAAAGGGGGTTGGTTCAAGACCTGACCATTGTTAGTGGTACGTTTCCCCTCAGCAACACTTGTACATGCATTCTATTTGATAGTGTGGCTGATCGCAGTTTTGTGAGTAAAAAGTTCAAACACTTACTAAACCAACAACCCCAAAAGCTAAGTGAAGCCTTCACGGTGGAGATGGCTATTCGGATCACTGAATCAACAAAAGATATTTTCATAAGATGCAACCTAACGCTAAATAATCACTCATTCCAAATCAACTTGATGCCAGTAAATGTTAGAAGTTTTGATGTGATTATAGGCATAAATTGGTTAAGCCCCCACCGTGCCGATATTATGTACCACGAGAAGGTCGTTCGCCTTCACCTACCCACCAACAAAACCCTAATCATATACAATGATAAACCTGGTGCTGATATTCTCCTTGTTGCGTGCATCAAGGAACCAAAATGTTTACCCAAGAGGAGTCACGCCTTTTTCGCTCCCGTTGTAGATAGGCAAGAAGAGGAAAAGAACATTAGTGATATTCCAGAAGGGTGAGACTTTCCTGACATAGTTCCAGAAGATCTTCTAGGAATAACTCCCGAGTGATAGGTCGAATTCCAAATTGACCTTATACCTGGGGCAACTAGAATTTCCAAATTACCTTACAGATTAGCTACCTCCGAAAATACATGAGTTATCAAGCTATTTATGCTAACTTGTAGATAAAAGATTCATAAGACCGAGGTTCTCACCCAGGGGAGCTCTGGTCTTGTTTATCAAGAAGAAAAATGTGTCGTTCAGAATGTGCATCGACTATAGGGAGTTGAAAAACCTCACCATCATGAACCGATACCCACTCCCACAAATTGATGATCTGTTCGACCAGCTTCAATAAGCCATTTATTTTTGTATAACAAATCTAAGGTCCCATTATCATGAGATTTGAGTTCGGGAAGAGGATATCCCCAAAACTGGTTTCCGAACTCGATATGGCCATTACAAATTTGTTGTTATGCCCTTCGGTCTGACGAATGCTCCCGCAACATTAATGGACCTCATGAACCAAGTTTTTCGCCTATTCCTAGAGAACTTTGTAATTTTTTTCATCGATGATATACACATCTATTCTCGAAACAAAGAAGAACACGGTCAACACTTATGTCAGGTTCTAGAAACGTTGAGGGCATAGAAGGTATACACAAAATTCTCCAAATGCGAGTTCTAGATTCGCAGTGTGAAATTCTTGGCTCATGTTGTATGATATGAAGGAAATTATGTAGATCCTTCCAAGATCAAAGCTATTGAAGGCTGGTCAATTCCAAAAATGTCAACAGACATCAGACGATTCTTGGGCCTTGTTGGTTATTATAGAAGGTTCATTCAGAATTTCTCCAAAATTGCCAAGCCTCTCACCAGACTAACCCAAAAAGGCGTACCCTTTAGCTGGATTGAGAGACAAAAAGCTGCTTTTTAAACCCTAAAGCGAGCCCATTGCGGTGCTCCGGTGCTATCTCTGCCACAGGAAACATAACACTTTGTAGTGTATTGCAATGCTTCAAATCAAAGTTTAGGTTGTGTCCTTATGCAACATGAAAAAGTGATAGCTTACACATCCAAGAAATTGAAGAAACATGACATAAACTATACCACTCATGAGCTCAAGCTGGGAGCTGTGGTATTCGCCTTAAAATTTAGAGGCATTACCTCTATGGTACAAAGTGCACCATCTTCACAGATCACAAAAGCGTCTATAATTTTCTGAACCAAAAAGAATTGAACATGAGGCAGCGATGATGGGTCAAGTTGCTAAATGACTATGAATGCAAGATCAAGTACAACCCATGCATGACTAACGTGGTGGCCGTTGTCTTAAGTAGAAAAGAATACTCGGTTTGCTGAGTGAAAGCACTAACAATGACCATCCAGTCCCACCTAAGTTCACAATTCAAGGAAGCTAAATTAGAGGCATTGAAGCCGGATAATGCCACGAATGAAGCACTGCATGGAATTCATAAGAATCCTGAAGTCAAAGAAGACGGAGCTTACTACTTCATGACTAAAATTTGGATCTCAAAATTTGGAGGATTCAGAGACGTGTTCATGAACGAAGCACACAAGACGTGATACTCCGTCCGTCCAGGTTCCGATAAGATGTACAAGGATATGAAGAAAAAAAATATTGGTTGCCGAACATGAATGTAGAAACTTCTACCTACATGAGTAAGTGCTTGACTTGCACCAAGGTAAAGGTAGAAAATCTGAAGCCCTCGGGATTGTTATTATAGCCAGTAATACCCGATTGGAAATGGGAAAGTATTACCATGGATTTCATAACCACATTACCCAAGACAACAGATGGGTTGGATGCTATCTGGGTGATTGTTGATCGGTTAACCAAATCCGCCCATTTCCTACCAATAGAGAGTCATACAAGATGGAAAGGTTAACACGAATCTACATAAAAGAAGTGGTTAGGCTGCATGGGTGCTAATATTCATTATCTGTCTTCGAGATAGTAGACTCACCTCTCAATTCTAATAGTCGCTCCAGATAGCATTAGGAACGCACCAAGATATGAACACTGCTTACCACCCCCAGAATGACAGGCAAAGTGAGCGAACCATTCAAACGTTAGAAGATATGATTCAAGCTTGTGTAATACATTTTGAAAAGGTATGGGATACCCACCTGCCATTAATCAAGTCCTCGTACAACAAAAGCTATCACACGAGCATTAAGGTTGCTCATTTCGAGGCCTTGTATGGTAGAAAACGTAGATCACCTATTTGTTGGGCTGAGGTGGGAGACACACAGCTAGCAAGAGGGAAAACACCGAACATCACCCTTACAAGCCCCGAGATCATTCAGAAATGATGGAATAAATAGTTCAAATCAAGGCATGAGTCCAAGCATTGTGAGACCGACAAAAGAGCTATACTGATAAATGGCAAATGCCTCTAGAGTTTCAAGTCGGAGGTGCTATTGAAAGTCGCACCCTGGAAAGGGATGATCTAGTTTGGGAAGCGGGGAAAACTAAATCTGTGATACATCGGACCATTCGAGATCCTTACTTAGATTGTTCAGGTAGCTTACAAGCTACAGCTACCCTCAGAACTTAGCAACGTCCACCTAGTATTCCACATGTCAAATCTGAAAAAGCACCTATTAGATGAAACCCTTGTTGTTTCCCTATATGAGATCGAGGTGAACTAAAATCTCTTGTTCATCGAAGACTGATTGAAATCATGGATAGAGAGGTAAAGCATACAAAATAAAGCAGTATTTCGATGGTGAAAATTCGATGGAGTGCAAAGCGCGGTGTAACAACATGATTTTTCAAACCAAAATTTTCATTTTTATTATTAATAAAAACACATGTCTCAATATTAATTCTTAGATACCCAATACAAGATTTCAAAACAAAGTTTCAAATCCAGTATCCACATATATAACTCCAAATCCCAAGTGTGTGTACAATCACACCGGTGCCTTCCCGAAATCCTCCGGGGAACCTGAAACACATAACACATAACACGGTAAGCATGAATGTTTAGTGAGTTCCCCAAAATACCACATACAGCAAGTCGCCACTCGAGGATATACTCTGTACGACCCTCTGGTCAGTGTGTCTTAGTGGGACCCTCCAGTCTTGTAGCTTGTTGGACCCTATGGTCCGGCCTAGCTCGTTGGATGCTTCGTTCCAATCTGGTTCCAATTCGGCCTCATAAATCGTTGGACCCTATGCTGGTTAGAATGGTATATATTATATAAAGTCATAATACACATAATCTAAAACAAACACACATGACCATTCGATCCACATATAGATACCGCCTTAGGTAATGTATAGTGAGAAGACTCACATCGGTAAACTCGAATGATCTCGAGCTCAAAATATTGATCTAGCCTCCACCTAATCATACACAAAAATTATCTCTAATTAACAATGGCTCTCAAAGGCTAGACTAATCTCTCCTATGCTCTGTCAGAAGGGTAAAAGACCATTATACCCCTCCAATGGTCTAAAGGTCTACTGGTTTACTAAACCCTAAAATTCAACGAAATTCAACCGTAAGGAGTATGCAACGCGTACTCGATCCCTACGTTGGACGTACTCGACCACTAAGTAGATAACGGACTGATTTCAGCCTACGCCCCGCGTACTGGGATTTACGCTCAGCGTACATCCTGGTTTCACTATTGACTCATTTATGGTCTTAATCAGTTAAGACCTTAGCTCAAAATACAGATCTAGACATCTTATAGCCTCCTAATCCATAAAGTCGAGGACTTTACGCCTTTGTATGGTTGTAATGATCACCATGAAACAAAACACGCCACTTTCTTCACTCAAGAGCACATATCTCATGCATGGCTCACTCCTAACGTCTAAGATCAAATTTTTATGGATTAATAACACTTCATACACTAAATAAGGACAAATCAAGGTCTATGGAGCCCCCTTTTCTCATAAAGTCTCCCGCTTTGGGACGAAAACCCTAGAAATGACCCATAATGCACAAATCAAAAAGATAGAGAAAGCTTTAAGCTTTTTACCACCCACTGATGCTCCAACCTCTAAAAAGCTTAGATCCAAGGCTTGCACTCCAACTCTCGCTTCTTTAAGGACACCATCTTATCTTCAAAGGCACACAAGAACACTATCAAGCTCAAACACACAGACATACAAGGTCTAGAACGATGGTTGGCACACTTAGGGCATTGCTCGCTTGAAATGGTGGCTAAAAGTGAGGGCTCACCCCCACAATTAGGGTTTCCATCTGGACCTGGTATGCCTAACGTACACTATGGTACGCCCAGTGTACCGGGTAGACTCCACGTCAAGAACGCGCTCACAAGTATGCGCAACGTACTCTCCCTTACGCCCAACATACTCAAAAGTCACACTTTTCTTTCAAGGACTCATTTTGAAAACTTGGGGAAACTAAAGGATCAAAAGAATACACCTAAATTTAGGGATGTTACAATTCTCCCCCACGAGAGCCAGATTTTTCCCTTGAAGTCTTCATCCGCAAATAACTCGACGTATAGCTCCCGCATCTCCGGCTCAGGTTCCCAAGTCAAATCAAACCCCCTCTGATGGTGCCACTGGACCTGATTCGGAGGCACTTCCTTGTTCCTCAGAATGTTCACCTTCCAATCTAGGATCGCGATCAGTCTCTAAATGTAATTAAAGCTCGCATCCACCTGAATGTCCTCTAATGGTACTATCGTCGTCTCATTAGCCATACACTTCTGCAACTGGGAAACGTGGAAGGTGCTATGGATCTGGCTCAAGTCCTCAGGCAGCTCCAGCTGATATGCCACCTTGCCAACCCTGGAAATCACCCTGAAAGGTCCAATATGTCGAAGCCCCAACTTGCCCCGCTTCATAAACTGGATCACTCCTTTCCATGGGGAAACTTTCAGAAGCACAAAGTCTACAACCTGGAACTCAAGCTCGGATCATCATCTGTCCACGTAACTCTTCTGACGACTCTGAGTCGTTTGCAACCTCTATCTAACCTGTTGAAACCGCTCAGTCGTCTTCGACATAATATATGTGCCACCCATAACTCTCTATCATACCTCGCCCCAACATATGGTAGTACGAGACCTCCTCCCATAAATAAGCTCAAAGGGAGGCATACCGATGCTTGAGTGGTGGTTGTTGTTATAGGAAAACTCAGCTAAAGCTAGGTATGAGTCCCAAGTCCCACAAAAATCCATTACACATGCCTAAATCATGTCCACGAGTTTCTGAATCGTCCGTTCACTATATCCGTCTGTATCTGGGTTGTAGTCGGTACTAAAATGAAATCGCGTTCCCAACTCCTCGTGGATCTTCTTCCATAATCTGGAAGTAAAACGCACGTCCCGATCCAAAACTATGGACGTTGGCACTCCATGCCGAGCTACCACCTCTTGCACATAAATCTCTACCAACGACTCAGTAGAAGAGCTCTCACTAATAGCAATTAAGTGAGCTCTCTTCGTCAACCGATCCACAATAACCCAGATCGCGTCAACTCCCCCCGTCGTCCTCGACAATTTGGTGATAAAGTCCATTGAGATTTGCTCCCACTTTCACTGGGGAATCTCCAAACGCTGTAATAGACCATGAGGATGTTGGTGCTCTACCTTGACCTGGTGGCAGGTCAGGCACCCCACTACTACTTACGCTACATCTCTCTTCATATAGGGCCACCAATAGTCTCTTTTCTTATCCAAATACATTTTAGTGGCCCCGGGATGGATCAAAAATCTCAATCTATGCGCCTCCTCCATCAAAGTGCTACAAGCTCTGCCCGTATAAGGCACCCAAATCCGACCATGAAAGGTCATAAGTCCCCAACTATCCATCACAAACTCGGATACCTGGCCGATCACCTACTTCTTCTTGTGGTTCTCTGGTCTCACGGCCTCCGCCTGGGTCTCTTGTATGGTACCCAACACCAGAGTTATCATTGTCACCCTTATGCGTATACCCTGAGTCGAGGCACTCTCCTCCTTGTGGCTCAGGGCATCATCCACTATGTTATCCTTACCTGGGTAATACAGAATTTCACAATCGTAATCTTTTACCACGTCCAACCATCTCCTCTAGCGCATATTCAGGTTTGGCTGATCCATCAAATGCTTCAAGCTCTTGTGGTCTATGTAAATGGTACACCGAACCCTATACAAGTAATGGCACCAGATATTGAGGGCGAACACCACTGCCCCCAACTCTAAATCATGGGTGGCATACCTCATCTCATGAGGCTTCACCTGCCTCGATGCATCTGCTATCATGTGCCCCCTCTGCATAAGCACTACACCAAACCCTGATATAGATGCATCATAGTAAACCTCGAAGTCCTCCATTCCCTCAGGAAGAGCTAACACTAGAGTTCGCACACCCTCTGGTGAAGAGTCTCAAATGAGGTATGCTGATCGGGACCACAAACAAAAGAAACACCCTTCCAGGTCAACATCATGAGAGGAACAACAATCTAGGAGGAATCTCTGATAAACCTCTGATAGTAGCCAGCTAACCCTAAAAAACTCCTGACTCGACGGAGGATCTTGGTACCTCCCAACTCATAACCGCCTCAATCTTGGCCGGGTTGACCAAAATCCCATTCTGACTAACGAGGTGCCCCAAGAATTGGACCTCTGGTAACCAAAAATCACACTTGGAGAATTTAGCATAAAGCCTCTCCAATCTCAATACTCCGAGAACCTCTTTCAAATGCTCCTCATGATGCTCTCTAGACTTTGAATATACCAAGGTATTGTGGATGAACACAATCACCGAACGATCCAATATAGGTCTGCATACTCGGTTCATGAGATCCATGAATGATTTCGGTGCATTGGTGAACCCGAAAGGCATCACCACGAACTCGTAATGCCCATAATGAGTTGTAAATGTTGTCTTCTGAATATCCTCCTCACGAACCCTCATCTGATGATACCCAAACCTCAAATAAATCTTGGAAAACCAAGAGGCACCCTGCAAATGATCGAATAGATCGTTGATCCTCAGAAGTGGATAACGGTTCTTGACCGTTAGCTTATTCAAGTCCCGGTAATCAATACACATCTGATGCTAACGATCCTTTTTTTGGACAAAAAGGATCGGTGCTCCCCACTGCGATCTTGAAGCTGTGAAAATTACTCCTGCATTTCTAGCGACACAAGTCAATAGGGCGTCTTGGCGATAGGTGCTAACCCTGGAAGCAAATAAATGCGACACTTTACCTGCCTCTTGAGAGGCACACCCATTAACTTCTCGGGGAAAACATTCGGAAACTCTCTAACCATCGGAGCCTCAGCGATAGTACTCGGTCCCTCCATAACATCCCACGTATCCGATACATACACCAGAAAAACCCATGTAACCCTATTGCAAGCTCTGCCTCACCCGAGCAGCCAAACAAAATGCTGACCTAGATCGGGTACTCTTGCCGAAAAATGTAAGTACTCCCCCACTAGGATTTCAAATGGTCACTAGCTGATGCTCACATTCGATCATGGCCCCGAATCGGCTCAACCAGTCCATGCCCAAGATGACAAATACATCCCCCATCGCGATAGGTACCAAATCTATCGGAAACTCGACTCCAAAAATCTGAACCACACATCCCCGGATCACATCAGCCGCAAAAACAACATGCTCATCAGCTATGGAGACTCTCAAAGGTCGACTTAGGGCCTCACATCGGCTATTGATTTGGTGACGCTAGCGATACAAAAGATCGACACGCACACGAGTCAAACAACACTGAAGCAGGTACAAAACTCACAAGAAAGGTAGCTAAACATACCACATATAAGCATCATATATATAAAATAATAAGCAAAAGATCATATACGAGCCACAACACTGGGTGCTATGTGGACCTCCTCCACTGTCAACTGGAAGGCTCTTCTGCGAACCTTCAGTGCCTTGGCCTTCACTATCGCCCCTCTTAAGCTCGAGTGGAAGAAGGCGTAGATCCCTATGCTGATCCCCGGAGTAACTGCGAGCACTCATCCTTCCGATGGACAGTCTAGTTGTAATGAAAGCAAACCAAGAATCCCATGGGGCAATCCCTCGCGATATGCCCCTCCTTCTCGCACTTGTAACACAAACCTGATCTACAAGCTCCATCATGGCTCTTGCCGCACTACCTACAAGGCGACCCTTCTGATCTCCTGATCTCGCATCAGTGGGCTTTGCACTCTTGGCTGTCGGCTGAGACTATGTCGGCTGCCTGTCCCTCCTCTGAGACTCCGCCTCCTCCATGGCCTAAGTCTCCAGCTCAAATTCACTCTTCTGAGCATTTTCCTCGAGCTCGGCAATGTTCGGTATGTCAAGTTTGCCACAAACTCACGAATGTATCTTCTCAAAATACTCAGATATTGGCTCATACGTTCCTGCTCAGTAGACAGATGCTCAAGGAAAATCAACGCCTCTTATGAAACATTCGAGTGATCGTAGTCACAGACTCATTCCCCTGCTCGAGGGACAGGAACTCTCAGGCCAACCGTTCCCTCTCCATCGGGGGAACGTACTCATCTCAAAACATAGTGGTGAACCTCTCCCAAGTCATTGCGGTAAGCTCTACAGTAGAAAAGTCAGTTGTCAAAAACTTCCACCAATCGTTCGCTCCCAAGCGAAGTCGGTTGAGCGCGAACCGTACCCGTCAAACTCTCATGGCTTCTTGTTGCTGAACTCCAGGTACAATAACGAGTCACCCCCATGTGGGCTAGCAGCAGCAACAACTGCAATGGTCGCAACAATAGCAGCATCGGTAAGAGCAGCGTACCGCTCATCAAATGTCTCAATCAATGTGGTCTTGATAGACCCAAACATCTCCGGTATCTCAGCCGGAACAGCTGCAACCACCTCGTCATGACTCATCCTGCAAATCTCGTCATCTCTAACACTGCTGCCCCTTGGAGTGTGGCGTGTACCCACCATGATGTCTCCGAAACACAACACAAAATAATTCAGAGACTTGCTCGAGTATTCTCTCACTCGACCACTCAACCTTAAGTGTTTGTTAGCACCCTAAGGATTCTTACTTGGGCTACATGCTGACCTAGTGTTTCCAGTAGTACGGGTCCTATACTACCTTCGACAACACATCAGCATTGACCCCAAGTCCTCCTCTTAGGATCCCAGATCACAAGTACTCTATATCTTGCTGAATGCATGCTACCATCTAGTAGACCTCTCATAAGCTGCTCTCTGCTACTTACTCACACTCGAAGTACTTCACAGTAGCAGTAAATCCAAGGCTAATACATCACAAATCAGGCTACTCTAGTCCAAAATACGAATACCAAGCCTACTCTAGCATGCATAACATATCTCATAGCACATAATGTAAGGGTATTTTGGAAAATCACCGTTCGGGCGTTAGCTGATTGTACACACTGCTCTTTTCGTCTCCTTTAAATCTTTTACTCTTTTTAGAAAATCGTTTCATTTGAAAATATTTCTCAAATCCTCAGTTTGAGTTCAAAAATGCCCGAAGTTGTATATGAATCCCTCAAACCAAGGCTCTGATACCATATTGTAGCAACATGATTTTTCAAAACAAAATTTTCATTTTTTTAATATTAATAAAAACACATGTCTGAAGATTAATTATAAAAAACCCAATACAAGTTTTCAAAACAATCGTTCAAATCCAGGATCCACAAATATAACTCCAAATCCCAAGTGTGTGTACAATCACACCGGTGCTTTCCTGCGATCCTCCAGGGTACCTGAAACACATAACACATACTACTGTAAGAATGAATGCTTAGTGAGTTACCCAAAATACCAGATACAACAATTCACCACCGGAGACTATACTTTGTACAACCCTTTGGTCAGTATGTCTCAGCGGGACCCTCCAGTCCCGTAGCTCATTGGACTCTCTGGTCCGTTATAGCTCGTTGGACCCTCCGATCCGGTCTAGTTAGGCCTTTCAACCTTATAAATCGTTGCACCCTTCGGATCGGTCAGAATCGCATATATCATATAAAATCACAATACACATAATCTCAAACAAACACATATGACATTCCGTTCCACATATAAATACCATCCTAGGTAATATATAGTCAGAAGATTCACTTTGGTAAACTCGAATGATCTCGAACTCAAGACACTAATCTTGCATCCGCGTAATCATCCACAAAAATGATCTCTAATTAATAATGGCTCTCAAAGGCTAGAATAATCCCTCCTATGCTCTCTCAGAAGGGTAAAAGACCATTCTACCTGTAAGGTCCTCAAATGGATCTTACCAGTGATCAAACAGTAAACACAATCAATAACAATTAAGAACAAAGTAGAAAACAAAATATCGACAAGCTTCCATACGCTTCTAATCACGAAAACGTCTGGTACAAGTTGTGGAAATAACACATGAGGCTCTGAGGCATCAACAACCAATAAACGAACTAGAAAACCCTATTTATAACAGACCTAGGCCAACCTTTGAGTTTACAGCTGCAAACAGGCTTACGATCGTAAACTCTGGTCTGGCCATAAACTAACACATATACTACCAAAACTGCATAATAAACCAAAAGACCCTATTACAGTGCAAGCCTAGACCAAACCATTGATTAGACCCTTCAATCTCCCCCTTGGTTTGGTTCTAGCTTTAAGTTAGTCTTTGTTCAGGATCATCAAATCTTCTAGCCCCATCACTCCATTCCACATTCTCTTGTTAACAATCTCAGCAACCATAGCAGTGTATTCTTTCACGGCCGACTCAAAAATCTCTTCAACAACTTGGATCTGATAATGGCTCAAATGATGAATGACCCATTTTCTGAACTGGAACAAATCCCTTCTGTCATACAAACAAATGCATGCTTCCTTCAGCTTGATGACAACAAATTTTGTGGTCTCATCAAATACCCAATAAAGCATTGAACTCACGGATCCATCCGGATAACTCTGAAGCACTTGAATTTGTTTGACCTGATTTGAAGCAGGCCACATCACTACCTGGAGGGGATGACCAGTTATGGGATCAATGATATGTGGATAATGCTTTATCACAGATTCAACAGTCTTCATTGATGGAAAGCCCTTCTTCACTTGATCTTCCAAGAAGTGTTTGAAATTAGTTGCTTTCTGATTATTTTTCGGGTTCGAGAAAGGAGATTGAGACGGCTTTGAAGGATCCACCTGTGACATCCCCAAATTTCACGGCCAGAAAAGACCGGTTTTGTTTATACTTTATTTCAAAATCAGAGTAACCTTTTGATAAAAGAATTGTGGAATTTATCCCAAAACAATAATATGATAAAGATTTATCAAAAGTATTTCCTTAGAAATGTATTTCATTAAAAGACTTGGGATGTCATGTTCGATATAGTACATAAGTATAAACAGTACATTATAAGCCTTACAGCAGTTATTTACAAATAATGGCCTATAATCCAAAAGTCCCTCATCATCATCATAATTATGCTCTGAGTCCACTACCTATTAAACAGAAAGCTGAGTGGGTCACGCTTGGGAGCCTGGTGAGCATATAGGGTTTTCAACCCACAAACAATAATATATTTATTAATTTCATCGATCAACAATAAATTTATTAGTTTCATCAACCAACAATAACCCTGATTACCCATTCCCATTATCCTCACTTTACTTCCCTAAACACCTATACAAGGGACCTAGTCTAAGGATTTTATCATCAGGATGGACACTACTGCTAAGGGGGTTCCTCAACAATAAATGTCCTAAAGGCAACCACGAGGGGGATGGAGTACATCGGTGAACACATCGTTCACAACACCTACAGGTTGCGAGCCTGCTAGCGTTCCACTAGATTGTCTAGAAGAGTCCGTGGTCGTCATCCATACTCCGCTAGATGACTGGAACAACAACAACATCGAGGCCTATCATCATTTTAACACACATCAACTATTTTGTCTACCCATGTTCTACCCAACATATTTGTAGATAAAATACATATACAATTTATAACTTGTATAAAACATTATATTCAACAACCATCTCAAATAAACAATCAATATAATTACACATAACACGTATTTTATAGAAAATACTTCATATCTAGGTGTAAGATGAAAGTGACTATACACTCACTTGATTTCATGATAATCGGACAACAATTCGTTCGTTAAAATGACCGTTTCTGATAAAACCGGGAGTTTTATTGAGAAACCGGGCTCTGCAAGAGTTGGAGCTTCAAAACCAAAAAGTTAAAATTTTCCAGGTTTTCGGGCACTACGAGATGTATTCCGGGCTTTAAAAATGGTACCGGGGCTTCGGGGGAAGTCAAAATAGTCAAAATATAAGTTTAGCGGTGAAAAATGACAAATTTTTAAAAGTAGTCAGGAGATCTCGTAGCCCCCCTATTTATCGGGTGCGAGGCCAAGGTCTCCGTGGCTAAGAAGCTTCCACATAGCTTCTTGCAAGGCTCGGTGACGAAGGGAGGAAGTGACATCGAGGGAACGAGGCACATGGCAGCATTGAGGCGAGACACGGAGGCGGCTACGAGGCTCGGACGTGGCTCTGCAAGGTCCGGACACGCGGCAACCACGAGGCGGCTTCTGATTGGCCGAGGCATCGGTCCGAGGGAATTACGATACGTGTATGGTCCGGATTCGGCCATGTCTTCAGTGACGCAGCAGCTTCAGCCTCGATGACGTGTCCGGTTACTGTTCATGCGAAAATTTCCGAATTTTGAGCCCCGAACTTCTAAAATCCATAACTTTCGCAAACGAGCACCATTTTGATGTTCTTTATATGCACGCATAGCTAAAATCGTGCTCTACAACTTTCATTTAGACTTCATCGGCTTGTTTTGAATTTAATTTTAATATTATTATTTTTAACAGGCCGGGACAGGATAATCCGTTAAAAATTCATAACTTCTTCATCCGACGTCCGTTTTCGTCAGTCTTTTTACCGTTGTACTACTATTGATGAGACCTTCGATTCTCGTTTAGGTTGTGTCGGCTAAATTTCACGATCTTAAATTCAAGTATTTAGTTGTTTACTGCAAAACTAAAACTTAGAAAAATAATAACTTCCTTATACGAAGTCAGATTTGGGCGTTCTTTTTATCGAATTTCTCGGTTTAACGAATACTATGACTTTATTTTAGATTGTTATGGCTAAAAAGCACTTTATCGTAATATTTACTTTTTACGCTTCCCGGTGCTGTGCCGGTTTGTCACGAAAATTCGACAGGTCATAACTTCTTCGTTATAACTCGGATTTCGACGTTCTTTATATCTCCGGAATTCTTGTTTCGGCCACTACAACTTTCTTAAAAGATATCAGCTTTTTATAATATTTATTTTAAATGCTTATTTTTGTTATTAATTAATTAAATCATAATAATTAAGCAAATAAGCATATAATTCACATGATATTCACATAATTCCTCTTTACAACTTCAAAATGAGTTACAAAGGTTGACCTAGACTATTACAACTTTATTAAGTCTTTTAGCCCGGAATCACGGGCGTTACAATTCTCTTCCCCTTAGGATGATTCCATCCTCGGAATCACACATCAGCAAACAAATACGGGTAGCGACTCATCATGACACTCTTCGTTTCCCAGGTGAGATTTGGCCCATTCGTATGTTTCCATTGCAGAAGCACTAAATCAACCATCTTGCATCGCAACTTTTTAGTCTTACGGTCAACGATTGCCTCTGGTTCTTCGATTAACCTCTTGCTTTCATCCAATCTTAACTCAGATATTGGAATTATGTCGGAAATATCTCGTGTGAACTTCCTTAAATAACACACATGGAATGTGTTATGAATACCATCTACTTCTTCTGGTAGTTCTAGCTTGTAAGATTGATTCCCAATCCTCTGAAGAACTTTAAATGGTCCAATAAACCTTGGACTCAACTTTCCCCTTTTACCAAATCTTATAAGTCCCTTAAACTGCTTTTCTCCAGCTTCAAGCCAACAATACGGCGTACGACACTTCTATCCATACAAAGCGTGATAAGGTGCCATCTTTATGCTCGAGTGGAAACTATTGTTGTAGGAAAATTCTACTAAAGGTAAACGTTCATCCCAGTTACTTTGGAATTCCAGGGTACATGCTCTCAGCATATCTTCAAGTGTTTGTATTGTTCTTTCGTTCTGACCATCAGTTTGTGGATGGTAAGTTGTACTTAAACACAACCTGGTACCCATTTGCTCTTGTAGGGTTTTCCAAAATCGTGATGTGAAACGACTATCACGATCTGATACAATTGTTAGAGGAACACCGTGAAGTCTCACAATTTCCTTCACGTAAGCATTCGCAAGCTTATCCATAGACCATTTTTCATTGGCTGCTATGAAGTGTGCACTCTTGGTGAAACGATCCACGAGCACCCTAATCATGTCATGACCGTTCTTTGTTCTGGGTAGTTTAGTCACAAAACCCATGGTGATGTCTTCCCATTTACCCATGGGTACAGGTAAAGGTTCTAAACTGCCATATGGTTTCTGATGTTGTGCCTTAACTCTTGCACATGTCACACATTCGGCCACATACTTAGCAACATCAAGCTTCATCGTTGGCCACTAGTAATAGGGTTTTAAATCCCTGTGCATTTTCATACTGCCGGGATGAATTGAGTACATGGTCTTGTGAGCTTCTTCCATCAGAACATCTCTTACTTCTCCCGTCTTAGGTACCGAAATGCTATCTTAGAATACCTTCAACTCTTGGTTTTTTGTACCGAATACTAATGTTTTGCCCAAACATTCTTCTTTTCGGTCATTCTTCTCTAAAGCTTCTTCCTGAGCTTTCTTTATACTCTCTACAATTGTTGAGACAACATCAATTCTCAACGCTCTTGGCCTTTTCTTTTCAAGGTTGACTTTCCGACTGAGTGCATCAGCAACACCATTTGCTTTACCAGGGTGATAAAGTATCTCACAGTCGTAGTTATTGAGTAATTCCAGCCAGCGTTGTTGCCTCATATTCAGTTCCTTCTGATTAAATAAATACTGCAGACTCTTATGATCAGTGAAAAGTTTGCACTTCGTACCATAGAGGTATTGTCTCCATATTTATCTCGCTGGGTCAGAACACAACCTAACCCAACTCCAGATGCATCACTATAGACTGCAAATTCTTTAACTCCTTCGGGTAAAGAAAGAATTGGTGCTTCACATAATTTCTTCTTCAACTTCTCAAAGGCTTCCTTATGCTTTTCACTCCAAGTATGAGTAGCTCCTTTGTGGGTCAAGGATGTCAATGGAGTCGCGATTGAAGAAAAGCCTTAGATAAATCAGTGATAATATCCAACTAATTCTAGAAAGCTTCAAATCTTCATAGGATCTTCAATCATAACCTTCGAGTTGCATAATAAATCTTTATTGAGGACTCCTTCTTTTTCTTGGAATAAGTACTTTCCTTCATGTTCTAATGTGATACAATCACAGTTCAACATGTATTATTTCTAACTACCAACTTCTTTAACAATGAGTGTGATACTTCTATTGATCGCTTTGATCATCTTTCATTTCAATCTTCTGGCTTAAGTCAAATGTTACATCAAACTTGGTTCTCTGAAGCACATAATAAACTCATCGTGGTCGGACTCAATTTGATATGACCTCTAAGGTCGGAATAACAATCATCTTCTTAGTCATTACCGAAACGATGGTAACAACATACTAGAACAAGACGGAATCAAATAATAGCTTCTTGGTATCCTTGTGACTTTCCCTAATCCAAGTGCGAGTCATGTGCTACCAGTAGTATAGATCTCTACTACTATTCACACCTACTCATACTCGTCCCAAGTACTGTCTCGCAGTTCCCAAGTCCTAAAATCACAAAACAATTTAACACATACGAATGTGTCCAATTAATCATAAAATTTTCCTAGACTCTACTAGGACTTCTTTCATGCGTATCTTCAATGACCAACTCTACATGAACTTGGTTGGTGATGGAAATTCCAGATGATTGGGATAACTTCAAAAATTACACCAGCCATTCTATTCATCAGGCGACAAAATTAGGGTTTATTTTATTTCCTTGAAACGATTACACAAAGGTTCAAGTTTACCTTATACTATGCATCTCATAGGCTAAACTACTTGTTACTATTCACATTACTACTTAGTAACTTGATCTTCGGGTATCAAGTCTTGACTTCTACTTGCTAATGTTATTAATTGCTTCGTCAAGGATATCCTGAAATTCCTTTGGCGTTGATGGTGCACTTGGCCTTGTTACTTCATTGTTCTTCGAACAATTGTTAGAAATATGGCCTTCTTCTTTACATCCCTAGCACACCTGCTTGGGAATCATACACTTATTGGCGTAATGCCCTATTTCTCCACACTTGAAGCACTTCACCTTCCCATCACAATTCCTAGAGTGTTTATTTTTGCACTTCCCGCACCATTTTCCTTTATCTCTTCTTTTGCCAAACTTTGAGGATATGTTGCTCCTGTTGGGCCTTGAAGACCCCTCAAATTTCCTCTTCTTGCCAACTTCAACTTTGTTGGCAGTTGTGTCATTGATCATTTCCTAAATAGACTTAGCAACCCTAATAGTTGCCTCAAGAACATATACATGACGTACTGGCACAATAAGTTCATCCTTACTTTGTTGAATTAAACTTTTTGTGTCTTCCATCTGTTCAACTAACATCGTACGTACCATTGCCTGTACTCCAGTCATCGTGATTGGCTCAGGCTGTGGATTATCACTTCCGAACCCACTTTGAGTACTCGCCATTTCGATCTATACACCAATTGTAGGTGAATTTAGATCTTCATGTTCATTAGATGTTAAGTCTTCGAAACGTTTATATGTTACTTCCAATATCGTAGTCATACGCTTATAATCCTACACACATAAGGTTTCTAGATCCGGTCGGCAACAGACCATAGATTTGAACAATAATAGCAAACACATAACATTTAGCACATAAAAGCATTTTAGGAATCTTTCCTAAAATATACTAGTTCTCACACCTCACAATCATCGCTTAGCATTCTAAATTTAAGTCTAGAAATCCTACAAATTCCTAGTTCGCTTAAACTAATGCTCTGATACCAACTGTGACATCCCCAAATTTCACGGCCAGAAAAGACCGGTTTTGTTTATAATTTATTTCAAAATCAGAGTAACCTTTTAATAAAAGAATTGTGGAATTTTTCCCAAAACAATAACATAATAAAGATTTATCAAAAGCATTTCCTTAGAAATGTATTTCATCAAAAGACTTGGGATGTCATGTTCGATACAGTACATAAGTACAAACAGTACATTATAAACCTTACAACAGTTATTTACAACTAATGGCCTATAATCCAAAAGTCCCTCATCATCATCATAATTATGCTCTGAGTCCACTACCTGTAAAACAGAAAGCTGAGTGGGTCAGGCTTAGGAGCCTAGTGAGCATATAGGGTTTTCAACCCACAAATAATAATAAATTTATTAATTTCATCGATCAACAATAAATTTATTAATTTCATCAACCAACAATAACCCTGATTACCCATTCCTGTTATCCTCACTTTACGTCCCTAAACACCTATACAAGGGACCTAGTCTAAGGATTTTATCATCAGGATGGACACTACTGCTAAGGGGGTTCCTCAACAATAAATGTCCTAAAGGCATCCATGAGGGGGATGGAGTACATCGGTGAACACATCGTTCACAACACCTACAGGTTGCGAGCCTGCTACAGTCCACTAGACTGTCTAGAAGAGTCTGTGGTCATCATCCATACTCCGGTAGATGACTGGAACAACAACAACATGGAGGCCTCTCATCATTTTAACACACATCAACTATTTTGTCTACCCATGTTCTACCCAACATATTTGTAGATAAAATACATATACAATTTATAACTTGTATAAAACATTATATTCAACACCCATCTCAAATAAACAATCAATAAAATTACACATAACACATATTTTATAGAAAATACTTCATATCTATGTGTATGATTAAAGTGACTATACACTCACTTAATTTGATGATAATCGGACAGCAATTCGTTCCTTAAAATGATCGTTTCTGATAAAACCGGGAGTTTTATTGAGAAACCGGGCTCTACGAGAGTTGGAGCTTCAAAACCAAAAAGATAAAATTTTCCGGGTTTTCGGGCACTTTGGGACGTATTTCGGGCTTTAAAAATGATATCGGGGCTTCTGGGGAAGTCAAAATAGTCAAAATATAAGTTTAGGGTTGAAAAATGACAATTTTTCAAAAGTAATCGAGAGATCTCGCAGCCCCCCTATTTATAGGGTGCAAGGCTGAGGTCTCCGTGGCTGAGAAGCTTTCACGTAGCTGCTTGCGAGGCTTGGTGATGAAGGGAGGAGGTGGCAGCGAGGGAACGAGGTGCGTGGCAGCAGCGAGGCGAGACACGGAGGCAGCTACAAGGCTCGGTCGTGGCTCTGCGAGGTTCGGACACGCGGTGGTTTCTGATTGGCCAAGGATTCGGTCCGAGGGAATTGCAACACACGCCTGGTCCGGATTCGTCCATGCCTTCGGTGACGCAGCAGCTTCGGCCTCGATGACGTGTCCGATTACTGTTCATGCGAAAATTTCCGAATTTTGAGCCCCGAACTTCTAAAATCCATAACTTTCGCATACGAGCTCCGTTTTTGACGTTCTTTATATGCTCGCATAGCTAAGATCATGCTCTACAACTTTCGTTTAGACTTCATCGGCTAATTTTGACTTTAATTCTAATATTATTATTTTTAACAGACCGAGACACGATAATCCGTTAAAAATTCATAACTTCTTCATCCGACGTCCGTTTTCGTCAGTCTTCTTACCGTTGTACTACTATTGACGAGACCTTCGATTCTTGTTTAGTTTGTGTCGGCCAAATATCGCTCGATCATAAATTCGAGTATTTAGCTCTCTACTGCTAAGCAAAACTTAGAAATATCATAACTTCCTCATACGAAGTCAGATTTGGGCGTTCTTTTTATCGAACTTCTCGGTTTAACGAATACTACGACTTTAGTTTAGATTGCTAAGGCTAAAAAGCACTTTATTGTAATATTCACTTTTTACGCTTCCCGGTGCCGTGCCGGTTTTGTCGCGAAACTTCGACAAGTCATAACTTCTTCATTATAACTCCGATTTCGACGTTCTTTATATCTCCGGAATCCTTGTTTCGGCCACTACAACTTTCTTAGAAGATATTTGATTTTTATAATATTTATTTTAAATGCTTATTTTTATTATTAATTAATTAACTCATAATAATTAAGCGAATAAGCATATAATTCACATAATATTCACATAATTCCTCTTTACTACTTAAAAATGAGTTACACAGGTTGACCTAGACTATTACAACTTTATTAATGCTTTTAACCCAGAAAAATGGGCGTTACACCACCCTAGTCCAAGAATTATAGTCATGACAGTCCTTATAGGGCTCTGTATTATCGCTCTTTCTCCGGACAATCCACATTTTCAAAGGATAATGAAAACCCGAAGCTATAATTCCCAACCTATCACCATACGTATCTCTAAACCTTATGGCCTCGAGATCCATAACAATAATTATGGATTTGTTCCCGAGTGCATTTTTGTCGGAACTTCGCTTGAATAAGAGTTTTCCCTTCTCAGCCGCATTAGCTTGTCTGTCTCTGATAATCTCTACAACATGTGTAGCATGAGCAGGTTCTTCTTCAAAGCGGTTCTCGATCCGTGGGGTTTCAGTAGTTGGCACAGCAATAGGGGATCCTGAGAATGAAGATTAAATCTATACTCATTAGCAGAAGTCTTCTTTAAGCTTCTTCTTGAGATCAAAATAGTTGGAAGTCAAAAGATTGAAATGAGCTTGGAGCTTAGAGATCTGCTTGGTCTTTGTAGCTCTATCTTGTTGGAGATGTGAAACTTGAAGCTTCAAATTAGTATTCTCACTTAGAAGATCTTCAACTTGGATACTGAGCTAAATGTTTTTCTGATCCAACACATTTACTCTCTTTTGAAGTTCGTCGATCACAGAATCTTCATCTCTAGACTGACCTTCTCTAAAGGCAATTCCTTTGGCCTTAGAAGTAGTTGCAGGGGTTTGTTCTTGAGCCAAAAACTGAGCTAAACGTACAAAAGCCTCTTTGAGATTTGCCCGTAGGGGAGAAAACCCTGGGTGAAAAGAGTAGCCACCAGTTTCAAAAATGGTACTAGGGCCTTCACTTAACGGTTCTGCAGTTACGATAGCTGGAGTGATAGTTGGAGTAATAGGCATGCCTTGAGAAAGGCTAGAATCCAGAAGCCCGACCCTAGGATCTCTTCATCTTCTTTTGGATGGGGGTTGCACAGTCTGGTCTGTTTATTGATCATCTTGAAGTGGTTCAGATATAGGCAAAACATTGTTAAGGGGAGGAATCTCTGACACTGTCGCCGTCGGAGTTGTAGAATAAACCACTTGCTCTTGAGAAATAGGGGTTGAATCAAACACGTCTCCCTTTTCCATTGTCTTCATTGTTGGGATAGCAACATCACTGACCTTATCTAGTAGAGTATTGAGATTTACGCTTGTTAAGAAATCATCATTTCTTCCAAAACTTGCAGGAACGTCATCTTGATCAAAACCAGTAAGATCAAGGTCTTCAAATTGCTCAGCCTCATTCACATTAACAGAAGATCCCTCATTATAGTCGATTTGAATGTACGCTGATCTTAGAACATGTTCCTCGGCTACAGCCACATTAGGAGTGGCTGTCTCCTCCCCTTCTTGATCCGAGACTGTAATCACGTCTCCTTCCGAAATTATCTTTTCCGACGAGGTGTGTTCTGATGACACTTTGTCATAGGAATTATGAGACTCAGAAGCCTCATTCGGTTCAATGAAACATCCAAATTTGACCAATGGGTAGAGTCCTTGAAAAGTGACCTTTCCTTAACAGTTCTATTTGATTAGCCCAATGGTGTGTGGGCCCAAGGACTTCATGTCTAGATTATCACCCTCCTGAACCATGTTTGGGAACTGTCTGTTTATAAAGAGATGAAAGAACTTGGGATACATCAAGAAGGTATCCTTAGCAGTGGCATTGATGTTAACTAAAAATTCATCCAGTATAAACCTTGGGAAGTTGAAACCGATTCCCGTAGCAAGAGAAACTATGGCACCAGTGTTCGTCAATGAGATTTCATCAGCACCAGATCTCCTACCGGAGATGCAGGTCACAAACACACGAGCTTGAAATCTCCAGTAGGGCGGTAGAAGTTTCTTCATCATCGGTGGAGAGACACCCTCATATCCCATTTTCCTTATAATTTTATGCGCATCTTCAGTGTCGATCTTGGTAGCAAATCTTGGAAGGTCGTTGATTAGCAATACTTCTCTGATTAACTTCTCATTGATAATAACTTTGCATCCTTGCATAATAACCCCTGAATCATCTTGCTTGTTGCGATAGAACCATCATGTTCAAGAGACTTTTTGCCCCTTTGCTAACTCAACCAACTTCCAAACCCCAAGTTTTTCAAATTGATGTAGTTATTCATGCATCGCATCTACCTAGCTGGGCTCATTCAGAGCGCTTTCAACATTTTTGATCTATTTGAGAGATAAAGCAAGAGTAAAGACAGGTATTGACAACTCCACTCTGACTTCTGGTATTAACACCATCGCTCAGCTGACCAATGATGTTTTCGATCGGATGATCGCGTTGAATCCTTGAAGGTATCTCCCGGCTGATATCATTAAGAGAGACAGGAAGAGTGTGAATGTTGACACCTCCTTCATTTGTTGATTGAGCCGCACCAGACCGCTCTGCTACAAACTCATTTGAAATGTTTTCAGGAAAGAGCAGTTCCATATAGGTTAAAGAGACAGCGGAAGCATCTTTAGGCATGAAATCTCTTTCGATGGGAGTGAGTGGCGTAGTTTCAGCATCAGGAGTATCATTTTGGGCTAGAGTTTTTGGACTATCATGTTGCACAGATGACTCCCCCTCAGGCGTAGCAGAGGACTCCCCCTCAGATGGTGAAGAGGACACCATTGGTGGTCTGTAGACAACTTCTTCATCTTCATCTTTAGAAATATTGTTCAAACTAGAGACAGATCCAGATGAGCTACCCGAAGACACATTTATGAATTTGAACAACGATGTGTAATCAAACAACCAACCTGGACCCACTCTAGCATCCATCTCATTTTCCTCCAACCAACACACATTATAAGATTCCACAATCTATTTTGTCCTCTTATTGTAGACCCCATAGGCAGTGCGAGCAGCATAGCCTACGAAGTAACAATCATCGGCTTTGGCATTAAACTTCGGGTTGGTTTCTAAGTGAAGAAGGGTGCAAGGGCAGTGAACTACACAGAAACGACGAACTTAAGACCTGTGACCGTATAGAATCTCATACGGGGGCTTCATCTGAGCTTTGTTGATCAACACGTGATTATAAACGTAGCAAGCAGTGTTTATTGCCTCAGCCCAAAAGGAAATTGGTAGTTTTGAATCATACAACATCGTCCTTGCAGCGTCTTTTAAAGTTCTGTTTCTCCTCTCAGCAACACCATTTTGTTGAGGGGTATGAGCGGAGTTGTATTGACGCATAATACCCTTTTCTGTGCAAAAATGATTAAGAATAGAATTTTTGAACTCTGTTTCATTGTCGGTACGAAGCGCCTTCACCCGATGGTTAGTTTGGTTCTCAATTAACACAATGAATTTCTTAATTAGATCAACAACTCTAGCTTTGTTGGATAGAAAGAAAACCCACATAAAACAAAATAAATCATCAATCACAACCAGACAATATGAATTTTTGTTTATACTGAGAACGTTAACCGGTCCAAAAGAAATCCATATGTAGCAATTGAAGCACCTGGCTGATTCAGTTGACCTGTTTTGGTAGGTGTGGTTTTCTGTGATGCTTACCTTTTGCACATGACACACACTTTTCAAAAGTTATAAAGTCTTTGACAGGTAAACCACTGACCATTTCATTCTTTGCAAGACGATTCAAGTTCTTGGCATTAGCATGATCGAGTCTTCGGTGCCACAACATTGCAGTTTGTTCTGAGATCTTTGAAAAGAGGCACGTAACTTGTTTTGGAAGATTTATATTCATATCGATGATCTAATCATTCTCATACCTTTTAGATTTTACAAGAATCCACTCTTCAGGGATTACAAAGCTTGGCTTTAGAATCATGCATTGCTTATCAGTGAAATGCATAGAATAGCCTTTATCGCATATTTGAGATACACTCAACAAAATGTGTTTCAATTCGGGATCAAAGTTGACATTTTCGAAACTTAACACCCCATTTGTGATTGTTCCTCTTTGAGTAATCTTGCCTTTGTCTCCACCTGCAAAGGAAATATATCCCCCATTAAAGGATTAAATGTTGTTCAGTTGGGCCATATCTCCTATCATATGTCGGGAGCAGCCACTGTCAATGAACCAAGATCTGACGACATTCCCCCACAACTGTCCCTGCAAAATGTGCGGGTTCATTTAGATTTGGGAACCCAGGTCATTACTTCCCTAGGCTGTCTCGATGCCTTTTCAAATTTATCATTATTTAATACTTTCTCAGAGGACATAGATGATGGATTGGAGGCTATTTTCGGCAACCATTGATAATTAGGTTTTCTAACAGTCCCAGGTTATTTTAAAATTGGATTTTTATCAGTTTTCTTGGAGCACTTGGATTTTCTACCAGAATTGGTTGAAGACCCATTGTTGCTTCTTGACAAAACCAACCTTGGCTTGGCCATGTTCGGTTTTGGCAATCATGATTCTGAGAATGAGTTCTAGAGGACATTCTAATTAAAGTCCTTCCTCTGGATTCGTTCTCTCCTCTTGGCGTCTCAAAATGTACAAACATTCGATTGGGAAAATTCCTAGCAATATGACCACCAGTGTCGCAATTGAAACAAATATGTTTATTGTTGCTAAAACTTGTACTGCATTTCTCATATTTGTTTTCTATACCAACACCCTTGCTTTTCTCACATGAACATAAACACGAACAAAAAGTAGATTGTGAGAAAAGTGAGGCTGCATCAGATGGAGAGACTTGTGAAACTGGTGGTGTTTCAGTATTATTATCACAAACATTAGAATTGCCAACCACATCATCAAACACCTTAAAACAGTTCAAAATAGTATCAAAAGGTGCAAAAACATCACAAAAAACATTGTCACTAGCAACATTAGAAAATTAAAGTCACTATTTAAAACTAAAACTTCAAGTTCAAACTCATTTTTATTTTCAGAAACAAATCCTTCAACTTCGTGCTTTGACTGATTCAAGGATTGATCTGCAAGAGAAGTAGAAATGTTAGTACTTTCAACATTAATAAATCCTCCCGAAACAAAACCCGATGGCTTGCCGTAAACCATGGATGGTTCATTGGCAATCTCCTCTTTGGACAATGGTTGAAACCGATATGTATGACTGAAAGGAGGAGGTACTTTATTATACCCTAGACCCTTTGACTAATTACGTTTAAATTGCATGCAATGGTCTATCATATTTACAACTATCTCACTTGACACATCAAATTTTTGAAAATCAAAATCAGCAGTTTCAAATTTTCCCTTTAATGTTTCAATTTCAATCAATAATTCAGCGTCCAATCACTTTATGTAATGATAGTTCTCATATTTATTACTATAGTCCTCCTGAAGTCTTCTAAAGTTCTTTATTTTAGATTCTAGCTGGCCTTAAGAGGTTTTTGTCCTTTTCTAAGTTGGTAACCCTCATACCTAAGGTCCTCTACTTCACTATGTTGGGTTTCAATTTTCTCAAGGAGAGATTTAACATAATCACTACAAGGTTGAGAGCATGCATGTAGACTTACCTCTGTCTTGTTTGGTTCAGGAGAAGAGGATACCATCATTGCAAACTGTAGATCCATCATTTAATCTTCAGCTGCAACAACCTCAGCAGGTGCATCATCACAAACCTGAGCCAAATGAGCATTTTCAGGTCCTGATATGTTTAGGGCCTACAAGTGATCCTCCCAGTCAAAGGATTGCGTAACCATCTCATTCTCACGGTTGACTTGTGCACCAATCCGATTGTTTCCTACTGCAACTAACGTCTGATCACTGTTCAATCTTCTGTCTGGCTTTGGGGACTCACGAGCAAAATGACCTGGCTTGTGGCAGTTGAAACAACGTAGCTTTCCTTTGTTGAACCCTACCTTCTTGTCAACACTCATCCCCCAGTTGTTCTTCCCAGTCTTCTTTGCAAACTGTTTTCCCCTAAAAACAGCCATGGAAATTTGCCATGTGATGTCCATTTCTTCTACATCTTCAGGATGAATTTGTTCGAGATCGGCAAAAGACAATTGGGGCGGAAGATCTCCAGCTACAAGAGCATTATAGCAGTTAACAAGCCCTGTAGCAAGTGCAAGATTTTCATCACTCTCCTTTCCGTTTGATGAGGAAGCTACATTGGAGGAAGAACCGGCTTTAGTAGCAACAAACGAATGAGCAGGAAGTGAAGTAGCTGATGCAGTGGAAAAGAAATGAGCTTGACCTTGCTGAGCAGAAAAGAATTCAACTGCAGTAGGAGAAGTGAAATATGAAAGAGCAATGTGAGAGGAGATCCCAAGAGTTGCAGTTGAGTACGAATTCACGTGATTTATCTCTTGCTGTTTGTCATCAATATCGCCAGCCTTGATGACTGCCATCATTTCAGCAAGAGAGAGCTGGTTGAGTTCCTTAGTTTTCTTGATCACAGCTATGTTCGTGTCCCATGATTTTGGGAGATCACTCAATAGCTTCTTGTTTATTTCGGACTTGGTATAAACAATCCCGACCACAATCATTTTAGTGGTAAGAGTGGTAAACCACTGCAGCTGTTGCTCAAGAGTTTCTCCAGGAATGTAGTTGAACATATTAAACCGTTGTCGCAACATATCTTGGCGACTCTCCTTCATGTATTCATTCCCTTCATAAACCTCGATCATGGCTTCCCACAATGCCTTAGCAAAAGTGTACTCCCTAAAGCCTTGAGCAATATCAGGGGACAGGGCCATAGTCAGAGTGGCCAAAGCCCTTTCCTGTTCCTCCACCTTCTCAAAGTCCTCATCGGTGTAGTTTTCAATCGCTTTATCAACCACTTGTCCCACAACAGTGGTGGTTATTCTGATAGGGTTTTTATTATACTTCTCTAGATTTTGAAGTCCTTCATTTTGACGTACTTCTCAATCCTATACTTCCATTCCGGAAATCCTTTAGCTAACAGCAGTCTTGGAATGCGAGTGATTGTGCTAATAACAGAATCCAACTCGTGGTGGTTAGTTTGACTTACTGACTCCATTTAATATTAATTAGAAATTAAATTATTAAAAAAATTAAGTTTTAGATCAGAAAAAAGTCCACGGTCAAAGGCTAGTTTACGGACATAAACTCTGTTCACGGTCTGGAGTTTACGGTCGTAAAGTATTTCGGGTTTAGGTTTAAGGTCCAAGAATCCAAGTTTCCGGTTGTCGAAAAATCCATATTCAGGGCCTAAGAACCAGGTTTACGGTTCAAGAACAGAACTGAGATTGCGGCCGTAATCTGTGTTTACGGCCGTAATCTATGGCCGTAATCTCCCAGAAATTTGAGAAAAACCTAGTTTTCGAATTAAGCTTGAAACCCTTTGCAACAAACACCAACTTCAGTTGCAAACAATGATGAACATAGTCGAAATTTTGATTGTAGAAAGCTTTGATACCGGTTTTGCTCTGATACCAATTGTAAGGTCCTGAAATGGAACTTACGAGTGATCAAACAACAAACACAATCAATAACAATTAAGAACAATGTACAAAACAGAATATCAACAAGCTTACACACACTTTTATTCCCGAAAATGTCTGGTACAACTTTTGGAAATAGCACACAAGACTTTGACGCATTAAACAAAACAATAAACGACCTAGCAAACCCCTATTTATAACAGACCTGGGTTGGCCTTTGGGTTAACGGCCGTAAACAGGCTGACGGCCTTAAACTCTGGTCTGGCCGTAAACTGACACATATACTACCAAAAATGCATAATAAACCAAAAGACCCTATTACAGTGAAAGACTACACCAGAACATTGATTAGACCCTTCACTACCCCTCCAATGGTCAAAAGGTCCACTTACTGACTATACCCTAAATGTCAACGAAATTCAACCGTAAGGAGTACGTGGTACGTACTCGATCCCTACGTTGGGCATACTCGACCACTGTGCAGATAATGGGCTGATTTCAACCTATGCCCTGCGTACTGGGATTTATGCTCAGCTTACGTCCAAGTTTCACTATTAACTCATTTATGGTCTTAATCAGTTAAGACTTTGGCTCAAAATACAAATTTGGACCCCTTACAGCCTCCTAATCCATAAAGTCGAGGACGTTACGCCTTTGCATGGCTGTAATGATCACCATCAACCAAAACACACTAATTTCTTCACTCAAGAGCACATATCTCATGCATGGCTCACTCCTAATGTCCAAGATCATATTTTATTGATCAGGGATAATGACTTGAAAGGGTAACGAACTTTTGACTTTTGTCACATTTCGTCACTAAACTTTTTTTCGTTATCTATTTGCCATTGAATTATTGAAACTGTTCACATTTTACCGTTATGACCGGCTGTTACCGGTCATAAGGGTAAAATGTGAACAGTTTCAATAGTTTAGTGACAAATAGATAACGAAAAAAAGTTTAGTAACTAAATGTGAACAAAATCGAAAGTTCGTTTCCCTCTAAAAAGTTCAATGACTAAATGTGAACAAACTTCCTATTGTATTATGTTTTAGCAAAATTATTTATTTTTGTTTAATTGTAGCAACATTTGTTGATGAATAAATCTATGAAATAAAAAAACAAAATGTAACATCCGGATTTCCAGGTATCATAATTTAAGTATTTTTCTTTTGAGTTAAGAAAAGAGACTCGACGAGTTGACGCCTCAACTCGTCGAGTAAGGTCGCGACTGATGACTCGGATTAATGAACGGACTTGACGAGTCGGTGAGGCGACTCGACGAGTCCGCACTGTTGGCAGAAACCCTAAATCTTTGGGCCCGAACCATATTTAAAGGCACTTATGGCCTTCAATTGCGACTACCTTTCACATAAGTGAGAACCCTAGCGAGCTTGAGTGTGTAGAGTGAGAGGAAGAGCTATCTTGAGCTTTTTGGTGTAATAGATCTGGACCTTTCTAGGTCCAGAGAGCCGAGAATATGAATCTTTAGTAGAGTAAACCTTGGGTTCGAAGTTAGGAAGCATTTATGAGATTTTTATGGTATATATAGTTACTTTCATCTTATACATAGATATTAGTATTTTATTTAAATTAAGTGCTATGTGTGCATATTATTTGAATACTTGTTGTCTATGCTGGATGACCGATTTTATACATGTTTTAAAAGATTTAAACGGTATATTTATTTTATATCTACAAATATGTTGCGGATGAAACATAGGTAGATGAAATAGTTGGTGTGTGACGAAATAAAATGATGAGAGATAGGTGATGATAGAAAGGTGATGATAATTAGGTAAATAGATGATGATGAATATGTGATATAGGATGAAAGGAGATACCATAACCTTAACCACCAATTTGGTGATGTAGTCATCTACCAGAGTATAGATGGCGACCACGGACTATTCTAGACAACCCAGTGGAAACACCAGCAGGCTCATAACCTGTATATGATGAATTACGAGTTCAGACGATGTTGTAACTACGTATTCATGCGATGATACTCTAACCCCTTACTATGAATTACGAGTTCAGACAATGTTGTAACTACATATTCATGGGATGTCACAAATTTCGCATGTCAAACCAATGGTCATAATTCACATAAGTGAGAATGGTTCATTTTTTTGTAAAACCAAAATTAGATTGAAAATTTTGATTTTTTTACTTTGGAAAATGTCAAACCATTGGTTTTTTATTTCGGTTTTGGTTTTTTTTTTTTTAAATATATTTTTAGGGTTTTTTTATTTTTTTATTTTTATTTCATAGATTTCTTCATCAACAAATGTTGCTACAATTTAACAAAAAATAAAAATTTGCTAAAATATAATACAAGAGGAAGTTTGTTCACATTTGGTCATTGAACTTTTTAGAGGGAAACAAACTTTCGATTTTGTTCATATTTAGTGACTTAACTTTTTTTCGTTATCTATTTGCCATTGAACTATTGAAACTGTTCACACTCGGATTAATAACACTTCATAAACTAAATAAGGACAGATCAAGGTCTATGGACCCCCCATTTCTCATAAAGTCTCCACCTTTGGTACAAAAAACCCTAGAAATGACCTATAATGCCCAAATAAAAAATATAGAAAGCTTTGAGCTTTTTACCTCCTACTGATGCTCCAACATTTAAAAATCTTAGATCCAAGGCTTGCACTCCAACTTTAGCTTATTTAAGGACACCTTCTTCTCTTCAAAGGCACACAAGAATACTATCAAGTTCAAATACACACACAAGGTCTAGAACAAGGTATGGCACACTTAGGGCTTTGCTCTCTGGAAATGGTGGCTAAAAGTGATGCCAAAACATTTCTTATATAAGGCTCACCCCCACAATTAGTTTCCATCTAGACCTAGTACGCCCAACATACATTATGGTACGCCCAACGTACCAGGTAGATTTCACGTCAAGAACATGCTCACGAGTACGTGCAGCGTACTCTCCCTTACGCCCAGCATACTAAAAAGTCACACTTTTCTTTCAAGTACTAATTTTGACAACTTGGGGAAAGAAAAGGATCAAAGGAATATACCTGAATTTCGGGATGTTACACACGGACCAGAATTCGCATGGGAATGTGAAGATCAAATAATGCAAAAGTACCCTCACCTTTTCTCTACCTCTTAAGATGAATCTTAAATGGAATTTTGGGATGAATTTCCCTCGAATGGGGGAATGATGTCACAACTAGCATGTTAAGGCTATGAAATTTTAGCCATATGTAATTCACTTCTAGCATATATGGTAAAATTAATATTAATACAATGCAAGTGGTTTATTCAAAATAACAATTGAAGTCAAAACTCACTCGTGAAGCTAAAAACCTAATTCAATATGCTACATTCATTCAACTTCCGGTTGTAACCCTAACTTCCGTGTTCAAACCTCTTATTTGACCAAGATTACTTTATCGGGCCTAGTGGGCTAGTAACCCATCAACTTCGTTCTTTTGGGCTAAGAATCCACATTTATGCCTTAGTTGGACCCACATTCACTAAGCAATAGTATTTTGGGCTATAAAACTCTTCATTGGCCTTATTGAGCCAAAAAGTACTGACTTTGTTTATCGGTCGAAATGCCACTCATTTAACCGCATTGGGCAGAAAACTCCTTTCTTTTACAACTTTTGGGCCGTAAGCTCCTATTGGGCCCTAATGGACCGAAATCTTTCTTGTTGGGGTACATACTTTTGGTTGCTATCCAGTTCAAGCCCAATATTTATTCTTTTCTGTCTTTTCCCCTCTTATCCTCCGTTTAAAAATAATAATAATAATAAAAAGAAGAGAAAAGATGGTGATTATTAAGGTAGCACCTCACTAATAACCATCGAATAACAAGGTAATTATTTAAGATCTCTCCATGAACCCAACTTATGACCTCCATGGAAGAACCAACCTACCTTCTCTCTCGTCTCTCCTTATTCTCGGCCGAGACTACTCCCCACTTCACTCACTCCTCATTTTAACCCTTGCTTACATCTACTTTCCTCTCTAAACCTTCAACAACTCCTCCATTCTCCTTCAAGAAATTGTGAGGTGGTGTGCGTTTTAAACAAGTTTTCATCAACTTCATCCTTCTTGGTAAGTTACTTCATAATCAAGATGTTTAACTTTATTTTATATTAAGATTTTCACTCATAAACACTCATTCTCGTGATTCAAGCTTCCTAAAGCTCCCTAAGATCAAAAAAATCTTCTTAAGAAGCATTCAAGGCCGAAACCTCCTTCAATCTTCTCTTCAAAACCCAACTAACACTAAGGTGAGCTTCATACCCCCTTGTTTTCGAGTTTTACTATCTTTTAAGGGAGAATACAAGCTAGTTTTGTGGGTAATTTGAGTATTATGCATGCATGTGTGTATTTTTCATGTTATATGGTGTGAATATGTCATAAAAACTTGTTAAACAACCACAAAATTTAAAATATCTTCAAGTATTGGTGATACTTGTAAACAAACTATTAGAAGTAATTTGTAAAATGTTTGAAAAGATTGAACATGAAAAAGTTACTAGAAAATCCAAAGAATGTGCATAAAAGGACCATTCTTGACAAATAAGATAAACAATATGGGCTTTTGGAGTCATTTTCTATTTAATGGACCAAAAGTGTCATTTTTCTTAAAAATGGACTTTATTTGCATATTCACGGTTTCATGGGCTAAAAATGACATTTTTTGTATAAATGGGACTTATTTGACTATTATCGGTTTTAATGGACCTTCTTTGTAAACTTTCAGATTTAATTGGCCTAAAATGTCATTTCAATAAAAAAAATGGGCTATTATTGTCAATTTTTGGCTTAAATGAGCCAAAATATTAAATTTTGACAAACATGGGCCTATATTGAAAAATTTCGGTTATTTGGGCCAAAAAGCACACTTCTAAGAAATGTGGGCATTTTATGTCATATTTATCATTAATTGGACTAAAACATTCATTTTGATAATAAATGGGCTCTTTACGACATTTTTTAATCAAATTAGGTCTTGTTATACTCATTGCATATTTACTGAGCCTTGTATATCTCTTTACATATTTACTAGGCCTCATATAACCATTTACATGCTTATTGGGCCTTGTATACTCGTTTACATGTTTATTGGCCTTTACATTCTCATTACATGCTTATTGGGCCTTGTGTTCTCATTGCATGATATTTGGGCCTTATATGCCCATTAACTCTCTTATTAGGCCTTACGACATATTTTATACTAATTTGGTTGATAAAATTCAATATCTGACATTTTTGCTAAAAAACACCTATATATTTTTATCACTGATGCTTTGTAGTCATAATACATATTTGAAATATTATTTAAAACAGTAAATAATGTGATATATTCTTCGCGTAAATTTAGTTAAGGCTCTTGTGAGACATTACTTCATTGGTACCTACCTAGTGTACACCGTAAGTCCTGTAGTTTTAACCAGAGTCTCCTGGAGGGAGAGCAAGAGTTTTTGTATAGATCTATATGGGGTTGACACCCCCAACCTGAGTTGTTTGCTACAACTAGACTAGGTCAGTCTAGGTTGACAAATATCTTACCTTAAAAGCGATGCATGGAGAACGTGATGACAGACATATCAGTCACATAAAGCATGGTTATAACGACTTACATAGAGATTAACAACACAATAAATTTATGGAATGCACATTCTATACTCTTGATAAATTGCAACATACATTTACTATAATACTCGGGTCTTATGGTTTACAAATAGAAAATATTGGATTTTTTGGAAAATACATACTACACACTGTAGTTTTCAAATAGAAGAAAATATAGGATTTTCTAGAACTCTCTCTTTTTATACCTTGTTAAAACAAAACACACAAGCTTTAATACAAGATTTGAAACAAAACTCTCAAACCATTTTTTTTAACAGAAAATATCTGATTTTCTTTTATTAATAAAACGATACAAAGTTTTTCATACAAACATTCGTATGAACTGACCAACATTATATATGGATACATTTTGAAAATAAATTGTATTCACAGGGACACTGTAAATAGGTCGGTCATCAGGAAAAATGTGGACTTTTGTTGTGTGTTTTTGTTTATCATACATTTAATATTGTGGAATGTAACTTTTGAACAAATAGAATGATGTAAACCACGTATGTTGTATTATTGATTGTATGGTGATGATGTTGTCTATGATTCATTTATATACATTGTCATGATATTTCAAGATGAAGTCACCCGCCCCTGGACATTTCCGCCACTCAGTTCAGGGTGTGACATAGAAGAAGACCATCAAGTGCCTATTATTCTAGGAAGACCTTTCTTAAACACCTCTTGTGCCATAGTGGACATAAGAGAGTCTAAACTTACTCTCTGGGTACGAGACGATTCAGTCACATTTTAGAGTTGATCAAGCCATGAAGCATTCTAGGTTTAATGACGACATGGCCTTCTTGGTGAATGTTTTTGAAGAATTAATTAAAAAACAATTGGCATGATGGGAAGAAGATAAGGCAAGTAGATCCACCTTTATCTCAAAAGATAACTTTGATGCTAAAAAAGATGTAATGGATATAGAGAGACTGCTTGAAGAAAGCGAGCACGGAAAATTAACAAGAAATGCTAAAAACTCAACTCGGCAAGTTGAGGACCTCAACTCGGCGTGTGGGAACAAAAAAATGCGATCTTCCGGGTTAATTCTCCATAACTCGGTGAGCTCTATTGATACACTCGACATGTTCAGTGTTCATCATACAGAATTAGAGCACAAAACTTTGCCAGAACATTTGGAATATGCTTTTTTAGAAGCGGATGGTCAAAAGCTATAATTATTTCCTCTGACCTCACAGCAATTAAAAAATAAGATCTCGTGAAGGTTCTAAAGAAGAGAAAAAACGCCATTGATTGGAAAATCACCGATACTAAGAGTATTAGTCCCTCTTATTGCTCACACAATATCAAGCTTGAAGAAGGCATGAAACCGGTAGTGCAACATCAAAGGCGGTAGAACCCAAACATAAAAGAGGCGGTCAAGAAAGCAGTTTTCAAGCTCGTAGATGTGGGGATAATATACTCAATTTCCGATAGTCAATGGGTTAGTCCAATTTAAGTAGTGCCAAAGAAAGGAGGGATGAAATTCGAACAAACAAAAAGAATGATCTCATACCTACACGTACGGTAACCGATTGGCTGGTGTGCATCAATTATCACAAGCTAAATGATTCCAATTGCAAAGACCACTTCGTTCTTCCTTTTGTTGATTAAGTGCTTGAGCAATTATCTGTTCATTGCTATTATGGTTTCTTATATGGATTTTCAAGTTGTTTCTAGATTCCTATTGACCCTTATGATCGAGAGAAGACAACTATAACTTGTCCAAGTGGAACATTTGCATACCGACGCATACCTTTTGGTTTATGCAATGTATCGACTACTTTTAAATGATGCATGACGACTTCATTCTACGACATGGTGGAGAAGTTTATGGATGTGTTCATGGGTAACTTTTCTGTATTTCGCTCTTCATTTGATGATTGTCTTACAAACCTTTATTTGATGTTTGCTATGTGTAAAAAGACCAAATTAGTCCTAAATTGGGAAAAATGTAATTTCATGGTGAAGGAAGGCATTGTTTTAAGCCATAAAGTTTACAAATCAGGTATTGAGGTGGATCGAGCATAGATCGACACTATTGCCAAATTACCCCCACCAACTAATGTGAAGGGTGTTAGCAGTTGTTTAGGTTACGCGGGTTTTTACTGTTGTTTTTTTAAACATTCTTCAAAAATCACTGGACCTTTAACTTAACTACTTTTAAAAGATCTAACTTTTAATTTTTCTAAAGAATTTTTAGAAGATTTTGTGATTTTAAAAGAAAATTTATCTAATGCCTTGATCATTATTGCTCTAAATTGGAACTTGCCTTTTGAGATAATATACGATGCAAGTGAATATGCCTTAGGGGTTATGCTTGGTCAAAAGGTTGATAAAGACTTTCAACCCATCTATTATGCGAGCAAGACCATAAACCTAGCCCAAGAAAACAGCACTGCTACTGAAAAAGAATTATTGGCTATGGTTTATAGCATTAATAAGTTTTGCCCTTACCTTATACTGTCTAAAACAAATGTTGGTACTGACCATTCTGCTATGAAGTATTTGTTTGCCAAGTAGGATGTGAAACCAAGACTGGTCATATGCGTGATTTTACTTCAAGAATTTGACACCGAGATCTAGGACAAGAAAAGGATGGAGAACATAGCAGCTAACCACTTATCCTTATTGGAAAATATAGAGAGGGACAAGATGGATAACATCGGCACTAAGGATATCCTTCTAGAGGAATAATTGGTGATGATAGTGTTGTATTAGATGTCTAAGCCCATAACTATTACTGGTATGTACTTCACCCGAAAGTAGCATGGTCTATTTTGGTTGCATGGCATCGAAACAATTGGATAGACTAAATGACAAAAAGGATACTTACGATTTATATTAATCTACTATATGTTCTAATATACTTAAATATGAAATCATATTATTTAATTAGTATTGATCAAGAATTTAATTTAGAATTAAGTTAGTTATAAAAAAAGGAACTAACTAAATATGGACCCTTATATATATATATATATATATATATATATATATATATATATATATATATATATATATATATATAGGATGGGCCAAGTTCAGTTAGGTTGGGCTAAGCTTGCATGGATAGTCCACTGAGCTTTTAACCTATGGATACTATGGAAATGAAAGGTCATAGGTATTAGGGTTTACATGAATGTAACCCTAATCCTCCACACTATATAAAGAGATCTATGGTTCATGAAATAGGTGCTAAGTGCTAGGCACTACAGTGTGTGTACACAAAGAGGGCAAACCGATTTTTTGAGTGTGAACCTAAGTATCCTTATTCTCTAGTTATTCTAATTTTTTTGGTGTTGTGTGATTCCATTTGAGGTGAAACACTTTGGGCACTAAGCTTTTAAAGATTAAAGACTTCAAGCTCCATCAAAAGGTATGTCATTCTACTAAATTCTTGTATTAAATATACTTCATATTATGCTAGTTAACATGAAACCTTGGAATATAGAATATTTGCATGTATAATAGAGAAAACATTGATCCAAGGTTTATAGGGTTGCATGTACACCAAATGAGTGTTAGAATGCTCAAAACCCATCAGTAGTATCAGATCCTAGGCTTATCTTGATCTATACTTGATGGAAATGGCTGAAAATCAAAGTTTTTATGTTGTCTCGACAGCTGACTCGATGATTCCAGTAAGGGACTCGACGAGTCCATTCCTAAATTCATCCAACTCATGAAGTTGGTTCATGCACTCAATGAGTTGGACCCCCTGATAGCATATATTCGAGTTTCAATGATGGAATTGGTCTAGAATCATTACCTTGAACTGTTTTGGACTTATGAATTCTGTTTTGAGGTGGTAGTGATTATGGTAAACCAATTTCAACGTTATTATCAAATTTTCATGTTTTATATGTGCTTATCTAATTCTTGAATTTGTTGATATGATTTTTCATACACTTATGAGTTTTTGTAGATCATAGGAATTATTTCCAAAATTGTTTGTTAGTTAATTCTTGATCTAAATGTTTTGATGGAGTGAATAATTTGTCCTCAAGTTATGGATTACCAAAAGTCATTTCTTTCAAAAGATCCATTAAAATTCATCGGTAGCAAAATTGAAGAGTCTTTTTCATCATAAATTGTTTTATGAACTCCATAACATGTCCTTAAGTTACGGATGTTCAATAGTCTCTTCATTAAAGTTTTTAAAACCTTAATTAAACTCATAAGTTATGAAAATCCAAAGGTGTTCAAAACATGCCCTCAAGTTTTGGAATTTGTAAAGTTCCACACACACTTTAATTCCAAACCCTTAGAATTTTAAAAGTTAAAATTCAACCCTTATACTTTATAGTATTATAAGTAAATAATATATATATATATATATATATATATATATATATATGTATGTATAAGAGCAAGTCAGTCTTACTGTTAGTAGGCCTCATTCACAATGCCGGTTCATAAGGTGGCTATAAGGTTACTGCCTATATAATGACAGTTTAATGGGTGTCCACTTTCACCCACCTCTTCCTTGAATGGTGGAGGGTTGTTAGCTGAACAGGTAGGAAAAGGTCTATAATTATCCCTTCAATGTATGGCAAAATGAATGAGAAGAATTAAATTAGCCAGAAAGATAAAAGTTTCTCAAATCTGAAAAGATAGGAGGGTATTTAGTATCATGTTTTATGATCATCTTAATGTTTATGAAACCATATAAAATTAAACCACTAGGGACATATTAGTGCATTCTTATAGCTAAGAAGAGGAGTCATGAATTGTTGAAATGGTTAAATAATGAAGATGATTCATATTTCGTTCCAAAACAAGTCTTAGAGTCATACTCCAAGATTGTAACTTGAGTGACACATCTTAAAGAAGGTTTATAACACTTGTCAAATGTAATAGTAAAATGTGTTCTATTCTTTTACATTTCAAATTGGTAAGCTGTGATGTTTTCGATAAAACAAAGACCAACTAAGGCCAACTGTCTGAAGTATGTGTCTTGATAAGAATCTTTTGTATCTCTTGATTATTTGTTTTGTCAAGGCATGGTAATTGACAATAAAGTCTTATGTGTAAAGGGGACAGTGGGAGTATAAATGATCCAGAAATATTTTCAAGAACTAATCAAGAATAAAATCAGTATTTCATCACTAGCACAAGACTCGAGGTTTATAACCTATAGTGTTGACATATTCTTATTTCTGTGCCCATTCCAATTAAAGTTGGCTATGCATCTCAGTTCTAGAAGTTCTAAGTTGTTTTCATAACTACTTGGAAGGAATGGAAAGCCGTTGTGCTGGCAGGTGGCAATAAGTTAAGGTTGCATAAGTTCGGTCCATATGAGTTTGGATTTTACACTAACCTTGTCTTGTGATTATGGTTTCTGAAAAATTCGCATGGATAGAAACACATACACCATAAAATCAAAGTGTCATAAGGTTTCTCTCTGATTCAAAAAAATGATGGTGAGGAAACGCTTTCACTAAGTGGTTTTAAGTAGATAGAAATTGTCATATTTTCATTCCTAAAGTTGTTAGTGGAGCGAGTGTGGTTAATCGCACACTAACATGGAATTGTGAGAAGTGGAAAAGGTCTAAACAGTTGAGACTATGATTACGACATCCATTTTCATAATTCTAAAATTGTTTAGACTCACATGTGAGCTATCTATGAAAAGGTGTAAAAAAGTCTTATCAAAGCATCTCATATCAAAAATATGAAGTTTGGTAAGAAAGCCAATAAAGTATTAGTTTCTAGAAGTAGAGCTGATTTTTGGATACATGTCAAAGCTAGTGGGAGCATAAGTGTTATGCTAATAATCATCATGTTACTGGGAGCACGATAATTATGATAAGTGTTGCAAGTTAGCAATGTTAATTTTAGAAAACAAAAGTTTCAATTACGAAAAGTTGTTTTGCTATAATTAAGAGAGAGGAAATTATACTTAATTTCAATTCTAAAAGCTTAGATTGAGGTTGTAATCATCTTTAGTCAAGCATATATATTTGAATTTTATGTTGGAATGGTTCAACATTAGGAAATTCATTATATACTACGTTCTCAAAAGTCGATTTTGATTCCGGAATCCCTCTTCATAGTCGAATTATGATAACATGGAAAATAAAAAAATATTGTCGCAAAAGACTTGTCTAGGATCATGTCTTTATGTGAGACATCATGAATCATGTCCCATATGCTTCGGGTATAGGATCGATTACATGTGCTATAATATTTATCCTTTCTAAATTTTCCAAATGACTAGGGCATTAAGTGGGGAAAATCTAGAATTGGATATGACTAAAATTATTAAGCAATTATCGAGGACAATCTAAGGTTTTCCAAAGATTGGTTGCTCCTACAAAGTTGGAAGAATAGTGTAATTTTTTTAAAGAGCATATTGACATATTCTGAAAAGAGGCAACTCTTGTTCAAAAGTGATAGTCAAAATGGGAATATAGAGATGTCTCCATAGGTGGAAGTTATTTAATCTGTGTAAGATCAAAAAACTTAATGCAAGAGGGATATTCAAAGAAATGTACATTGAATATGAGATTTCGCCATGGTATTGCAATCCATTGGAATACTCTGTAATGTCTGTTGACAAGTCTTTGTGACTTTGTGCATAATCATTTAGGCATCGAAAAGGTATGACATTTGTTCACTCGTAGATCTATAGATCACACTGTAGCTAGCAGTGAGGTGTTGTGGTATGGTCAATCACGTATAGATCTATACATAAACTAACACTCTCCCTCCAGGAGACTCTGGTTACAAGAACGTGACACAGCAAGTGTATTGTTGTTCCATGAAATAGTATCTCACATTATTTTTATCTATTTCTAGTTATAGTGTAAATGTTCCCTTTGTAAATGAATATGTTCCTATGTGTAAATGTATATGTTCTTTCCTGTTCTTGTATATGTACATGTATATGTATCTGTGCTTTCCTATTCTTGTATATGTATATGTATAAGTTTTTTCCTGTTCTAGTATATGTATATGAATTTGTTCTCTAAACTATACCTATTATAGTTTACTAGTATGTTTTTTTTGTATCTAATTTGTAAAAAAGACTCAATTGCTCAGCTTGAACAACTGAGTTAAGTATAACTTTAAAGGTAAGATTTAATATTCTTATACGTATTTAGCATGTATAACTATGAGGTAATCGATAGTCGGACTAGTTTATCCTACCCTAAGCCCACAACCAAACAAGGAACATGAGTCAGTGTTATTAACAATAGTCTCAAGTTCATTAAATCATACTTATACACTAATACACAAATGAATATGGTTTTGAAAGTAAAGGAGTTTGAAAAAAGTTTAAAATCAGGTTCAAAAGGTTTTTAAAACAAAGTCTAACAATGTTGTAAAGGTAGTTTGAAAATTTGTTTGAAAACGATTTAAAACAAGATGATTAGTAAGAATATAAATGCTTATACTAACATAATTTCAGTTGTGTTCAACTTGTATCCCTCCCCCTATAAGCATTTAAAATAGTTAAAAGGTTGATTGCAGGGGTATGAAGTCACCTGATTGTGAGTGATCTAGAAAGTAGGATAAATATTGTATGCTTGAGTTCACAATTGACGTTCTAAAGCACAGTTGGATCCTATAAGGCATATATTCACATATATGTGTATACAATTAGTGTTTATAATTACTAACTAGCATAGGGAACTACCTAAAGTTGTAGGAAACATCCTAAAGGAAGTGTTAAATCCATAAATGGATGTTTGAAAAAGGATCATGTCCACCCAAGGATGGGTTTACAACCCTAATGGGTTCACGACCTCATGAGGTGTTTATGGTCCATATGAATCTATAAAGGGTTCACAACCCATACGAAGGGTTAACAGTCGTGATCCCTTCAAGTTCATGAAGGTGGTGATGAATCATGAAGAGTCAAGGCTAGGATCTAATAATCTTTCAAGTATAACAAGTTTAAGGTTAAAACACTTATGTTTTTGGAGCTTTGGAAGGTTCAGGGTTAAAGCTAGTTAAGAGAGAATCGGAGTGATCACAGTTGGGAGGAGGAGAAATGAGTAGAAAATGAGCATCATATATATATATATATATATATATATATATATATATATATATATATATATATATACATACATATATATATATATATATATATATATATATATATATATCGGAGGTGGTTCACGGTTGTGAACCTAGTTTGCGGCGGTGAACACCTTGTGAGTTGTTTTCTGGTTCGAATTAATCCTCCCGATCACAAGCTAACTCATCCTAGCATCCATTCATACTTTACACTAGGCTCAAACACTTTCAATCAGAACCTTAATATGAGTAAAAGATAACAGAAACATGTCTGACACTTGATTGATTTGATTACCTTTCATGAATGAAATTTTTTGTTGTCACATTATGACCATGGAAGCCCAATGCAACTTTATATGAAAGAACATAGCCTTTTTAGCTCTAAAAGACCATGTATGGAAGGAAAGCTCAGAACTTTACGTTACCAACAGATGATATCTGCCTAGATCTAGTGTATTGTGCCTTGGTTTAGGAAGTTATGGTCTATGGATCAAGAATTATGCCTTAAAGTAGTTACAGTTTGGGTTAAACCCATTAAGAAGGACTAAGGACGGGTAAAATTGGAAACATTACCCTTAAGAATGGATTTCCAGTATGTAGAGGAGGTTTGGAATATAGATCTGAAAGGTAGGAGCTTAATCCTTTAGGATGGCTCATTCAGAAAAGGGAACTTGACGAGTCCAGAGAAGGACCCAACAAGTTGAAGTGGGTTGCCTCGATGATCATGATAGAAAGAACTAGACGAGTCTGTGAGGGACTCGACGAGTTGAATCAGTCAACCATGGGTTATGCATTATAGTGACTCGTCGAATTGAGAGATAACTCAACGAGTTGGGTTGACTGGGAGTTGACCTTGACTTTAACTTTAACCAGGACGCTGACTTTGACCAGGGGTAAAACAATCATTTTACCACAAGGAGGATTATCAAAATTTTTACTCAGTATTATTATGATTTGATAGTTGGGGAGATGTGGCAGTAGTTATCAGATATTCCTCACTGCGAGATTTCAGACATATTTGTGAGGTGAGTTTTCCCCTAGTAGAACGGGTCGAAGGCACTAAGGCTGCCCCCGTATATGTTATGTGTATGACTAGTAGCTGAGTGTGGGCGGGGTCCATATCTCCTAGTTAGTAGAGTGTGGGCAAGGCCAATATCTCACAGCATTATTTATGCATGGATATATAAATGATTGTTTGATAGTTGTAGATGTACTTGTCGTATGTGTGATACTTGTATATATGTTAGTAGTTGAGTGTGGGTGGGGCCCATATCTTATACTAGTCGATTGTGGGCGGAGCCAGTATCTCATAGTCTCTGAGTGTGGATGGGGCACGTATCTCATAGTTAGTGGAGTGTGGGTGGGGCACGTATCTCCCAGTCAGTAGAGTGTGGGTAGGGCCAGTATCTCCATGAGTGTGGATGGGGCTCGTATCTCCTAGTTGCATGTATATGTGTATGGGATATGCTAGTTTGGGAGACACTGTAACATTCAGAATCCCATGTATATTATTTAATATATATTTTTTTGAATTATGAGAAGGAACTCGGCGAGTTGATGCGTAGAATCGCGGAGTAGGGTCGTGATTGTTCATCCGGATTCACTTTGGACTCGGCGAGTCCATGCTGTTTATTGAAACCCTAAATCCTTCGAGGTTGGAGCCTATTAAAGGCTACTCTTAGCCTCCCACTGCGGCCACCAGTCCCTTGAGAGCTCCCTTAGTGATCTATATCGCTTAGAAGGAAGGAGCAGCCTTTATTTATCTTTGTTTCCTTGGTTTGGCAAAAAGGAGGTGATCAAGAGCAAGAGGAGGCTGAAGGAGGTGTGGTTCAAGTGGTTTCAGAGTCCAGAGATTCCAACTTGAGGTATTCATTCCACTTTTCTTCAGTTTTGGTATTGAGCCTAGATATTAGGGTTTTCTAACCCTTTTTGAGGATGTTTATGTGGAGCAATTGGTCCCTTATCGAGTCTATGTGTTGGATTTGGACTCAAAGAGGTTCAGAGACTTTAATCCAGTATGCTTTATAGGTCCTTGACGGGTGATTGAACTTAGGTTGCCATTTATGGGACCAAATCTCCATTTGATGCCATTATGTATGTTTATAAGCATCAAGTTTTGAGCTTTACGTGATTATATTGATTGGAAAGGTCAGATCTATGGAATGGAGGAACAGATCTGACCTCAGGAGGTCAAAAGAATCTGTGCATGGCATGTACTCACCGAGTTGTTCTTGGGACTCGGCGAGTTGAGTCAAGGTAGCCCCGCGATTCATGCCTGGGGACTCGTCGACTAAAGGGAAGGACTTGATATGTTAATTGGACTAAGGAGTTGAGTGGAGACAGGTGGACTTGCCGAGTTGCCCAAGTGCACTCGTCGAGTCGGGTCAAAGTTGACCGCTGATTTTGGTCCGCTTTTAGGGTTTGGTCAGCAGCGAGGCCTGTGAGTCAAAAGAGGGGTAAAATGGTCCTTTACCCTTCTGAGGATGTTAAGAAAAGTTAGAGTAAAGTCATATTTAAGGGAATATTTGCCTTATGTGTTTAGGCGGAGGCTAGATCGGATTTCCCACCGAGTCATTAAGTTACTGAGATATCTGAGGTGAGTCTTCTCACTAGACTGTACTCGGAAGAGTATTTATGTGTGGCCGGAAGGTCGGAAATGTTATGAGAAGTAGGCATTGTATGTGATTAAGTTAAATGTTTGTATGCGCTATGTATGCTTTGTTTGATGTGGGCTGGAAGGCGTTATGTTATGTGCCGGAAGGCAATGTGATGAGGACCGGAAGGTCGACGCTGGTAGGACCGGAAGGTTTACTGGGTTGGGAAGGAAGCCCCCTGAGACACATCGACCGGAAGGTCAGGGCCTGGAAGGGCGTATGTGTGTGAAAGTAGTATTTTGGGGAACTCACTAAGCATTTATGCTTACAGTTGTTGTGTTATGTGTTTCAGGTACTAGCGAGGACCGTGGGAAGGCGTCGGCGTGATCTGTACACATTAGCGGAGGATTTATTTTATGATCTTGGGATTTATTTGTTTTGTATGATGATATGATATATTGGATTTTTATGACTTGATTTGGAGGAAAACATGTTTAAGAAATGAAAATTTTGTTTTGAAAATTTACGTTGTTACAAGTTGGTATCAGAGCCTTGGTTTGAGGGATTCGGGTGCACCTTCGGGCGTAACTGAACTCAAATCGAGGATTTGAGAAAAAAAAATCAATAATAAAAGCATGAAATTTTATAAGAGACTTTGTGATAACCAAAGAAGAAGCGTTGTGTACGGTCAGCCAGCGCCTGAACGGTAACATTCCCAAAATACCCTTATAATATGTATTATGAGATATGTTATGATAGGTTATGCATGCTAGAGTAGACTAGGTATTCATACTAGGACTAGAGTTGTCTGATTTGTGATGCCTTAGTCTAGGGAATCCTGCTGCTATGAGATGTCTTGAGAGCGAGTAGGTAGCCAATGCATAGCAAGAATAGAGTACACGGGATCCGGGGTCCAAGGAGGAGGGCTTGGGGTTAATACTGATGCGGTGTATTCAATACTATAGGGCCCGTACTACTGAAGACACCGGATCAGTGGGCAACCCAAGTAAGAATCCTTTGGCAATCGGAGGTCGAGTAGGGTTGCGTTACCGAGTGCGAGTATGCTCGATGGAGTCTCTGATATTTTTGTGTTGTGTTTCAGAGAGGCATTATGGTTGGGACACGACAAAGACATGGGACGAGCGGTGTGAGTGACGAGGAGATGCGTCAGATGATCCACGATGAGGTGGCTGCGGCGATTTGGGCCGAGATTCCGGAGATGTTTGGGTCTATTAAGACCACGCTGTTGGAGACTTTCGATGAGCATTATGCCGTGGTGACTGAGGCCGCAGCCGCTGCAGCTACGACAGCTATGGCTGCTGCCACACCTCAGGGAGGTGACTTGTTGCTATTCCGGGAGGTCAGCAACACGAAGCGACCCGAGTTTGATGGGACGCAGGATCCAATCACTGCGATGAGATGGATTGCTGACATTAAGGGATGCTCCTATACGTGTTGATGTCCGAAGCATATGAGGGTACGGTTCGCTTTGAACCAGCTCCGCCTAGGGGCGAAGGATTGATGGAAGTTCGTGATGGTGAACTTCACTCTTGCAGAGATTTCAGCAGTGACATGGGAGAGATTCACTACCATGTTCAGAGACGAGTATATTCCCCAAGTGGAGAAGGAACGGTTGATTCAGGAGTTCTTGACCCTCAAGCAGGGTAATGATTCAGTTGATGTGGTCACCCGGAAGTTTCATGAGAGGGCGATGTTCTGCCCTGAGTAGGTGTCTACTGAGTAGGCACGGATGAGCCGATATTTGGGTATTCTGAAGAGGGACATTCAGGAGTTCGTATCAAACTCGAAATACCGAACATTTACTGAGCTCCAGGAAAATGCCCGGAAGAGGGAGATCGAGTTGGAGACTCGGGCCAAGGAGGAGGCCGAGTCTCAGCGGGTGGATTAGCGGCCGGCTCAGTCTCAGCCGGCAACCTAGCGGACCAAGTCCACCGATTCGAGGATGGGAGGTCAGAAGGGCCGCACTTGTGGAAAGTGCGGTAAGGGTTATGAGGGGGTGTGTCGATCGGGTGCTTGCTACAAATGTGACAAGGAGGAACACATCGCCAGGGATTGCCCAAAGGATATATGGTTTGCTTTCATTGCAACCAGACCGGCCATCGGAAGGCCAAGTGTCCTCAGCTTCACCAGGGATCTGCACTTGCTGTTAGGGTTACCAAGATTCGACCGGCGAAGGCGGAGGCTCCGAAGGCTCGTGGGAGAGCTTTTCAGTTGACTGCGGAAGAGGCCCGCGCAGCGCCCTATTTTGTGGCTGGTATGTATTGTTTCGTGTATTTACTTTCATGTTGAGATATTGTGCTTATATTATGATATGCATAGGTACTTTTCTTGTAAATTCTGTACCTGCCTTGGTATTATTTGACTCGGGTGTGAGTCGGTCTTTTGTATCTTTGGCCTTTAGTCAGCACATCAGTATTGATCGGGAGGTGATGAGTCAACCCCTAAGGGTTTCCATAGCTGATGAGAAAGCGGTATATGCCACCGAGGTGATTCGAGGATGCGTACTCGAGATTTTCGGTGTCAAGTTCCCTATAGACCTAGTTCCTATCGCGATGGGAGATGTTTGTGTCATCGTGGGCATGGACTGGTTGAGTAAGTTTGGAGTGGTCATTGACTCCGAGAGATAGCTGGTGACCATACGAGACCCTAGTGGGGGAGTGCTTACTGTGTATGGCAATGGGACCCGTTGTGGGTCAGTGTTTTGTTCGGCTGCCAGGGCGATACAGAATTTACAGCAGGGCTGCAGTGGATTCATAACCTATGTGATGGACACACGAGTGGCCGCAGGGACGCCAAGTTCCGTCGACGAGGTACCGGTAGTGTGCGAGTTTCCGGATGTGTTTCCTGAGGAGCTGTCGGGCGTGCCTCCGGAAAGGAAAGTGGAGTTCCGTATCGATCTAGTTCCGGGAGCAGCACCTATTGCCAAGGCGCCTTATCGCCTCGCTCCACCAGAGATGCAGGAGTTATCCTCGCAGCTTTAGGATTTGTTGGAAAAGGGGTTTATTCGACCGAGTATCTCACCTTTGGGAGCGTCGATTCTTTTTGTCAAGAAGAAGGATGGTTCACACCGAATGTGCATTGATTACCGGGAGTTGAACAAGTTGACGGTCAAGAATCAGTATGCGTTACCTAGGATCAATGGTCTGTTCGATCAATTGCAGGGGGCATCTTGGTTCTCCAAGATAGACTTGAGGTCGGGTTATCATCAGATGAGGGTTCGGGATGAAGATATCCAGAAGACTGCATTTAGAACTCGTTATGGACATTACGAGTTTGTGGTGATGCCTTTTGGGCTCAACAATGCCCCAGCTGCGTTCATGGATCTCATGAATAGGGTGTGTAGGCCGATGTTGGATCGGTCGGTGATCGTATTCATTGATGATATTTTGGTATATTCGAGGTCTAGAGAGCAGCATGAGGAGCATTTGAGGGAAATCCTTTGAGTTCTGAGATTGGAGAGGCTGTATGCCAAATTCTCCAAGTGCGATTTCTAGTTACGAGAGGTCCAGTTCCTAGGGCATCTTGTTAATTAGGAAGGGATATTGGTCGATCCAGCCAAAATCGAGGCGGTGATGAGATGGGAGGTGCCGAGATCTTCCACTGAGATCAGGAGTTTTCTGGGATTGGCCGGCTATTATCGGAGGTTTATTAGGGATTTCTCCAAGATCATTGTGCCGCTTACCAAGATGACCCGGAAGGGTGTTGCATTTTCTTGGGGTCCGGAGATGCAGTCCTCATTTAAGACACTTCGGCAGAAGTTGTGCGAAGCCCCAATGCTCGCACTCCCGAAAAGGATGGACGATTTTGTGGTATATTGTGAGGGTTAGGGGAAGTGATTATGTAGAGGGGGCACGTTATAGCATATGCGTCGAGGTAGCTGAAGCCTCATGAGTCGAGATATCCCACCCACGATTTGGAGCTGGGGGCTGTGGTGTTTGCCCTCAAGATCTGGCGGCACTATCTGTATGGGGTTCAGTGTACCATATACACAAGAGTCTGAAGTACTTGATGGATCAGCCAAACCTGAATATACGCCAGATGAGATGGTTGGATGTGGTGAAGGATTATGATTGTGAGATCTTGTACCACCCGGGCAACGCTAATGTCGTAGCCGGTGCTTTGATCCGTAGGATGGAGAGCGCCCCGATTCGAGATGTTTGTATGAGGTTGACAGTGATGACTCTGGTATTGGACACCATCTGAGGGGCCCAGGCTGAGGCTGCAAGATCAGAAAACCGAAAGAGGGAGCGGGTTGTCGGGCAGGTATCGGAGTTCGTTACCGATAGTCGGGGACTTCTGACATTTAAGGGACGGATTTGGGTACCGTTTGTGGGCGGAACGCGTATCATTTTGATGGAAGAAGCACATCGATCGAAGTTCTCGATCCATCCGGGGGCTACTAAGATGTATTTGGATCTGAAGAAGGAGTATTGGTGGCCTTGTATGAAGAGGGATGTTGCATGGTTTGTCGAGAGGTGCCTAAATTGTCGCCAGGTTAAGGCCGAGCACCAGCATCCGCATGGTAAGTTACAGCCTCTGGAGATTCCTGAATGGAAGTGGGAACAGATTACCATAGATTTTATCACCAAATTGCCAAGGACTGCGATAGGGGTCGATGCAATTTGGGTGATTGTGGATAGATTGACGAAGAGCGCTTATTTTCTTGCTATCAGTGAGAGCTCTTCTGCGGAGAGGTTGGCAGAATTATATGTGAGGGAGTTGGTATCGCGGCACGGGGTCCTGATATCGATTGTTTCAGATCGGGACGTACGATTTACTTCAAGATTTTGGAAGAAGTTTCATGAGGAGTTGGGAATGAGACTACATTTTAGTACCACATACCACCCACAGACGGACGGGCGGAGTGAGCGGACAATTCAGACGCTCAAGGATATGCTTCGAGCTTATGTTTTGGATTTTGGAGGGATCTGGGACACCTATCTACCCTTGGCTGAGTTTTCGTACAACAACAACCATCACTCGAGGATTAGTATGCCACCCTTTGAGATGTTGTATGGGAGGAGGTGTCGGACCCCCATCTGCTGGGGAGAGGTGGGGAAACGGGTAATGGGTAGTACGGAGATTGTGTTTCAGACGACAGAGTAGATACAGCAGGTCAGGCAGAGATTGTTGACCGCTCAGAGTCGCCAGAAGAGTTATGCGGACAGGCGCCGGTCCGAGCTCGAGTTTCAGGTTGGCTAGCTTGTACTCTTAAAGGTCTCTCCTTGGAAAGGAGTGATCCGATTTAGGAAATAGGGCAAGTTGGGGCCTCGATATATTGGACCTTTCAGGGTAATCGCGAGAGTAGGCGGGGTAGCCTACCGTTTGGATCTACCTGCGGAGCTGCGTCAGATTCACGACACCTTTCATGTGTCGCAGTTGAGGAAGTGTATTACTGACGAGTCGGCAGTAGTACCATTGGAGGACATTCAGGTGGATGCAGGCCTGAACTATGTGGAGAGACCAATGGTAATTAGGGATCAAAAGATCAAGGTTCTAAGGAACAAGGAAGTGCCTTTGGTGCAAGTGCAGTGGCAGCACAGGAAGGGGTCAGAGCTGAATTGGGAGCCAGAGCACGAGATGCGGGAGCAGCATCCGGAATTGTTTGTAGAATGCGACTTCGAGGGCGAAGTCTGATTCTAGTGGGGGAGAATTGTATCATCCGGAATCCCAGGTATATTATTTAATATATATATTTTTTTTAATATGAGAAGGAACTCGGCGAGTTGATGCGTAGACTCGCCGAGTAGGATCGTGATTATTCATCTAGATTCACTTTGGACTCGGCGAGTCCACGCTGTTTAATGAAACCCTAAATCCTCCGGGGTTGGAGCCTATTTAAGGGTACTCTTAGCCTCCCATTGCGGCTACCAGTCCCTTGAGAGCTCCCTTAGTGATGTATATCGTTTTGAAGGAAGGAGAAGCCTTTATTGATCTTTCTTTCCTTGATTTGGAAAAAAGGAAGTGATCAAGAGCAAGAGGAGGCTGAAGCAGGTGTGGTTCAAGTGGTTTTAGAGTCCAGAGATTCCAACTTGAGGTATTCAATCGACTTTTCTTCAGTTTTGGTATTCAACCTAGAGATTAGGGTTTTCTAACCCTTTTTGAGGATGTTTATGTGGAGAAATTGGTCCCTTATCGAGTCTATGCTTTGGATCTGGACTCAAAGAGGTTCAGAGACTTCAATCCAGTATGCTTTATGGGTCCTTGAGGGGTGATTGAACTTAGGTTGCCATTTATGGGACCAAATCTCCATTTGATGCCATTATGTATGTTTATAACCATCAAGTTTCGAGCTTTACGTGATTATATTGATTGGAAAGGTCAGATCTATGGAATGGAGGAACAGATCTGACCTCAGGAGGTCAAAATAATCTGTGCATGGGATGTACTCGCAGAGTTGTTCTTGGGACTCGGCGAGTTGAGTCAAGGTAGCCCTGCGATTCATGCCTAGGGACTCATCGAGTAAAGGGAAGGACTCAACGTCTTAAGTGGACTAAGGAGTTGAGTGGAGACAGGTGGACTCGCCGAGTTGCCTAAGTGCATTGGCCGAGTCGGTTCAAAGTTGACCGTTGACTTTGGTCGGCTTTTAGGGTTTGGTCAGCAGCGAGGCCTTTGAGTCAAACGAGGGGTAAAATGGTCCTTTACCCTTCTGAGAATGTTAAGAAAAGTTAGAGTACGGTCATATTTATGGGAATATTTTCCTTATGTGTTTAGGCAGAGGCTAGATCGCATTTCCCACCAAGTCAGTAAGTTACCGAGATATCTAAGGTGAGTCTTCTCACTATACTGTACTTGGAAGAGTATTTATGTGTGACCGGAAGGTCGGAAATGTTATGAGAAGTAGGCATTGTATGTGATTAAGTTAACTGTTTGTATGCGCTATGTATGATATGTTTGATGTGGGCCGGAAGGGGTTATGTTATGGGCCGGAAGGCATTATGATGAGGACCGGAAGGTCGATGCTCGTAGGACCGGAAGGTTTACCGGGTTGGGAAGGAAGTCCCCTGAGACACATGGACCGGAAGGTCTGGGCCTGGAAGGGCGTATGTGTGTGAAAGTAGTATTTTGGGGAACTCACTAAGCATTTATGCTTACAGTTGTTGTGTTATGTGTTTCAGGTACTAGCGAGGACCGTGGGAAGGCGCCGGCGTGATCTGTACACACTGGCGGAGGATTTATTTTATGATCTTGGGATTTAAATGTTTTGTATGAAGATATGATATATTGGATTTTTATGACTTGATTTGGAGGAAAACATGTTTAAGAAATGAAAATTTTGTTTTGAAAATTTACGTTGTTACAGACACACTAATATTTGTACTTACAATTTTAGTTTTTGGTTTCTAGTACTTCCGGTAGCAAAGGGAAGAGCTCGGGATGACTACATGCCACAATACCACAACTTTTAGCCTGGTATATTTACTCTGATATTTGATATTAGATTCTTATGATTAAGAGTTGTTATGACATTTAAGATACATGAGTTATGATTTTTACATGATATTGATATTTATGGTTTCATTAATGATTTAAAAACGAAATTTTTGGACAGTATTTTTGTTATATTTCATATTAAGTTGTATGAACATCTACTTGATTACTTGAATCTTACGATTTTGTGAAAACAAGATTGTATACTTGGTGTTGTGATTATAACCTAGTTTTAATTAGAGAATCAGTAAATTAATATGTGACCATGTCTGATGACCAACCACGTACGAGTTAATTGAACCAACCAATTTGATTAACTATATTTACAAGTCTTACTTGATTCGAATTGAACACTAGTCAACTCTTTAACTTAATCACTTGATCACTGCTTGAATTGATTTGTTTGCTAAATGATTGGTAAAAGTGAACATGAACCTAATAATATTAGAAATCGATAACTAATGATATATTAATCCATTGCACTTGCCACGGAATTAACCATAGGAATATGTCAATAAAACCCTAAACGGAAGTCGCTTTAATCTTATTGAATCTAGTTGTCTTTTGTTTCTCCTTTAGTTGTTAATTGTTTTTTTGCTAAAGTATTCAAGTTATTTCTTAAATTTGTAATCTTGCAAAACTAGAGAAAAACCCCTTTTAATAATTGTTTTATTTAGATAATATTTGTAATATTTTAATTATTTGCCATTTCATGAGTTTGATACCATACGTGCCTACACTAAATTGCTAATCGATAGGTATACTTCCTTCCATATTTTTATTTTTGTGTTTAACTAGTACCTTCCACACGTATAACTAATCCTTATATTGATCCCAATGATAGAAGATCCACCCAAGAAAAAAAAAATTCCAATGACCATGATCAAACAACCAATTTATCAATAATCGAAGATCCTGACCCTCAGTCACATCCTCAAGGTCCAAGTCGTCAGAATCCCAACATCCAGAATCCTCCACAAAACTCAAAATCTTGGATCCAGCCTTGATGGAATATCTCCATAATAGCACGACTCTAATACAAAAGAAAAGTGTTAGAGCATTCAAGATGAGAACCTGACATTTTGTAATGATCCAAGGGAAAATATATAGGAAACCATGATAGCTCATCCCTTAGCTAATGATCCAAGGGAAAATATATAGGAAACCTGCTTAGAGATCAAGTGGCTATAGAAGTCCTAAAAAGATATACATTAAGGAGATTGTATAGAAGGATAATAAGCTCATTTTCCTTATTCATCACAAATAGATAAAAACAAAATCGAACAAGAAATTTCATTCTAAAGGAGACTGAGTCAAAGTGATTATTCAATCAACAACTAACAAACAATCAATAAGTTATTTCATTAATCTATGAGTTATTTCATTTATTAAACTTAAATATGTAAGTTACAAGAATGGTCCATGTATTATACCAAAGATTGTATACTTTTGTCCAAGCTATTATTTTTGGTTTCTAACCCGCCGTTAAATTTTGTTTTTGCTTTAGATTTGTCTATGGTACACGTAAAGTCAAATGTAATAAAATTTAAAAAATATATTGCAGTTTCGATGCATGTGATTCAGTCAAAATTCTAAATTTTAGTATTTGTCCCTGATCCTATCCTAGCTGAGGTTGCCTATCTTAATTTGCTTATCATCTCATGAAAATCCTATTATGTGTGGAGGCTTATCTTATGGTATGGACTAGGAAAGAACAAGGACATTCTGTGTAACCTCTAGTACTTGGGATATACCAATATTGCGACATATAACTTGAATGGAATACGATATGTACTCCTTTCAATTCATTGTTTGGAGTTCTTGGCTCTTGGAATCCTGAAGGTGATATTAGCTTTGATCGAAGTTATATTTCTTCCTAGTTAAATGAGCCCAAGAACAATAAAACAAGTATTTTCAACTCTCTGAAGTCGTTTATCAAGTTTGATTTATGTGCAAACAAGTGGTCATCTTTATCTTTTTCATTCATATGCATCATGAATCTGTTTTTCCCGTTGTCTGTTGTAGCATGGATCAATATTCTAGCCATTTTATCCAACAGAAGATTGAATCAACCAAATTTGAAGAAAAGATTAATACATTTCTTGAGATTGAACCACATGTTGGTAGTTTGATGACTAATGTGTTCATTTATTAGCACCTTGGACAAATACTTCTTGAGAAAATAAAGAACTATATTATCTTTTTTACCATTACATTGATTATTTGTATATGACATACTATATACTGGGCAATGTTTTTTTTTTCCTCTAATATGTTATTCTATATTAGGAGACATTAAATATGTGATTTAATTTGAATATTATTACATTCAAAATTACATATATTTTACAAAGTTTGTCAAAAAATCATGATAGACAATGTCTACGAAGAACTTTTAAAAATGCGAAGATTTTGCAACATATAAATAGCATGCAGTAAATAAATGTCATAAACTTATGTAATAATTATATGTTGTAATATATATAAATTTACGACAGACAAATGTGTCACCGTTTATTTGTGTCTTGGGTTATAATGAGATACATGTGTTTGTTATCTGTACCCTTTAGTGTCATCCAATGCATGTCTTTCAAAGCATTTTGCTAGTAGTGAGTTTTAAGAAAAAAAAATCAATGTATTTCAGACATTTGCCGGTAATGTGACATTTGTAATAACTCCATAACACCTTTCTTAAGCAAATAAGCTTCTTTTTTACCATCACCATATTTTATTAATGCTTTTTGTATATATATATAGAATCAAAATAAAAACAGTGTGAAGAGCTTTCTTGTTTATTAATTTCATAAATATCAGGCTATACGCCTATGACACATTCACCCATTACAAAGCTTTTGTCCGTTTTGTCATGTATTGACAGCTCACGAAATTATGATAGTAACATATATTCAGATCACCATTTTAGGATAAAATCCAACAATCAATTCCAATAATCTCATATGAAACTGGTTAGGATATGCATCTTTAACAAGATCTCTCGAATCTGGTGGAACTAAACCAAACAATATATTGGCAATACATATATATAATGCCGTCGGTGCAATATGAAGTCACCATCTTGCACAAGAGTAAAGGTTGGAATTCACTAAGTTTTTCATATTTGCTTAATAAAATACATAACAAGCCACATGAAACTCTGCATGTGTTAAACTTTAGGCTGCAAGTGTTGCACTTTTATTCCAAGATTAAATAATGCATATTTTTGTGGGGCCATTTGAATATAAGTGCGATTCATATTCAATATAGAGAAGACACAAGGATGTGAACTATTGTGCAAGAAGCACTATTTTGATATTCGAAGTGGACAATTTGTTTATGTCATATCCTAGTCCACTTTAATCTATGGAAAGTGTACGTGTGGTTTACTCTATGACGTGGCAGTCGTATAATTATTTTGTATTACATTAACCGCAAGAAATACTATTATCTAAGATGTTATATATATATATATATATATATATATATATATATATATATATATATATATATATATATATATATATATATATATATTAGGGTTCATATAAGAAAGTTATGGTAGTTTATAACTATTTAAGAATAATTTTAATATAACTAATTCATAAATCTACTATGCACATTAAAACGAGTGGCTTCTCAACAAGCTGCCTTTATCAAGTTTTGTTTTCCTGCAGTAACCATCCGAAGACACGCTTAACGCATATTTGACAGTCAATAAAATACAGCTTCATCGAATTGAAGAGTACTCTATTATATATTGCTGTGAACTTGTAAAGGTCACCAATGTAATAAAGTAGCATATATACATGTATATTATAATTCAATATGTTGTGATTAATATGCTGTATTCTTTATCCCTAAGTCATCTTTATTAGAGTACTAGCCATCGGCAAGCCATCTAGAAAAAGTTAAACCAAGTGTGGGTTCATTGACCAAGCTATCAAATGCGCACTAGTTTCTTTTTCAAATATATTACAAATCCAAAAATGTTAATACGTTGCAACGTGCAGGTGAGTTTAATGTCACCGGCCACTTAGTGTAATTGAAATGAATTAATATAGTGTCATTAAGGATTTAAGGTGGGATCTTATACAACTTATGTGGTATAAAATATATAACCAGATTGATACTAATTGATATTGGACACAACAAAAAATTAGGGTTAAGAGGGCGGCTTCCCTTACAGGTCTAATGTGTAGAGCGCAAAACCTCTAGCAGATGTTGAATATCAGAACCAATAGACACACAACTAAACCGACAAATAATATTGAGAATTACGTGTCCATTAGTTGGAAACAATAAATCAAATAATTATTAATGTGATTACCAAGTTTTGTCGAGAAATAAGATCAATCGTTCTCGATTAGATCTGAGTATAAGAAAGTTAGAATAAGAGTGTTCTGTCCTTAAGAATGTTAGACACTAATGTAAAACTAACCTGATGAGGTTTGATATTGATCTTAAAGAACTGATCGGATCCGACTTCTGTGCGTAAAAGTTTTTATTTCGCTTCTACTGGTTGCAGGGCCGGTTCAAACATATATATACTAGGTGTAAGACCCGTGTATCACACAGGTTTGTTAAAAATAAAAATTTAATATATATATATATATATATATATATATATATATATATATATATATATATATATATATATAAACATTAATTATTTTATAAAATAATGCTTTTCCATAGCAAAATGTAATCTTTTGGAGTATTTATGAAAGAAATCAAATCGGATCATTTATGAAAATTCATTATCAAATTAACCTTACATATAGATAACTTATTAGAATTTTTTGGAAATTTATTTTAAGAAAAAATTAAATCCCCAAAAAATAACAAGTGGAAAATAACAATTTTAAAAAGCCTAGAAAATCACATGTGTCAAAATGAAGAAGATGACAAGTATCAAAATTATTTTAATTTATTAGGTAGGATAGTCAAAAAAATATCATTTACTCTTCAATACTGACGTGTTCGATTACCAATATCAATCAAACTAAATTGTTTATATTTTTGGCTAATTTGAGGTTCAACCAACTTTAGGCCTTAAAAATCATTTCGGTAATAATTATATATATATATATATATATATATATATATATATATATATATATATATATATATATATATATATATATATATATATATATATATATATCCGGTAAGAAATTTTTTTTGGTAGGAAGGTAAGAAGTTTTTTTCTACATATTTTTTTGACGAACAAAATAAATGAATCACTAGATGATTCATTTGTAAGATGATTCACAAGAAAAAATTCTCAAAAAAACATCTTTATGATTCATTTTTAAGTAAATTAAGAAAAAAATTCATTTTTATGATAATTTTAGTGAATAACAACAAAATCATTGTATAAATGAATCATCGAGATGTTTTTTTGAGAATTTTTTCTTGTGAATTATCTTAGAAATGAATCATCTAATGATTCATTTTGTTTGTTCGCGAAAAAAATATGTAGAAAAAAAACTTCTTACCTTCCTACCAAAAATTTCCTTCTTATTTGATCTTAACTCTATATATATATATATATATATATATATATATATATATATATATATATATATATATATATATATATATATATATAAACTACATAGCTCATAAATTTTGGGCCCCCTAGAGTCGTGGGCCCTAGGCGGTCTCCCAAGTTGCCCACCGTCTGGACCGGCGCTGACTGGTTGTAAATAATACAGTAAAACCCCAGGATTTAATGCAGATTTACAGAGTTTCCAACAACAATGAAAAACATTAAATGCAAATTCAATACTGAGAAACCGGGAAAAATCGCCAAGAATACTAAGAGAGCCTTGAATTTCATGTGTGCAATACGACTACTACGGAGTTGTATTTATAGGTGTCAAAATCCAAGAATGAATAAAAAGGCCATCATAGGCCAGCCCATAGAAGCCCTTCGATGAGGACTTGCTCTTCAAGCAAGCTATTTTCTCAGTCTCCTACAACATTTTGTCATCGTATCCATGAAGTCAACTATTTAATCGGATCAGTCAAACCGAATTGACTTAAACTCATCAAAAATAAAATCTCGTCAGCTTCCACCAAGCGGCGCATCATGCGAAGTACCAAGTGTACCTAAATGATGCCATTTCACATCTCGCGACATCAGCTAGTGTTAGGCTACGCTAGGCGCGCGTGTGTGGGCTTGACCCATTCCTTTGATCCACTAAATCCTTTGAAGATCTATCAATGAAAATGGTTTACAAGCTAACAAAATGTTTCTTCCCCCACCAATGAGGGGTAGAAGAAACTTGCTAACTTCCAACATTTCCTCTATAGTTTTCAACAACAATTCAATAGAAAATTTAAAAATTTTACGAAAGCATAACATTATTTACTATCGTACTTTGGTGAGTGTTGCTTTATTGAGTAGCCTAATCTCATAAATCCTGCTATGATGAGCAAATTTATTGAGCACTAGTTTTCTAAGTACAACATTATGTTGAGTGGTCTACTCTCCTAAGTACTTTCTCTTTTGAGTAGCCACTGATTAACTCAGTAGTATACATTTTTTAACGAGCCTAGTTTGTTGTTCATCCGAAAACTTAGGGCATGCTAATCCGCTTACTATTTAATCCTAATTTTTAGAATATTATACAAAAAGGTTATATTTTCTTGATACATGTTAATATCTTACTAAAAATGTTTTTGAGAACCATATCTCCTTTGTGGGTATGAATAGAAGGAATGCTCCAGATTTTGGTACTCTCAAATAAACAAAAAACACTCCATATACTCATTCTAAATATGATTTTGGTTTCTCCATGAATGGAAGGAACTACTCCAATCAACATGTATTGGCCCTTACACAAATGAATGGTTTGATGGATTACAAGGTAAGATTAAATGGATTAACTGATAAGCTTTGTATTACTTTGAAAAAAAAAATTAAGCATAAGAATCATTTGACAAAAAATTTTAAATATCCATTGCCTAAAGGTGACAAACTCGGAACTAAAAGACATCCCTGTCTTCAGGAACTCATAGAGTTGTGGAAATTCATAGGTAATATTCCAAACATGGAATATGACAACAAAAGCATATTTGCCAATGATTTTTAATGTGTGCAAACCTTCACTAAGGACCAAAATATGACATTTGACTCATAGACCTTTTTCAATTTTTTTTTTCATATGTAGTCATTGTTAAAGAAAAAGAATAAACAAACCAACTGATACCTTCAGAATGTTTTGTCAACTATGACTTAAAACCAAATATTATGAATAATTACGTAACTGAAGAAGTTATGCCAAAGAATCTGCGCCATATTTTAACTACATCGTATAAATTCATGGAAGTATTTATGCATATATAGATGATGATGACGGCGAAGAAATCATTGTAGATGTTTATCCTTATAGAACAAAATACCCTAATACTTTCTACTACTAAAATACTAAGTGTTCATTGTAAGAAATAAAAATGATTGGACCAAAGTCAAATGATGTCTCTCACGCACAAGCTTGAACTTATTTAATCAAAGTTATATAATGTTAATTACACTTTTATATCAAACATTCTTTTCATGTAAATGAAAAGTAGAGCCTACATTACAAGAAATCAAAGCATTAGCGGCGACGCCTTTAGCGGCGACATCAGACAATAGCGGCGACATGTAAATGACGCGTTACATGTCGTCGTTATTGCTAGGTGTCGCCGCTAATGCTTTGATTTAGTGATCCGCGTCATTTTCACCACATCCGTCCGATTTTCTTTCGATCTAACGGCTGTTGAGGAAAGCGGAAACGCACGTTACCTTTTCCCTCCACTTGTCGCCGCTAATACCCTAATGTCGCCGCTATTGCCCTAGTGTTGCCGCTAAAGCCCGTCGCCACTAATGTTAAACGCAGATTACCCCTTCACAGATTACCTTTCTACCATTTTTTTCCTTATCTTCCACCTTCCTCTCGTTTTTCTCTCTTTCTTTCTTCAATATCATGAATTTTTGACAACTTTGTGGAGTAGGAATTGCTTCTTGGACCGGTGCTAGCCCCTCCTTCCCCCAAGACAACCATAAGCCGGAGACATTTAGCCAAATTCCGAAATTACCCCAACCAAGGTCGAATTTCTCATCTTTTTTATGATTTTTCTGTTTTTGTGTTAATTTAGATGATAAATTGTGAGTATTTTTCAATTTTATTGAGTGATTATGTTTGTATTTTGAGATATGAAGTGGTTATGCATTTTGTTGGATTATTTTGTTTGATTGTATGTATTTTGTTGGATTATTTTGTTGGTTTGTTTGTTTTTTCAGATTTGTGGGAATTTAATTATGCATTTTGTGTATATTTTGATATTTATGTTTAGATTACATTGATGTATAAAAAAAATGACATGAATATATACATTTGTTGGATTGAAATTTATGTTTATACCACATTGCCTTAAAATGAAATTTAGATGTATATATTTGTATGAAATTGGATGAAATTGGAATATGCAAATTGGATGTATACATTTGACTTAAGTATGAAATTCGAATATGCAAATTGGATTAAATTGGAATATGCAAATTGTATGAAATTTGATATATACATTTGGCTTAATTGTATGAAATTGGATGAAATTGAAATATGCAAATTGGATGTATACGTTTGGCTTAATTAGGTTATTAATAACAACTTACTTCTAGTAATGTATTGTATATGGTTTCAAAGTGTTTAATTTTGTTAGTGACTTAATGTTTGGCCAACTTAATAGCAACATACTTTTAGTGACTTAATGTTGGTCATTACAACTTTAGCTTTACTTCTAATAATTTTAATTTAATTATAGAATAAAATTAAATTAATTTAAAAAAAACTTTAAAAAAATAATAAATTAGTTGTAAAAATCAACTTAAAGTAGTTTTAAAATCAAGTTAATGTTAAAATTAAAATAAAATAAAGTTAGTTTAATAAATTAAACTAATAACAAAAAAGAAAATATTAAATTAATTATAAAATCTAATTAATTTACCTTTAAAATCAAATTAAATTACCTTTATAAAATCAAATTATATTAATTATATAACTAACTTAATAGCAACATACTTTTAGTGACTTAATGTTGGTCATTACAACTTTAGCTTTAATTAGGTTATTAATAGCAACGTACTTCTTGTAATTTTAATTTAATTAAAAATAAAATTAATTTAATTTAAAAAAAACTTTAAAAAAAATAATAAATTAATTGTAAAATCAACTTAAAGTGGTTTTAAAACCAAGTTAATGTTAATATTAAAATAAAATAAAATTAGTTTCATAAATAAATTAAACTAATAACAAAAAAAGTATTAAATTAATTATAAAATCTAATTAATTTACTTTTAAAATCAAATTAAGTTACCTTTATAAAATCAAATTAAATCAATTGTAAAACCAACTTAATAGCAACATAATTTTAGTGACTTAATGTTGCTCATTACAACTTTAAATTTAGCTTTAATTAGGTTATCCCGTGTTGGAATACTTTTTGAATCGTCAACTTTAGAATACTGTACTTGATTTTTGTTTCCCATAAAGTAAACCTTAAACACTAAATTATGGTTCAGTTGCATCATGTCTATTGATAAAAGCTGGACTACTAATCCACATCGTCAATCTCCCGAGTTCCAGCTAGGACTCGACACTTTTGTCGAGAGATCCATGTTACACCTAGATTGTAAAGGTGAAACCAGATGTTCGTGTGAGAAATGTGATAATCGTTACTTCATGAATCCGAAAGCAATGAGACGTCATGTTCGTATATATGGTTTCAGTCAATCATACAAAACATGCATATACCACGGTGAACCTTTAATCCCTCCAGTTGTAGATGTCGTATCGCCAAGCAACGAGATGGCTGATGTTATTGACGACTTTATGTGAGAGTCAAGAGAAAATGATATAAACCTCGATGAAGTAACCTCGAATACATGGGGTAGTGGTGTCGATGATGATTTTGAAGAGTTGTTAGAGGCAGTCGAAACCAAGTTATATCCTGGTTGTACGTTTTCATTCCTTGATTTTTTAGCAAAGCTGATGCATATGAAGGTCAACAACAAATGGACTGATAGTTCATTTGATCAACTCCTTGAGTTTTTGCATTCAACATTTCCACAGATAACAAGGTTCCGCATTCATATTATTTAACAAAAAAGAAACTGAAGAAGTTAAGATTGGTGTACCAGTCAATTCATGTGTGCAAAAACGATTGTTTTCTCTTCTGGAAGGAACACAATGCAAGTTTGTCCCGTTTGTAAAGAGAGTCGGTGGATTGATAAAAACACCAAGGGTAAGAAAGTTGCTCATAAGGTGTTACGGTACTTTCCAGTGGCCCTTAGACTACGCCGTTTGTATTGTTCACGGTACACTTCCAAAAATATGATATGGCATAGTACTGGGAGATCAGAAGATGGTGTGATGCGTTATCCCGTTGATGGAGAGTCTTGGAAAAAATTTGATGTAGATTACCCTGACTTCTCGAGTGAACCTCGCAACGTACGACTAGGGTTGGCAGCTGATGGCTTTAATCTATTTGGTAACATGTGTAATCCGCATAGTATGTGGCCGGTTGTACTCACCACTTACAATCTACCACCATGGCTTTGTATGAAAGAGTCATCATTCATGTTGGCCTTGTTGATTCCATGCCCTAAAGCGCCTGGAAAGGACATAGATGTTTTCCTTAGGCCGTTAGTGGAAGAGCTTAAGTTTTTATGGCAATCAGGCATACGCATTAAAGACGCAGCTACAAACATATTCTTCACGATGAAAGCTATGTTGTTATGGACAATAAACGACTTTCCAGCTCGTAGTAGTTTATCGAGCTGGAGCAGACAATGGTATAGAGCATGCCTGACTTGAAATGAAGACACTCCTTTGTACCGTATAGTAAATAAAGTCGTTTATATCGCTCATTGTCGGTTCTTAGATGCTGATGATCCATTAATGATGAGTTTGAAATTTAATGGGCAATCAGAGACAAGACCTGCTCCGAGACACTTTACTAATGAAGACATACAAGAGAAACTAGGTCGTCTAATACATCGTAAACCGGGTAAACATCCTTACACTCTAAAAGAAAACATGGATCGGCAAGGATTTAAGTTGAACGAGTCGAAACGTAGCATATTTTTCGAGCTCGAGTATTGGTCTTCTCTACAGCTGAAACACAACATAGATTTGATGCATGTCGAGAAAAATGTGGGTGAGAGTCTTTTGGGTACTTCTATGATGAATGATAAGAGTAAAGACTTATCAAATGCACATGAGGACTTGAAAAATCTGAATATCCAGCGTAATCAATGGTTGCCAAAAAAAGGGTAACAAGTTCAGTAGACGACATGCAAGCTACTCATTCAAGAAACCTAAACGCAAAATCTTTTGTCCATTAATAAGAGATGTTAAATTTCCTGATGGGTTTGGATCTAACATTAGTAAGAAAGTGGTAGATAATGATACTAACATTATTGGGTTGAAATATCATGACTATCACATTCTTATGCAACGTTTGATACCGATTGGAGTTAGAGCGTTATTGGAAAAAGAAACTTCTACACCAATTGTAGATCTTTGTATATTTTTCAAGAAAATTTGCTCCAGAACACTAAAGGTGGAGGATATGAGGAAAGCAAAAGAAGAAATTATTAGAATCTTGTGCAAGTTAGAGTTGATTTATCCGCCAGGGTTTTTCGACATTATGATTCATTTAGTTTTGCATTTACCTGATGAAGCGATTGCCGGAGGCCCGGTATGTATGAGATGGATGTATCCGTTTGAAAGGTATATGAAAAAACTAAAAAACTATGTCAGAAATAAGGCGAGGCTGGAAGGTTGTATAGCTGAAGGTTATATTGCTGAAGAAGATTTGACATTTTGTTCGATGTACCTTCGAGATGTCAATCGCCTTGAAAGAAACGAAGACGTTGTCATTGAAAAAACAAAGTTTTGGATGTTTGATTCCAAGTGTCGACCGACGAGTGCAACGCAAATCAAACATCTTGATATAACAGAGAAACGTAATATTGAATGGTTTATATTGAATAATTGTCCAGAAGTCAGACAATACATCGAGTAAGTGTTCTTACTTTTAATTATCTTTCATTATTTATTGTTACTTTTTTCCATTCATCAATTTAATATATATATATATATATATATATATATATATATATATATATATATATATATATATACATCAATATAGAAAATTCAAATCTGAACATCCTGAAAGTGACGAAAAGACCGAATTTCCCAACTAGTTTCTTGAAAAGGTAATCATAATTAACAAACAAATATCTTTCATAAATTTAATGAATCAAGAATACATAGCACATCAACATATGTTTAATAGGTTTATCAGATGGAAAAAGAAAACTCTCCTGAATTCCACAAAGAGTTGTCAGCCATTTCAATGAGTTCACAAATGGATGTTTATACTTACACTGCGTGCATAGTCAACACTGTTAGGTTTATGGTACTTAGTCGTGATGCACAACGCAAAACGCAAAACTCTGGGGTTCTAGCGGTTGGTGAGAATGGAGAGAAATATTATGGCCAGTTAGAGGAGATTATGGAGGTGCAATATCCATATGATTATTCGACTGTAATATTTCGGTGCAAGTGGTTTGATACGGGAGATATTCCTAATGATAATTTCATAAGTATCGACACAGAAAAAGAAGCATACCAAGATGATCAACTCATATATGCTTCGCAAGCCAAACAACTGTTCTACATCCGCGGGCCTGTTAATCATCGAAGAAACCAAAACAACAACCCTCGTTGTGTCGTCGAGCATGTTAATCATCGAAATATTTGGGATCTACCATCCGACAATCCTCGCGTCCAAAATGCTTACAGTGACTCTGTCCAATATGTCGACAATGTGGATGCAGAAAATGTTGATATAGTTCAAAACAACTCTTCATCTGGAGCTAGACTTTTTATCGACTCCTCACAATACTTTCAAAACAATGTTGACGTAGCTCAAAACAATGCTGATTATGACGATGAAGACGAGACTGAACTACCTCCGCCAACGGGTAGAATCGATAATGTTTCCGATGAAGAGACTGATTATGATGATGGCGATTCTGATTATGATACGTATAAAGAAGACATTGAAGTATATGATGAAGATTCTGATTAAAAATCATTTTTTTTCTAATAGAAGCTTTATTTGAAATGTACCTTTAATTCATATTGTTTGCCTAACTTTTATTTATGTTGTTTGTCTATATTGTATATCTTACAATTTCGTAGGGTAACTAACTTTTATTCATATTGTATTTCTATATTTTACATCTTGTAATTACAGGTTGCGGATAAGGTTTACTTGGGCAATACTCTTGGCCATGATGGCCGATGTTATGGGGCTTGGACATGGAGGTGATGGTGCCGGGGATCCACCACCTCCAGGAGGCTTTGGTCGTGCTCAGCACGAACGTGATGGTTAGTTTTATTATAATATATTTATTAACTATTTTTATTATTTTACAATAAGTTATCGTGACTAATATGTTTAATTGTATTTTTCAGCCGAGCTTCCAAAAAAAAAAAAGAAGGGGCATGTCAAAAAATATCGAGTTGGGAGAGTTGATAAGGGCAAATAAGGGAAAGCCCGTAGATTTGGATTTCAACAGGGAGATCACATATTCCCCTGTCGGGAAGCGTGGTAATTGGTTCACACATGAAATTGGGAGGTATTTGTGGAAGAATGTCTCTTTCAACGTATCTGGTTGGGATAATGTTTCCCCCACCTTAAGGAACGCAACAATTGTACATCTAAATGTAACTTGGATACAATTTTAAGTTTAGTTGTGATTGTTAATTAATTAACTAAATTTTTTGTGTTTTGCAGAATAAATTTGATTTGGATAAGGTTAACATGGAGCGTTCTCAATTGTTGCGGAGCATTGATTTGAGTCTTGCAAAAGTTTACAGAGGCCGAAAAAGTAAAGCTCATGCTTATTTTAAGGAAATCGGGGGGCCTGCAGATATCCAAGCCGCATTAAACAACCCCCCTAACGAAATGTCACATGAAAATTGGGCGAAGGCAGTCGAACATTTTCAAACGCCAGAATATTTAAGGCGTTCGGCGTCAAACAAGGAATGTCGTGCAAAACAAGTAGTTGTAAACAGAGGGGGGTCGAGCTCATAGAACAATGCATGTTTCAAAAAAGTAAGTTATGATATATTTAAATATTTATTTAAAGTATAACTAATCTAAATTTTAATATTAAATAGGATATCAGTCAAATCGAAGCTTTTCGTAAAGCTGATTCCAATCGCCACGAGGTATTTTATAGCCCTGCAGTCTAGCAACAATACGTAAGTGGTTAATCTGTATTTTTCATATAAGTGTTTATATCGTCAAAGGTATTTAGTAATCTAATTTTTATGATTTTTATTATTTTTAAAAAATACAGAATGCTTTACTCGAAGAGATAAACAAACGAACCCAAGCTACTTCTGAGGCAAGCGGTCTAGCACCAACTGATATAAAAGATTGTTTTGAAAGAATATTGGGTGTTCGAAGTGGATATATCAGAGGCATTGGGCGTAAACCCCCTACCGTTGTGTCTATGTATGATCAGCAACAACCAATGACACAAGAACAACCACAATCACAAGTAATTGTTAGTAAATGCTATAATGGAAAGTCACTACTAGAAAACTGGTCTTTAATGACGCGCAAACATGACACGCAGTGATTTACGATACGCATTTGTGGGCATCCTAAAAATAACGTCCGTTTTTAAAAATAATGAAAGATAGAGGTCACACATTTTTTGGGTGCTCTAAAATTAATGTCCAATAAAAAAAATAAAAAACACGGAGGGCACCTATGTTAATATGGGTGTCGTGTAGAGATGTCGCTTTATATTTTATTTAATGAAACACGCGTTTTCTTCTTTTGCAACTTGGGGGGAAATGAAAATCACAAAAGTTTGAAAGTCCGCCATTTTATCCTCTACCTTGTTTCCATCGCTATTCTCTCTCACTGATCAATACCCAAAAAAAACCCTAATATCTTCACCACTCTCTTTTCTCGCACAACTAAAATCTTCACAGATTCTTTAATTTCACTCCTAGGGTTATTTGATGGCTCTTGTTTGGTTCATTCCCTATAGTGAATCGAGAGTCAAAACCTTGCATATGTATTCAGCTTATCGCCTTAAGCAACTGTTATTTCATCCTTCATTCACCTTATCGTCGTTGCATTACTACCACCGTCAAATTTCCTCTTCCCTTCTCGCAGTTGCTAGTTATTCCACTACCTTATATGTAACAGTCGGATTTCTAGGTATCTTTTTATGTTTATGATTTTGGTGTTCTGAGAGGGGACTCGGCGAGTTGGAGCTCAGACTCGCCGAGTAGGATCGCGGATCTGGTCGTGGGATCGCGCCTGGACTCGGCGAGTCCGCGTTGTGTAATGAACCCTAATTTCTCGGGTTTGGGACCTATTTAAAGGGCCTTATGGCCGTCATTTGTGCTCACCAGTCCCTTGAGTGAAACCCTAATCGAGTGTGAGTGTTTGGAGCAAAGTAGGAGGCCATTATTGATCTTGGAGGTGTTAGTTTTGCAAGGAAAGGGAGAACCAACTAGGGGAAAGCAAGTGGAGCCATTTTCTAAGAGTTTGGAGTCCAGAGCATCACTATTGTGGTAGTAATTTCGAGCTATCCTCTTCCATGTTGATGTTTATTTTGATTTAGGGTTTGTTGAACCCTCTTGTGGCTAGATCTAGTGCTCCCTTGGTCCCTTAAGTGGTTTAAACCATAGATCTGGACCCTTGGAGGTCCAGAGTGTCCCTTTGCCCAAGCTTTTTGGGAATCAATGGAGGTTTTGGATTGGAATCCTTATGCCTTAGGTCAAAATTCTTTTTATGAGCCATGGGGTGTGTTATGGACACCAAGCTTGGGGCTTTACGTGATGAATCAGTCTAGGGAGGCCAGATCTATGGATTGTGGAAGCAGATCTGACCTTAGAAGCAAGTTCGAGTGGTTGCATGGCATGGACTCGCCGAGTCCGATGAACAAACTCGGCGAGTAGTTTGAAGATTGCCTTGAGTTTGCTCAGTGAGTGGTCCAGTCGAGTCATAGGTTGGCTCAGTGAGTCAGGGTGAGTTAGAGAGGGTCGACAGGTGAACTGAGTCGGACTGGGACTCGCCGAGTTGTTCTTGAGACTCGGCGAGTTGAGTCGGGGTGGCCCCGCGATTCTTCTAGGAAAGAACTTGTCGAGTCAGGGGGAGTACTCGACGTGTAGGAAGGGAATCCTAGAGAGTTGGTGAAAACGTCTAGACTCGCCGAGCCGCCATAGCGCACTCGCCGAGTCCGGTCAAAGTTGACCATTGACCGTTGACCGTTGACCTTTGTTGACTTCTTAGGGATAGTCAACCTTAGGGATATAAAGTGTCAATCAGAGAAATATGATGTTATAGGAGGATTAGAGCTCGGAGGATCAAGCACGAGGGATTACCATGATTCGTGAGATACCGAGATACGCGAGGTGAGTCTTCTCATTATACTTTACCTTGAGTAGGTAACCAGGGTTATGTGATAGAGTATTTGTATGCTATGTATGTGATGTGTTGTACTGCATTATTTCTATGTGATTTATGATGTGCATGTTTACAGAGTTAGAACCTGAGGGTTCACAGAGTTTGAGTGCACGGACCCACTGAGTTATAGCCTCGAGTGGCTAATATGTTTTATATGTGGTATTTTGGGGAACTCACTAAGCTTTGTGCTTACAGTGTTTGATGTTATAGTTTCAGGTACTAGTGACGACCGCGGGAAGGCGCCGTCTTGATCCGTACACACACACAGAGTTTATACATTTGTGATCTTGGGGTTTTGTAATGACATGAGTTGGATAATTAATATGGTTGTTTTATGAATATTAATTGAATTATGTTTTACGAAAATTTCAAAAAATTTGTTTTGAATTTACAGTGTTACATTATCTGCTTCTACTCGTAACAAGAAAAAGCTAAACTGAAAAGATAATTTCATTATTGCTAATAGTCGTCGAGTTCTAATAGATTTTGTAGTGAAGAGGAGGACTCGATCAGATAAAAAGTTCGATGAGGAGAGCTTTTGTCAATTTGGTAACACCGAGAGTCATATTCCGGTGATGCTCGGTGAGGTATTGGAGGTTATTGATTCTCGTAAACTTCAGATTTGTCGATTGTACCCTTGGAGCCACCGGTCATTCTTCCGCCGTATGTGAACCTGATTCCCCTTTTCTATCTTTTTTATTACATGCTTGATTTTAGAATTCATTTCTTTGTTATTTGGTCAAGGATCCTTTGATAATGTGAAGCCCTAGAATTAGGAAAAGGGTTTTCTCGATCGTACTAATGTCTTTTAGTTCTGATGCTGATGTCTTTTGGGTCTCGATTATGTTACCAGTACTTCTAACCAAGGCAGAAACTACAGTAAATCCAACGCCTTCTCATCTTTTTCTTTTTATAATATTTTGATTTTTTTTTAATTTGAATCAGAAATCGGATGTTTGAGCTAGCACTGAGGGTGGGAATCAAAGCACGAGGAGGAACTGGGTATGCTTGAAAATCATTTTGAAGCTGTATGAGTAAGTTTCTTTGTTTTTCTTGAATTAAATAAGGCTGAGTTTATAAATTAACTAATTTTCTTGTGTATATATTCTTTTTTAGCACATTTGTATGTAAATCCTGCTCGTTTTCTCCAATTCTTGATTCAGAACTTGTACCAGATAGGTTTAGGTTAACTGAAGAAGAGGTCTCAAGAGTCAAACATGTTGTTTCAGAGCTTCTTCGGAAAGAAACATAAGTTAAAGACTTAGATAATAACAATGTTCATGCAGTGGTGTAGCGAGTAGTGAATATAATAGAAGTTGCAGCTGGAGAACTTGAATGCCTTTTTGTTGTTATTGCTTCCAAGTTGCAGAAACTCTTTCTTTTTGCCAATATTGATGTTGAGGAAAGTGTGTTTTTAACAAGTTGATTGATGTTTGGTGGTGTTTGAGAAAGACAAGGGTATCTCTATTTGGGCATGTAGCTCAAGCTTATATAAATTACATTTCACATTCATCTTCCAAGTTATGGGGTAGTCAAACAGAAGGTCAAAAGAATTATAGTTATACCTTGAAAGCTACACCTCATGTCCTGCATATTATCTTAAACTATGGGGTGGAGTTAAAAGCTCCCCTTGAACCTACACTTTCAACGGTTCCTTTGTTGGCATGGCAGGTAGGTGGGACCCCTTTTGCTATTTTTATATAACAGTAACCTAACCAGTTCTGTTCTAACCAGTATTTTTTTCCCTTTTTGTAGGAAGTAACTCCTCAACGATTTTTTCTCGGTTAAGCTATCATGCTGAAGAAGATGTTAGGAAACAGCACGAGGGCATTTTGGTCATGCTGGCAAAACAATCTCCATGGTCGATAATTTATCCAACCCTCGTTGATATTAACACAGGTGAAGAGGATCATTCGGTGAAGCTTACATGAATATTGGCATGTTTAGTATGTGTGCCATATTATATTTAATTTATGTGCTCTCTGACAATCTATTTATTTGGATTTGATGATGAGTAACCCAATATTAACCATTGTATATGTAGAACAAGCAATATCCAAGATTAGTCCAGGATGTCCAACTCATGATTAAAGAGCTAGAAACTCCACCACGAGTTGATGATCATTAACCCAATATCCACCTCACGTAAACCTAAAACACCTCATAAAATATTGTTTCACAATGAGTACATGGGGCAAATCAAGTCATCCATTTCAAACTTCAAAACTCCACCATCTGCTGTCACACTAGGGGAAGGTTGGAGACCATTGTGTGGGAGTATGGGCGAAATAGTGTATATTTTGTTGGGGCGAACAAGTGGGGAAGATGATCATAACCTGTGGTAGATTGTTGGTGATGACTTCATTGTTAGAAAAGGTCTGGAAACAAGCTCTATTGTTCAGGTAATGTGTTAATTTGAAAAAGCTTCTAGAAACTAGTTTGCTTGTATCTTGAAGTCCCTATTGCTTATAAATTGATATATATGAATGATTATGATGAACAGATAGTGAAAGAAAATGAAAATAAATTGGATTGAACAAAGGATTTGATAATTCCGATTCCAGAGATGGTGGTAGACAGAAGAAGCCAAAAGTATCTTTTGATTAGGATTGAACTGCTTCAAACTTTTTTGCATCATTCTATTTTGCTTAGTGGGTGTGTTTGTTTTTGCAGGTTTGGGCTGTTACAAGGGTAGTGATGGGATTGCAAATAATTTTAATGAACTTGTTCCTGATATGGGATTGGATAGAATCCATCTCTGATTTGAGTTCACCTCTTCAACGACTGAAGAATCCATCTCTTCGTTTTGATCCAACGCAGCTCCCTGTGATACACTTACCAATTCGGTTCATCTCTTTGCTTGGTAATATATATTTGCATATTTGTTTTTTCTATTTGTTAGTACTGATCATCTATTTTATCACAAAAGTTGCATCAAAGAGAGCCTTTGTACTTGATGGATCTGATATGTGTACAACCATAAACTAATATTTACTAATTATTTATGAAAAGTTAACATGAACTTATTTCTTGTTATAGAAGTGGATTACCTTTGAATATTCAACCATACAAGGCAACTAGAGATAAAAAAGTTTCCAACTTTGTCCCTGCAATGTTGGAAGGCTACAATAGATGAAGGCATTGAACTGGTGAATTTTTAAATTTTTGTTACAATAGATGAAAGCAATAAGCATTGAGGTAAGTTTTCTAAATTCAATACGGTAAAAAAAAACTATTTTTTTCTGCCATTTGTGGAACAAATTGGAACAGGGTCACATTCCTTCACCCCGGTAGTGAATCTCATAGGGACAAAATGGTAAATCTGCAGGTGATTCAATCAATGTCATTTAGTAATATTTAAAATTACAGCCTCTGTAAGTTTGACTAAAACCTTCTGATTTTGTTTACTTTTTAACTTTGTTTTTGGTTTCATTTAATAATAACGTATCAAATATCAACAGTTATGTGGTAGTAATCCTTCTGAGGGGGTCTTTGTTAGGCTGCTTCTTTCAATGTCATTAACAACAGTGGTAAGTAAAATCTTACTATTATGAAAATCTTTTGCTTAAACCTACCTTATTGACCTATAGCTGATTAAACATTAATTAAATTATGCAGGTTTTGAATTTTTTGATGGAAAAGAATAGTGTTAATGCTCTTCATAGAAAGTATGTTGGTAGTTTAGGAAATTTGGCTAATAATTTAGTAAATTATATAAAAAATGTTGAAATGTTACATTTGTCTACTATTGGAATGATTATTTAATGTATTACATTTGTCTGCTATTGGAATGACTATTTGTATGAAATTAACTTTTGTGCAATTTATTGTATTTTTTGTATTATGAGAAATTAAATGCAAATTTAATTTATAAATTAATAAATAAATAAATATATTTAAAAAAAAAATTAATTACGATACGGAAAAATGTGTGTCGTCTTCATTTATGACATGGACTTTCTTGGCTGGGGCTTCCTTGATACGCATTGCGTGTCATAAACACGCGCGTCGTAAGGTTACGACACGCAAATGTGTGTCATCTTCCTTTATGACAGGGCCTTCCTTGATACGCATTGTGTGTCATAACCGCGCGTCGTAAATGCGCGTCATAAATGCGCATCGTAAATGCGCGTCGTCTCTCTTTATGACAGGGCCTTCCTTGACGCGCATTTGCGCGTCGTCTGAGCGTTTTATGACGTGCAATGAGCGTCGTAAAAGGCCTTTTTTCTAGTAGTGAGTAGAATGCTATAATGATATGTTGGTTATGATTTGATATGTTGATATTTTGTAGTTTGGTAATTTTTGGAAAGTAATGCTATAATGGAAAGTAGAATGGTATAATGATATGTTGGTTATGGTTTGATATGTTGATATTTTGTAGTTTGGTAATTTTTGGAAAGTAGAATGCTATAATGGAAAGTAGAATGGCATAATGATATGTTGGTTATGGTTTGATATGTTGATATTTTGTAGTTTGGTAATTTTTGGAAAGTACAATGCTATAATGGAAAGTAGAATGGTATAATGATATGTTGGTTATGGTTTGATATGTTGATATATTGTAGTTTGGTAATTTTTTGAAAGTACAACGCTATAATGGAAAGTAGAATGGTATAATGATATGTTGGTTATGGTATGATATGTTGATATTTTGTAGTTTGGTAATTTTTGGAAAGTACAATGCTATAATGGAAAGTAGATGTATGTTTAAGTGTATTTGATATGTTGATATTTTGTAGAATGGTATAATTAATTATAATGTTATTCTGATATGTTTTTAATATATTTTGTTTTCCTTATAGTTTCAAATGCTCCAAACAATACTACAGGACCCGGCCTGTTCTGCAGCATTGGAAGAGTGGTTTCGCTCATTGCCGTCACCAAATAATGAAGGAGATGATGATGAGGACGAGTAGTTATTTTAGGATTTTATGAAACGTTTTGTAATTTAGAAGAATACTTAATGTGGTATGGATTAATATTTTGGATTGATTGTATAATATGTATTAATATTTCTATAAAAACTTATCAGATTTCTCAAATGCTATATGGATTAATAGTTGGATTGATTATAAATTTAATGTTAAATAAAAAAAAATAATCAAAAGAGTATTAGAGGCGACAGCTTTTGTGGCGACACTATGTTGTTAGCGGCGACACACTATTAGCGGCGACGCGTTGTATTAGCGGCGACCATGAGTATTAGCGGCGACATTCAGCGTATTAGCGACGAAACAATACCGACGATGCATTTGCAGCGACATGTCGTCGCTAAGGGTATTAGCGGCGACAAGCCTACCCTTTAGCGGCTACACGTGTCGCTGCTATTGTCCAATCTTCTTGTAGTGCTAGTAACCTTATGATTAGGAATGGTGAAGTAAGTGGGTGCTCCATTTCCTAAACTGATTACTCACCTTCAAATCCTTAAGCTTCATCCAAAAACCTTCTCTGTTGTCATAGCACAAAACCCAAAACGTTAGGAAGAAGTTGTGGTTGAAATGCTTTGATGTTTGATTACCAAAAACAGAAGCAAGGATCATAGTTTTAAAGATACAAGTTCCAAAGTATCAACCAAATTTAAACTGGAAGAGATTGAAACTAATGTTAAGAATCAAAATCCAATAGCAACACTTTTCTTGATAAGGATAAAATTCGCACAAAAATTTGCTCCTAAGACATTATACATTAATTGCTAAAATAAGGTATCATTTGAAGCTTGTATGGATTTGTCTAAAGATTAAGCTAACTTTGAAGGAACTGAAGATTTTCATGTTAATTGGGAAAGGAAAAAATTAGTTAGCCCTTTTATTTTGAAGGAGGAAGTGACCAGTACACTTATATAAGAGCATAATTTTCCTACATAACCTTTAGGTAAATACAAATGTTGGATCAATAAAAACACTCTTGTATTTTGTATTTGTATTACAAAGAATGAAAACAAGAAACATAATCCTTACCTCAGTAGAACCTTATAAATTATAATTCCAAAAACAATGGATGAACCCACTTCAAAAATAAGAATTATTGAAGTGGCATTTTTTGCTCGAAAATTTTATGTTGAGAAAATCTCTGCCTAGGAAAATATAGGTGCTAATATCTTTATTTTATTATGAAACTTTAATAATTCAAAACCATTTAAAGCATTAAAATTTTAATTTTTAAGTAGTAGAAGCATCATCCTTACCACCCCCCCCCCCCCAACTAATTTGTCCTACCCCTTCCCCCAACTCTTTCCCCATTTGAAAAATCGTAACCAAAATATAGTCTACTCTATTATATACCATGGTTATTCACAAATAGTATATTGCCCATCAATCTTCACCCAAGAGAATGCGCATTAATCAAAAGACTTCTAGCCCAGCGGTATCAGGTGGTGCCCTCCCTCTTTGAGGTTGAGGGTTCAAGTCCCGTCATAAACATAAGTGGAATTAGGTGTTAGTTTAGGAGTAGATTAGATATATATGTAAAAAAAAGAATGTGCATTAATTCCACTTTGGCAAACAAATAAAAGATTTATGTCGTAAAGTAACTCTAAATTCAAGATATTGTTGTTATGCATTCTTCAACCTCTATTTTCCATTAAAAAGTATCCATACTTTATATCTAAACTTTTCAATAAAACTTGATAAATCCTATGTTATGAGCAGGGATGAAAAACTAAAAAATAGGAAAAATAAAACATAAGATAATGTCTGCTTAATTTCTAGCTAAGAGAAAATGTACGTCATGTCTGGTAGAATTTTCAGCACCTGTCCCTCTAACTCCGCTCTTAAAACCTGAGAATGGAATATGTCCTGTTTTTGTCGTCACAATATCGAGTGTCTTGGTTTCAAAAGGTTCTGTCAAAGGTGTTCATAATGAAATGACATTTTACCTTAATGATTTTCAGTTCAGAGTTGATGTGTCGGGCGGTGTTGAGGTCGTTCTTCAGAGCGTCAATAGAGTGTTGAGTGAACGACATGGTGATAGGTGTCTTCTAATGCTCACTATGGATTTCTCGAATTCCTTAAATTTGGTGATTACATTTGATGGATTATGAGCATAACATCATTCCTATCGTGTGCATTCAACCCTAATTGTTTTGATCTAGGTTTTTCTAATTTGAACATACAACATTGAATACCAAAGCAATACACCCTAATTGACTAGCATAAAAATCCTAAAATCACATATGAATAGGGTTAGGAATATTACCTTGATTGTTATGTAGCAATAACAATCACAAACCTTCTTGATCTTGACTTTTGAAAACCTAGTGCCCTAAGTTTTGCACGTGTAATGCGGTCACAAACACCATAAGCAACAAGAATGAACAAGACAGAAAGGAGTGGCATCGAAAACGTCAAGGATACTCTTAGGAATGTTTAGCCACGTTTTTTGGAGCCTTAGGGGTCCTTATATAGTTGAGGCTACTAGGGTTTTCAACTTGGAATCCCTAATTGAGTTTCTTAGTCCTTAAGCACCCCGAAGATCCTTCCATAAAGCCCCTTGGACGATTTCTATATGGACTCCCGTATAGAATTCATTCGTTGCTTCCTTAAGGATCTTAAGCCTAACTCTGTAACTATCTTAAAATTACAGTATCAGTCCCCTTAATTTAATTTATCTCTTTTGACCACAAAATCAATTCTAAATTAATTCTTAATCAATATGAATTAAACAATATGATTTCTCTTTTAATATATTATTCACATAATGTATTAATAAATCATAATTAATCCTCTTTCTCCTTAATTCATCTTATCAGTTGCTATGGTAAAGGCAATCCAAAAGAACCATGCTCATAATCGGGTCAAGTACATACCAAAATACTTATGGGCTTAGACACCTAATCCAACAGTCTCCTACTTGGATAAGTCTAACATCTATTTTGCAAGTACGACTTCAGAACCCGATCATCAATCGTACCTTTCAAAAGTTGCTGTCAACTCTGATCTTATTAGTAACGCGTCCTTTAGATAAGGGGTCATATGTTCCTTTATTCTAGATATCTTATAGACATGACACATGGATTATAATCATTCTCTCTGTCTATGTGTTGTTTCCCTATTTCCGATTTATGACGATTAACAACAGACTACAATTTAACATATCAACTTAGTCCCGTCTTGGCCACGCGCTTAGGGTGTCATCACTAAATCATCGAGGGGACCATATATACACTTTTCTTCCACTTTATGTAAAAGGAATGGATAAACTTCAACTCATATGGTTGCTCTATTTACTCATCAAATCACACACAACAATATATTTTATAACACCAACTTACTGGTGTGTTTATATATTATCAATTAGCAACCGACTCGTAAACTGCAACTATATGTCTACGTTTGAAGAAGATAAGATAATATTGTCTCACTAATCACTCGTGATAAAATCCATGAAGCAATTCAAGTGAGCAGGATTTAATCCAGTACTCAAATCTTATTTCATAAGTACTTATGAACATTGCAGCAGACTTTTGCAAAGTCTAATACACTTTAGTCAATCTACAAGACAATTCATGATAGTCTTTGTAATGAACAAAAAATTTGAGCCAAATTAAAACATTTTAATTCATTCAAAAACCATTAAGTTCACACATTTGTTTTCAAATAGTTTAACATCAGAGTATTTCCGAGAACCATATCATAAACATGAGGAGCGGTACGATCACGCCTTCGCCTTGCCACGATCTCCTGAAGTGCCTGAAACAAAACAATGAACTATAAGCCCTTAAAGCTTAGTGAGCTACCCCCAAAATACCAACCACATATAACCATACTCATAACATATCACAATACAGAACAACCATGTACATCGGGTCTACAGTTTGACTGGTCCGCCGCACCGGGCCTTCAGTCCACCTGGTCCACCCTCCGAGTCTAGCCACGTACATCGAGTCTATAGTGTGATTGGTCCGCCCTCATCGGGCCTTCAATACACCTAGTCCACTCTCTGAGTCTACAGTATCACTGGTCCCTCTACACCGGGCCAGCAGTTAGCCTGCTCCACTCTCCGAGCCTCGGCACGTCTGGTTCGCCCTCTTGGGGCCTTCAGCCTATCCGGACCGCTCGCTGGGCCTTCAGAATATTTGGTCCGCCCTAGGCATGTTGGCCTACAACACAAAGCAGGACCGCCTCAACCCAACCCCAGTCCAACAACCATGTGCACATAAACATATAATCATATAGCAATTCACAATTAATCAACCGATCTAGCAGATCACATAAAATAGTAACATCCTAACCAGGATACCGACCTAACCGGTCACTAACATAGCATCATCCTATATACCAGAATACCGACCTTAACCAGGTCTATAACTTATACCATCCTAACTACCAGGATACAGACATAACAAAGCAATAACATAACAATCAACTACCCGGATTCCCATCCGATAAAGGGTCGACCTTGGTGCCTTAGACCCTGTCGATATAGTGAGGATAACTCACCTGCAACAACCGACTTGAAGAAATAAGACCACGCTACTCCGACCACCAACACGAACTCTACCACTGATCATTACCAAATAACGAAACCAATAAACACCAATAATTACCAAAATACCCTCAGAAGTCAAATTGGTCAACCCTTGGTCCAAGTCAAAGTCAACCTTTGTGGTCGACCCTACTCGCTGAGTGAACCCGTTGACTCGTCGAGTTCCTATGCTCAGAAACTCCCATGCCACGAGTCAACTCGCCAAGTCGCCCCAAGACTCGTCGAGTCCAACAAGCTCTGATTCCCTTCCTGCTCAACTCACCGAGCTATCCCTCGACCCACCGATTCACAACTCAACCAGAGAAGGTTAGAACTTCACGACCAGACTCGTTCAGTCCAAGAATAGACTCGCCGAGTCCAATGCAATCTTCAACAGACTCGCCGAGTTGTTCTTCCAACTTGTCGAGTTCCTGCCCATCATCAAACAAGTCGCCGAGTGCACCCATGTGACTCGCCGAGTCGCTTCAGTTCTTAATCCATACGGTGGCTTTCTAAGCCATGCAACAGCTCCATATTGTAGATCCAAGCTTCTAGGGCATGATTATCACGTAAAATTGTAAACCTTACGTGCATGCAAGACTCTAATGGCTCTAAATGACCAAAATAAGCTTCTAATGGAGCTTTACACCTTAGGAGAGTCTCATCCTTGCAAGAACTAGAAACTTTATGGGCTTAGGAATCAAAAGAGGTTCAGATCTGAAGTTTCAGCTTCAGATCTAGCTTCCATAATAAAATTCCTTAACCAAGGAAAGCCCTAGCCTCCACATATGAATGATTCTAGAAGAAAAGGTTAAGATAACAACTTATTACCTCCCAAAACGTGTGCAAGCTGGAGTGGATTCTTGATTCACACGAAATCCTCAGTGGTAGCCTCTTGATCTACAAGTCTCCTTCACAAAGTTCACTCCTTAAAGCTCCAAACACTTCTCGAAGCTCACACTCACGGATATTAGGTCTCCTGGGACTCAATGGCGGATTATGGGTCTCGGTGAAGGATATAAATGATGGGTTTTGAGCACTCTAACACTTCATAAGTGTACATGCAACCCTAATAACCTTGGATCTATGTTTGTCTAATAATCATGCAAAGTTGTTTTCCAAGGTTATGAACCTATGTAGCATACATAAGGTACAATTTTCTTCATAAAAAGATAGAACTAGATACCTTGATGTGTAAAGTGTTCCTTGGAACCTTTTGAGCCTAGCACCTCAAGTGTGATGCCTCAAATGCTTCACACAACACCAAATGCAAAGAACAAACTTGAGAGAATACTCTAACACTTGCAAAAGCGGCCAAGCCCTCTTCTTTCTTAGTGTGTAGCCGATTTTGGGGAGAGTTACATTGCTTATATAGTGTGTTGCATTAGGTAAACCCTAATGTTCCATGTCTCTTCTTTTCTTGATCCATGGGTTAACTCCATGAAGCATCCTATGGGTGGAACCCGACTTAACATTCCATGGAGCCTCTTAGCCCACTATATAAGATATGGAAGATTTACTTAATCTACCCATATATCTAATTAGTTATCTTTTGATCGCTTAATTAATTCTAAATTAATTCTTGGTCAAAACTAATTAAATAATATTATTAATATATTAGAACTTATAATATATTAATAACCATAAGTGTTATTTCTCTTATTTAGTTTATTCAATTACATGATTCCATGCAACCCACATGAACCATGCCGGGTCAGGTCAAGTATTTACCAGAAATAGTTATGGACTTAGACACCTTAGCCAACAATCTCCCACTTGGATAAGTCTAATAACTATCTCTACAATACTTCAGGAACTGATCGGAAATCGTAGCTCTTTCAAGGCCTCTCGGAACTGAGAAGATGTTGATACGCCATTGAAAGATCAGTGATCATATAATCCTCTGTTCAAGATATCAGCCAGACAATTACATGGAACAATGTCTTACTTATTGTCCAGCAGATTGTTTCCCGATTCCCGATTTGTTTGACAAAGAACTTAATTGAACACATCAACTTAGTTCTGACCGGGCCCGGTACATAGGTCAAAACAAAATCATCGAGGGGCCTAGATATCAACTTCTAATCCAAGAAGGAAAAGATAAACTTCGACTCATATGTTTGTTCTGCTACTAGTTGAATTATACACAAAAGCACGTTTTATAACATCGAGTTACCAATGCGTTTTCGTACATTCAATGCATAATCAATTCATAGGCAACAAATCATATCTCTAAGTTTGAAGACTTACATGATATTACCGTCTCACGATCACTCGAGATAAAATTCCATGAAGTGATTCCAGTGAGTGTGGGTTGATTCCAATACTCAAAACTTATGAGCACTCATGAACTATTGTCTTATATCATGACACCTACAAGCAACTTCATGACAATCTTACTTCATATCTACTTCCAACATATGACTGACTGTGGAAAGTTTGAATAATATGAGAAACCACAACATACTATTCTGGAAGTCAAAACATGCAAAAGAAATTATAGTACTATTATTATAAAAGATAGTAACACTTTAATCATAAATAAACACAACTTTTATTCATCATCAAATGTCAATTACACTTTACAAATTTCATAATATATCTAACTACTAAAACTTATATCATCCTTCATCCCTATGCTCCGATCATCCTGGAGATCCTTAACCCTACTCAGTTCCTTCGTGAGGGGATCTGCTGGGTTCTCATCCGATGATACCCTCTTTTCCACGAGGATTCCTTCTTCTATGCAATGTCCGATAAAATGATATTTTATTTCGATGTGTCTGGATCTCCCGTGATCCCTTGGTTCCTTGGCTAAGGCAATAGCACTTTCACTATCACATAAAATTTCCATGGGCTCCTTTATAGCTGGTACTACTCCAAGGTCTCCTATGAAGTTCTTCAGCCATATAGCCTCATTTGTTGCCTTGCTTGCTGCTATATACTCTGATTCACAAGTGGAATCAGCCATTGTCTCCTGCTTGGAACTCTTCCAAGTGATTGCTCCTCCGTTTAGGATGAAGACCTAGCTCGACTGAGAGCGGAAATTATCCCTATCAGTCTGGACACCAGCATCACAATACCCTACAACTCTCAAGTCATCACTCCGTAAGGACCCAGTCTTTAGTCCTCCGTAGGTACTTGAGGATATTCTTTACCGCAGTCCAGTGTGCCTTGCTAGGGTTCCCCTGATACCTACTAACCATGCTCCAGGCAAAGGCTACATCATGTCGAGTACACATCATAGCCTACATGATCAATCCTACAGCTGAAGCATAAGGTACTTGACTCATTTCTGCTATCTCAGCTTCAGTACTTGGGCTCTGAGCTTTACTCAATCTAGAATTACTCTGGATAGGTTACTCTCCTTTCTTGGAGTTCTGCATACTGAATCTCTTCAGCACCTTGTCCAAGTAGTTACTTTGACTAAGTCCAATTAGTCTTTTACTCCGGTTTCTCAAAATCTTTATTCCTAGAATATAGGCAGCTTCTCCTAGGTCCTTCATAGAGAAACACTTCCCAGGCCAGGACTTAACTTCCTGCCGAGTTGGGATGTCATTTCCTATGAGTAGTATGTCATCCACATACAATACCAAAAAGCTAACTATACTCCCACTAGCCTTGACATACACACGAGATTAATCTTCACTACTAGAAAAGACAAATTCCTTGACTTTCTCATCAAATCAAAGATTCCATCTGTGAGGTGCTTGCTTTAATCCATTAATGTATTTCTCAAGCTTACACACTCTATTAGGGTGCTCGTTACTGACAAAACCTCCTGGCTGACTCATGTAAACATCTTCAGTCAACTTTCCATTAAGGAAAGCGGTTTTGACATCCATTTTCCATATTTCATAGTCATGAAATGAAGCTATGGCTAACATAACCCTAATAGACTTAATCGTGGCTACTGGAGAAAAGGTCTCATCATAATCCACTCCAGGAGTTTGAGAGAAGCCCTTTGCAACCAGCCGAGCCTTATAAGTGTGTACCTTACCATCCATGTCGGTCTTCTTCTTGAAGATCCATTTGCACCCTACAGTCTTACGACCTGGTACATTCTCAACCAAGTTCCAAACTGGATTGTCATACATGGATTGTGTCTCGCTATCCATAGCCTCTTTCCATTTAGCAGACTCAGAGCGTGACATGGCTTCCGCGTAGGTGTTAGGTTCATCCAGAACTACTAGTGTCTCATCACTAATAAGTGTCTCACCTTCTGCTGTAATATGGAAATCATAGTAATGCTCAGGTGCATTCCTAACTCTCGTGGAATGCCTTAGAGGTACAGACTTGTCAATTTGATCAACAAGAGTTTCCTCCTCAAGTTGAGGGCTAGGGTTTGAAGTTCCTTCACCACTTGACTGTTGAAGTTCTGCAAGGTCAATTTGCCTCCCACTGTCTCCTTGGCTTATAAACTATCTCTCGCGAAAGACTCCTCTTCTTGCTACAAAGACCACATTATCACTAGGTCTGTAGAAAAGGTAACCAAAGGATATTTGTGGGTAGCTGATGAAAATACACCTCTCGCTTCAGGGTTCTAGCTTATCATGAGACTCGCGCCTCACAAAATCCTCGCAACCCCAAATCTTGATGTGTTCTACTTTGGGTAGTTTAACAGTCCACATCTCATGAGGAGTTTTGGCAACTTTCTTTGTAGGGACTAGATTAAGAATATGGGCGGTAGTCTCTAAGGCATACCCCCAGAATGAGATTGGTAGCGAAGCTCGACTCATCATGGAAAGGACCATATCCAATAAGGTTCAATTACGCCTCTCAGTCACACCATTCAACTACGGTGTCCTGGGAGGTGTCAATTGTGAGACAATCCCACATTCCCTAATATAGTCGAGGAACTTTGAACTAAGATACTCACCACCTCGATCAGATCGAAGCATCTTAATGTTCCTGCCCAATTGATTATCGACTTCCTGTTTAAATTCCTTAAGCCTCTTGAAAGTCTCTGACTTATGCTTGATTAAGTAGACATATCAATATCTACTGTAATCATCAGTAAAAGTCAAATAATAGCGATTAGCATCCCTTATGGCATGTTTAAATGGTCCACACACATCCGTGTGTACAAGGTCCAAGAAACCTTCACCCCTCTCATAAGAACCTGTGAAGGGTAACTTTATCATTTTTCCAAGTAAGCATGATTCGCAACTATCATCTGACTTTAGGTCAAATGACTCCAAGACTCCATCCTTCTGGAGTTGGCCTATGCGATTCTTGCTTATATATCCAATACGACAATGCCATAATGATCCTTTATCCAAGTTATTATTATTAATAGAATCAATACACAAAACATTATTTCCTAAGTTATCAACCACATATACAGTTTCATACACACCATCACAAGGTAATGCTTTAAAATAAAGAGTATTATTAAAGAAAGCGTTAATCGAACCAACTTCATTATCAAATGAAAATATAAAACCTTGTTTATACAATGCATGAAAGGAAATAATATTTCTTGCCATTTCTGGCGAATAACAACATTTATTCAAATCTAAACTAAACCCACTACTCAGCGATAAAGTATAAACTCAGGTGAAGCTTTCCTGTTTCCCATGATCAAGTGTATTCCTCCTTGCTCCACATTCTCACTTCTTCTTAGTCCATACAGATCAGAACATATATGAATACGACAACCGGTATCAAGGATCCAAGAGTTAGAATGGGGTGAGTTATTAGATAAGATAGTGTAAATACATCCATAGTTGGGTTTGACTTTCCCATCCTTCACATCTTGCTGGTACTTTGGTCAGTTCCGCTTCCAATGTGCCTTTTCATGGCAATAGAAGCATTCAGCCTCTTTTAGGTTAGAAGGAGTGATGAAACCTTTCTTGGTTCCACTTGAAGAAGAGCCATCAAGGGTCCTAGCCTTGGTACCCTTTGAAGAACTCTTTCTTTTCTTCCCTCATCCTTCTCGATTGTCGAGACAAGGGCGAAGTTGATAGAAGTACTAGTAGTAACAACCGCCTTACCCTTAAGACCACTTTCCGCGGTCTTTGAGAGTCCTTGAAGTTTGCTGAGAGTGACCTCTTCCTTGTTCATGTGGTATGTCATGCGGAATTGATCATAACATGAAGGTAAGGAGTGCAAAATGATATCTATTGCTAGCTCCTCAGGGAAGTTGACATTAAGCTTCAACAATGTAACAACGTGAATTTTCAAAACAAAATTTTCATTTCGTAAAACATGGTTTCATCCAAATCAAGTCATAAAATCCTATGTATCATAACACAATACAAATCATATAAATCCCAAGATAATAAAATAAATCCTCCGATAATGTGTACAGATCACGTCGGCGCCTTCCCACGGTCCTCGCCAGTACCTGAAACACATAACACAACAACTGTAAGCATAAATTCTTAGTGAGTTCCCCAAAATACTACTTACGCACATACACCCTTCCAGGCCATGACCTTCCGGTCCATGTGTCTCAGAGGACTTCCGTCCCGACCCGGTAAACCTTTCGGTCCTACCCGCGTCTACTTTCCGATCCACATCACAATGCCTTCCAGCCCATAACATAAATGCCTTCCGACCCATAACAGAATGCCTTCCGGCCCATAACATAAGGCCTTTTGGCCCATATCAAGCGTAGCATACATAGCACATACAAACGGTTAACTTATTCATATAGAATGCATACAACTCATAACATATCCGACCTTCCTGTCACACATAAATACCCTTCTGGGTACAATATAGTGAGAAGACTCACCTCGTAGGAAGTCTAGAATCTCACGTGCTCGCTATCTCCAAATCTCGAAACGAAGACCCAACCCCGCCTAATTATAACGAAATATCATTCTAATTAATATATGCTTCCAAGATTAGGCTACACCCTTTTCATTATTCCACAGGGGGGTAAAAGACCATTTCATCCCTCCTTGACTCACAGTCCACATGTTGACCAAAACCCTAAAAGTAAAAAAAAGTCAATAGACCATAGTACGTGGGGCGTACTGGCTTCTGTAAGCAGTGCGGGATGTACATCGATGAACCACAATCGGGGGCATAACCCCTTACGCTGCTCGTATTTCGAGTTACGCTCAGCGTAATTCCCGGATTTAGTCATACCATATTTTTGGTCTTAATTGGTTAAATTACTTCTTTAACTTCTAGATTCGGCTCTCTTTAAGTCTCCTAACCCATAAAGTTGGAACCTTTAAGCCTTGGCATGGTTGTAAAGGCTCCTACACTCTCTAATACCTTTTCTTTTCAACTTCAAAGATCTAGATCTCATGCATGGCTATTTATTTACATCCAACATTACATTTTTATGAACATACAACTCAAATAGACCTGGAATATGATAGATCTAAGCCAATGGAGACTGTTTTCTCATAAATTCTCCATCTTTGGGACCAAAACCCTAGAAATTGGTCCAAGAAGCATACCATAAGAACTACAAGGCAAGATCTGAACTTTTTACCTCAGGAAGAAGCTCCAAACTTAGTTATCCACGGATCTACACTTGTACACCAACTTCTAGCCTCCACAATGGACTCCTCTTCTCTTTTACTACCTTGAAATAACACCTTAAATCTTAGAACACTCACACCCAAGCGATGAACGAATGAACAACTCTCTTAGGGTTTCTTTCTGAAGGATGGTGGCTGAGGAACCAAGCCATCTCATTCCTTTTATAGCTGACAACCCAAATTAGGGTTTTGGGTCTGGACCGGGTACGCCCCGCGTAACCTTGGGTACGCCCAGCGTACCTGGGTGATAACGCGTTCAATAAGGTGCGCGAGTACGTGCAGCGTACTCACCCAATACAAAGACCAAAATAGCAATTATTAGAAAGACGAAGGGCTAATTGGTTGTACCTGAAATTCAGGCTGTTACAATTCTCCCCCACTAGAACCAGACTTCGACCCCGAATTCTTATACAGAAAACAAATCCGGATGCTGCTCCCGCATCTTTGACTCGGACTTCCACGTCAGCTCGGACCCCTTCCGATGCTGCCACTGCACTTGCACCAAGGGCACTTCGTTGTTCTTCAGAACCTTAACCTTTCAATCCCTAATTGCCGACGGTCTCTCAACCTACTTCAGGCTTGCATCCACCTGAATATCCTCTAATGGTACTACTGCCGAGTCATCGGCAATACACTTCCTCAACTGTGACACGTGAAAGGTGTCGTGAATCTGACCAAGCTCCGCAGGTAGATCCAAATGGTAGGCTACCCTGCCTACTCTCGCGATTACCCTGAAAGGTCCAATATATCGAGGCCCCAACTTGCCCCTCTTCCTGAATCGAATCACTCCTTTCCAAGGAGAAACCTTTAAGAGTACAAGGTCACCAACCTGAAACTCGAGCTCGGACCGACGCCTGTCCGCATAACTCTTCTGGCGACTCTGAGCGGTCAACAATATCTGCTTGACCTGCTGTATCTGCTCTGTCTTCTGAAGCACAATCTCCATACTACCCATTACCCGTTGCCCCACCTCTCCTCAGCAGATAGGGGTCCGGCACCTCCTCCTATATCTCAGAACTCCAAGGATCTTCCTCAAATGCTCCTCATGCTACTCTCTAGACCTCGAATATACCAAAATATCATCAATGAATACGATCACCAACCAATCCAGCATCGGCCTGCGCACCCTGTTCATGAGATCCATGAACACATCAAGGGCATTGGTGAGCCCAAAAGGCATCACCACAAACTCTTAATGTCCATAACAAGTTCTGAATGCAGTCTTCTGGATATCTTCATCCCGAACCCTCATCTGATGATAACCCGACCTCAAGTCTATCTTGGAGAACCAAGATGCCCCCTGCAACTGATCGAACAGATCATCGATCCTAGGTAACGAATACCAGTTCTTAACCATCAACTTGTTCAACTCCCGGTAATCAATACACATCCGGTGTGAACCATCCTTCTTCTTGAAAAAAGGATCGGCAATCCCTAAGGTGAGCTACTCGGTCGAATAAACCCCCTTCCCAACAGCTTCTGAAGCTGCGAGGATAACTCCAGCATCTCTGGTGGAACGAGGCGATAATGCGCCTTGGCGATAGGTGCTGCTCCCGGAACCAAATCGATACGGAACTCCACTTGCCTTTCTGGAGGCACGCCTGACAGTTCCTCGGGAAACACATCCGGAAACTCGCACACTACCGGAACCTCGTCAACCGAACTTGGCCTCCCCACGACCACTCGGGTGTCCATCACATAGGCTATGAATCCACTGTAGCCCTGATGCAAACTCTGCCTCGCCCTGGCAGCCGAGCAAAATGCTTACCCACACCGGGTCCCCTCGCCATACATAGTAAGCACTCCCCCACTAGGGTCTCGTATGGTCACCAGTTGTCTCTCGTAGTCAATGACCGCTCCAAAATTACTCAACCAGTCTATGCCCACGATGACATAGACATCTCCCATTGCGATAGGAATTAGATCTATAGGGAACTTGACACCAAAAATCTCGAGCACACATCCTCGAATCACGTCGGTGGCATATACCGCTTTCTCATCAGCTATGGAAACCCTCAGGGGTCAACTCATCACCTCCCGATCAATATCGATGTGCTGACTAAAAGGCAAAGATACAAAAGACCGACTCACACCCGAGTCAAATAATTCCAAGTCAGGTACAGAATTCACAAGAAAAGTACCTATGCATATCATAATATAAGCACATTATCTTAGCATAAAAGTAAATACACAAAAGAATACATACCAGCCATGACATCGGGCGCCGCGCGGACCTCCTCCGTAGTTAACTGAAAAGCTCTCCCACGAGCCTTCGGAGCCTCGGCCTTCGCCGGTCGAGTCTCGGCAACCCTATCAGCAGGCACAAATCCCTATGCTGATCCCTGGTGAAGCTGAGGACACTCGGCCTTCCGATGCCCGGTCTGGTTGCAATGGAAGCAAACCATAAATCCCTTGGGGCAATCCCTAGAGATGTGCCCCTCCTTGCCACATTTGTAGCAAGCACCTGATCGACAAGCCCCCTTATGACCCTTGCCACACTTTCCGCAAGTGTAGCCTTTCTGACCTCCCGTCCTCGAATCGGCGGACTTGGTACGCTTGGCTGCCGGTTGAGACTGAGTCGGCCACCGATCCATCCTCTGAGACTCGACCTCCTCCCTGGCCTGAGTCTCCAACTCGATGTCCCTCTTCCGGGCATTTTCCTGGAGCTCAGCAAATGTCCGGTATGTCGAGTTCGATACGAACTCCCGAATGTCCCTCCTCAAAATACCCAAATATCGGCTCATCCGTGCCTGCTCAGTAGACACCTGCTCAGGGCAGAACATCGCCGTCTCATGAAACTTACGGGTGACCACAACAACTGAATCATTACCCTGCTTGAGGTTCAAGAACTCCTTAATCAACCGTTCCCTCTCCACCGGGGGAACATACTCATCTCTGAACATGGTAGCGAATCTCTCCAAAGTCACTACTGAAATCTCTGCAAGAGTGATGTTCGCCGTCAAGAACTTCCACCAATCCTTCACTCCTAGGTGGAGCTGGTTCAAAGCGAACCGTACCCTCAGATGTTCCGGACATGAACACGTATATAAGCATCACTCAATGTCAGCAATCCATCTCATCACATCGATCGGATCCTGTGTCCTATCAAACTCGGGTGGCTTCGTGTTACTGAACTCCCGGAACAACAACGAGTCACCTCCCTGAGGTCTGGCAACAGTGACTGCGGACTCAGTCATCACGGCGTACCTCTCATCAAAAGTCTCCAACAGCGTGGTCTTGATAGACCCAAACATCTCCGAAATCTCGGCCTGGATTGCCGCAGCCACCTCATCGCGGATCATCTGACGAAGCTCCTCGTCACTCACACCACTCGTCCTAGGCCTATGGTGTTTCCCAACCATAATGCCTTTGAAATACAACATAAAAATGTCAGAGACTTAATCGAGCACACTCGCACTCGATAACGCAACCCTACTTGGCCTCCGATACCCAAATGATTCTTACTTGGGTTGCCCACTGATCCGTTGTTTTTAGTAGTACAGGCCCTATACTACTGACTACACCGTATCGGCATTCACCCCAAGTCCTCCTCCTTGGACCCCAGATCACTAGTACTCTATTCTTTCTATGCATTGGCTACCTACTTGCTCTCAAGGCATCTCATAGCAGCAGGTTTCCCCTAGACTAAGGCATCACTAATCAGGCCACTCTAGTCCTAATATGAATACCTACTCTACTCTAGCATGCATAACATATCATAATATATCTCATAACACATATTGTAAGGGTATTTTCGGGATTTTACCGTTTGGGCGTTGGCTGACCATACACACTGCTTCTTCTTTAGTTATCACAAAATCTCTTATAAAATTTTATGCTTTTACAGTTAAAAATGTTTTCTCAAATCCTCGGTTTGAGTTCAGTTATGCCCGAAGGTGCACCCGAATCCGTCAAACCAAGGCTCTGATACCAACTTGTAACAACGTGAATTTTCAAAAAAAAAAATTCATTTCTTAAAACATGGTTTCATCCAAATCAAGTCATAAAATCCAATGTATCATAACATAATACAAATCATATAAATCCCAAGATCATAAAATAAAACCTCTGATAGTGTGTACAGATCACGCCGGCGCCTTCCCAAGGTCTTCGCTAGTACCTGAAACACATAACACAACAATTTTAAGCATAAATGCTTAGTGAGTTCCCCAAAATACTACTTACGCACATACGCCCTTCCAGGCCATGACCTTCCGGTCCATGTGTCTCAGGGGACTTCCGTCCCGACCCGGTAAACCCTCCGGTGCTACCCACATCGACCTTCCGGTCCACATCACAATGCCTTTCGGCCCATAACATAAATGCCTTTCGGCCCATAACATAATGCCTTCCAGCCCATAACATTATACCTTTCGGCCCATATCAAGCGTAGCATACATAGCACATACAAACGGTTAACTTATTCATATACAATGCATACAACTCATAACACATCCGACCTTCCGGTCACACATAAATACCCTTCCGGGTACAGTATAGTGAGAAGACTCACCTCGCAGGAAGTGTAGAATCTCACGTGCTCGCTATCTCCGAATCTCGAAATGAAGACCCAACCCCGCCTAATCATAACGAAATATCATTCTAATTAATATAGGCTTCCAAGACAAGGCTACACCCTTTTTATTATCCCACAGGGGGGTAAAAGACCATTTCACCCCTCCTTGACTCACAGTCCACATGTTGACCAAAACCCTAAAAGTCAACAGACCACAGTACGTGGGGCGTACTGGCTTCTATACGCGGGGCGGGGTGTACATCGATGAACCACAATCGGGGGCTCAACCCCTTACGCTGCGCGTATTTGGAGTTACGCTCAACATAATTCCCAAATTCAGTCATACCATATTTTTGGTCTTAATTGGTTAAATTACTTCTTCAACTTCTAGATCCGACTCTCTTTAAGTCTCCTAATCCATAAAGTCGGAACCTTTAAGCCTTAGCATGGCTCTAACGGCTCCTACACTCTCTAATACCTTTCTTTTCAACTCCAAAGATCTAGATCTCATGCATGGCTAATTATTTACGTCCAACATTACATTTGTATGAACATACAACTCAAATAGATCTGGAATATGATAGATCTAAGCCAATGGAGACTACTTGCTCATAAAGTCTCCATCTTTGGGACCAAAACCCTAGAAATTGGTCCAAGAAGCATACCATAAGAACTACAAGGCAAGATCTGAGCTTTTTACCTCAGGAAGAAGCTCCAAACTATGTTATCCACTGATCTACACTTGTTCACCAACTTCTAGCCTCCACAATGGACTCCTCTTCTCTTTTGCTACCATGAAATAACACCTTAAAGCTTAGAACACTCACACCCAAGCTATGAACGAATGAACAACTCTCTTAGGGTTTCTTTCTGAAGGATGGTGGCTGAGGGACCAAGCCATCTCATTCCTTTTATAGCCAACAACCCAAATTAGGGTTTTGGGTCTGGACCGGTTACGCCCGGCGTAACCTTGGATACGCCCAGCGTACCCGGGTGATAACGCGTTCAATAAGGTGCGCGAGTACGCACACCGTACCCTTTATACGCCTAGCATAATCGCCCACACAAACACCAAAATAGCAATTATTAAATAGATGAAGGGGTAATTGGTTGTACCTGAATTTCGGGCTTTTACAAGCAAGCGGTCCACAAATCTTTGCATTTTCTGCATGTGGCCCGTGATGGGTTCACCATCCTTCATTCGGGTTGTTATCATGGAGGAGATGATTTCATACCTCTCTTGTCTTGCACTTTGATGGTATCTTTCCATCAAATCTTGGTGCATTTCAAAAGGGTAGAAGTCCTTGTAAGACTTTTGCAGGTCGGCTGTCACAGTGGCCATCATGATGCATGCCACCTTGGTGGCATCTTTTTCATGTGCCCCAAAGTCAACGATTTCTTGAGGAGTAGCAACTATCTCATCAATCTCCTTAAGCTCCTTATCAATGACATATTCTTCGTCCACGTAGCGGGTAATCATTCGGATGTTTCTGATCCATTCATTAAAGTTGGATCCATCAAAAGTGACTTTCCCACACAAGTTCATTAGAGAAAAGGAGCCATTAGGATTAGAGCCAGAAGCAGCAGTGTTTGCAGACATCTGAAAAGAAGAAAAGTTTAGTTTAGAAATAGAGATAGTCCTTAATAAAACACCCAAATGTAGTATTAAGGCTAGGATCCAATCACAATATATTATACTTAGAAGAGGTATGCCGTAATCTAAGTAATAACATATTTGAAAGGTAGGTGAATGACGATTCACAAATTTCCACCAAAGCCGAAATATTAAAAATAATTTGGTTCTTAGAAACTCCTAGATTCTTTTGAGATTCAATGAAATTTTCGAAGGCATGTTTGAATCTCAAGTGTGCCCTCCACGATTTGTGACTGGGATGTCGAGGATCACAAAACGAGGTGTGAAGTAACCATGCAAATTACTTGGTACCCTTAATATATTACCCCTCAATTGATGTGCCGGTTAACCACACATGCTCCATCGATAGTATGATAAATATTAAGTCACCCTTTACCTACCTTTTTAAGTCCACGTTAGTGTGCCGGTTAACCATACACGCTCCACTAATGACTTAGACAAAGTCTAAAGTGTAATTTCATGGATTAGCACCTTATTCACATTTTTCCTAAAGTAACTAAGATTTGGAATTTAATAAAAATTTAGTTACTTTATAATTATCATTATATTTTTAATGAGAATTTATAAGTCCTTGTCCTACCCGTTCGACTAACGACCCTCCACCAGTCAAGCAAGCGGTGGGTGAGAGTGGACACCCATTAAGTTCCCATTTTATAGGCAACAACCTTATAACAACCTTATAGACTGGCTTTGTGAATGAGGCGACTAACGGTAAGATGACTTTGATCCTATACATATATATATATATATATATATATATATATATATATATATATATATATATATATTTATATATATATTGTTATTATTATTATTATTATTATTATTATTATTATTATTATTATTATTATTATTATTATTACTATTACTATTAACTTATAATATTATAAGTACAAGGGTTGAATTTTAACTTCTAAAATTCTAAGGGTTGGAACTAAAGTTTTAATCAAGACTTTAGTTGTTCCAAAACTTTAGGGCAAGTTTTGTAAACTTTCAAAACTTTTCATTTCTTGTAACTTGTGAGTTAATAGAGTATTAAAAATAAAGACTCTTAATTTTTATAACTCATTTGTTATTTTGATGGCATTTAACAAAGGGACTTTTGGTTTTCCATAACTTGAGGAGAAGTTATGGACTCCACTAAAACACATTATGATCATGAATTAATCTACCACATAGGTTACAAATAATTCCTATGATCATCTAAACATCATAAGATCAAGAACATGAATATGAAAACTTTCAAGAATCAAAAATTACACTTAAAACTTGTAATTTTGATAATTGTTATTGTAAATGGATTAGTATAAACATTACACCATCTAAAACATGTTTTCAAGTACCAAAACAATTTAGGGTAATGTTTGTAGTCCATTTCCAGCAACTAAAATCGAAATTCTGAACGCAACAGCCTCTACTCGTTGAGTGCAAGAACAGACTCAATGTGTAGCTTGCATTTGTACATGGACTCGTCGACTCCCCCCTTGGACTCGGCGAGTTCATACGACCATAAAATAGAAAATTGATTTTTTCAAGAAGTTTGCACAAAAATCAACAAACAAGCCTAGGCTCTGATACCACTGATGGGTTTTGAGAATTCTAACACTTCCTAATTGTACATGCAACCATAATAACCTTGGATCTATGTGTGTCTAATAATCATGCAAAGTTGTTTTCCAAGGTTATGAACCTATCTAGCATACATGGGGTACAATTTTCTTTGTATAAAAGATAGAACTACATACCTTGATGTTTAAAGTGTTCCTTGAAACCTTGTGAACCTAACACCTCAAGTGTGATGCCTCAAATGCTTCACACAACACCAAATGTAAAGAACAAACTCGAGAGAATACTCTAACACTTGAAAAATCGGCCAAGCCCTCTTCTTTCTTAGTGTGTAGCCGATTTTGGGGAGAGTTACATTGCTTATATAGTGTGTTGCATTAGGTAAACCCTAATGCTCCATGACTCTTTATTTCTTGATCCATGGGTTAACTCCATGGAGCATCCTATGGGTGGAACCCAACTTGACAATCCATGGAGCCTCTTAGCCCACTATATAAGATATGGAAGATTTACTTAATCTACCCATATATCTAATTAGTTATCTTTTGATCACTTAATGAATTCTAAATTAATTATTGATCAAAACTAATTAAATAATATTTTTAATATATTAGAACTTATAATATATTGATAACCATAAGTGTTATTTCTCTCATTTAGTTTATTCCATTGCATGATGCCATGCAACCCAAATGGACCATGCTGGGTCGTGTCAAGTATTTACCAGAAATAGTTATGGACTTAGACACCTTATCCAACAATAAATTCCATTAAATAGGGGGCAACCCCGAAGATTAGGGTTTTTCCCATTCCAACACCAACTATTCGAGTCCAGCTTTCTGACTCGGCGAGTTGGTCACTAAATCCGCGATCCAAATCCGCTCTAACTCGGCAAGTAAGTGTACCTACTCGTCGACTCCATTCTTGGAAATTACACTTTAACCCTTTAAATCCTACTTCTGAAACTCAGGATGTTACAATTCTCCCCACTTAAATTAGGCTTCATCCTCGAAGCCTCCTGCAGCTCACAATTCTAGATAATACTCCGAAAATGCACCTCCTGGTATCAATCGACTGAGGTTGCTTCGAACACTGTTATCAAACCTCTAATGAGTCCAACTATTCCCTCACAGAGGTACGACAACCGATTCAAGCCGACCACTGGATTCTTTCTCTGATAACCACCCTTATTAACCAATGGTCACCCGGTGATACTTCCATCACTCCAAATCACAATAATCACTTGACTCTTACAAAGCTTGATATCACCCTGATCCATCGGGTCCTGACCCGATATCAAGTTGCTACCCCTTTCCTCGACTAGCATAACCTTTATCGAATTCACTTCCGGGACTTATCCCACTTTCTTTCTGAATCCAACTCGTTTCTTTCCGAGCTGATAGGGTGGCACATCCTTTAGCTCCTGAGCAACTCCCATGAGCTCTCCCCTGCAATCACATATGCATGTTGGACCTGCTCTAACCTCCTCGGGCTGGAATCCCGACACACTAATGATACCTCCAAACATCCCCAGGATGAATTACCACTACATACATAAACTCTTGATCACAACCATACCGAAAATCCAAGGCTCCATCCTTGCATCCCTTCCGAACTCCTCTGGTTCTACCCCACCGGAAATTCTTCTGCAACATCAACTGACACCCAATCCGGATGAGCATCCATACCACTGGCACAATCACAATGCTCAACAATCATAATTGAAATACTCTCAATCATCCATTCTCACTTCTGCTTTCACTTCCGTGAACCAACACTCCCTGCTGGAGTTACATACCTTTCCCTCTCCTTATCCAAGGAAGTCTACTTGAACATCTCGTTATTTCAACAAATGCCACAGTGCTCACACCCCACTCTACACTATTCCCTCATAGAGAACCCGCTATTCCATGCATCACGCACACTCTGAATCTACTTGCAAGGACTCTCGGGTCCATGCACTGCCTACCACTAACATGATCAATACCCGGGGCCAGACCTAATGTTGGCTATTGCATCGCAACATACTCAATCCATCTCCTCATATAGATCTATCAACACATGCAGAGTCTTCAGCATGACTAGACCACCTTACCATGCCTTCAGCCAATCTGGACCACTCTCAGAACCTTCAGCATGTCTGGACCGCCCTCCGGGGCCTTCAGCCTGTTTGCACCGTTCTCCGAGCCTTCAGCCTGATTGGTATGCCCTCCAGCCTTCAGTCTCCCCGGACCGCTCAGACTATCATACATCATCCCAAACTATCCTTCCTGGGAATCTCTCCCGTGCATACTTTTCTAGCCCTCTAGGGGTTCTAACTCCATTCCATCTACTCAGATCCCGGAGTAATCCTAGCCTCACAACAACCAATCACCTTTTCTGAAAACCTTGGTTTGTACCCCGCCCCATTTTCCTGTCACTTAATCATACCAGCCCACACTCGTGGCTGAATGAAACACTGTTGAATCTCAAATAGCTAATCAACCTCTAATGCTTGTCGATACTCCAGAGAATTTTCCTATTCTCCCACTTAGAGCACTAACTACCAACCACCGGTGACTCAACTGGAATAAATCAATCATCCTTACTCAACATACTCCTCTTATCCATTAGTTGGTTTCCTCTGAAACGAGCAACCTTCAGCAAAATCACTTCCCGGCATCGCACAACACCAACTCTAAGGGAGTTCGACTTTCTGCTGAACACTTGTCAAATCGCAATTGCTATGATTTACCACAAGACCATACAACCAAATTCTGACCATCAATCCCTTAGATGCTAACCGCTTACAACTCCAAGTTACTAACACTCGCAACCAAACCATGAAACATGTAGAATGGCAAATAAAATACAACACTACATAAATAACCAGATAACCAAACAACAAAGAAATGAAAACATAGCCGCAACCGCATTTGGCTCTGCCCTAACCTCCTCTCCTATGAGCTGAAAAGCACGCTCCTGAGCCATTGGAGGCTCTGCTCCACCCGTAATCCTCAAAATCACTGGTGCTAGAGCCTGCACCGGTCTTGCAACCAACTATGGACAGTTGACCCTCAAGTATCCAATCTGATAACAGTGATAACAAACCATCAAATCATGAACCGGAGCTGACTGATGGAAATCCCTCGCATAATGCCCCTCTTTCCCACACTTGTGGCGCGCACCACTGGATCTAAAAACTCTGGTATGACCCTTCCCAAAAATCTCAAAAGTGTGGCTACCCTGACCTCCCAACCTGGAATCAACGGTCTTGGACCATTTCGGAACCGGCTCCGACTACACTAGGGTTTGCCTCTGCTCTCGCAGTTGTAATTCAATCTCCAACTCACGTTGCCGAGAAGCCTCCTACAACTCCAACAAGGCGTCGCACCTCTGCGTAGACACAAACTATCGGATATCCCTCTTGAGCATACATAGATATTAGGACATCTAAGCCTACTCTGAAGCAAACTCTAGGCAAAACATTACTTTCTCATTGAACATCCTGGTGATCTCCGTCATCGACTCTAAATCGTGCTTCAGCTTGAGGAACTCCTGAGCCTACATCTATATCTCAAATCACGGAACATAACGAGTACTGAACATCTTCCGAAACAGATCCCAAGAAATCACAGTCTGTTGCGCATCTGAATAAGATCCCGTAGTCAACCTCCACCAATCCTTCGCCCCGAGCCTCAAAATGTTCAGAGCACACCTCACCCTCTGATCAGCAGGGCATGAACACATGAAGAAAGAACCCTCCATGTCTGAAAACCACCTCATAGCAATGGTCGAATCCTAAACTCCATCGAAAGTAGGGGGCTTTGTATTATCGAAGTCCCGATACTGAAAACCTCGACTGGCTCCTCCCCCTGCCGTTGTTACAGCTGTTGTAGCTACCACGGCAGCCGCCTCCATAAGAGTTGCATAGTGCTCATCCAAGTACTCAACCATGGTAGTCTTGATTGACCCAAACATCTACGGTAACTCAGCTCGGAACATAGCAGCAACCTCATCATGCAGGATCTCACGAATCCTGGCATCCAACTGATCCGTACTCATCTGACCAATGACCTCGGGTGGTATGGATCCATCCTGATCACCCACTCCTGATCCAGATCCCGAAATGGATCCTGCCCCGGGACAACTCGTAATCGCCATACTGCAAATATGCCACAAGAATATTAGGGATTTTCCATAATAACCCCAAGGACTAGCTCCCAACAAAACCCTAGGGGTTGTGACTTCCTAGATACGCGTATGGGTCCTGTGCTTTCAGTAGTATGGGCCCATACTACCTTCCACACCTACCCATATTTGTATCAAGTATCCCATAACACGCTATCAATAGCATATAATGAACACTCGATTCCCACTCCTATAGGAGTACCACTAACTCATAACCGATCTACTTGTCCCACACAACCCTTCCATCCACGAAACTTCCACCAACCCTGCAGCACTAGTATATGCTAGCCATACATAACGCTGGACCCCATAAACTTTCGAATATCCAATCCTACCCTAAGCTATTAATAAAACAAGAATAGAACATAAGGCCAAATCAAACATTCTCAAGCTATAAGATCTTAATTATATATGTCCTTGATGCATACACTAAATAACTACAGTAATGATGTTAATTTCATACAAAGGAAACCATAGGCTAGCAAGCATCATAGAATCAGGCAATTCTATCATGTAATCCATGAAGATCCCTAACCTAGTACTAGCATGTTGTTCTAACATATCACATAATCAAATAACTTGTATGGTATTTTGGGGTCTACTTACTGGCTCCGGCTGATCGTACCCTCTACGTCCTCCTTTACTTATTTTGAAAACCCTTTTGAAAACTATTTTCGAAAATCTCTCCTTGATTTGAGATTGGATTCACATGAATGTTCCTCTAATTCACTCAAACCAAGGCTCTAATACCAACTTGTAATGAACAAAAAATTTGAGCCACATTAAAACATTTTAATTCATTCAAAAACTATTAAGTTCATACATTTGTTTTCAAATAGTTTAACATCATAGTATTTCCCAGAACCATATCATAAACATGAGGAGCGGTACGATCACTCCTTCGCCTTGCCACGATCTCCTGAAGTACCTGAAACAAAACACTGAACTGTAAGCCCGAAAGCTTAGTGAGCTACCCCCAAAATACCAACCACATATAACCACACTCATAACATATCACAATACAGAACAACCATGCACATCGGGTCAACTATGTGACTGGTCCGTCGCACCGGGCCTTCAGTCCACCTGGTCCACCTTCCGAGTCCAGCCATATACATCGAGTCTACATAGTGATTGGTCCGCCCTCATCGGGCCTTCAATCCTCCTGGTCCACTCTATGAGTCTACATTATCATTGGTCCGCCCGTACTGGGGCTTCAATCGGCCTGGTCCACTCTCCGAGTCTCGACACGTCTTGTCCGCCCTCTTAGGGCCTTCAGCCTATCTGGACCGCTCGCTGGGCCTTGAGAATATCCAGTCCACCCTGGGCATGTTGTCCTACAGCACAAAACAAGACCACCTCAAGCCGACCCCATTCCAACAACCATGTGCACATAAACATATAATCATATAGCAATTCACAATTATTCAACCGATCTAGCAGATCACATAACATAGTAACATCCTAACCAGGATACCGACCTAATAGGTCACTAACATAGCATCATCCTATATACTAGGATACCGACCTTAACTAGGTCTCTAACTTATACCATCCTAACTACCAGGATACAGACATAGCAAAGCAATAACATAACAATCAACTACCCAAATTCCCATCCGATAAAGGGTCATCCTTGGTGCCTTAGACCATGTCGATATAGTGATGATAACTCACATACAACTGCTGACATGAATAAATAAGACCATGCCACTCCGACCACCAGCACGAACTCCGCCACTGATCATTACCAAATAACCAAACCAATAAACACCAATAATTACCAAAATACCCTCGGCAGTTAAACTGGTCAACCCTTGGTCCAGGTCAAAGTCCTCAGTCAAAGTCAACCTTCCAAATTAATTTTTGACCAATACTGATTAAATAATACTATTAATATATTAGAACTTATAATATATTAATAAACCACAAGTGCTATTTATCTCATTTAGTCTATCCAATTGCATGGTGCCATGCAACCCAAATGGACCATGTTGGGTTGGGTTAAGTACATACCATAAATTGTTATGGACTTAGGCACCTTTTCCAACACATCCATCACTATACTTCCAACTGTCCACAAGCGACCAATCCTTGGCGAACCTTATATTGTCTTTCACAATTGTTTAAATATTTTAGTCAAATCTGGCTCCAGTCCTTTTTCCATCTCAAAGCCCTAGGCATTTGGAAAATTTAGAACGGTCGAATATTATTACATATGCAATCGACCCTATACCTGAAGCGTATAGGACACGATTCATAATGAAAAACGTGATGATTTACCAGTTTCTTGCTATAATATTACCATATATTGAATCCTTTTATGTTTAACGTTTTCAACATAACATCCATATATGTCCTTTGACAAAGTTTGATTAAAATGTCTTGATTCAATCTTTTGGATTTTGAAACGAAGTATAATATTCTCTCCTTTAATTATAGCAAACAAATTTTCAACCCCTGCAACTTTTGAAAGTGTAACTTTTCTTTTCTATAATTAAAATTACTAACATGCAACACTTAAAATTAATAATCATGCTCCCACTAACATGATAATTATATCCATACCAGCATAACATTTATGCTCCCACTAGCTTCGATACATATTCGGACATCAACTATACTTCTAGAAAACAATACTTATTGACTTTCTAAACCATAGTTCACGCTTCTAATATGAGATACTTTGATAAGCCTTTATCTAAGCTTCTCAATCTCATACACCTTTCCTTAGATAGCTCCTATGTGTGTCTAAGCAATTTCAATACTTATCACAATAAGTCTTAAATGTTTAAAATAATTGCAAAATCTCACAATTCAAACTATGAAGAGGGATTGCGTGATCATAATTGAATTTTAGAATGCAATTTACACAATCTCTATCTCCTTAAAAACTTCCTAGTGGAAGTGTTTCCTCACAATCATTTTCATGAAGGAGAGAAACCTTATGACACTTAGATTTTGTGGTGTAGGTGTTCTAATCCATGTGAATTTGTCATAACCATAATCATAAGACAAGGTTTGTGACAAATCCAAACTCATATGGACTGAACTTGTTCAATCTTTATTTCATGAAGCCTGGCAGCACAAGGGCCTACCATGTCTTCCAAGTAGTCAGGCAGCTCACCCATACAAATCAATTACCTTTCATTGATCAAGATGGATTCCCTTTATACATTCAAATGAGAACTCTTAGAAATCACTTGCATAGATAACTTCACTGGAATAGCACATAAACCAAGAATATGTCAACATGATAGGTTATAAACCTCAAATCGTGTCCTAGTTATAAAAAACTAGGTTTACTCTTCATTAGTTCTTGAAACTTTTCAAGACCATTTAAACTCCAACTAACCACTTGACATATAAGATTCTCTTGTCAAGAACCATCTGTTGACAAAAAATATTCAAGAGTTAGTGTGGATTCTTATCAAGACAACACTTCACATAATTGGTCTTAGTCGGTCTTTGCCTTATCCAAGACATCACAACTTATCAATTTCAAAAGTTCAGAAATAAGAAAACCACTCCTACTACACACTTGATGAGTGTTTTAAACTTACTGAAGACGTATCACTCAATATCACAATCTTGGAGTACGATTCTAAGACTTGATTCTGGAATGAAGTATGATTCACCTTTTGATTTAACCACTTTAACAATTCCTGATTCCTCTTCTTGGCCATCCTGGTGCAGTAAGATTTACTTAGAGGATCAATTGATATATGGTTTCATAATCAATGAGACGATCATAAACATGATACTAAAGAACTCTCCCATCTTGTCAGATTGGAGTAACTTTTATCTTTTTACCCAATTGATTCTTCTTATTCATTCTATCATTCATCGAAACTTTTCAATGATTCAGAATTAAACTTAATCTTGTAATCATAACCACATTTACTAGACTTCTAGAAAATAATGACGATTAAGCTTATTCTTATCTCTGGTGGACTTGACCAATGCACAGCATTGCGTACCAAGATTTCCATACATCACATGACTAAAATCATATGATTTCAAGCTTCTGTCCAACTGATACTTTGGCGATGGGAATCTTTCCTTACATAGAAAATTACGACACTACCATAAATAACATAACTAAGAATCACATCCACTTAATATTGCTTATAATAGAAACACACAAGCATCAATTTTCACAAATGACATTTTAAGGAGATATAAATAAGACAAAACTCAAAATATATTTTATCTTTAAAAAGGTGCATAAAACATATCCTTATAACTTAAATTCAAATGAAAACTATGCTATTACATATTCCTAAGCAATTTATTATAACTCTAAGAAGCTGCTCAAAAATCCGATCATTGAATCATGCGATCGAAATCCATTTCTTCACAATCAGACTAAGCTCACTTCTTCATTTAAGCTTCGTTTATTTTCATCGATCCTACAACACATGAAAATGTAATCTTATCACATCATGTATTAATAATATCTAAATACTAAACTAATAGAGTTATATAGTGGATTTACGTAAAGCAGAGTTATACATCTTGACTCTCCTGTCTTCGTGATCTCTCAGGTAATTCTGGCAACTTCGCATCCAATGCCCATTTTCTTGGCAATAGAAACAAATGGACTCTTTTGGAATGGCACATGGGACAATCTCATACATACCCTTTCTCTTGCGTAGAGAAAACTTTATAGGACTTCCGATCTTGCCATTGTCCATGGAAGTATGGGAGGTTGATCTACCAGAAAAATTTGCTTGACCAGTGCGCCAAATTATTGTTGATCCAGCAACAATAAGCAAATACGTAAGATCAATGATGGTTACATCATGGTCCATCATATAGTATTCTCTAATGAACTCACTATATGACTCGGGAGGTGATTAAAGAACCAAGTTAACAACCAACTTCTTTGAGACAATAACACCCAACATTCACAATAGGGCTTAAGTGATCTTGAACTTTTCGAGTCTTCAAACTTGTGGGTCAGGGAGAATAATTGAAGGAGTTGGACGAAGTGAAGTTCCACTTAACCATAAACAAGGGATTGATCTTTCACGTTTATTGTTGCGTGGACTTCCATTTTTATGAGGAAAACTTTTTCCAAAGGATTTGGGGAGACCACAATTGTTAAAACTAGACATCTACAAGACGGGAGAAAATTCAAGTAACTTGATTGAGTCCTTAATAAAACACCCGAATGAGTTATTAAGGCTAGGATCCAACACAATATTCTACAACGCGGAAGAGGGATGCCGTAATCTAGCTGTAGAATATTTGAAAGTAGGTAAATAATGATATACCAATTTCCACCATGAAAAACAAAAGTTGAAAATTAGGTTTGAAATGAATTGAAATTCCTAGATCTTTTAAGATTCATTGAACTTTTCAATGGTATGTTTAATCTCGATTATACCCTTCAAGTTTGAGACTGGGGTGCCGATGATCAGAAACATGGTGTGGATAACAATGCAAATTAGCTTGGTACTCTCGAAGACGTCCATCGCCTAATGAATGTGCTGGTTAACCACATACACTCCATTGATCTATGATAATCTAAAAGCTACCCATTGAGATCCTTCATTGGTAATCTAAAAGCTATGATAATCAATGTGCCGGTTAACCACACACACTCCATTGATCTATGATAATCTAAAAGCTACCCATTGAGATCCTTCATTGGTAATATTAGTGTGTCGGTTAACCACACACGCCCCACTAACAACCAATAAGGTGTAATGTGCAATTTCATGGATTAGCACCAATTCCACATTTTTTCCTAAAGTAACTAAGATTTGGGAATTTGTAAAAGTGTTTAGTTACTTCGTATTTCATTATACTTATAATGGAAGATTGTGTCCTATCCTACCCGTTCGGCTAACGACCCTCCACTAGTCAAGAGTACGGTGGGTAAGAGTGGATACCCAATGACAGTTATTCTACAAGCCGTTTCCTTAAACACCCCTTATAGACCAACTTCGTCATTAAGGCCTACTAATGGTAAGACTGACTCTTGACTCATACATATATAATATCAAATGTTTAATTTTATATAGTATGATGGTGTATTTTAAACTTTCAAAATACTAGGTGGTTTAATCTAATAAATTATAACTTTAACTTTATTAAATATAATCCATTACATTGTCGATTTATTAACTCTTTTTTAATTACACACTTAATTAATTTAATAAAACCATAAGTGTGTAATTTGAACTTTTAAAAATACTAAGGTTTTGAATTTAATATTTCGAATTCAAGACCTCTTAATTAAATTTTAACTTTGAAAATTGAGGATAAATTTTGAAAGTTTTCAAAATATTAGGGTTTAACTATTTAAATTTCAAAAACTAAAACTTTTAAGTTCAAATTGAAACTATAAAACCTAATGGTTTATGTTGAAATTTTTTCAAACTTACTAGGTCAAATATTTGACTTATAATAATCCTATATTATCCATATTAAACAAAATCCATCAATTTTGATAACGATAACCATTAAAAACAAAAAAAATGGATTTGAGCCAAGAAAAACGAGTTTAGGTAATTATCCACATCAAAAAAAGCTCAAAAAACAGAAATTCCTGGAAACTGCACCTTGGACTCGCCTATTACATAAATGGACTAACCGAGTTCATGCTACTCGCCAAGTCTTGTGATGGACTCACCGAGTTAATGCTATTTGCCGAGTCGGCTGCGCAGACAGCAAAAATTTGACTTTTTGATCCTTTGGCCATTCACTTTTGCATCTATTAAACTAGAAAAACAACCTAGTCTCTAATAATACTGATGGATTATGAGCATAACATCAATCCTATGGTGCTCATGCAATCCTATTTGCTTTGATCTAGGTTTTTCTAATTTGAACATACAAAATTGAATACCAAAGCAATAAATCCTATATTACTAGCATACAAATCTAAAAGTCACATCTGAATAGGGTTAGGAATAAGACCTTGATTGCTATGTAGCAATAATAATCACAAACCTTCTTGATCTTGACTTTTGAAAGCCTAGTACACCAAGTGTTGCACCTCTAATGGAGTCACAAACACCATAAGCAACAAGAATAAACAAGAGAAAGGAGAGAGTCACCAAAAATGTCTAATATATTGTTAGGAATGCTTAGCAAAAATTTTATGAGCCTTAGGGGTCCTTATATAGATGAGGCTACTCGGGTTTCCAACGTTGAAACCCAAATCTAGTTGGTTAGTCCTTAAGCACCCAAAGATCCTTCCAGAAGGTGTAGCATCCCAAAAATACAAGCCACAAATTTTATTTTTAAAGAAGTTATTATAAAACCGTAAACAATAGAACCTCCATAATAAAATTTCATGTCAAAAAGCAAAGTCGAAGTAATAAAAAACGCTATCATAAAAAAATATAAGAGTGTAATCCCCAAGATCTCATGTTCCGAAATATAGTGTGATGCATTACGATCGAGCGGACTCCTTTCCTTTGAAAACGAAGTGCTTGAACCCAAAAGTGAAATTCGAAAGCACGAAGCTTAGTGAGTTCCACAAATACAACATACCGTACATATCAACATGCTGCCTAGCATATCTGTGTAATGGCGTACCCCCTTCAATCTCTTTCAACTGGATATTGTCTAGCATATAAATAGATACTCGCATACTGTCATACAAAGCCATGAGCCGTACATATATCATAACGAGTAAAGATTCTATGTACCAAACATTTCCTTGGCATTATGCTACGGGCCGGCACGTGGTCTTTCTTGCCAAGCAGGGGGCCACCCCTCGGTCTCACAGACAAATGCCAAGAACCAGCTCCTAGTCTTCCATGCAAGCATCACAAAGACAACTAGCATACATACTACTCTACTTAGCTAATCAGCATATAGTGTTCCAGGGGCCACCTCCTGGTGTTTCATACATAATAGCATATAGTGCGCAAGGAGCTACCTCCTGGTCTTTCATACATATTGCCTAGGGCTAACCATCGGTTCTTGCTACCATACAGAATAACATATTGTGTGCCTAGAGCCGCCTCCTAATCTTTCATGCATAATGCCTAGGGCTAACACGAGGCTCTTCTTATCATACATAAACTAAATGGGCCGAAATTGGTGCCTTAGACCCATACAAACAGTGAGGAGACTCACCTCACACTGCTGAAGTCCCGCAGATAAAGTTGTGGCTGCTGGCTGACATATTCACGGATCTGTCAACATCAAAATAACACCCAATTAATAATTGGATTCCAATACATAACCATAATTCAATGATGATTAGGGTTTAGTTTTCCTACTTAACCCATTAAGAACTTAATCCATTAAGTCTTACATGTCCTTATGTTAATTTGCAATGATTATTAATTAATATTTTAAATTCATTAATAACTATGATGCGGTCCCGATAAGTCCCAAATGAGGGTTTCATGGCATTAGGGATTTCAAAACGCCTAATTAGGGTTTCTAACCCATATTAGCCAAATAGGCCCAATAGCTAGGTCCTTTGACGAATTAGGTTTCATTAGGCCCATCATGATTTCACTAGGTCCGTTAGTGTTTCACTAAGCCCATTAGGGCTTCATTAGGCCTATTAGGGTTTCAAACATCCCAACCGAATCAACAGGACAAGACAAAGCACACCGCTACCCGACACGACGGCCGGTGGAGGCAACAGATAGCAAACAGCACCTCACAGTGGTGGTTTTGAGTTTTCTTTCCATTATTCTTCTTTCTAGTTATATTTTACAATGCTAAACTCCAATAATCACACACACACACACACACTAATACAAATACATAAAGTCAACAACCTAATGGTGGTTGGCACTAGCACGTGGTGGCGGTGGGGTCTTTCTTCGGATCTCTTGCCAATAAATGGTCCTGCAACCTCATAACATCCCAATATACGAACACAAACACCATCACACGCCCACAGCCACCTTTCACATTTGCTAGTGGCGGCATAAAAGCATTCCTGACAACAACCACGATTGTTGGCTGTCATGGTGGTCTTCTTGTGTCTTCCAACCAACCTTTATCCACACACGACTTGCAATCGGTAATTTAGATGCAACCACCGACTGATGGTGCGCGGTGACGACAACAACAACCTTAGCTACCATTATAGTGGCTAAAGATGGTCTTTTTCCTCCTTGACATTGATGGCAGCAGCGGATGGAGACTCACAAACGGCAGCAGCAATGAAAAAGTAGTAGAGAAGCAGCGGAACACTAGCGCTACATTAGAGTGGCGGCATCCACCAAAAACAGTAACAGCGACACCCTTGGGTGTGTTCCCTCCGACTGTCAACTGCCATGGCGCTGCATGGCGGCCTTCGTCTTCAGCAACGGTGGTTCACGTATTCATTGGAGTGGAACTATGCCGGTCCTTTCGGTTTTTCGGTGGCTTGGTCGGTCGGAGAAGCAAGGGAGAATAGGGTGGCGGCCGGAGGATATGAGGCATAAGAGGGAGGGGTGACAATTGCTACATAAACGAGGGTTTAGGGTTAGGGTTTGACTGATAATGAGGTTATATACCCGGTTCCACTTAGAAGTTTGCCATAATGGCAAGAACAGTCCCTTCGTGCCACTATTCTTTCAAATGTAATCCAATATTTACCCTTTCAACCCAATCCATGGAAATCCCTTACAAAAAAAGCCCCATAAATTACCAAACCGTCCCCATCTTCTAAAATTGTGATGATTAGCCCTTCAAGACCATCCTTTGATAAATAATTGTTTATTTTATGGCTACTATTCGTTCATTAATTCGTTGATTTATATGGTTTCATAATCAATGAGACGATCATAAACATGATACTAAAGTACTCTCCCATCTTGTCAGATTGGAGAAACTTTTATCTTTCTGCCCAATTGATTCTTCTTATTCATTCTGCCATTCATCGAAACTTTTCAATGATTCAGAATTACACTTAATCTTGTAAGCATAACCACATTTACTAGACTTTTAGAAAATCATGATGATTAATCTTATTCTTATCTGTGGTGGAGTTGACCAATGCACAACATTGTGTACCAGATCTCCTAGTCTTGACGCACATACTTATGTGAACATGTAATTAGTTTTAATTTCCTAAGTACCAAGATTTCCATACATCACATGACTCAAATCATATGATTCCAAGCTTCTGTCCAATAGATACTTTGGCGATGGGAATCTTTCCTTACATAGAAAATTACGACACTACCATAAATAACGTATCTAAGAATCACATCCACTTAATACTTCTTATAATAGAAACACACAAGCATCATTTTTCACAAATGCCATTGTCAGCAGATATAAATAAGACAAAACTCAAAATATATTTTATTTTTAAAAAGGTGCATAAAACATATCCTTATAACGTAAATTCAAATGAAAACTATGCTATTACATATTCCTAAGCAATTTATCATAACTCTAAGCACCTGCTCAAAAATCTGATCATTGAATCATGCGATCAAAATCCATTTCTTCACAATCAGACTCAGCTCACTTCTTCATTTAAGCTTCGTTTATTTTCTTCGATCCTACAACACATCAAAATGAAATTTTATCACATAATGTATTAATAATATCTAAATAGTAAACTAGTAGAGTTGGATAGTGGATTTACCTAAAGCATAGTCATACATCTTGACTCTCCCGTGTTCGCGATCTCTCAGGTAATTCTAGCAACTTTGCATCCAATGCCCCTTCTCTTGGCAATAGAAACAAATGGACTCTTTTAGAATGGTACATGGGACAATCTCATACATAGCCTTTCTCTTACGTAGAGAAAACTTTACAGGACTTCCGATCTTGCCATTGCCCATGGAAGTTTTAGAGGTTGATCTACCAGAAAAATTTGCTTGACCAGTGCGCCAAACTATGGTTGATCCAGCAGCAATAAGTAAATAGGTTAGATCAATGAGGGTTACATCATGGTCCATCATATAGTACTCTCTAATGAACTCACTATATGATTCGGGAAGTGATTGAAGAACCAAGTTAACAACCAACTTCTTTGAGACATTAACACCAAACATTCCTAATAGGGCTTGAGTGATCTTGAACTTTTCGAGTCTTCAAACTTGTGGGTCAGGGAGAATAATTGAAGGAGATGGACGAAGTGAAGTTCCACATAACCATAAACAAGGGATTGATCTTTCACGTTTATTGTTGCGTGGACTTCCACTTTTATGAGGAAAACTTTTTCCAAAGGATTTGGGTAGACCACAGTTGTTGTAACTAGACATCTACAAGACGGGAGAAAAGTCAAGTAACTTGATTGAGTCCTTAATAAAACACCCGAATGAGATATTAAGGCTAGGATCCAATACAATATTCTACAACGCGGAAGAGGGATGCCATAATCTAGCTGTAGAACATTTGAAAGTGGGTAAATAACGATATACCAATTTCCACCATGAAAAACAAAAGTTGAAAATTAGGTTTTAAATGAATTGAAATTCCTAGATCTTTTAAGATTCATTGAACTTTTCAGTGGTATGTTTAAGCTCAATTATACCCTTCAAGTTTGTGACTGGGATGCCGATGATCAGAAACATGGTGTGGATAACAATGCAAATTAGCTTGGTACTCTCGAAGACGTTCATCGCCTAATCAATGTGCCGGTTAGCCACACACACTCCATTGATCTATGATAATCTACAAGTTACCCATTGGGATCCTTCATTTGTCACATATTAGTGTGCCGGTTAACCACATACGCTCCACTAACAACCAACAAGGTGTAATGTGCAATTTCATGGATTAGCACCAATTCCACATTTTTTCCTAAAGTAACTAAGATTTGGGAATTTGTAAAAGTGTTTAGTTACTTTGTATTTCGTTATGCTTATAATGGAAGGTTGTGTCCTATCCTACCCGTTCGACTAACGACCCTCCACTAGTCAAGAGTACGGTGGGTAAGAGTGGATACCCAATGGCAGTCATTTTACAAACTGTTTCCTTAAACACTCCTTATAGACCAACTTCGTGAATGAGACCTACTAACGGTAAGACTGACTCTTGACACATACATATTTAATATCAAACATTTAATTTTATATAGTATGACGGTGTATTTTAAACTTTTAAAACACTAGGTGGTTTAATCTAATAAATTATACCTTTAACTTTATTAAATATAATCCATTACATTATGGATTTTTTAACTCTCTTTTAATTACACACTTAATTAATTTAATAAAACCATAAGTGTGTAATTTGAACTTTTAAAAATACTAAGGTTTTGAATCTAATATTTCGAAATCAAGACCACTTAATTAAATTTTAACTTCGAAAATTGAGGACAAATTTTGAAAGTTTTTAAAATATTAGGGTTTAACTATTTAAATTTCAAAAACTAAAACTTTTAAGTTCAAATTTAAATTATAAAACCTAATGGTTTAAGTTGAAATTTTTTCAAACTTACTAGGTCAAATATTTGACTTATAATAATCCTATATTATCCATATTAAACAAAATCCATCAATTTTGATAACGATAACCATTCCAAACAAAAAAATGGATTTGAGCAAAGAAAAACGAGTTTAGGTAATTATCCATATCAAAAACTGCTCAAAAAACAAAAATTCCTGGAAACTACACTCTGGACTCGCCTATTCCATAAATGGACTCACCAAGTTCATGCTACTCGCCTAGTCTAGTGATGGGCTCGCTGAGTTAATGCTATTTTCCGAGTCGGCTGCGCAGACAGCAAAAATTTGACTTTTCGATCCTTTGGCCATTCACTTTTGCATCTATTAAACTAGAAAAACAACCTAGTATCTAATAATACTGATGGATTATGAGCATAACATCACTCCTATGGTGCTCATGCAACCCTATTTGCTTTGATCTAGGTTTTTCTAATTTGAACATACAAAATTGAATACAAAAGAAATAAATCCTATATTACTAGCATACAAATCTAAACGTCACATTTGAATACGGTTAGGAATAAAACCTTGATTGCTATGTAGCAATAATAATCACAAACCTTCTTGATCTTGACTTTTGAAAGCCTAGTACACCAAGTGTTGCACCTCTAATGGAGTCACAAACACCATAAGCAAAAAGAATGAACAAGAGAGAGGAGAGAGTCACCAAAAATGTCTAAGATACTCTTAGGAATGCTTAGCCACATTTTTTGAGCCTTAGGGGTCCTTATATAGTTGAGGCTACTTGGGTTTCCAACGTCGAAACCCAAATCCAATTGCTTAGTCGTTAAGCACCCCAAAGATCCTGCCAGAAGGTGTTGCATCCCAAAAATACAGGCCAAAAATTTCCTTTATAAACAAGTTATTATAAAACCGTAAGCAATAGAACCTCCATAATAAAATTTCATGTCAAAAAGCAAAGTCGAAGTAATAAAAATGTTATCATAAAACAATATAAGAGTGTATTCCCCAAGATCTAATGTTCCGAAATATATTGTGATGCATTGCGATCGAGCGGAGTCCTTTCCTTTGAAAACGAAGTGCCTGAACCCAAAAGTGAAATTCGTAAGCATGAAGCTTAGTGAGTTCCACAAATACAACGTACCGTACATATCAACATGCTGCATAGCATATTTGTGTAATGGCGTACCCCCTTCAGTCTCTTTCAACCGGATATTGTCTAGCATATAAACAGATACTTGCATACTATCATACATAGCCACGAGCCATACATATATCATAACGAGTAAAGATTCTATGTACCAAACATTGTCTTGGCATTATGTTATGGGCCGCCACGTGGTCTTTCTTACCAAGCTGGGGGCCACCCCTCGGTCTCACAAACAAGTGCCAAGAGCTACCTCCTGGTCTTCCATGCAAGCATCACAAAGACAACTAGCATACATACTACTCTACTTAGCTAATCAGCATATAGTGTGCCAGGGGCCACCTCCTGGTCTTTCATACATAATAGCATACAGTGCGCAAGGAGCTACCTCCTGGTCTTTCATACATATTGCCTAGAGCTAACCCCCGGGTCTTGCTACCATACAGAATAACATATTGTGTGCCTAGAGCCGCCTCCTAATCTTTCATGCATAATGCCTAGGGCTAACACCAGGGTATTCTTATCATACATAAACTAAATGGGCCAGAATTGGTGCCTTAGACCCATACAAACAGTGAGGAGACTCACCTCACACTACTGAAGTCCCGCAGATAAAGTTGTGGCTGCTAGCTGACATATTCCCGGATCTGTCAGCATCAAAATAACACCCAATTAATAATTGGGTTCCAATACATAACCATAAGTCAATACTTAGGTTAAAAGACTGCTTTACCCCAATCTTAGCTTGATCCAAGCCCAAGGCCTAATCCAAAGGCCCAATAGTCAACTATGAGTCAAAGCCCAACATATTACCCAATTTCCAAATTGGGCCCAAACCTTTACAAGGTTTTACTATAAGGCCTAACCATCTAGTTGTTAGATATAGTGTCTAAGTTCTAATATATTAATAATAGTATTATTTAATTAGTATTTGATCGAGAATTAATCTAGTATTAATTTGGTGATCAAAGTGAGACTAATTAAATATATAAGCGTTAATTATGACAATCATCAATTCTTTTATGGTGGATTAATGATCCATGGTTTATGGGTTATGGATGTAACCATTTGGAGCTCCATGGATAGTCAATGGGAGTTACAAACCCAAGGGTCATGAGAAATGAAGAGTTATGATAATTATGGTTCTTCTTAAAGAAACCCGAATTGTGACACCACTATAAAAGGAACCCTTTGGCTAATGAAATTAGGGCTAGTAAGGTTACTAGAGAGGGCATAATTGATTTTGAGTGTTATAAGTATTCTCCCAAGTTATTCCAAGTTTTGTGGTGTTGTGCGAAGCATTTGAGGCACAGCATTCGAGGTGATAGGCTCACAAAGTCTTGAAGGAATCCAAGCAACAACAAGGTATGTATTTCTACTAGTTTTTATGTTTCATATATTCCCCATGCCATGCTAGTTAGGAAAAAACCTTGAAAAATAAATTTGCATGTATATAGAGAAAACATAGATTCAACGTTATTAGGGTTGCATGTACACTTAGGAAGTGTTAGAATGCTCCAAAACCCATCAGTGGTATCAGAGCCTAGGATTGTTTTCTATATACTTGATGCAAAACTGCTTGAAAAACAAAAATTCTGCATTCTGACGACTGTACTCGCCGAGTCCATGGGGAGGACTCGCCGAGTCCATGAACAAATTCATCCTACTCGCCGAGTAGGATAATGCACTCACCGAGTAGGATCGAGCTGAGCAAATTTTTCGAGTTTTTGTTGCTGGAAATGGATTAGAATCATTATCCCAATATGTTTTGGACTTGTAAAATCTGTTTTTCAAAATGATAATGATTATGTTAATCCATTTTACATGACTTTTAACAATTTCAATGTATTATATATGTTTATATGATTTCTTGAAATTGCTTGACATGAATTTGTGTTCTTATGAGTTTTTAGAAGATCATAGGAATTATGTGTAACCACCATGTGTGTTTAATTCTTGATCTTAATTGTATTAATGGTGTCCATACTTGTCCTCAAGTTATGGATAAGCGAAGGTCACTTCTTTAATTTGTGTTTAAAGAACAAAAGAGGTTTCATAAAATGAAGAGTCTTCATTTTTTTATGAACCAATAAAACTCATAAGTTACAAAATTGAAGAGACTTGGAATAGTTTCAATTCTTGCCCTCAGGTTTTGGAATTTGAAAAGTCTTACACTTTAATTCCAAATTAAACCTTAGATTTTTAAAAGGTTTAAAAATCAACCCTTATACTAGTATTATAATTTTATTATATAGATATGTATAAGAATATGTTATTCTTACCGTTAGTAGGCCTCATTCACGAAGCCGGTCTATAAGGGGGTATAAGGTTGTTTCCTATAAAATGGTGACTTAATGGGTGTCCACTCTCACCCACCGCTTCCTTAATCGGTGGAGGGTCATTAGCCGAACAGGTAGGATACGACTTTAAATTCTCATTAAAAGTATAATGAATTATTAAGTAACTATACATTATAAATTCCCAATCTTAGTTACTTTAGGAAAATGTGAAATTGGTGCTAGCTCATAAAATTACACTTTGTACCTTACCAAGTCGTTGGTGGAGTGTGCGTGGTTAACCGGCACACTAACATGGACTAGTAAGAGTGGCAAACAGTCACTTGACTTTATTATAAATCGGTGGAGCGTGTGTGGTTAACCGGCACATCGATTAGGTAATATTCTTAAGGGTACCAAGTCAATTTGTATGGTTATTCACACCTTGTTTGTGATCCTCGGCATCCCAGTCACAAACTTGAGAGGGCACATTTCAGATTTAAACATGCCATTGAAAAGTTCAATGTATCTTAAAAGATCTAGGAGTTTCAAAAAAAACCAATAAAAGCTAATAATAAAATATTTCGTTCTTATGGTGGAAATTGGTAAATCGTCATTTACCTACCTTCAAATATTTTATAGTGTGGATTACGGCATCCCTCTTCCACCTATAAATAGTTTGTTGGATCCTAGCCTTAATATCTCATTTGGGTGACGTATTAAGGACTCTAAATCTAATGAAACATATCTTCCTTCTATTCCAGATGTCTTCCAATAACGCTGCTGGCTCAAACCCTACAGGCTCCTTTTCCCTAATGAACTTGTGTGGTAAGGTCATCTTTGATGGATCCAACTTCAATGAGTGGATCAGAAACATCAGGATGATTACCCGCTATGAGGACAAATAATATGTCCTTGATAGGGAGCTTAAGGTTGTTAATGAAGCCACTGCTACTCCAGAGGATCTTGTGGAGCTCATTGCACATGAGAAGGATGCCACCAAGGTGTCCTGCATCATGATGGCCACAATGACTCTGAAACTCCAAAAATCTTATGAAGATTTCTACCCCTATGAGATGCACCTAGATCTGATGGAAAGGTACCATCAGAGCGTGCGTCAAGAGAGGTATGAAATCATTTCCTCCATGATAACCGCAAGGATGAAGGATGGTGGACCCATCACTGGTCACTTGCAGAAGATGCAGAGGTTCGTTGACCGGTTGCTAAAGCTCAATGTTGACTTCCCTGAGGAATTGGCGATTGACATCATTCTCCATTCCTTACCTTCAAGTTATGATCAGTTTCGCATGACTTATCATATGAATAAGGAGGAAGTCACACTTAGCAAACTTCAAGGACTCTTAAGGATAGCTGAAAATGGCCTTAAGGGTAAAGCGGTTGCTACTTCTACTCCTTTAACAGCCCCTGTTCTTGCAATTGGGCAAGGGAAGAGTAAGAAGACGAAAAGCCCTTCAAAGGGTACCAAGGGTAAGAATCTTGATGGTTCCTCTTCAAGTGGGACAAAGAAAGGTCCCATTACTCCTTCTTCGAACCAAAAGGAAGCACAGTGCTTCTATTTCCAAGATAAGGGACACTTCAAGCAAAGCTGCACCAAATATCTGCAAGCTGTAAAGGATGGGAAGGTTAAACCCACCCATGCAGGTATTTACACAATATTGTCTAACAACTCATCTAATGCTAATTCTTGGGTGCTTGATACAGGGTGTGGTATTCACATTTGTACTGATTTGCAGGCACTAAGAACAAGGGAGCAACTGGAGCACGAGAAGATAAACTTAGTCATGGGCAACAGGAAAGCATCACCTGTTACCAAGATAGGAGTTTATTCTTTACTGCTTAATAATGGGTTAATGTTAGATTTGAATAAGTGTTGTTACTCGCCCGAAATGGCGAGAAATATTATTTCCTTTCATGGCTTGTACAAACAAGGTTTCACATTTTCATTTGATAATAAAAATGGTGCTATTAATGTTTATTACAATGATGTATTTTACTTTAAAGCAATACGTTGTGATGGTGTATATGAAGCCGTGAATGTTGTAGACAATCTAGGAAATAATGTGTTGTATATTGATTCTTCATGTAGCTTGGATAAAGCATCTTTGTGGCATTGTCGTCTTGGACATGTTAGCAAGAAGCGCATAGGCCAACTCCAAAAGGCTGGAGTTTTGGAATCATTTGACCTCAAGTCAGATGATAGTTGTGAGTCTTGTTTACTAGGAAAAATGACAAAGTCACCCTTCACAGGTATATGTGATAGGGGTGAAGGTTTGTTGGACCTTGTACACACGGATGTGTGTGGGCCCTTCAGAGTTGCTACAAGAGGTGCTAATCGTTATTATGTGACTTTGACTGATGATTACAGTAGATATGGATATATTTACTTAATCAAGCATAAGTCAGAAACCTTTGAAAAGTTCAAAGAGTTTAAGCAGGAAGTTGAGAATCAATTGGGCAGGAACATCAAGATGCTCCGATCCGATCGGGGAGGAGAGTATCTTAGCATTGAGTTCCTTGACTATCTTAAGGAATGTGGGGTTTTCTCACAATTGACACCTCCCAGGACACCACAGTTGAATGGTGTGGCTGAGAGCCGCAATCGAACTCTTCTAGATATGGTTTGTTCCATGATGAGTCGAGCTTCGTTACCAATCTCATTCTGGGGGTATGCCTTAGAGACTACCACCCATATCCTTAATCTAGTCCATAATAAAAAGGTTGCCAAAACACCTCACGAGATGTGGACTGGGAAAGTGCCCAATTTGGACCACATCAAGATTTGGGGTTGTGAAGCTTTTGTGAGGCATGAGACTCATGACAATCTTGAGCCCCGAAGCAAGAGGTGTATTTTGATTGGCTACCCACAGAGATCCTTTGGTCACCCCTTCTACAAACCCAGTGATAATGTGGTCTTTGTAGCAAGAAGAGGAGTCTTTCGTGAGAGAGAATTCATAAGCCAAGGGGACAGTGGGAGGAAAATTGACCTTGAAGAGCTTCAAGAGTCAAGTGGTTAAGGAACCACAAATACTGTCAGCCAACCTGAGAAGGAAACTCCTGTTGAGCCGATAGATGACTCTGTACCTCCAAGACGTTCCACTAGGGTGAGGAACACACCTGAATTTTATTATGGTTATCACATCACCACTGAAGGTGATACATTTATCAGTGATAGTACACTGATAGATTTGGATGAACCTAATAATTATAAGGAAGCCATGGCAGGCCCTAAGTCTGCGAAATGGAAGGAGGCTATGCACAGCGAGATTCAGTCCATGTATGACAATCAAGTTTGGAACCTGGTTGACAATGTACCAGGTCGTAAGACAGTTGGGTGCAAATGGATCTTCAAGAAGAAGAAAGACATGGATGGGAAAGTACACACTTATAAAGCGTGACTGGTTGCGAAGGGCTTTACTCAAACTCGGGGAGTTGACTATGATGAGACCTTCTCACCAGTGGCCAAGATTAAGTCTATTAGAGTGTTGTTAGCCATAGCTGCATTTCATGACTATGAAATATGGCAAATGGATGTCAAAACCGCTTTCCTTAATGGGAAGTTGGCTGAGGATGTTTACATGGATCAGCCAGAGGGTTTTGTCAATCTAAAGTACCCTAATAGAGTGTGTAAGCTTGAAAAATCCATTTATGGATTGAAACAAGCATCTCGCAGGTGGAATCTTTGCTTTGATGAGAAAGTCAAAGAGTTTGGCTTTTCTAGGAGTGAGGATGAGTCTTGTGTATATGTCAGGGGTAGTGGGAGCATAGTTAGCTTCTTGGTGTTGTATGTGGATGACATACTTCTCATAGGAAACGACATCCCAACTTTGCAAGAGGTTAAGGCCTGGCTTGGGAAGTATTTTGCTATGAAGGACCTAGGGGAAGCTGCCTATATCCTAGGGATAAGGATATTGAGAGATAGGAGTAAGAGACTAATTGGACTTAGTCAAAGTACTTATGTGGATAAGGTACTGAAGAGGTTCGGTATGCAAGATTCCAAGAAAGGAGAGTTACCAATCCAAAGTAATGTCAAACTAAGTAAGACTCGGAGTCTGAGTGAAGAGGCTAAGATAGTTGAAATGAGTCAGGTACCATATGCTTCCGCTATGGGCTCGATCATGTATGTTATGACTTGTACTCGCCCTGATGTGGCCTTTGCTTTGAGCATGGTCAGTAGATATCAAGGGAACCCTGGCAAGGCACACTGGAAAGCGGTAAAGAACATTCTTAAGTATTTGCGGAGGACTAAGGACTGGGTACTTACCCTCAGAGGCAATGATGACTTGAGAGTGGAAGGATATAGTGATGCTAGCTTTCAAACTAATAGGGATAATTTTCGCTCTCACCCAGGCTGGGTCTTTATCCTAAATGGAGGAGCCATTACTTGGAAAAGTTCCAAGCAGGAGACAGTAGCTGATTCGACTTGTGAATTAGAGTACATAGCAGCAAGCGAGGCAGCAAAAGAGGCGATATGGCTAAAGAACTTCATCGGAGACCTTGGAGTTGTACCAGCTATAAAGGAGCCAATGGAAATTTTATGTGACAGTGAAAGTGCGGTTGCTTTGGCGAAAGAACCAAGAGATCACGGGAGATCTAGGCACTTTGACAGCAAATATCATTTCATCAGACATAGAATAGAAGAAGGACCCCTCGTGGCAATGAGGGTATCATCAAATGAGAACCCGACGGATCCCCTCACGAAGGGACTGAGCAGGGTTAAGCATTTACAACATGCAAGGCGCATTGGGCTGAAGGATGATATTAGTTTCAATAATTAGATTCCTAAAACTTGTAAAATGTAATTGACATTTGATGATAAATAAAAGTTGTTATTTATTGATGAGTAAGGTGTTACTATCTTATGTTGGTTGTTTACTATGTTTCAATTTCGCATGTTTTTACTTCCAGAATAATTATGTTATGGTATATATCATATTATTCAAACCATCCACAGTCAGTCAAACTTTGGAAGTAAGTATTGATTTATGACTGTCATGAATTTGGCTTCTACGATTTGTCTAAAGTGCTTTGGACAATGCAATGGTTGCTACAACATTCATGAGTACGCATAAGAGTTGAGTATTGGATTCAACCCACGCTCACTTGTATCACTTCATGGAATTTATCTCGAGTGATCGTGAGACGGTAATATCATATAAATGTTCAAACCTAGAGATATGAGTTTTTGACTATGAATTGGTTATTCATTGACTGTACGAAAACGCATTGGTAACTCGATGTTATAAAACGTGCATTTGTGAGTAATTCAACAAGTAGTTAGTACAAGCATATCAATCGAAGTTTATCTGTTCCTTTTAGAAATAGAAGTGATATCTGGGCCCCTCGATGGTTTGGTTTTGACCCATGTACTAGGCCTGGTCAGAACCTAATTGATGTGTTCAATTTAGTTCTATGTCGAAACAAATCGGAGATCAAGAAACAAATGCTGGACAATAAGTAAGACCATGTTCCATGTGTCTGTCCGGCTGATATCATGAGAGCATAGGATTAGATGATCACTTATCTTAAATGGCGAAACATCATCATCTCAGTTCTGAGAGACTTTGAAAGAGCTACGATTGCTAGTCGGGTTTTGAAGTCATATTTGCAAATATAGTTATTAGACGTATCCAAGTAGCAGACTGTTGGATATAGTGTCTAAGTCCATAACTTTATTTGGTATGAACTTGAACCAACCCGGCATGGTCCATTTGGGTTGCATGGCATTGCAATACTTGGATAGACTAAATGATAGAATAAGGTACTTATGATTATTAATATATTATAAGTTCTAATATATTAATAATAGTATTATTTAATTAGTATTTGATCGAGTATTAATCTAGTATTATTTTGGTGATCAAACTGAGACTAATTAAATATATAAGGGTTGATTATGACAATCATCAATTCTTTTATGGTGGATTAATGATCCATGGTTTATGGGTTATGGATGTAACCATTTCGAGCTCCATGGATAGTCCATGGGAGTTACAAACCCATGGGTCATGAGAAATGAAGAGTCATGATAATTATGGGTCTTCTTAATGAAACCCTAATTGTGACACCACTATAAAAGGAACCCTTTGGCTAATGAAATTGGGGCTAGTAAGGTTACTAGAGAGGGCATAACCGATTTTGAGTGCTAGAAGTATTCTCTCAAGTTATTCCAAGTTTTGTGGTGTTATGTGAAGCATTTGAGGCACAACATTTAGGGTGCTAGGCTCACAAAGTCTTGAAGGAATCCAAGCAACAACAAGGTATGTATTTCTACTAGTTTTTATGTTTCATATATTCCCCATGCCATGCTAGTTAGGAAATAACCTTGAAAAAGAAATTTGCATGTATATAGAGAAAACATAGATTCAAGGTTATTAGGGTTGCATGTACACTTAGGAAGTGTTAGAATGCTCAAAACCCATCAATAGTCCAATCCAACATTTGACATTCTAATCACCCAATATCACATAAATATAAAGGCCCAAACTATAGCCCATTTATGACCCAATTTTCCAAATTGGGCTCAACTCCTTATATAGCCTTACCTCAAAGCCCATTAATTATTCTAGTCCTAATGATTATTCTTGGTTGTCCCATTAATAATCCAGTTACGAAAGCTCAATGGAAAGGACCAACTCAAGGCCGAAGTGGAATTAGGATTTTCACATAAAATGATGATTAGGTTCAAGTTTTCCTACTTAACCCATTACGGACTTACTGCATTAAGTCTTACATGGCCTTAAGTTAATTTCCAATGATTATTAATTAATATTTTAAATTCATTAAATAACTATGATGCGGTCCCGATAAGTCCCAAATTAGGGTTTCACGGCATTAGGGTTTTCAAAAACCCTAATTAGGGTTTCCAACCCATATTAGCCCAATAGGCCCAATAGCTAGGTCCTTTGAAGAATTAGGTTTCATTAGGCCCATCATGATTTCACTAGGTCCGATAGGGTTTCACTAAGGCCATTAGGGCTTCATTAGGCCTATTAGGGTTTCAAACATCCCAACCGAATCAACAGGACAAGGAAAATCACACCGCTACCCGACACGGTGGCCGGTGGCAGCAACAAATAGCAACCAGCACCTCACAGTGGTGGTTTTGAGTTCTTTTCCAGTATTCTTCTTTCTAGGTACATTTTACAATGCTAAACTCCAATAATCACACACACACACACACACTAATACAAATACATAAATTCAACAACCTAATGGTGGTCGGCGCTGGCACGTGGTGGCGGTGGGGTCTTTCTTCGGATCTCTTTCCAAGAAATGCTCCTGCAGCCTCATAACATCCCAATATACGAACACAAACACCATCACATGCCCACAGCCACCTTTCACATTGGCTAGTGGCGGCATAAAAGCATTCCCGGAAACAACCACCATTGATGGCTGCCATGGTGGTCATCTTGTGTCTTCCAACCAACCTTTCATCGACACACGACTTGCGATCTGTAATCTGGACGCAACCACCCACTCATGGTGCGCGGTGACGGAAGCAACAAGCTTAGCTACCATAATAGTGCCTAAATATGGTCTTTTTCTTCCTTGACCTCGATGGGAGCAGTGGATGGAGACTCACAAATGGCAACAACGATGAAAAAGTAGTAAAGAAGCGATAGAACACGAGCGCTACATTAGAGTGGCGACATCCACCGAAAATAGTAACAACGATACCCCCGGGTGTGTTCCCTCCGACCGTCAATTTCCATGGCGCTGCATGGCGGCCATCGTCTTCTGTAGTGGTGGTTCACATCTTCAGTAGAGTGGAACTATGCCCGTCATCTTGGTTCTTCGGTGGCTTGGTCGGTCAGAGAAGCAAGAGAGAATAGGGTGGCGGCCGGAGGATAGGAGGCATAAGAGGGAGGGGTGACAATTTCTACCTAAGGGAGGGTTTAGGGTTAGGCTTTGACTGATAATGAGGTTATATTTATTGGATCCACTTAGAAGTTTGCCATAATGGCAACAACAGTCCCTTCGTGCCCCTATTCTTTCAAATGTAATCCAATATTTACCCTTTCAACCCAATCCATGGAAATCCCTTACAAATTAAGCCCCATAAATTACCAAACAGTCCCCATCTTCTAAAATTGTGATGATTAGCCCTTCGAGTCCATCCTTTGATAAATAATTGTTTATTTTAGGGCTACTATTCGTTCATTAATTCGTTGATTTATTTATTAAGTAAATGGGGTGTTACAACTCTCCCCCACTTAAATTAGATTTCATCCTCGAAATCATTGCTTAGTATTCCATACACACCCAACCACTTCTGGTAACTTGGTCACCATCCCGGGCACACCCTAGCCCTCATAGGGTAGTCGTGACCAATCTTCACAAAAGCCCTAAAATCCGCAGGTGAACGGCTGCCTCACAACAAGATAACATCTACTCGGTCTAAAATATGTTGCCTCGAGATGGTCCAAACCCCCGACACAACATTCATAGTGAATCATTATCATTATATCCAGTCTGTGTGTCCCTAAACAGGCTACCCAACTTCTGATAGCTCAAGGTTCCCACAGTAAAACATGGTCACAAACCCAATTATCCTTGAAGACCACTAACACATGGCCAAGGCTCAGATACTCACGCTGTGAGTGACTTGTCAATCCCCAAATCACCTAGCTATTCCATCCATACTTGAAACCTGAAACACAAATGCTAACACTGCCCGATGTTGAAACTGCTTGAACACTGAATTACCTGAAGCAGTATGCTGCTACATAGTTGTTTCCCAAAATCTATTGAGACCTTCCTGCTCTCAATTCATCTGTCAGTCATCTATTTACCCGGTTCCAGCCCGGTCGCCGAGCAAAAAGGGCTCCCACATAGTCATCTCACACGACTTCTGAGCATAATCCTTCTCAGGAACTAGTTGCCACCAGTTATCATGTCACTCAGGCTCTAATAACCTTCTGATTTAATGATCGAGTCCATGCGTCAAATTCTGATGTCATCAAATCTGAGGCTAAAACTGATTGCTACATGACCAACGGTAGAATTATATCACAAACGTCCTGAAGCAATTCCTTGCTTCTTTTATCTCGTAAGTGTATTGGCGTTCCTACAGTCCTATCGCTGGCTCAACCAGATCTAATCCGTATAGGTATTTTGAAAACCAATCTGTAGATTTCCATATGCTTACTACTACACCCGAACTGGTGGGTACTAATCTTCCTTCTACGTCCTAACAATGCACTTATGCCATCGACGAACCTAGTGAATGCTATGGCTACACCCACAGACTTACAACACTCTATCACTATCTGACTGCTAGTGAATGCTATGGCTACACCCGCAGACTTACAACACTCTAACACTATCTGGCTGCTAGTGAATGCTACGTCTACACCCGCATACTTACAACGCTCTAAGACTATCTGACTGCTAGTGAATGCTACGGCTACACCTACATACTTACAACACCCTAACACTATCTGGTTGCTAGTGAATTCTACGACTAAACCCGCAGACTTAGAACACTCCAACAGTATCTGGTTACTAGTGAATGCTACGGCTACACCCGCAGTCTTACAACACTCTCCATACTAGGTCGAACACGCACTCGAACTAACACATAACTGAACTTTAATCCTAATTGGAGCTTTACCTTGGTTCCCGAAACCTACTTTTTGTGAGTCTCAAAGTCTGTCTGCCGCTCAGGCCCCCAGCCAAAGGCCACCGATTTCTTGGTAAGCCGGGTCTAAGGAACCACAATCTTGGGGAAGTCCGGTATAAATCTATGGTAATAACCTGCTAGACCCAGAAAACTCTGAATCTCAGACGGACACCTCGGAATCTCCCACTGCATGACAACCTCTATCTTGGCCGGATCGACAAGAATACCCTTCTGGTTAACAAGGTGCCCAAGAGATTGCACCCCGCACGATCAGAACTCACATTTGGAGGACCTTATAAAAAGTCTCTCCCCCACTTAAATTCAACAAAGTCTTCACAACACACGAGAATTGAAGGATTCCCATTCCTTTTCGCTTTCTAGTATCCCACTAATAACAACCTGTGCTTACCAATGCTAGCGATTAATCACCAGTTAAACCATAAGATCGTTTATACTTAGAAATCTTGATGACTACGCTTGAAATTTAGTCCAGTCTTACACCTCAATCTACCTCCCATGCTGACAACTAGAGACTCCAATCTTCACTCCATCTAACGAGTCCTCGTTCCCACTTCCAATCTCACAGCAGCACTGAACTCTATCCGTACACAGCCGATGCAAAAATATAATTCTCTTGAACATCCGATGACCAAGCACTTATGCATGTAACACCCGCAACTAACATCACCATCTTCATGCTACTAATCCTATTTTAGCAATAGTAGTGCCTTGAACTCCAAAGTTCATCCATAGACAAATTCGACCATATATGAACAAATGATAGAATCACTGAACTCTGCCTTCACTAGAGAACTATAGCTTTAATCCTGACCCAATATTCTTTGAATACTACTCTAACACAGATGTCGAAAAACATTGGAGATGAGAACAGTACATGCAAAATCCACTCCGCAAGATACATCCCTCTGTAGGTTCATCAAGGACTTCCGGCATGTAGATTGGAATATGACAATCTTTGATAACCCATCCACTAGCAGAAACCCGACCCGAGATCTGACTTATCCAAACTCACTCACAATTCCAAAGTGTTACATATTCCCAACATCCATCTAGTAGTAGTAGTAGTAGAAGATTACATACCCACAACATCTGCAGGAATATTGATCACGTCCAGCTGACGTGATCAACCCTGCCACACCTGTAGTAGGAACCTAGCATGACCCTCTCTTCTTAACTTACTTCTGCACTTTCAACCGATGATCGGAGGCCATGGGTCTCTTCCCAGGACATTCTACTATAGGAACCTAGCATGACCCTCTCTTCTTAGGGTGCTCCAAATCGATCTCACACCTGCAACTCTTGGAAATCGTATACTTCAGGGTCTGACACCCCGTCACGCTCACTAGCTTGCTTGCTAAAGGCTAAGATGCAACAACTGGAACATCCTTTCTCACTAAACTGGGTCACAAACTTCTCTCGAAGCTTCTTAGATTCTCCAAGACTCTCACCGATTCGAGTACGGATCTTGTGCCTTCAGTAGTACGGGCCCAATACTACCTTCCACACCTATCCATACTTTCCTGAGCATTCCTCCTGAATCCTCCATGTCACTTCATCAAACTGATACACCCAATCTCACTAAACCTCATTACTAAGCCTCTGAAACATAACCTAGGCTTTCCTAGGTTCCTGTACCCACCAAGTCCTCAGCCACTAAAAGCTTCCCAGTAATGTCAACTAGCTATCTAATGAATATAGCCACATGTAACAGAGATCATATAATCCATCGAGTGAAAGACCCATCCCTAGAATCATTAGACAAACATGAGCTACGCAATAGGGTCAAATATATCACTCTGAGATTATCCAGCCTGTGCCACATGTGACTTAGCATATTCACTTAATAGCTAACTCACATCACTAAAAGTCCCACAAAGCACAAAGCAAGCAGCATTCAGACAATTGAAAATCTAACCATCATATTCCAATCAAATCATTCTATCCTATAATTAGGAATCTATACATGCAATTTAAAGGCTCATATAATCAGGCATAGCCTAAACAGGCTATCCTATCATTAACTGATTAGTACTATCATGCAGCTCGTTAAGCATATATAGTAGGAATATAATGCATCTTCGTATATCCTTAGGGCTAAGCTAGCATGCAGTTCTTATACACATATAGTAGGTATATAAGGCATCCATCCTAGATCCTTAGCCCTAAGCTAGCATACAGTTCTCATGATCATCTGATATCATAACATGTGTGGGTATGTTGGGCATGCACCGGAAACAGCAACAGCGACATCCCTTGGTGTGTTCCCTCTGATCGTCAACGGCCATGGTGCTCCATGGTGGCCTTCGTCTTCAGCAGCGGTGGTTCTCATCTTTAGCGGAGTGGAATGATGCGGGTCATCTTGGTTCTTCGATGGTTTGGTCGGTCAGAGAAGCAATGGAGAATGGGGTGGTAGCCAGCGGTTGGGAGGCATAAGAGGGAGGGGTGATAGCTTCTACATAAGGGAGGGTTTAGGGTTAGGATTTTACAGATAATGAGGTTATATACCCGGCTCCACTTAGAAGTTTTCCATAATGGAAAAAAACAGTCCCTCGATGCCCCTATTCTTTCAAATGTAATCCAATATTTACCCATTCAACCCAATCTATGAAAATCTCTTACAAGTTAAGTCCCATAAATTACCAAACAGCCCACATCTTCTAAAGTTGTGACAATTAGCCCTTTGAGACCATCCTTTGATAAATAATTGTTTATTTTAGGGCTACTATTCATTCATTAATTCGTTTATTTATTTATGAAATAAATGGGGTGTTATAGAAGGCCCCTTGGACGATTTCTATATGGACTCCGATATAGAATTTGTCTATTGTTTCCTTATGAATCTTAAGCCTAACTTTGTAACTATCTTATAATTATAGTATTAGTCCCTTAATTTAATTAATCTCTTTTGACCACAAAATGAATTATAACTTAATTGTTGAGCAATATTAATTAAACAATATGATTTCTCTTTTAATATGTTATTCACATAATATATTAATAAATCATAATTAATCCTATTTCTCCTTAATTCATCCTATCAGTTTCTATGGTGACGGAAACCCAAAAGGACCATGCTCATAATCGGCTCAAGTACATACCAAAATAGTTATGGGCTTAGACACCAAATCCAACAAGATCTTCCTTACTTCATGAGGTGACAATGAGATCACTCCACTATTGTAGTTCAGCAAGACAGCCCTTTGGGATCACTCGTTTTTTCTTTTGTATTGCACCTATTTCTATATCAGACTAGAGACAATTATAAGCTTTTTCTTGATGATTAGTATGTTGTTGATGGGACCTTCATTAAAGGTTCAGAGGAGGTGGCCAGAGTAGTGGATATTATTAGGGTGACAAGTCCAGTATTGGGTCTTGTGGTGAGTAACAAGAAAACTAATTTAGGTTGGCCTTCATGTGTTGGTGGGAAGACTTTTCTTCATGATTGGTATCTTGTTGATGAGACCATCATTAAAGGTTCAGAGGAGGTGGCTAGAGTATTGGATATCATTAGGGTGATAGGTCCAGGATTGGTTCTTGTGGTGAAGAGGTGTGGAATCAGGACATGAACAATGATAGGTTGGAACTTAGGAATTACAGAGTGGAAATGGTCTAAAATCTTACTAAGTGGCGAAAATGGAGAGACAGGGGTATCCAAATGTGTACAATTTGAAACGTCTCCCATAAACGTTATATCTTGAAGTTCCTTCAAGGGACGAGCAACAAGTTTTGGAAACTTGCTTCCGAGGCTTGGTGCTTTGGACCATGGCTGGTGAAAATTGTGTGTCATCCATTCGTTTGATTAAATAATATCAATAGATTTATGTAAAGCATTAATTTTGGTATTAAGACATTTGTTATAAAAAACTAAGGTATTCATTTAACAAAAAGTGATATCACATTTTCTTTTAAAATGACACATTCATCTTTAGACATTACAAGCTCTGTCTATCTGTCTGTCTGTCTGTCTCTGTGTGTGTGTGTGTGTGTTTATGTGTGTGTGTGTGTGTTTGTGTGTGTCTCTGTCTCTCTTTCTCTCTCTAGTGATTCTATCTTAGGCACTATGAACAGAGTATGCAAAATCTTTTACCTTTGGTTTTTGGGAGGTTTCAGCTAAAACAATCTTTTGAAAAGTGATTACTGAGACCAAATTTATGACAAACTATCTTGGGTTTGACTGATTTCGGAATTTCTTGGGGTTCTGAAGAGTGATTTTGGATGATTGTCGGTATGAATGTGGGTTTTCTGAAGGTTTAGGAAATGCTTGAGGATTACTTTAATGAGGGGCTTGAAATCGGTTTTGATAAGGTTTATCACTGGGATTCTAGGGATGTTTGTACTTCATGGACAATAGTATGAATTCTTATTGGAAACGAAGTTCGGACTCACCTGGATCGAGAGCAAGATTTTCTTCAAATGAATAGTTCGGAAGAGGTGGAGTAGGTGGGGTAGGAATTTTTGGTTGAAGAGCCGAAATATGTGGAATAGTTACAAAAGGATCTGACACGGATGGGCTCAGAAATAGTGGGTTAACACAACTAACTAAGTCAAAAGGACCCCTAATAGTCCTCGTAATGTTAGATTCATGGCCTTGTAGCTCGTCAAATGGATGATAAGGCTTCAGTTTCTTTAGAGATTCATTACTTTGAAGACATGGCTTGACATTTCCCTAACCTTTTTTGAGTTTGTTGATGAACTTTAGATTATACTAGAAATGAGTTCTTATTATACCATGCGTAGTCATAGTGTTCATAGGAATTATGTAGCTATTCGAAGCGGAGGCTACGAATTCTTCTAGATTTGTGGTGAAGGTATCAAAATCCCTGACAATAGAGATCAAACGCTTATCCTTCATATTCTCAGAAGCTTCAAAAAAAGTCTTGAAGAGTGTCCCAAATCTCTTTGGCAGATTTGCACAGCTTAGTGTGCTAAAAAAGAAACAGAGGAACACCAAACACCATCTCCGAAAATGCACTCGGTTCTGCATGAAGCTTTTTGATGAGAATAGTAGCGTCATCTCTAACCATTTTTCTTGCTAGAATATGAGGCCTTTTTTCATAGATCTCCATATTTCTTCACCGTTTTCCTTACTAATTAAAAAATTTTCCATTCTAACTTTCTAGTGATCATACACTTGAACAACTAGCAATGGGGCATGAGATGGGAAACACATACTATTTTATATTTACATTGAATACATTTGTTGATCTTAATTTGTAGCATCCATTAAAGTTAAAGTATTAGAGAGGAAGCCATATATAGAAGAAGTTTTATCCTGAACACATAAATGATTGAGATACCATTGTAATCATAGATCAACTATAGTTTGTTCTTATGGATTCAAAGAACAAGCACACAATCTCTAATACCAATTGAAAGTGCAAGACTTACTGTATGGACAAGCTTTGAAAACTCAAATCTTGCATTAACTTCATATCAATGCCTGTTGTTAATATATTGGTCCAGTCAAGTGTGGTAAACCATTATTTTCTTCAAGTAAGAAGATCCACATAGTATTCAATAAAATATTTAAGTAAAATAAAGTGAGTATAAGCAAAGTAAAGATAACATAAGAATAAAAAGAATGATGGAGAAATATATTTGACTTGCAAGATATTGTATATTTGATGTGAAGAGAATATTGCTTCTTAAATGTCACAATGCATGGATAAATTATCTCCTTAAGTAGGAAAGGAGAGACAATATGATAAAATACAAGAGTCGCATGGAGAATGTAAATATGATAAATCAGAAAAGTTGACATGCACGATTTACTCAATTTTATCCCATGAACTGTATAACAAATAAAAACGACAAGGAGCATTAAATACTTGTAAGAACTCTATAACATCAAAAACTAGGAATATCTCAGATAAGTCCTCATCTCAGAAGAAGCTTGACTTCGGAATTCTTCTCATCTCGAAATGCACTGGACTTTGGTTCTGATTAAGCTGCAGATTGCTAGAGGTTCACTTTTATGTACAAATATGCTTAGCAATAGAATGAGAGAAATTTTTTCCTAATCTTTCATTCTCCCACCTAACCATGTTAAAAGATCCAAAAATAAGTTAGCAACCTTATTTATACCCATATATTGCGATAAAAATCCAATAAAAGCCTTCCCATATTATCTTCTTGAGTTGCATACACGTTAACCATGTAACATGGGAAATTAGATATGGTTTATACCCACATTCAAGCTTTGAGTGCCACTAGTTGAAAAATCAAAAGAAAAGTTGTCACATAGGGTCTTTAGCCAAAGCAAAATCAACATTACTCATACGAGTTTCTTGAATTCCTAAAAAAGACGTACCCATTTTACTGCATAAATTAGAAATCTGCCTTAGTTTCATCTTATCACCAATACCACATGCATTAAGGAAAATGATATTAATTTATAAACAATAACTAACTCCATTTTTTTAATAATCGATTCCATATTTTCACTTACAATATTCATCCCATAACCCAATTTAGTTCCAACTTCATTGAATCTTGATATTTCTTCCACCACATTCTCATCTTTAACTGAAAATTTTTCTGATTAATTTTCTTTGCCCTATTTTTAACTTTTGAAATCTATGTAGCTGAGAACGATCCTGCATTCGACCCCTTACCCCATAAGAAAGAGAATTAGACATATTCTCATATAGATGTGAAGTTATAACCTGATCAGTAACTAAATTTTTAATTTCATTCACATCACCCAATCACCTACTTTTGTGAGATACAAACATTTTTTCTTCCGAAATGACAATCTCATTTACTTCTTCTTCAATTGTAATGATTTCCCCAACCCCATCTAATTAAATTTTTTCCACTGGAAGCTCCTTATTAATGTTTTCCTTTCCCATTTGAGTAGCCATATTGCGCATATTTGGTCCCTCTTCATCCCCTATAATTTTAAAATCTGGTTCTTTCTCAAACTCAGATTCTGATTGTCGCACCCCAAACCGGAACGGCATAAACGTTCGGGGGCAGAGGACGTCATGTACAGTATCACAAAAATTGTCTAATAGTAATTAAAGAAACAACAACCATTGTATAGCATAGTATTTACATTGTGTTAAAAACATTACTTGTTTAACATTAAAACTATAACAAAAGGTAAGACATAATACTACAATACTCTGTATTCGTATAGCCTGAGAGGATACATGTCTACTGACCTTCCTGAGAATACAAGTGGTTTGAAAGTGTGTCAACATTAAAGTTAGTGAGTTCATAAGTATTTTATTTGGAAAAGATGTGTTTATTGTCATTTAAAACGTAATATGTTTTTCCAGAAAATCGAATATTTTCTTGGTAACTAAATCGTAATCTTAGTACTTTAAGACTAAAAAGTATAAGTTTCTTATGTTTATAACCTGTGATTCGAGGTTCTGATTCATGTAATTAGTATGACCCTTACTATTACCACCTAAGCCCACAACCAAACAAGGGACATGAAGAAAGGTGGAAATCACACATTCCACTGTCTATCGGATCATTACTATAAATAATCATAACGTACATATTAAGAAATCATAGACTTTAATAAAAAGAATACTCGATATATGTTTTCTGATCGTACAATATTAGTAAATAATATTATTTTTTCTTTTTGTATAACTGTGTGTAAATCTAGAAATTTAGTACTTACAAATAATGTAATATGGTTTTACTATTTAAATAAAACCCCTGAAAGTATATTTGCTCTGAAATATGAATGTAAGGTTATTAGTCAAATAAAATTATTGGATAATACATTATTCGTAAATATGTCATTCTTTTCTCTTTGTGAGATCCTATAACGATACTAACCTAGTCGGTCTGATCGCAAAGTTTGTCAAGCATCAAAATGTTAACGACATTTGTCACCCCAGGCCTCTCGGCCTGACTGTAGCTAACAGTTGGGGTGCGGCATCGTCAGTCCCAAATTGATTTATACACAAATATCCCGCTCTCCCTACAAAAGTCTCTGGTTATAAGTCAGGACTTTTACCAGTACTTACATAGGTACACGAAAACATCTTACAAATTGCTTCAACGTTTTTACGAGTAATAACTGATAACCCTTTTTGTTCATCTATTATCTGAAAACCCTTTTGTTTATACATTAACTTGTACTTTATAAAATATATCCTTTTTTCCATAAACTATACATATTATAGTTTACAAATTTATTTCCGTATTATAACCTGAATCTAGTAAAATAGTATATTTGTTCCATAAACTATACCTATTTTAGTTTTTAAGTTTGTTTTCGTATTGGTGTGAAAATCATCCTGTCGTAACATGTTTTGTAAATCGTTTGTAAATTCAATAGTAATGATATTTTTTGTCTTTAGTAAATTTCCCGTTTAATTTCTTATTAATTGCAAGAAAATATAATCAGAAATTTAAATTTTTAAATACAAGATATCTTGTGTTTTACTTGTATCCCCCACCCCCACCCCCCACCCCCTTTAAAATAATTTATAAAAAGTGAAAACGTGGAGGTATGAACTTACCTCGGGTACGCATTCTTAGTTAGGTATGTTGTGGTTATGATGATTCTCAGGATAGAATATGTGTAATTAACTGTATCTAATTATATTTTACACCAAATTGTATGCATAAATTAAATATCTAATAATATTAAAATGATAGATAAGTAACACTACTTTATATAGATCACTTTCTAATTGTAGAGAAGTTCTTTTTGAAAGTTTGAAGGTTTGAATGTTTATGAGCAACTGCTTGCATATGTGAAACATTGTTTTGATAATTGAGAGAATATGGAAAGTTTTCATGTACTAGATGTGTTTGAAATGAATTAAAATGATAATATGGTATCTTAAGAATGAAGGAAAAAGTAAGGTGGTTGTAAGCTTGGAAAAGTGTGTCAAATGGATTACCATTGTAGTTTCAGCCAAGAAATGAATAGATTTCAGTCCTTATCTGTATTAACTAAGTGATTTCAGTCCCTATGTATCTAAATTTGGTGACTTCGATCATAAAATGAATGCCAAAAACCGATTTCATAAATTTTGTTTCAATGATGCTCGAAACTGAATTCTCTTTGTTTCTAGATGTTCATGACTAAATTCTCTTTGTTTACAAGATTCCCTAGACCATATTCATGTATATAAGGTGTAAGATATGGATTTTAACTTCACCTTTTGACTTATGTTGTGTCACGTTTTGTAACCAGAGTCTCCTAGAGGGAGAGCGTGAATTTCTGTATAGATCTATACTGGATTGACCATCCTACACCTTGCTGCTACCTATAGTGGGACCTGCAGATCTAGGGGTGACAAATGTCATACCATTTCGACGTCTTCAAACGTCGTCTTTTACTAATTCGATCAAGCATGGTTACAATCATATCACATTATACCTTAATTAACAATTGGTTTAAGGTAGTTAGTACAACAATAGTTATTATATATACAATACTACAATACATCATTACTTTCCCTTTCCATTCACATTGTGATCTTCTCACATAAACGGTAATGTAAACTATATTTTGGTAATGATAGTCTTACCTGGAAAAAACACTCACTTTTATAAACAAACTACATTTAGAACATTCGGATCTAGGTAGAAGGCTGCATTTCAAGTAGAAAATATAGGATTTTCTAGGAGATACAAACATTATCTTCAAACTTATACAACATTTGACACTAAATACTTATGAACTCACCAGCTTAAATGTTGATCCTCTCTTACAAAATAACTTGTATTCTCAAGTCACCGGTAGACAGCTACAGATGACAGGTTTTGAGAAGACGGAGCACTTTCAGACTCGTCTTTTATTTTGATATATATATTTTTGATGTCTTGCTTTTACATTCAAAACACAGTTGTATTGAATTATACTATTAATGCAATGGATGATGTTGTTGCTTATTTACTATTATGCATTGTAATGATACTATACATGACGTCCTCCGCCGCCGAATGTTTCTGCCAATTCAGTTTGGGGGTGTGACAAATTGGTATTAGAGATTTGTTTATAGTAAATTCAGCATATCAAGCCATAAAAGATATACGAACTATAAACACATCAGGATTAAAACACTCTGACCAAGAGTTTATACTTTTAAATAATAAAATAGTTAAACAAAGTATACATACTTGCATTCATACTCAAATCAGTGTCATACTTGGACAAAAGAAAAGTATTACGATTGTTGGACAACACAAGTAGGCTTGGGCACATGTAATCAGATCTGGGAGTGATATAGCCTAATCAACTATATCTTTCCGTGAAGTGAGTAGCATGTGCCTAGGAATGATTTTGGTGTTGCAGCAAGTCTAAAAACTTACCAACACTACTACAATGAAAACTTTAGAATAGAACATATACTTAAGATACTATAGGAGCATTTTGTGCTACTTTAATTAATTATTTGAGAACTAAAAAGTTCTTTACTAGTAGGTCAATGGGTGCTGAGTGGATACACTAAGGTTATATGTAACTAAGGTGTCATAGAATTAGAATATGTGATCTTTGCTTTATTTCATGTTCCTTTTTTGGTTGTGGAATTGGATTTAGGGTAACTTTTTTAAAGGTCTATTCTATTTTGGTTACATGTGACTGTTATGCACCACGCAAGTATTAAAGTAACTGATCACGATCATTCTATAATGATCTTAAGTAGTAAATCTATTAACTATCTCTTTTATCCTTATTCTCGTGTAGATAACATGGTTGCATTCCATCCCCTTGGAGACCCATACTTCCCCAACCAACGAAATCGTGGTTGGATCGATGCAGAGCCGGAAGAGAATCAGGCAATTCCATTAGATGATGACTTCGCAGAGAAATTTCTGAAGGATTTTGACTCCGAGCCAGAAGTCAATAATCTACCACTAGCTCCAATCCCAAACCCTAACCCTCGTCCAACATTTCAAGGCCCCACACCTCTGTAGGCAAAAAACTTGAATAGATGGAGTCACGAGTAGGGTCAACCCTTACCCTACAACGGAGACAGAAGTTTCTACAATCTGAGCGAGGGAGGCTCAGCAGACAAAGTACTGCCAACCCTGGTTCGCAGGATTGCTAGAATTGATGAGCAGGGTAGGGCAATCATTGACCAACTTATGGAAGTTGATGCTGATGTGGGACTCAATAAAGTTCGCATTTTCCATCTGGAAACTGCTCATGGAAGAGCTCAGAACAAAAAATGCTGCTCTATAAGGAGAACTTACTGCAACCCAATATGAAGTTAGGGGATTTCAAGCCCATCAGGCAACGTTTGAAAGGCGCATGATAGACATGGAGCATCGTTTGGCAGAATCAAGGACTCATTCTAGTGGTTCTCATCGCAGATAGAGTCTACTCTACTCTCTCTTTTGGATATAAGTTACGTCTATGTAAAAGCTCTAGTTTTAATTTCCTATCTATGATAAGACTTTGAACTTGTTAGGCTATTAAAGTCATCGTGCTCTCAAAATTTTCTTTGGATGGTTTGATGTAAGACCTACTTATGACATCATTAATGCTAATACTATTAACAGAAATCTAACTGCAACACAAAGGGTCACACTGCTCGTTTCCGCAAGTCTCTAGCAAGGCCAATTAACGAAGTCCCCAGAGTTCGTGTGGGTCAAGCTTGCTACGGATGTGGGGAGGTGGTCATTACAAAAGGAATTTCTCGAAGGCAGGGAACGTGGGCAGCGTAGGAAGAGTTTTGGCTATAGGCCACGAGGAAGCAGTAGTTGACCCTACAGTGGTCACGAGTACGTTTCTCCATAATAACTTATATGCATGCATACTGTTTGATAGTAAAGAGAATAGGAGTTTCGTGAACCAGAAATTTACTCACTTACTGAAACAAAAATCACACGCACTTAGGGAACCATTCACTATAGAAATGGCTAACAGAAACACGGAGAGAACTAGAAGTATATACATAAGATGTACTCTAACTCTAGATAGCCATTCATTTCCAATCGACCTCATGCTGGCCTCGGTTAAAAGTTTTAACGTCATAATCAGCATGGATTGGTTGAGTCGTCATGATGCTAAGATCATGTGTTATGAAAAGGTTGTTTGTCTTAATCTATCGGCTAACGAAATTCTAATTATCAATGGCAACAAACCTTGCACGAACCTTTGTATCATCTTGAGTATACAAACCTAGAAGTACTTACGAAAGGAATGTCATGCATTCCTTTCTCATGTTGTTGATACAAGCCAAGAGACAAAAGACCTAAAGAATATCCTAGAAGTACGCAACTTTCCCGATGTCTTTCCAGAAGAACTACCAAGATTGCCACCACAACGTCAAGTCAAGTTCAAAATCGACTTAGTTCCAGGGGCTACCCCTGTAACCAAATCGCCCTATCGTCTAGCACCAGCAGAGATGTAGGAGCTATCCGATCAAATTAACGAACTGCTCAGCAAGGGCTTTATTAGACCAAGCTTCTCACCTTGGGGAGCACCGGTCTTGTTTGTGAAAAAGAAAGACAGATTGTTTCGCATGTGCATCGACTATAGAGAACTGAACAATCTTACAGTCAAGAATCGGTACCCGCTACCTCACATAGATGATTATTTCAACCAACGGCAAGGTTCGAATTACTTTTCAAAATTTGATCTAACATCTGGGTATCAGCATTTACGAGTGCTAGAGGAGGATGCTCCAAAGACAGCCTTTCGAACTCGTTACGGACACTACGAGTATGAGTGATGCCATTCGGATTGACAAATGCAACCGTAGTATTCATGGACTTAATGAATAGGGTTCTCCTTCCTTACTTGGATCAGTTCGTCATTGTATTCATCAATGACATACTTGTCTACTCTCATAGTAAGGAGGAGCATAGTAAACATCTATCACAGATCTTAGAAACACTACGGTCGAAGAAGCTTTATGTGAAGTTCTCTAAGAGAGAATTTTGGATCCGTAGAGTCGAATTCTTGGGTCACGTAGTTAGCGAGGAAGGAATTCAAATGGACCCCTCCAAAATTAAAGCCACTGTGAACTGATCGGCACCGAAGATGCCTATAGATATTCGTCAATTTCTAGGCCTCGTTGGCTACTATCGCAGATTCATTCAGATTCTCTAGGATCGCAAAACCACTTACAACATTTCCCCAGAAGGGTGTGGCCTTTGACTGAGAAGAGAAACAAGAAAAAGTATTCCAAAAGCTAAAGCGAGCCTTATGCAGAGCAACGATACTATCCCTCCCAGAAGGGATAGAAGACTTCATGGTTTATTGCGATGCATCCAACAAAGGGATTGGTCGTGTCTTCATGAAACGAGGCAAGGTCATCGCCTATGCCTCAAGACAGCTAAAGACACACTAGGTCAACTACACCACACACGATTTTGAATTAGGAGTAGTGGTATTTTCTCTAAAGATCTAGAGACACTACATGTATAGTACAAAAAGCACTATCTTTACATACCGCAAAAGCCTTCAACACATATTCGACCAAAAGGAGCTGAATATGTGACAATGACGGTGGGTCGACCTACTCAGTGACTACGAATGCAAAATTCGTTATCATCGCAGTAAAGCCGACGTAGTAGCTGACACCCTAAGTCCAAAATAATACTCTGGTCGTAGAGTCAAATCATTGACTATGACTATCCATTCATACCTATCCAAGCAAATTAATGAGGCTCAACTTGAAGCCTTGAAAACTGAAAATGTGACGAGTGAATCCCTGAGAGGGATGGATAAAAACTTGGAAGTCAAGGGTGGTGGAGCCTAATATCTCATGGACCGGATCTGGACAGCGAAGCACGGTGGTTTCAAAGGCTTGGTCATGATTGAAGCGTATAACTCTCAATATTACTTCCACCCAAGTTCAGATAAAATCTACCTTGACCTCTAAAAGCCATACTGGTGGCCTAACAAGAAAGCAGTGATTGCTACCTTTGTGAGTAAGTGTCTTACTTGCGCCAAGGATAAGGTCGAATACCAGAAACCCTCAGGCTTACTATAGAAACTGGAGGCACAGGAATGGAAGTGGGAGCAGATCACAATGGACTTCATAACCAAGTTGCCCAAGACAATGGGTAATCTCGATATCATTTGGGTGATTGTAGACAAGTTAACTAAGTCCGCATACTTCCTGCCTATCAAAGAAACTGAAAAGATGGAGAAACTAACAAGAACCTACATTAGGGAGATTGTACGACTACATGGTGTTCCCATATCAATTATCTCTGATAGAGATAGTAGATTCACCTCAAGGTTCTGGTAGTTGCTACAAAGTTCCCTAGGAACTAGGTTAGACATGAGTACAACCTACCATCCGCAAACCGGCGGACTGAGTGAGAGGACTATTCAAAGCTTATAATATATGTTGCGAGCGTGTGTGATAGACTTTGGGAAGGCACGGGATACTCATTTACCCCTTCTTGAGTTCTCCTTAAATAACAGTTATCACACGAGCATAAAGGATGCTCCATTTGAAGCCCTTTATGGCCAAAAGTGCAGACCCCCTCTGTGATGGACTGAGGTGGGTGACACACACTGGAATATTTTTCACCTCCTTCTTTTCCATCTTAGAATCGATCACGAATGCTAGATATGATGTACATCCCTTGGCCAAACACTTTCTGGCTTTCATTAGGGAAATGATTCTAGAATTTACTCTACGTTTGACTCCGTACACCATAAACGACTATTTCCCAGGCGGGTTTACTTTTACTATCTTCTTTCTACATAATATTTTAGCATCATTGGCGCTAAACCAATCCATTCCTAAAACTATCTCGAATCCATTTAACTCGATAGGCAATAACTCCTCGTGGAACTAATTCCCATACGAATCAATGAGGATGCTTTTCATACGATAGCTAACAGGCACAAACTTTCCACTAGCAATCTCAACTATTGTAGCATTAACTAGTCTATCTATAGGCAAAGCTAGCTTTCTACCAAATTCATGCGATATAAAGGAGTAATTGGCTCCAGAATCAAATAAAATTTAGGTAGGAAATTCATTTACGAGAAAGGTACCTGAAGCGACATCAACTTCTTCTTTCGCAGCTTCAAGTGTCATTTGAAAGGCTCTCGCCTTCAGCTTTGGTGGAAGATTGGGTTTTGCTGAATCCTTCTTCTTCAGACAATCCCTAAAAAATTGCCCTTCTTCATTGCACTCAAAACATACGTTCTTATTGAAGGTGCATTCATTGGCATAATGCCCAAGCTTTCCACATTTGTAACAAGTGAATTCCACACTGCACTTCCCAGATTGTTTCTTCTTACACTTGCCACATTGGTTGGCTTCGGCTCCTCCTCCAAGTTTTCTCGAACCAGTCTTCGAGAATTTGTTCTTTTTATTGGAACCTGAAGTTCCTTCAGACATTCTCTTTTCGCAAACTTCAACCTTCATGGTGGCTCTCCCTTTTATCATATCTTCAACAGACTTGGCAGCCCAAATAGTTGCCTCCAAAGTAAGTGCCTGACGTACTGGCACCGCATACTCCCATGGAAGTCCCTTTGCATACCTGTCAATTTTTGCCACCTCATTAGGGACAATACGCAAAGAAAACTTCATTTTGTCTGTGAAGTTCTTCGTATATTCGTCAATGGTCATACTTCCCTTCTTCAATGTTAGAAATTGATTTTCTAACTCAAGCATGTTTTGGGCCGAGCAGTACTTGCGCTTGAAGTGCACAAAGAACACTGCCCAAGTTAGTTGTAGTGGCTCATTAGGGCTTAGGGTTTCCCCATAGTGCTCCACCATCGAGCAACACTACCCGTGAACTGACGTACTGCAAACGTGGTTTGTAACTTGCCTTGGCAATCACAACTCATGAAAGCCAATTCCATTTCCGAGATCCAATCCATTTCTCCAACGGGATCTTCTTTTCCAGTGAAGGTCGATGTCTTGCAAGTCATAAAGTACTTATACTTTCACCTATTTCTCTCCACTCTATCCTCGTGATTATTTCTCCCAACCACAAGCGGATCAGTTTGACTAATAGATCTACTGTTGTTCCCTTCTTCAGATCGATCGTCATTCAATTCATGTTGTTCAACAGGAACTAAAGGTTCATCCCTATTGTTCAGCAACATTTATCTCAATTCCTCCCTTTGTTCAGCCAACATGGTCTGAATCATAGTTCTTACTCCAGTCATGGTGATGGGTTCGGGTATAACTCCTACTATAGGCACCTATTCCACCACTTGGGGTTGAGGTTGTTTGTTTCTGTTTACATTTCCAGCTCCACTCTGAGTTCTTTCCATTACAATCTATATACCGAATAAGGCGAATTTAGGTCTTTATCCTTGTTCCACATGTCAATTCCTTTATCACTCAGAAACGTTTAGATGTTAGTTATAATCTCATAATCATACGTTTAGAATCCTACACATATAAGGTTTCCACATCCGATCAACAACAGACTATAGATCCGAAAAAATAATGGCACACATGGCAAACAAATAGCATTTAGCACATAAGGGCATTTTAGACATCTTTCCTAAATTAAACTAGTGCTTGTGTCTAAAATATGGTAGACACTCATCTCACAATCATTACTTAGCATTCTAAGTTTAAGTCTAGAAATCCTACAATTTCTTAGTTCGCTTAAACTAATGCTCTGATACCAACTGTGACATCCCCTAATTTCTCGGCCACAAAAGACCGATTTAATTTATTCTTTTTAAAATAAAATCAGAGAAATTTTTTTAAAAGATGTTGCAGAATTATTCCCTAAAACAAAACATGATAAAAGTTTATCAAAATCATTCCTTAAGAAATGTATAGTTTCATTTCATATCAAAACATCGGGATGTCATGTTCCGATACATATCAAAAGCATAAACTAGATGTTATAAGCCTTTCAAAAGTTATTTACAACTACTAGCCTATAATCCGAAAATCTCTCGTCGTCCTCCAACTATCTCGGGCTCCACTACCTATAATTATAAAAGCTGAGTGGGTCAGGCTTGGGAGCCGGGTGAGCATATAGGGTTTTCAACCCACATTAATAATATACTTATTAAGTTCACCAATCAACAATAACCTTGATTACCCATTCCCATTGTCCTCACTTTACGTCCCTAAACACCTATCACAAGGGACCTAGCCAAAAGAATATCATCGGGATGGACACTACTGCTAAGGGGTTTCCTCAGCCATACATGTCCTAAAGGCAACCATGAGGGGGATGAAGTACACCAATGAACATTTAGTTCATCAACACCTACAAGTTGCAAACCTGCTAGTATTCCATTGGACTATCTAGAAGGGTCCTTGGTCGTCATCTATACTCCGCTACATGACTACAACAACAACAACAATATTGACGCCTCTCACTATTTTAACACACATCAACTACTTCATCTACCCATGTTCTACCCAAGATATTTTGTAGATAAAAATCATATACAGTTTAAAACTTGCATAAAACATCAATTCAACAATTGTCTCAAATAAACAATCAATATATATATATATATATATATATACACACACACACACACACACACACACACACATATATATATATATATATATACATACATACATACATACATACACATAACACGTATTTATATAAAATACTTCATATCTACGTGTAAAAGGAAAGTGACTATAAACTCACATGATTTGATGATAATCGGGTAGCAATTCGTTGCTTAAAACGATCGTTTCTAATAAAATCGGGAGTTTTATTGAGAAATCGGGCTTTTCGAAGGTCGGGCTTCAAAACCGAAAAGATAAATTTTATGGGCTTCTTGGGCACTTCGTGGAGTATTTCGGGGCTTATAATTGATACCGGGGCTTTGGGGGATGTTAAGATGAAAGAAATATGGGTTTAGGGGCTAAAAATGACAAGATTCCAAAACATACCCGAGAGTTCTCGCACCATCCTATTTATAGGGGCGAGCCTTCTGATCGGACGGTCAGGAGCAGGGATGAGCATCAGAACCGGGTACCCGCTTTTGGAACCGGAACGGCCTCAGAATTGCCGGTTTTGGAACGAGAACCACCTTAAGCGGTTCCGGTTCTTGTTTTTTCGGAACCGCTACCCTCTGGATACCTACCGAAACCGGTTTATATATATATATATACATATATATATATATATATATATATATATATACATATATATATATATATATATATATATATATAATTTCTTATAAATATGTGTGTTACTTAGACCGATTTAGAATATATATTGATCCGATTTTGTCCGTCTTTGGTCCGAACTGACTTGATTTGAATTGATTTGACTTGATTTGTGTTGTTAGTGTTTAATTGCACCATGATAGTTGTCACGACAGCTGGTACGGCGACTTGGAATGTAGCAGGGTGTATATGTAGAATCGGGGTTTCTTCAGTTGGCCGATTATTTCCATGTCAAGACATTATTCTGTTGCATGATGTGAACTAAGTTCGTAAGTAATTATGGCCGCTGCTAGTTATATTTTACCTATTTATATATACACATAAATTTTCTTGTTTTGTTGTGAGATTCTTAATGTTTCAACCTACATCCCTATGATGTATTCATGGTAGTGAGTAGAAATAGATATTGTATAAAGGTTAAGTTCAGTCATCATAGTACTACTCTCGCCCAAGCATGTTTAATTGTGGAGTTTTGATATGATATGATGCATTAGTGTTGATATGATCGCACCCTATAAATCTACGGAAAGGCATATCTCTACCATAAGGTTTAAAAGAATGAAAGAGTAGTAAGTCTTTAGGATTAGCTATAACTCGTGTGTCGCTTGAACTATTTTATCTTGGTTCTGTACCTATCATGTTCTAACTTTTATAGAGTTTCGTAAACAATTCATAATAAAAGTTTATATAGAATAAATATATGAATTTTTGATAGTTATCGCCCTTATATGAAATTATATGACTTGATGTACTAGTGTTTGTTGTTATGAAAGAAGTGATAAACCTAACACATAGTTTGAGTAGTGTAATCACTAACTCACTAAGTCATATCCTTTTATAAATTACTAGTGTGGCACATAGAGTGCTTTCTTGTTTGTTCCTGATAGAGTAAGGTTCGTTAATGATCTCTCTAGTGCCTTTCTCTTCATTCGGTCTTTTCTTGGAATCCTCCTCTAGAATCCCACTTTTGGTTCTTCCTCAACTCCTCAGTTGGCTATTGTAATAGAGTGGTTACATCTACCTATGTTGGTCGTGCGAGAATGAGAGTGTCTAAAGAATCTACCAGCTTAATAAAACAATTTTATTAAAATAAGTTTTTATAAGGATGATCCTTACCGGGTTATTCTATAATCACGTAGTGTATACAGATTATATATAACCAAGATCAAATAGACCTTTGAATAAATGATCCCACCCTAATACCACAACCAACAAGGAACAGGAAGTAGAGTGAAAATCACAAATTCTATGTTTATAGAATCTCAATTATATATAACCTTAATGAATACACCTAGTAATTATAGACCTACTTAATTTTCACATAAATTATTTATAGTTCTTATAATACTCCTATAGTATTTTTATTATATGTTTGATTCTAGAGCTTCTCGATATACATGGTTAATAAGCTTTTAGACTTGTTATTCTCTAGTATCCTAAAATACTCTTATAGTATTTTAACTTTATGTTTTGTCCTAGAGATTCTTTGTATATAGGGTTGGTAAGTTTTATAATTATTGCAACACCACTATCACTCCCAAACACATGTTGGTCGTATCTCAAATAAATATAGTTGATCGGGCTATATTTATCCCATATATGATTACATAATTGTCTAGGTTTGACTGTAGTGTCCAACATCTAAATACTTTTGTTTTGTTTTTCTTGTGATACTTGTTCTAGTATGTATGCATGTTCCTATACCTCTCATAAAATACTTATATTGTAGAAGTATACTTTTAGTCAGGGCACTTCGGCCCCATTGTATTTATAGATGTTTATCTTTTATGGGTTGATATATTGAGCTCACTATAAACAATGCTCTGATACAAATCTATCGTACCCCCAAACCGGAATGGTGGAAACGTTCGGGGGTGGAGGACGTCATGTACAACATCACAACAATTGTATAATAGTAATCAAAGCAACAACAACCATTGTATTAATAACATATTATTTACATTGTGTTCAACACATTACTTGTTTAACATTAAAACTATAACAAAATGTAAGATGTAATACTGCTATGCTTCGTCTACATAGCGCCTGAGAGGATACCTGTCTACTAACCTTTATGAGAATACAAGTGGTTTGAAAAAGTATCAACATTAAATTTTGTGAGTTCATTAGTATTTTGTTTGGAAAAGATGTGTTCATTGTCATTGAAAACGTTAATATGTTTTTCTAGAAAATCTAATATTTTCATAGTAAATAAATCATAATCTTAGTACTTTGAGACTAAAAAGTGTAAGTTTCTTATGTTTATAACCTCTGATTCGAGTTCTAACTCATGTAATTAGTATGATCCTTACTGTTACTTCCTAAGCCCACAACCAAACATGGAACAAGAAGAATGGTGGAAATCATACATTCCACTGTCTATCAGATCTTTATTAAAAATAATCATAACGTACTTATTAAGAAATCATAGACTTTAATAAAAAAGAATACTCGATATATGTTTTCTGATGTTTAGTTCGTACAATATTAGTAAATAATATTATTTTTTGCTTTTCGTATAACTGTGTGTAAATATAGAAATTTAGTTCTTACAAATAATGGAATATGGTTTTATTATTTAAATAAAACCCCGGAAATATTTACTCTAAAATCCGAATGTAAGGTTATTAGTCAAATAAAATTATTAATTAGATAATACGTTATTCGCAAATATGTCATTGTTTTCTCTTTGTGAGATCTTAAAACCATACTTACCTAGTCGGTTTGATCGCAAAGTTTGTCAAGCATCGGAATGTTAATGACATTTGACTGTAGCTAACAGTTGGGGTGTGGGATTGTCAGACCCAAATAGAACTATACACAAATATCTCGCTTTCCCTACAAAAGACTATGGTTATAAGTCAGACCAGTACTTACATAAGTACACAAAAACATCTTACAAATTGCTTCAACACTTTTACGAGTAATAACTAAAAAGCCTTTTTGTTCTCTTTTATTTGAAAACCCTTTTTCTTTATACGTTAACTTGTACTATGTAAAATAGATTATTTTTTCCATAAACTATACCTATTATAGTCTATAAGTTTGTTTCCGTATTATAACGTGAATCTTGTAAAATAGTATCTTTGTTCCATAAACTATACCTATTAAAGTTTATAAGTTTGTTTCTATATTGGTGTGAAAACCGTCATGCCTTAACATGTTTTGTAAATCGTTTGTAAATTGAATAGTGATGAGACAAAGAATCAAGTGTTGATTGAATTAGAATGTAAATTCAAAGAAAGATTGAAATATTTGAACACCGATTGAAAGAAAGATTGAAATATCAGTTTTACAGAGTACAAGTGAAAGTTCTATAAAGACTTCGTTACTAAGACGCTAGTAACAACTCCTATTTATAGGAGATGAAAGCGTACAAAAAATATACTAAGGACTAAACATGATGCTTTGAATATTATGCCCTAGTAAAATATATTACAAAAAAGTTCGAAGATACTAAAGACAGATTTCGACTTATTACAACATTTTGACTCTTACAACCTCCGCCTTTGTAATCAAAGTAGAAGTCTTCAGTCTGTGAGAAGTGTAATGGAGTATAGCAAAACTCTTCGAACCTCAGTATACCAAGAAATAATTTTCTTCAACTCCTTCTTGTCTCCTTCATTAGTTTTCTTGCAGTGGTTCATACAAACAATCAAGTTCGTATATTGAGATATAGAACATCTCTCCACTTCGCTAGCTTGGAATAAAAACCTCCTCGCTTTTCCAGCTTTATCCTTTCCAGCAAAAACTATCCCAAATCGCTTAAGACAAATTTCTCCATCAGCATATTTCTTTAACTCAGCCTGTGTCTTTGAAGGAGCCATTGGAGCATTTATTTCCATTCCCTTGGCAATTTCCAACTCTAAATCAGTTAGAGCTAGACACTCGTAGTAATTCTCTATGAATATCTTGATGTGGCAAAATCCAAGTTTGAATTCATCTGGGCCTATGTTTTGAAGAAAAGAAAAAGATTTATCTTTCAAAAGCAATGCAAATTGTATATGATCATACAAGTTTATCAGAGGAAAATATGCAATTGTAAATTCGCTTGTTTTTCCATTTGCCCTTGAAACCACATACTTGATGTTTTGGACTATGTTTTCAAAAACTACATCCTTATTCATACTTATCACCTTCTTGATCTTGATCAGAGATCAAACATCCTCAGGAGCTTTACCAAGTAACGCATTAAAACAAATTTTCATATGAGTCCCTTCATCTTTTTCTTTGAAATTCCCTTCAGCTTTGAATTGAGGCATGATAAACATCATCTTATTTATATGGAAATCCAACTGGCAAGCATCAGAATTTGTGATCACATAAATTTTCTTGGGCTTCTTTTCGAATGTATAGATATGATTGAAAGCAACCTTGGCTTCGATTGTTTCATAGTTATAGTGTTTTGCTGGATCACCTTTATTCATCCCCTTCGGATCACTAGCCCTCTGAGCCATTATAATTTGAACCATTCTAAGCTTTTCAATCTCAACTTCAGCCTCATCCTTCTTTTCTTCTTTAGATTTTTCCACAAGAATTGATTTCCCTTTGTCTGTAGATACCTCTTTTGGCTTTGACCCACTTCCCACAGATTCCAAAGGTATACCAATTACAATTCCTTTCAAAATTGGTCTTGTAATTGGCAATGTTGTTACGATTATTGAGGTCACTGGTTCAACCGACACTATCACTGGTTTTGTTGAAGGGGTTTTTGAAGAGAATAACTTACCCACAACTTTCGTTTCTTCTTCTATTTACTTTCTTTCTCCCCCTTGCACCCCTGTGAAAACAGGAGGGGCAGTAGTTGAGGGAAGAAGACTGGATATGCGAAATAGTGGAGCAAGTTGTTTGTTAAGTATAGCTTCAAACTGCACAAACTTCTGGGATAAAAATTTTAGAGTAATCAAAGGGGACGAAACAGGTTTGGTTGAGATCTCCTTTAATTCCTTGAGCAACTTCATCACTCCTGCAAAATTTTCACTTTCAGATTTGGAGACTTGATTTATTTGAGGACTCAAATCTTCAAATAGCTTGACAAAACGAGTTACAGCATCACAAATGATATTGACCTTCTGATGCAAGGACGCATAATCATGCTGAACAGAAAAAATTTCCTTTTTCATATCTTCACGAAGATAGTGAATTTGTGAGTTAACATCCTCCTTCACTTTCTTCACCTCCTGAACAAAAGAACATCACCATCTTTTGTTGTGATTTTCAGATCTTTAACTTCTCCTTTAAAATTAGATCTGAGAGATTTAACACGAAGCTCAGAATTCTAATCTGTGTAATCAACCTTCTCTATAATAGAAGAGTCTGAGGCTTTCAACATCCAGAAACCTTGTTGATTATTCTTGATTCGAATATCTTGAGCATGGAATCAACCTCCAAACTAGAAATAGATGAACTTCCTCCAAGATCAGCTTGGGATTGAATGATGGAGTTCAACTTTTGATTAATAATCTTGTACTGCTTCATTATCATCAACATATGATCAGGAAATTCTTCTTCATCTTCATTGAATTCTATATTTTCGAACGTACCTCCAAACCCTTCATTATCAGTGTCAGTTGGTGAAGATGGTTTGGGTGTATCAGTGAATTGAGAAGGAAAATTTGAATTGAATGGTTGATTGAAAATATGTTCGAAGGTTGGTGAAATAGTGGTTGATGTAAGAGGAATAGTAGATGTTGGTGTAATGATAATTAGACCTTGAGCAGCATCTTTCAAACCTTCTTCACCCATGTTGACATTTGCATCCGTATCAGATACGTGTGCAGGGATGCCTAAAGTTCGACCCTCCTCAAAAATTGACTTGGCAATCGAAAATTCGGGTGTTTTGAAAACATTCATCTCAGGAATGGAACTTGTAACAATAGGAGGGAACTCTAGAGTTTCTAGGATTCGTTCATCTTCATCTATAGACTTAGTAGATAAAACAAGCTCGCGAGTCTTCTTCAACTTCTTCTTCTTCGGTTGTGACAAGTGTTTTTCCATATCTTCTGCTACTCATTTCTTGGACCCCGGAGAAACAGGAGCAGGTACATCACAAATTAAAACCCCTTGGTGAGTAATTTGAGGTTTGTGAACCAGCTTCTGTGATGATGACTTTCGTTTGTGAGTAGACTTCATCTTGATTCTTTGAAAAATCCCAGCTTTCAAAGGAACAATAACATTCTCTTGAGTTTCATCCACTATTGGCTCAACCACATTTGTTTCATCAATTGTCACTTCAACATTTTTAGTTCTCTTCTTTGAAGACTTAGAGGTTTTCAAACCCTTTTTCTTTGGTTTAAGTGAAGTAGGAACAACCTTCTTTGACTTTTTCGATTTCTTTTCTTCCCGTGTCAACTAAATTCCCGTTGGAATTGATGAATCGATTGTTTTCAGATAGGCAACCAAAACAGGATTCTTAGGATCCACCCTCTTAAGCATCACGTCTGGAATTCGAGCAACTTGTGGAAATTCATCTGCATCATCAACAACCTCCTTCGAAAAGTGATAATCGTGAAAACTAGCCTTCTCTTCTTCATTTGAAACAAAGATGCCTTTCTTATTGTAAAAATGTTGCAGAATAAGGCTCCAGTACCGAGCACACGAAATGCCATGAACAACATTCGTATGTTCTACTCCTTTTTGAAATTCCTTCCATAATTGTGTAGAATCATGTGATGGAAGATCATAGTATAATCCTGCCACCATGGCGTAAACCTCCATCCGTACTTTGTCTAACCCAACTGTTCTTCCGGTTAAACAACGTAGAAAGATCCCAAACAAGAAATTCCATAGTTTTGGAAGTCCAGACTTCTTAAAATCACTAATTTTTTACAATGGGGGCTGATGTCCCATTTCATTAAACATATGGATTATTTGGGGAAATTGAAATTCAGCAAAAGGAGGGGTATTCGGAATATCAAGAATCTGGCAAAATAGTTTCTTGGAAAGCCTAACCTTTTCGTCATTAATCAGGCGGAAAGTAATCGAATCAGAGTGTTTGTTATATCTTGCAGTAGATCCTTCTTGAGAAAGCCAGGATATCGGAACGAAAAAAGAATTGAACATGGTTTTGGATAAAACAGAGTGTTTTAAAGCAACAATAAGCATCTTGAATACGTCTGGACATTGAGAAATTTCACCATTGACATAATAATTTATAGACTGAATCTTCATTACTGGAGCAGAGGAAATATCTTCAGTTGAAGGATCAACGTCAGCAATAGTTGCCATTGTTAGGGTTTGATGAGGATGAAGAACAGAGAACTTGGGAATGTTTGAGTTTGATCACGTAAACGTAGAAAGTACTCTTGAACCCCCCCCCCCCCCCCCCTTTTATAAGTAACCCTGAAAGATTTGAATTTGAAGCGGGATGCATTTAATGATATCCGACGTGACACCTTGAAAATCGGACCATTACTGCGGAAAGGTAGCCATGTGTCAAAATGTAACTATCACTTCTCCTTGAAAACCAGACAGAATACTATACGTCATTGATAAACAGCCTATCATTATCCCCCAAGAGAATTGTAACCGATAGAACCCTTCGAATGGAAGCAAGGCTCTTTCACTTTTGGGATTAAAAGTGAAGTCATATGCCAGATGTTCGAAATCATCAGCCTGAGTTCGTATTACTCAGAACCTCAAGGATTTCGTGTGTGCAGTGTTCCAAAGAAAGTTAGACAAGAAACAATTAAAAAAAATTGGAATGTGGTGATGTCAAAAATGCAATTTGACACAAAGGTAGTTAAACCCCAGACAAAGGTTGCTTCGTTAATCATCAAGAGAGATGATCAACAGCTTGTGTATGTTCCCAAGAAATACAATCGAATACTTTTTAGTAAGTCTCAAAGGGATTCTTTTGAAAATTCTTTGTAGGTAGGTTCAAAATTTCGTTACATGTCAACCTAAACATAAGGTGATAAAGTGTGACAGAAATTACTTGTTTGACTAGTGTAGTCATTGACAAGTTGGCTTTGAAACTTTACTAACATAACTGGGTCATTCGAATGAAACTCACACTGAAATCATATTCATGAAAAAAAATTGTCTATTGGATCTTGTTGGGTAACAAACATCGTGGGTTTCGAATGTTTGATCAAGACCACTCATTCGAAATGAATATGATTTGTACTTTCGAACCTTGGTACAAAAACAAAAGCTTCGTATATATCTGGAACAATGTTCCCCATCAATTCCTTAATTTGCAATATGTTTGGGTTAGATCATAAACACAAATTTGTTATATATCTAAGTCTCGATGGGTTTGATCAGAGACCTCTCGGACATACGTCTTTGTGTGTGATCGTGTAAGAATATTATGGATGAAAAGATTGGTAAAAGACTCGAAACGTACCTCTGTTATGTTTTGGACCAAATAGAAAACTCTTTACTTAGTTTGAGAAGAGTAAGGTAGCTTAGAGACTAATGTGAATATAAGCCTGATTGGGAAGAAATTTTAGTATGAAAATTTTCATTAAGGCGTTCGTACACACACATTGAGTCATGGAGGCTTTGGACAACATGCAGTAGCATGCTTCTAGGGACATCCTAACTACTTCGAATAATGAGAAACATATCATACGAAAAAAAAATTAGCTGACCCTTATACTACCTGCATTGTCCTCTCTGAATCATCATAATCTGCAATTAAATTCTAAAAATAAGTAAAAATATTTTTGTTGTTTTTGAATTTTTCGAAAATAAAAGCATAACAAAATAAAAATCTTTTTGGATTTTGGATTTTTCGAAAATAAAAAAAAAAACAAAACAAAACAAAATCTTTTTGGATTTTTGATTTTTCGAAAATATAAAAAACACAACAAAAGAAAATCATTTTTTTAAGTTTTCCAAAAAATGACAAGGAAACTGAATTTATTGCATACAGACAAATGACAAATATACAAATTCTTAGCGTTGACTATGAATAGTAACCACTACCTCAACGCTGAAAATAAGTAACAAACGTACGAATTCGAAGTGGTCGAAGCGTTGACCATGAACAGTAACCATTAAATGCTGAATGACTTCGCTTTATGTTTTATACCGCCCGCTTATTCATTCTTTGTCACCCATCAGTCTTCTTTTTCACATGGAACAAAATTTCCATCGATCTTTCCAAGCCTTTCTATTATTCTCACAAATGACTTTTCATCCAAGGGTTTCGTGAAAATATCAGCTAACTGATTAGTTGTTTTCACGAATTGTACTTCAATGTTCCCATCCTCCACGTGATCTTTAATAAAAGGATAACGAAGAGCTATGTGCTTAGTCTTCGAATGCTGCACAGGATTATGACAAATTCTTATTGCACTTTGAGAATAACAATATAATGTAATCTTTTTCATATTAATTGCATAATCACGTAGCTGACTTTGGATCCATATTATTTGCTAAGTGCAAGCAGCAGCAGCCACATATTCTGCTTCAGCATTGGAAATTGACACACATGTTTGCTTTTTCGACTGCCAACTAACTAATTTGCCATCAAGAAATTGACATCCTCCACTTGTGCTTTTTCGATCAAGATTGCAACCAACCAAGTCTACATCTGATTATGCTTGAATGAAAAATCCAGTTTTCGAAGGATACCACAATCCTAACGAAATTGTTCCTTTAAGATAACGAAAAATATTCTTCACAGCAATTAGATGTGGTTCGCGTGGATTAGAGTGATACCTTGCACAATTACACATAGAAAACATGATATCAGGTCTACTTGTTGTAAGATAAAGTAATGAACCAATCATACTCCTATACAACGTTATATCAACAGCAGTTTTGTCTAACGATGGTGTTAGCTTTATGTACGTTGCCATTGGTACACGAAGCTTTGTGCTATTTGTCAATCAAAACTTTTCTAGCAGATTTTTCGTATATTTTCTTGATTAATGAAAATCCCTTCTCTGTTTTGACGAATATTCAAGCCAAGAAAATTATTGATTTTTCCCATCATGCTAATTTCAAACTTGCTTTTCATCAAATTTTCGAATTCTCTAGACAAAGCAAGGTCAGTTGAGCCAAAAATAATATCATCAACATAAATTTGAACAAGCATAAGATGATTCCCCACTTTCTTTCCAAATAAAGTGGGATCAACAGATCCTTGTTTAAATTTAGATTGTTTCAAAAATGACGTAAGAGTTGCATACCATGCTCGTGGTTCTTGTTTCAAACCATAAACTGCCTTATCTAAAACATAAATATGATTAGGATATTCTTCGTTAATAAAACCTGGAGGTTGTTTCACATAAACAGTTTCTTCAAGCTCTCCATTTAAAAATGCACACTTCACGTCTATTTGATAAACATCAAAATCTTTGTGAGCTACATAAGCTAGAAATATTCGAACCGCCTCGAGTCTTGCGATAGGGGCAAAAGTTTCTTCATATTTGATTCCTTCGTGTTGTGAATATCCTTTTACAACAAGTCTAGCTTTGTTTTGAACAATGTTTTTATCTTTGTGAATTTTATTTTTGAAAATCCATTTTAACCGGACAATGTAAATATTTTTAGGTTTAGGAATTAATCTCCAAACCTTGTTTCGTTCAAATTCTGACAATTCAGATTGCATTGCAACAACCCAATCTGAGTGTTCCATTGCATTCTTAACTGTTTTTGGTTCAATTTTAGATATGAAGACATTAAACATGCAAAATTATTGATAAGTATTCAATACATCATTCTTTGCACAAATTTGAGCTCTTGTCATAACTCCCTCTTGTGGATTCCCAATTACTTGATCCTTCGGATGATCTCTTGTCCATTTTTCCATTGGTGGATATGCTGGATCAAATTCCAAAGGTGCATATTCGTATAATTCATCATTTTTTGAGCCTGCGTTCGAACAAGCATCTTTAACATTATGCTCCCTCTCAACAACATACTCCCCATCAACTTTAGCATTCATTTGATCTGTCTACCCCTTGAAATAATGCTCTTCATCATTTAAAGTATTTGAATCCAATTGCTCCCCCTCCACTGGACTGTTTTGTATACATTGGATTTGTTGTGAAGTTGATGTAGATTCATCAGTTAACTTTGCAAATTCTGGTATTTGATTATCAGGAGCATGAACTTCAGCATCAACTGCATGATCTGAAATACCAAAAATCAAATCATAATCAATATCATCCATTTCTATAGTTTCAGTTTTAATTTGAGTTTCTTGCAAAATTGGATGATTTGCAAATGTATGCTCATTTTGTTTAATATAGTAATCATCAAATGTGAGATTGAAAGTTTCATCCACTTTTCGTGTTCGCTTATTTAACACTCGATATGTAACAGAATTTTGTGAATATTCAAGAAACATCCCTTCATCTGCTTTTGCTTGAAATTTTGAAAGATGATCCTAGAGGTTCATAATAAAGCACCTACATCCGAAAACATGAAAGAACTTCACATTAGGTTTACGATTATTCAGAATTTCGTATGGTGTAATATTAAACCGACGATGAATGAATGATCTATTTTGAGTAAAACATGCAGTTGAAACAACTTTAGCCCATAGATATTTAGGTAAATTCGGATATGTCAACATGGTTCTTGCTGCTTCCGCATAATGAGCGATTCCTTCGTTCTACAACGCCATTTTCTTGTGGTGTGTATGGAGATGAAAAATTATGCGAAATCCCTTTATCTACCAAAAATGAATCAAGAACATTGTTCTTAAATCTAGTTCCATGATCACTCATGATTTTTCGAACAATTTTCTTCAACGTGGTTTCCATCTTTTTGAAGAAGTCAATCATGATTTGTGCAACTTCAGATTTGAGCCTGAGAAAATAAACCCACGTAAATCTGGAAAAACCATCAACAATAACTAAAATGTAATGTTTATTGTTGAGAGTTGAAACAGTAGAAGGACCACACAAATCAATATGTAACAACTCCATAGGTTCAACAATTTTCGAATCAATTGTGATTGGATAACCTTGTTTATGTTGCTTGCCAACTTCACAAGTTGCACATAAAGAATCACTGTCAAATTTAAGTACAGGTAAACCTCTTACCAGATCTTGTACCATAATTTTATTGATGTTTCGAAAGTTGAGATGTGAAAGTCTTCGATTCCATAACCAGCTTAAATCAGATGAAGATTTCGAAAGAAGACATACTGCTGGTTTGCCTACAATTGGATATATATCCAGAGTGAACATGTCACCTTTTCTTTTAGATTTCAGTAATATTTCTTTTGTGTTAACATTCGAAATAACACATCCTTCTTCGTTAAAGAGAACTTTATTGCTAGTGCCCACCACAAGTTGAGAAACACTAATCAAGTTATGTTGAAGACCTTCAACATATGCAACACGATTCACTGTGAATTGTCCATTTGTGATTTTCTCATATCCCTTGACTTGACACTTCTGATTGTTCCCATACTTTACTACTCTAGCATTTTTGAGACTTCAAAAATCTCTTAAATTCTCCTTCTTCCCAGTCATGTGACGAGAGCAACCACTATCAATGTACCACTTGTTATCATATTGTTCGTCACATAATACCTGCAATTAATGGAAAATTTTAGGTACCCAAGGCTTTTTGGGTCCTTGTAAATTAGATTTCAATTTCGAATGAAATGAAGAACTTTTAACCCAATCACAAACTTTTTTTTTAGACTATTAATTAAGTTTACTTCATCATTTAAAGGAACTGAAACATAAGTGTTTGATAGTTTCAAATGTTCTCTGACATTGCCCTTCGCTTTTTGAGTTTGTGACTTAACTGGCTTTGCTTTTGTGACTGGTCTCCAAGCTTTGACCAAGATATTTGAATCCTTAGATGATGAACTACAATTGGAAGAAGTATTGACATACTTTTCGTATGCTTTATGAATTTGCTCTTTTGAATATTTATTTGACTAATACATTTTTCCTTTTCCTTCAAACCAATGATCAATGTTCTTTCTTGAAGTCATTCCTTTTTCCCAAGATGTCCTCATAGTTTCTTTCTTTGTGTAATTAGGAAAATTTGGCTTTTGAGGTACAAAATCATCTTTGGGTTTTGTAACATAAGAGTAAGCATTGGATGAATCAACACCTTTTTGAAAAACTTTTTGATTTGAGCTAGATCTTTTTGAAAAATCTATTGATTTATTCGTTTCAGTAACTTTCAAAAACTTTGATTGCTTATTTACTTCAGACCTTGTTTGTTTTGAAAAAGAAGCATTTTTAGTTTTGAAAACATTTTTGGTTGTTTGTAATTCAGACATCTTTTGAGACTCAATATTTTGCCAAAACATTTTCTTTCTCGCATGTCTTTTTGAAATGTTGTTTTCCTTCGAAAATTTGTCAATTTGATCTTTAAATTCTTTAGAGTTTAATTTGACAACTTTTTCTTTTTCTTTTTCAACACATATTATTTTCTCTTTTTCAACTTTTGATTTTTCAACCCATTGCTTTTGTGGTTTTTGTCTTTGAAAAACATACGAATTCTTTGTTAAGTTGTTTTCAACTGTGTTTTGATTTGCGAAAAAACCTTCCTCAATTGTTTTTGAATTATCCTCCTCAACCATCTTCTTTAACTCTCGTTTAATATTCTCAACATTTCTTGTAGTTACAAAAACTTGATTTGGAAAAATGACATCATCTGTGCATTTGAAATTTGGTTAAACCATTGTGTTAGTTTCAAGATAATGTTCTCCTTTTTCATTCATTACTTTGTCGAACTTTTGTGTATCACTAAACACTTGATCAACAACTATTTGTGGACTTTCTTCTTCCTTTGAGGATGCCTTTTCTTTCGAAACTCTCTCAACCTCTTCATCACCACTATCATCAGTTTGGTAATCTTTGAGATCCACGAAATTCATTTCACTAACTTTCGAAGTTGAGGGTATATCAGTTTCATTCTCAACCATCAAATCCTTAACATTTTCTTTCCCTTTACAATTTGAAGCAACATTAACAATAGACAACTGAGAATAATCAACATCTTCAAGCTCACTAATTTCACTAATGTTTTTAGATTTATCTTCAATATCATAAAAATTAGATTGAGAATCAGATGTTGAATTCTCATTCTTTTTTCAAAATATGAATTTGTTCAGATTTAGTCAAAGTATCATTTACAATGTTAACTAAGTCATCTGAATCAAGGCATTCATCAACTTTGACTATTCCATATCTATACTTATCATTCAGAACTTTGTTAAAGTCAGTTATTTCCATTTCACAGTCATACGAAATATTAACTACCTTAGCTCTTTCATAAGCTAAAAATGGCAACAATTTTCTATGTTGCTCTTTACTTATTTCGCATGAATGATAAAGTTCAGTTATTTTACCATACAATCTTTTAGCAGCATTATAGTAAATGTTCCTCTGTGCTAATAACAATTTATTATCACTAGACAAATTGTCTCTATCGACAATGATATTAGTTATTTGAAGTTCTAAACAATTTATCTTAGTGATTTTAGAATCTAATTTCTTCTGAGTCTCTATCAACTGCATAGACAACTTCTTAGCCTCATTACTAGCAGATACCACAATCAAATCAAAATAAGTAACAGTTTCATCAAAGGATACTAATTCAGAATTATAAGCATGTACTGGAATATTGAAAGATTCAAGAATATTTCGTACCATTGTGGCCATTGGAGATTTATCTGCTGCTTTTGATACAAAGCATCTCCCATGCACTTCGTATGCCTCCTCCTCAGATTCCTCCTCCATTTTTGCAAACCTTGCTCCATGTGTTGGATGTCGCATTTACTCATCATCTGATCCAGATGACCAGATTTGATAAGTAACTTCTTCATCCTCATTTGCACCCTATGCAACTAGAGAAAAATTTTTGGCTTTCGCATGAACCATTTCCAACTTCTCAGCATAGTACGCCTCATCCTTGACTTTATTCTTTCTTTCATCCTTCTTTCGAAGCATGCAGTCATTAGCAAGGTGATTGGCACCATTGCAATAATGACAATCAATCCCCGCATCTCCGTTTAACTTCTTTTCAATCTTTCCCTCAACAGGCTTCGTATCTTTCATCTCTTCCTTCTTTTTGTCTTCCCTAGCACTTTTAGACAGAAAGTTCTCTTTTGTCTCATATGACTTTTCCTTCGAATTGAAAGGCTTTTTGAAGAACTTTTTCACACGATTATTTAAATAAAAAGAAATTGCCTCATCATCTGAGTTCATGATGAACCCTTCATCTTCATCTGAAGCATCTTTCTCAGCATCCCTTTCAGAGATTTTCGAAACTAAAGCTAGTGGACCTCCCAAAATAGCCTTCGATTCTTAAGCTATTTCGATCACTTCGCTTGCATGAGTCTTCAGTTGATTGTACAAATCATTCAAGGTTGACCTATCAAAGCTCTGTTGATTCTTTACCATCATGCTCATAGTACGCCACTCTTTACAAAGTCCCATAACAAAAATAAGATTGAACTCCATGACAGATCTGGTGATTCCATATCGATTGCATCAATAGATCAATTCATTAAAACGATCGTAATAAACTTCAATAATTTCACCATCTTTTTGTCTGAAGTCCTTCAGTTCCACTAAGCATTATTTCACAGAGTTAACTTTTGTCTTCTCACTTCCCTGAAAATTTTCCTTGAGATTGTTTCAGATTTCTTTTGCAGTTGTACAAATCCTCACATAGTTGTAAACAATTGGAGGCAAAGCTCGTCTTAGCTCTCTTACGCATCTCTTCTCCAGGTTTTTCAGACGATCAGATTGATTCTCCACTTCAGAATTTCCAGAGGAAGAACCAATTGGTTGAACATTTGACGGTGGTTTGAGATTGCCAAAAATGCAATTCCACAGTTCTTCATCAAATCCGTTGAGATAATCTTCCATACGATCAGCCCACTGATCATAATACTCAGGGATGAGCATAGGAATTTTGGTGAATGATCCAAGGAGATGAGAAAATGAAGTCATAGAATTCAAACTAAAAGAAGCTATTGATGTACAGAATAAAACCTTGAGAATTTTTGAAGAAACTTTGAGAATTTGACAACAAACTATATGATTCAAATCAAAATCACTCTTAAAACGCTCGATTCAATGAATTAAGTGAATAATCGAATCACATACATATATCTAAACAATTTTTCACTTTCAATAAGTGTGGAAACTTTTGAATCAAAAAGTTGATTCAAAAATCTTTTGAACGATGTGAAAATCAGATCAGATATATGATTCCTGCTCTGATACCAATTGATGAGACAAAGAATCAAGTGTTGATTGAATTAGAATGTAAATTCAAAGTAAGATTGAAATATTTGAACACCGATGTAAATATGATTTGTTTGGCTCTATTACGCTTTATCAGTTTTACAGTGTACAAGTAAATGTTCTGTAAAGACTTCATTACTAAGACACTAATAACAACTCCTATTTATTGGAGATGAAAGCGTACAAAAAATATACTAAGGACTAAACATGATTCTTTGAATATTATGCCCTAGTAAAATATATTACAAAAAATGTTCGAAGATACTAAAGATAGATTTTTACTTATTACAACATTTTTACTCTTACAAATAGTAATGATATTTTTCGTATTTTGTAAATTTCACGTTTTATTTCTTATGAATGGCAAGAAAACATAGTCAGAATTTTATATTTTTAAACACAAGATTTATTGTGCTTTACTTGTATCCCCCCTCCCCCTAAAACAATTTAAAAATACTTAAAAGATAGGGGTATGAACTAACCTTGGGTATGTGTTCTTGGTTAGGTACGGTGTAGTTGCGATGATTCTTGGGATAGAATACGTGTAAGTAATCGTATATAATTATATTTTACACTTAATTATATGCATAAATTAGATAGCTAATATTAGTAACATGATAACTGAAACTAGTTTATATAGATCACTTACTAATTGTGGAGAAGTTCTTTATGGAAGCTTGAAGGTTTGAAGGTTTCTGAGTAACTACTTGCAGATGTGAAAAATTATTTTGATACTTGAGAGAATAGGGAAAATTTTCATGTACTAGATGTGTGTGAAATGAATTAAAATGTTAATATGGTATCCTAAGTATGAAGGAAAAAGTAAGGCGGTTGTAAGCATGGAAAAGTGTGTCAAATGGATTACCGTTGTAGTTTTCGGCCAAGAAATGAATAGATTCCGGTCCTTATGTGTATTAACTAATTGATTTCTGACCCTATGTATCTAACTTTGGTGATTTGAGTCATAAAGTGAATGCCAAAACCGAATTCATAAAGTTTGTTTCAGATGCTCAAAACTTAATTCTCTTTGTTTCTAGATGTTCATGACCGAATTCTCTTTGTTTCCAAGATTCCCTAGACCGAATTCATGTATATAACGTGTAAAATATGGATTTGAACTTCACCTTATGACTTATGTTGACTTATAACACCTTATATTGTAACGTCTGTGTTTTTGGGCTTGCCATTATTAGCAATGTAATAGTCTAGGTTAACCTTTGTAACCCGTTTTGAAATAATATAAGTGTATTATTTGAGTATTATGTGTTTTGTGCTTAATTGCTTAATTATGTGATTTGATTAATTAAGAATAAAAACAAGCGTCAAAATTTATGTGTAAAATAAACTTGATATCTTTAGATAATGTTGTAGTAGTTGAAACAAGGTTTCCGAGGATATAAAGAATGCCGAAATCCGAGTTATAACGAAGAAGTTATGACCTGTCGAAGTTTCGCGACGGAACCGGCACGACACAGCGCGACGTAAAAATTGAATTTATGTTAGAGCGATATTTAGCCTTAGAAATCTAAATGAAAGTCGTAGAATACATTAAACCGTGAGCATGCATAAAAAGAATGCCCAAATCTGACTTCGTATGAGGAAGTTATGATTTTTCGAACTTTCAACTTAGCGGTATGCAGCCCGAATGCTCGATTTGAGACCGAGCGGTTTTTAGCCGAAACAATCTAAATGAGAATCAAAGGTCTCATTAATAGGAGTAAAACGATAAAAAGATAAGCGAAAACGGACGTTGGATAAAGAAGTTATGATTTTATAACGGAATTTTCCTGTCCCGGCCTACTAAAAATAAATAATAAAAATAAAATCAAAATTAGTCAACGGAGTCTAAACGAAAGTTGTAGATCGTATTCTCACCTACGCTTCGATATAAAGAAAGTCAAAAACAGAGTTCGTATGAGGAAGATATGAATTTTTGAAGTTTATTAAATATTTTCGATATTTAATTTAAATATATATTGGCCGATATTATCCATGGGGTGAGTCAGCGACCTTATCGTTGTTACGCCCCGCGTAACCTAAAATTACGCCCCGCGTAAATCGCAGATCCAGCCCCTATAAAAGGAAGTCGAGTGCAGCCGATTCAGTTGCTCATTTCTTCCCGTTTTCTCGCGTTTTTGCATCGTTTTTCGTGCAAGAAATATCCCGAAGCCCCGGTATCATTCCCGAGCCCTGAAGCAAGTCCCGAGATCCTGAAGATCCTGAGAAGTGCAGTTTCCGAGCCGAAGCTATGCCCGCGAGAAGTTCGACTTTTGTAGAGATCTTCCAGATCTGCTGAGGATTACTACTTCTGCAAGCTGTAGTGCTGTCCGATCATCTTCTGATCAAGTGAGTGTGTAGTTAATTTCTTCTAACGCATAATTATGAAGTATTTTATACGAAATACGTGTTATGTGTATAATTTTGTTGTTATGTGCGTGAATGTATATTCACTCTCTTTAATCTCATAGATCTGATTTGTTTTCTATGAAACATGTGTTATGTGGGTATGCCTCATCTGTTATGTGAAATATGTATTGGATGAAAATGCTATACAGGTTTTAAAGTATGTATAAAAATATATATTTTTATCTACTAATATGTTGGGTAGAACATGGGTAGATAGTTGGTGTGTAATAAACAGATGAGAGGCCTCGATGTTGTTGTTGTTGACCTAGTTATTCAGCGGAGTATGGATAACGACCACAGACTCCTTCTAGACAGTCTCGTGGAATGCTAGCAGGTTCATAACCTATAGGTGTTGTGAACGATGTGTTCACCGGTGTACTCTATCCCCCTCATGGTTGCCTTTAGGATGTCTATTGTTGAGGAAACCCCTTAGCAATAATGTGCGTCCCGATGAAAATCCTAGATTAGGTCCCTTGAGATAGATGTTGTTTTAGGGACGTAAAGTGAGGATAACGGGAATGGGTAATCGGGATAGTGATTAGTTGGTGAAATTAAATATAATTTATTTATTGTGGGTTGAAAACCCTATATGCTCACCAGGCTCCCAAGCCTGACCCACTCAGTTTTATTTGTATTACAGGATGTGGCGCAAGGGCGTAAGATGGATGACTTGTAATGTTATCGTTTATGCTTATTGGTCTGTATCGGAACATGACACCCCGAGTTTTAATTATATAATGAAAATACATTTCTTTTATGAAATGCTTTGGTTAACATTGTTTTATCATGTTTTGTTTTTGGGAACAAATTCCGCAACTCTTCAAATCAAAAGGATTTACTCTGAAATTATTTTAAAAGCATAAATGAAAATCGGTCTTTTCTGGCCGAGATTTTGGGGATGTCACATATATAAACATATATTTGCATGATTTTTCAATATAAGTATAACTAACTTATAAAAGTATTATTTTCAAAGTGTATGTATATACAAGTATGTATTCTTGGTATCTAAAAATCTTATTGTATTATTGTTATGATGTTAAATCACTTGCATACTATTGTAGTTTAGACTTATATTGATCTGAAATAATGGGTTGTTACACTGATTGTGCTTCATCAGAATCTTCTATATGATCGTTATTATCACAATCTTCAATCGTAGGAATCGAAGTGGAGATTTCCAGCACTTAAACCATAAACTTCTTTCTTTCAATATCTAATTTAAAATTTCCATCCATTTTATCCATTTTTTTAGTTCTAATACATACTCTGCCGAAACTCGCTGGCCCATCTTCATCTTCATAAAAACACAGTGGATTTTGCCCGTAGAGAAGCAACCTGAGAACACGTCCATGCATACAACGGAAGACCCAGAACTTCAACCCACATAACTCTGCTATCAAGAGTAAAGTTTTTTTAATACAGTGAGAATCTCTTTGAGAAAATTCTTCACCTCCTTGCATTGTTTAAATTTGATGCATGTACTTTGTTTCTTAAATTCAATCCAAACATATTCCCTCCAAGATAAAAAAAAAATGTTCAATCCATTATATCCTTCATTATAACAGAGCTTGTATAGTTTTTCAATAACATTAATGTCATAAACCTTAGCAATAACAAGCAAGGACGTGTCTGGGATCATAAGCATATCCAAAACACTAAAGTTCAACTCCTTAAATGTTGCTTTCTCAATAAATGACATCTTCTGATATTTTCCAGTTGTTTACTAGAACCGACACAAAAGTACTTGGCATATGATCTTTCTCTGCACCAACCTCCTGTTGTGATTCACCCCTGATTCCTGATCCAACATGATTAGAAAAGGTTCCTCTTCATTCTTATTGATTTCTAACCCTACCGCTTTCTTAATCTTGTCTGTTAAAACAAGCTCATGAAGCAAATAGGTAAAAAATTTCAATCTAGACATGATTTAGATCTTCAACAATTTGGTTGGTATCTTTGGATTTCAAGAACCAAACACGAATCTATTTCTGATTTTTGGTAGTTTACTTATGATGTAGACGTCTGTAATAATGTCATGGCATGAACATAAGTTCCATAGGTCTTTAGAAGTCATCAATTCCTGGAAATTCGTAACATATACATTCGCAGTCAAACATTCGAATTTCATAGCGTTCCCATGAATCGTACTCTTATCAAACTATCGCTCATGAGCATTTTAAATACGAATTTGGTGCTTACTTATTTTCCATTTCAAATTTTCTTCATCCTTGATTTGAACCCCCCCCCCCCCTTCTCCCCCACTAGAGATGATAGGAAGAGATAAGTCAACCCAAAGGTAAAACAATCGCCAACTAGGGTATTTCAAAAGTAAGAATTTACTTTAAATATGAATTTGGTGTTTACTAGAACCGACGAAAAAGTCCTTGGTAGATGATCTTTCTCTGTACCAACCTCCTGTTGTGATTCACCCTTGATTCCTGATCCCACACGATTAGAAAAGTTGTCTCTTTTTTCTTCTTGATTTCTAACCCCACATCTTTCTTCATCTTGTCTGTTTAAACGAGCCCATGAAGCAAATAGGTGAAAATTTCCAATCTAGACAGAAGGTAGATCTCAACAATTTGATTGCTATCTTTGGATTATAAGAACCAAACACAAATCTTTTTCTAATTTTTGAAAATTTTCTTTTGATGTAAACGTTTGTATCAGTGCCATGGTATGAACATAAGTTCCATAGGACATTAGAAGTCATCGATTCCTTGAAATTCGTAACATATACAATCACAGTCAAACATTCTAATTTCATAGCATTCCTATGAATCGTACCCTTATCAAACTATCGATCATGAGGATTTCAAATACAGTTTTTGGTGCTTACTTAATTTCCATTGAGAATTTTCTTAATTGTTCATCTAGAACCCTCCTCCCCCCCCCCCCCCCCCCCTCTTCCCTGGAGGTGATCGTAGGAGAGGTCAACCCAAAAGTCAAACAATCGATAGCTAGGGTTTTTCAAAAGTTTACAATTTACTTTATTATTTTATATTAGTCTTATGGTATTTTCTTTGGTCTGTATATGTTTTTCTTTCCACTTAGCAAAATTGTGATCATATGATCGTCTATAGGTTATCAAGAATGTAGGTTCATACCAAAAAATATTTACAACATAATTAATATTTTTTTTCTAACAGTTCACCATTCAATTAACAATATATATCTTAAAATATAAAAGAAACATATGTAATACGGATCATTTTACCTAAGTAAACATACACTCATGTGATGAAGTTCGTGATTTTAATCACCTTGATATCATTTGTTTAACAAAAGTGTTTTTTTTTTTTCTAAAGATAATTTTTTGTAATTTTTAGAATCTTATGTTTATTTTAAAGAAAACAATGTAATATAATAATAAATAAATATAATCAAATAATAATAACATAATATGTTGTCTCATAAAAAAAAAAACTATTACAATATGACAATGCTAACATAATAAAGATAATACTAAAAAATTAAAAATAATATATTTAAAAAAAAAAATCTTTGATTTATTTAAAGAAATGCCATCATATTCTTATAATGGTTTTATAACTAAAAAGAAAAAGAAAAAAAAACACACACACAAAGTTATTCGTTTTATAGGATAAATCGACTAAAAACATGTAAAAACTAAGTCATTAATTAAATAAGACATAACGTTTTTGTAGTACATTTTCTATTTAATACTTCAAATTCGGTGGTCATCCATCAAGTTTTAGACATCCAAAATCCAAGTAGTATCTTTTTGAAAAAGTTCACAAAAAGTGCACTCAAACATTGACATTAAGAATTTGATTGAAATACGTGGAGGTCATAGAGGTCCGCCATAGATCAATTTTTTTAAGAGAGGATAAAAACAACTTATATTTGACAACCGCCCTTTTTGGAAGATAGCCTTTCGAAAAACATAAGAAATAATTTGATAAGAAAAATATAATGTCTTCCTTTTTTTTTAAACAAATATTTTAAAATCAAATATTTTATAACATATTTCACTGTTATATACTTCAAAATGAACTTTTAAAATTTATAAAGTTTAAATTTCTGTATTACTTCTTTTTTATTCTTTTAGACATAGGAGAGCTTAGTGTTATTGGTTTCTTGACTTGATTCTAATTTCTAATCCCACCCCTAGCCAGACCCCATCCCCACACCCAAGCCCTTCATGTTCCTTCACATATGTTAATGCATGAAAAATATGTAAATAAAGTTACACAAATCAAACTGTCCAAAAACAAATTGAAATACCGAAATCAAATATCTATAAAAATAAACCTCACATATGTTTATATCCTCACCCACAACCCACTGTCTTTTCTTTAAATTTTCCACCACCACAACCCAATAAAATGGTTGTGGTGTTAGCTCATCGAAGTTGAAAAACTGAAAAAGGAAGAGATGTTGAACATGTTGATGTCACTAAAGATTGAAAGATAATAGAAGTTGAGGAAGATAAGAGATATAATGGTGATTGGTGGGACCAACTTATATTTTCAAATATGATTTTAGGTGAGGAGATGTAGATATGTGGGTCTATTAAATTTATTTAAAAATATAAAAAATAAATACATAAATAAAAAAAATTACTTAAAAAGTAGATTAAAAATGACACACTAGTCTATTGAGGTAAGATAGAAACCATATGCAAAACAAAAATAAACACTAAGTACCATTCGAATTAAAAATAAGTGAAGGACCATATGCATAAATTACTCAAACCATAGGGACTATTCCTGTAATTTACTCTTACCTTTTGAGATTGTTCAAACCTATATAAGTATCTTTTTTTTACACATCTAGATCTAGAACATTTTTTAAAGTATTCACATATGACCGGATATAACCTGCTACAGCCGGACATAATGATCATATGTGAACGTTTATAAAAAGTTCGTTACCCAGATATAAAAAAAAAAAAAAAAAAGTTAGCTAAATGTAAACAAACCGAAAAATTAATTAACTTACTAAGTACTTCCCTTTTTTTCCATATATAATGAGTTATATTTTGTTTATACATTATCATTATCAATAACAAATGACAATTCATAACACAAGTAATCAATCACATATTGACTAAGTACCTCCAAACAAATTCCTAAACTATTTATTAACATATTGAAGTACAAACAGATAGAAACTCCTATTAAGAAACTTCCAATCCCACCTAAAACAAAATTAGTAGGACAAAAGTTCAATCTCAAACCCTTACCTAAAGTTTTCCTATTTGTATCTAAAAATATCAAAACAATTCTTGAAGTTATTGTGGTAACTATCATATCTACGTAGAATCATGATTGCCAAAAAGAGTAGGTTAGAATAGGGATGAGCAAATGGACCGGGGAACCGGCCGGAACCGGTACCGGAACCGGCACTGGAACCGGAACCCGATGGAACCGGTCGGGCCGGGACCGGGACGTTGTTTTTGTAGATTTTTGGAACCGGGAACTGGTAGGAACCGGAACCGATATAACCGGAACCGGTAGAACCGGCAAAAACCGGAACCGTATGATGCTATTTTTCAAAGACCAGTTCCAACATTTGAAGACACGACAAGAACCGGTAGGAACCGGGAACCGGTAGAACCGGACCGATAGTACCGCCGGACCGGTTCGGTTCTTGATTTTGGCCGAAGCCGGTTCGGTCCTTTTGCTCATCCCTAGGTTAGAAGGTTGCTCGCACCAACAAAACACAGTCGCCGGCGTCAATAAAACCATTCATTGTTGTTTTCTCCTTCCCTACTTCTATTGAACCGATGTCAATGTGAACAATTAGAGATCGAAGCCCATTCAACAATATAAAGTCTCTAAATATGATCAAATAATCAACAAAAATGAACCCTGAAATTCCAATTAGGATTTCGATGAGCCTGTTAGGATCATGTTTTACAATATTAAATTTGATTCATTTTTATTTTAATAACACATAACCATATCTTTGTACCTAACTAGTTATAACTTGGTCGAGTTGGTGGATATAATTAATGGAAACACCCATTTACGGAACTTCTTGCTGACAAAGTAACCAAGAAATTACAAAATTATAAGCTCGTTATAAGAAAAAACGAAAACAAAGTTTGTAGTCCCCTAGTTCCAAGTATTTTTCTCTCCACTCTTAGACGTGTAAATGCAATAGCCTCTTTATAGAATATGTAATGCATAACTCAGCATAAGGAAGGAGTCCCTTTTCATGTAAAAGTTGACATCCAGCTGGCTCCTAAAGCACAAATACCTAAAATTACTTGACAAGAACTTGTGCACCAAGATTAGGTTTGCATACCAAGGCTAACGAAGCTCACACATAACGTCATGCTAAAATAATATTTAACAAGATTAGTTTAAATGGAGTTGGAATGTTTGTTTTGTACAAGATCACCTTCCAAACAATGTCATTCCAAACTATTCTTCGTATTCTAAACACTTATCATATTCAAGCCACCTTCCAAACTATAGTGGTTTATATCAAATTAGATCTAAGATCAATGTATTTCGTGTGTTAATTTAAAAAAAAAAAAATTATGAAATTCTAAACATTTAAAAATTTTAAATTTATAAAAAAAAATTGAAAAATATTAATTATTAAAATCAAATTGATTGTTTTTCTTTTAAATTAAACAAATAATTTGGATATATATAAAAAAAGGATATTAATGAAATTTTAATTTAGAAAATTTGAAATTAAAAGGAAATCAATTAATTAAATTAATATGCATTTATTATTACATTTATTGCATTTGTTACATTTAAATATTATGTGAAAATTAATAAAATAAAAAAAACCACAAAATATCATGTGGAAAAAAAAATTAATTGAAAAAAACTATAAAATAACATATGATAAATTCAATAAAAATGTAGCATGTGGTAAAAACATTATTTATTTATTAGAAATAATTGCCCTTTGGAATGTCATGTCAACAAAAATACCAACAAAACCCATTATGTGTTGCAATATATTTTTTATTTGATAAAAATGTAAAGCCTCAATGGTTAAAATAATAAAATATTCTCTATATTGTTAAAAAAACCAAAGACTATCGGGGTGATTGGGATTACTTATATAAAACTAGTTTTTTCAATAATAATCTTTATTATTTAGTTTATCCGGTGCCAAAAACGTATTTTTAAAAATTATTTTCTTTAATTTATGTATTACCAAAATGTAAAAAACTGATATTTTTTTTATAAATATTTTGCCAATAATGTTTATATATGTAATGATGAAATCATTTTTCAAAAACATGTGAGATAAGTTAATAAATAAGAAAAACAACTTATCAAAGCTTGACATATTAAAAGTAAATAGAGGTTTATTTAATCTCTTTTATCCAACTATTTAAAACTATTTATTATATATCTAAAACTGCAATAAGGTGCTGTTTGTTTTTTGGAAAAACCTCTTCAAACCTCTTACTGCTGCGTGGCGCAGCACATGCGCAACACTTTTTATCTTGCAGCTGTTTGTTTTTTATAAGTCTTCTAAGTCAAAAACCTCTGCGCAGACTCTGTTTGGCGCAGCACTTGTACTGCCTCTTCTAACCCCTTCCAACCTCTTCTTCTTCTTTTTTTATTGCTGAAATTTTGATTATATGTTATTAAAATTTTATTTCACATTTTTTTTGGTTTTTTTTTCGTTTATTCTTATTGAATTTATTTTTCATTTTTTATATTCAATAGTTATAATTTCTTATTGAAATATCATTATTTTTTTACTAAAATATCTTTATTTTTCGTTGAAATATCATTCTTTTTACTGAAATATCATTAATTTTTACCGAAATGTTATACATTATTAAATTTTACGTATTAAAAAGCTATTTTCGGTTTATAAAATTAGTTTATTTTATTTTTTTAATATCTGCAGCAGTATGCAGATGTTAAAAAAACAAACACGCTTCTTATTATAGTCTGCAGCCGTTTGGTCCACCTCTTCTACTGCAGAGGGTTGCAGACGTGGTCCGCAGACTTCATGAATTTTTGCTTTAGAAAATCAAACAACACCTAAGTATCACAACTCAATATAAGTTTTTTTTTTTCATAAATTTGGTATCCTTGAAACGTCAATGTCAAATTTAGATGCAATCCTATTAGTTTATTTAAAATTGGAAATGTGATAAATACTGTAGAATTGAGTTCACTCTAATTCCATTAATAATTTTGGGCGATAACGTTTTAATTTATTTATTTATTTTTTGTTAGATTACGATTTAATTCAAAATTAATTGTTTTATAAAAAGACAAATAATCGGCTAAAACTTTGTAATAACCTGTTTTGTCTGCTTTCGTATATTTAGCACCTATTTTGTCAATTTTCATTAAGTTTGTTAAAATATTGAGATTTTTCTGAATATTACGTTATTTTTTTTACAAATAACCAAAATATTACAATTATTTTAAAGATTACCCTAGAACTAATGTACATTATTTTAAAAAATTACTTATAAACATAACATATTTTTTTATTATAAACAAAAGAAATACATTTGTAGCTAATTTCTTAAAATAGAAAGGTATACTAAGTACCTCCACCTCTAATATTATTTGTTGACAACTTTGAGTATGTTCCTCTTATATATATCGTTATAGGTGTCATGATGAGATGCTGTATGTTGGTGTTCATTTTACGTTCTTGAACCTAACTATCACAAAACTTGCATACTATAACATCCAAAATCATGACATTTTTTTTTTCATTTTTCAAACCATTCCCAAATCCAATAGTTAAAAAAATATTGTTTCTCAAGACCTTAACATGAATCAGACTATCCCAAAATCATAAGTCATATAAAATGAAGGATGATGTGTACAATCAAGCGTTTACCTTGTCCTTGTCCTCTGAGTATCTGAAAACAAAACATCACACTATAAGCCAAAACTTAGTGAGTTCCCCCAAGCTACCCTACACAACATCATAATACAATGCACGCAACCAGGCCTACAGCACTAGGCTGGATAGCCACTGAGCCTTCAGCTATCAGCTGTACTGCTCTCGAGCCTACAACTTAAGTTGGACCACTCCCTTGGGCCTACAGTATCAATTGGACTGCTCGGGTATCTTAACCTTTAGAACACAAAGCAGGACCGCCTCAAACCATCAAAACAATAACATCCCAAGATATATAATAACAATCAATAACTAACAAGTATAGGTAATCATACAAATCTACCAATCTAACATATAATTAGTAAGTACAGGTAATCGAATAGATCTACCAGTCTAACATATAAGCAACATAACCTCATCCTATATACTAGGATACATAACCTAGTGGAATGACATTGAAGCCTTCGACCCATAAGTATATTGAGGAAAACTCACCTTAATGTCCAAAAGATTGCTGAATTGAATGGTGCTCCAAGTACCGAGTCTACGAGTCACTTGTACATCACACAAGTACTAAGCCTCAATCTACTACTCAAAATACCCCAAATGACTTACAGTCAAAGTTAGTCAAAGTCAAAGGTCAATAGTCAAAAGTAAACGTCAAACTAAAGTTGGTTGCCATCTTGTGGCCATCATTGGCCAAGTCGTCGCTGCTAAATGGCAAAGCAGACGGGTTTCCACCCAGTCACCACACTGTGGGGATTGGTCTGGACAACTGAATCCATTAACCATTTTCACACAACTTCAAGAGCTCCAAAGCATAGATCTAGTCCTTCCATGGTCTTTTTAGCGCCCGCAGAATCGGGTTAGGCATTTAAGATATAATATAAGTTTTGTATTAAGAAAAATATGAAAAATCAACCAAATCGTTTGTACATCGGAAAAATAAGTGCGCCAAAACATACACAAACACACACACACACACACACACACACATATATATATATATATATATATATATGTATGTATGTATTTATATAGAAAGTAGACACATGACCCTGAAGATATAAATTTCTTAGAAATATGAGCTCATATGAAGGAGATATGAATTTTATAAGATATAAAAATCAACTGTGCAATTAAAAAAATTATTAAACATCAAAAGGTATGAAGAGAATGGTTGACTTTTGCATACTATCACCAAAAATAAAATCAAAGTACTCTTCAGGATAGGGGTAAAAATAAAGTCAGAATTAGCTGATGGATCCGTACGAGAGAGTTTTGATTTTTGAAAAATCATTACAATGGAGCCTAAAGTGAAGTTGTATTACTTGTTGAGAGCTATGTGTGTAAAAAAAGGATGTCAAAAACAATTCCAGTATAAAGAAGTTATGGAATTTACAAAATTTGTGTTTTGTATCGTGCGCGGTGCGCCCTAGGTTATGATGCACGCTTCTAGAAGGTGAAAACGTGGACAACAGATAGTCTAACATGGGGCACACAAAGGTTGTGCAGAGGTCACCATCACCTCAAAATGTGTGACGTGATCCCATTTACATATTGTTCACCCCAAATTTGGCTACAAATAGAGCTTTAGCTCCCATTTAACATTTACACCTATTCAATTCATTCCTCTCGAGTTCCTTTAACTTTTAGGTCGCCTTCCCTTGGTTTTACTATGTGGAAAATCCCTGCGATCCTTGAAGTAGTAATAAATAGCAAGTACATGCTCTGCTAGTGTTATTTCCATAAGTTTTTCCACTAAATCTCTATATGTTAAGCTACACTCTCATTCTTTCCGTATAACATAGTGATAGTCGTTATTACAGACCTATAAATAAAATTTATCATTAATTCTAGTTATAATACCGATCGATGTACTTATGGGAGAAGTGTCTAGAATGGTCACGTTGGCTTGGTTATTGGATTTCAGAAAGGCTATATATCGATATGATATTGCTTCCTAACTGTCTCTCCTGGCTGATCCTTACCTGATAGATCTTGATGTAAACATTTGGATTAGTGAGGAATCTTGACTATAATTATTATTGTCGTCGAGGTTCTACATTTAGATCAGTTAAAGTGCTAAGGCGAGGTTCTTCCCAAATTCTGAGGCAACCACTTTTAGCAAGTGAGTGCATAGTTACCTTCATCTTACACATAGTTGTTAAGTATCTGAATAATTATGTGCTTTATGTTCTTATTATCTGTGCCGAAAATGTTATGTATTAGATAAAATAATTTGAGATGAAATATAAATTGATTTAATCATATATGTTTTATACAGTTATAAATATGTTTCAGAATGTAGTCATTTACCAGACTATAGATGACGAGCACTAACTAATATAAGAAAATTGTTTGGAAACACTGAGGCTTATAACCTGTAGATGATGAATTACATGTTTAGGTGATGTAGCAACTACGTATTCATGCGATGATACTCTAACCGTTATCGGACGCTTACTGGCAGAGTAATTAATCCCTGAAACAGTATTGTATATGTGATGTAGGCGATGACCCATTAGGAAAAGTTTGTAGCAACAAACATATAAAGAAATGTGATGTAGGCGATGATAGATAAATGTGATGTAGGTGATGACCCTTTGGATAAATCCTTAGGTAAGAATAAATAATAAAATGGGGATGGGTAATTGGGTTAACGGTTTGATAATTAAACATATTACCTATAATGTTGTGGGTTGAAAACCCTATGTACTAACTGTGTTTTCCAACCTAACCCACTTAGTTATTTGTATCATAGGTATTGATGCGAAGATACATTAAACTGAGAGATTAAAGGAAATGTAGATCATTAGTATAAATTAATCTAAGGTCTGTTTATGTTTATGTTTTGTATCAGTTATGACACAAGTTTTGAAAAGATATCAATATCGAACTTTTCTTTGGAAATGTTTACTGTTAATATTATCTTACATTGAAATTATATTTTTGGGACTAATTATACAACAAAAGAAATACCATGTTTTAAAATAAGCATAAATACAAATTTTAAAATGTTCGTAAAATTGGGGATGTCACAATTGGTATTAGAGCATTAATTTAAGTGAACTAGGAGTTTGTAGGATTTGTTGACTTAAAAATAGAATGCTATACAATGATCATGAGGAGAGTGTCTATATTATTTTAGGTAGTACACCGAATTGACATAAGTACTAGCTCGCTTAAGGATAAGATGCCTAATTTAATTTTATGTGCTAAATGGTTTATATTATTGCATGCCTTAGCCTACCTATCCAGATTACTGTAATGTCTGTTTCCAACCTAAAATTAGGAAATCTTATGTGTTTAGGTTTCTAAACCTTTAAATACAGTTTTAGAACTATAATATAACTTTACAGAGTGATAAGTTTAATTACGTATCTAAACATTCCCTATCTAAATTTCTTGTCTCAAACGACTAATTTTGTATATAAAACATCATGGTGAGGAAATGTAGTGGATTAGAAAACGATAACGAAAACCATCAGTCTGAGCCCCTTATAATCGAGCATACACATGAAGTAATTATGGTAGAAGATCCTATTACGATGGCCATAATCGGAACCTTATTAGTTGAACAGAGGGAGTAAATGAGACGAATTATCTCAGAGAATGGAACAGAACCCACTATGTCTATTATACTACCGGAACTGAATGAAGTTCAATCACAGGAAGGAGCCTATAGCGAGACTGTGAGTCAAGTTAAACCAAAAATGTTTAGGCGGAACAACCCGGATGAAGCGGTTGATAGGAATGTATGCAAGTATTATGACTTGTAAACCCTCTTATTTTACTAAAAAAGAAGACCTAATTAGGGCCATGGATTGGATATATGAGATGTAGCAGACTTTGATCACCTGCAGTTGCATACGAAAGTTACAAACCATCTATGCAGTGAGACAATTTAAGTGCTCAATTATTCATTGGTGGAACTCATTGGGAAAGACAATAAGCCCAAAGAAGCCATTAAAATTGACATGGTCAAAGTTCCTGGTGCATTTCATGCAAAACTATTGCTCTTGTAACACCTGATTCCTGGTATGTATTAATTCAAGGTTTCTTGTACTTGTTATGGGACTCAACGAGTTGATGGCCCAACTTGTTGAGTAGAGTCGTGACCGTAGGAGAGTTTAAGTGGCCTACTCGACGAGTCGAAAGCCTCACTCGACGAGTAGGTACTGTTTGGGTGAAACCCTAAATTTGAGGGTTTGCACCCTATTTAAACAACTAATCCCAGCCTCTTTCGTCCCTATCAATCCCATAAGATCGTATATTGAAACCCTAGCCTCGTTTGTGTGCTTTAACGCCATTTTGGTGTATTTTGGTGGGTTTTGAAGCTTCAGAAGAGGAAATGAGCTTGGGAGTGCAAGTTGGGGCTTAAAGATCAAGGAGATTTGTTCCGTTTCAAGGTTATTCAAGGTAAAAATCTCTTGTCTTGGTCTTCTATGTGATTATTCATCATTTGGGGCTTTCTAAGCCATTTTCGGATTGTGAATGGATTGAATGGGGTTTGACTTCAGATCTGGGACTTAGGAGGGGTCTCATGGTATAAAGGTGCCAACTTTATGGCCATGAGAGAACCATGCATATTGTAGGTAACTTCTTATGGCTTTTGAGCCAAAACCCCTTGCATGTGCATCAAGTTCAGGACTTTATGTGTAAATGGGCATTAGGAGGTTAGATCTATGGTTTTGGTGTGTTAAGACCCCTTTAGATCGACTGTATGGTGATGGCCAAGAGTGAACTCGGCGAGTCATTCTTGGTACTTCACTAGTCAGAGCGTCATAATCATCAAATCCTTCTGTCGAAGGACCATATTAGAGCAAGGAAGGTCCCTTTGTTTTTCAAGCTCATTAGAGGGCCTGGGAGTCATGAGACTCGACGAGTGCTTGGAGTAGGATCGACGAGTTCAAGAAAATCTCCTAAGGACTCGAACAGTTGGTCGTACAACTCGGCGAGTCATAGAGTGGACGTGTTCATAAGAGGGAGGTGGGCTCAACGAGTTCAAGGTGAACTCGGCGAGTCAAATGAAGTTGGCCCTGAGGGTAAGATCGAAGAAGAACCTACCGAGTTCTTGCCAAACTCAACGAGTGGAAACGAGGATTTACATCGAGTTGAGGGGTATGGACTCGACGAGTTGGTAGACCAACTCTACGAGTCAGATCAACTGGAAGTTGACTTTGACCAATGTTGACTTTGACTAGATTAGTATGACCCTGGTTAGGGTTGCATACTCAAATGAATGAATTTGAAGTATTGTCGTGTAGGGATCGAGGGGTCATAGGTAGTCGACTTGTACGCCGAAGATATTTCAGACACTACATGACATCGAGGTGAGTTACCTTCCAGTAGGGGTGGGTCTAAGAGGATGCCTTTTATATGATGTGTGCGATTGGCCGATCTGAAGTAATTGTTCCCCAAGATACCCATACTTGTTTTGTTACGTTATATGATTTATGATTCTGTGAACTGCATGCTAGATTAGGGCTAAGGATCTAGGAGGATGCCTTTTATACCTGATATATGATTCTGAGAACTGCATGCTACATTAGGGCTAAGGATCTAGGTGGATGATTGGAATGGTTGTTGTGTGAGCTGCATGCTAGGACTGTATAGTCAATAGTAGGATAGTTTGATTAGGTTATGCTTGATGTGGCTACTCAATGCACGAATGTTGCTTGCTTTGTGCTATAGGGGTCCTGGCTAACTTTAGCTAGCTAGTGAGCGGATATGTAACAGTATTCACAAGCTAGTTAGGGAAAGGAAGTAGGGACACCTAGTGCAGCTGATGGCGAAGAGTAGGTTGAAGGGTGACATAGGAAAGCCTAGGATGAGATTAGTAGAAAAGGGTATCGATAGCAGGTCGGGCTCGCGCCAGAGCCGGGGACTTGGGCGATCGGTCTCGCCGGAGATTTACAGAAACGGACTGTGTGTCCTCTCCTGTGGCAGTTAGAGCACTGCATTTCATGGCAGGGGCCATTGTGGTGGTAGTTGCATTTGTTGCACTTGGGCAAACCTCCAGCATACTGTCCTATCGGAGCAGTAGTAGCAGTAGCAACAGGGGTTATTGCAGCATGTACCGCCACAATTTGTTGCTTTTTGGAATCTCGATTCGTCTTCTTCCTTTCCTCCCAGAGTTTCCGCTTTATGTCAGCGGGTTTGGAGGGTTTTGAGATGGCTAGCGTTGTTGTTGTTGTAGGGGTTTTGTTCCCATGGTCAATGAGTCGTTGTGCCAGTCGTTTGGCACTGTCGAAGGTAGCGGGGTTTGATGATAGGACATTCCCCTGATACGGAGGTACTAGCCCCCATATGTACCTTTCAATCTTTTTCCCTTCAGTGGGAACCATATTAGGTCAGAGGGCCACCAGTTCGTTGAATCTAGCAGTATAAGCAACAATATTGGTGCCCTTCATGGTCAGACTCCAAAGCTCCTGCTCTAGTTTCTGGATCTCGCCCCGCGGGCAGTATTCCTCAATCATGAGGTCTTTCATCGTTTCCCAGCCTATGTCGTTGGCTACGACGAGAGTTAGAGATTTAACGTGGACGTTCCACCACGTCAGGGCCTTTCCTTCAAAGGTGCATGCGGCATATTTCACTTTGCTCGCAGCAGGGCATGAACAAATTTCGAAGACCGCTTCAGTCTTCTCGAACCATTGTGAGAGGGCAATGACTCTGCCGGTCCCATGAAAGGACTTCGGCTTGCAGTTGGTGAAATCCTTGTAAGAGCACTCTCTCGAGTGCACAGGGGTTTCAACCGGAATGGAGTTAACAGGGGTTCCACCTCTGCTGGCATCAGAAGAGTGATACTGAGCCATGCAGTTGCCACTGTTGCAGCTACGGCAACATTTAGGGCTACAGTATCGATGACCGGAGGCGGAGGAGGTGGTGGTGCAGGATTATTCCTGGGAGATTTGCGAGGAGGCATATTTCAGCTATAAGTTTATAAAGGTAAGAAAAATGGTAAGAATCAATTTGTAAGCAACGTGAGAGTGACACATGGACTAACTAACCATAGCCCAACAGTTGAATGAGTGTTTGAAATCACAACAAGAAATATTAGTAGGAAAACACAAGTGTATAGATTTTTCCCACAGTTTAGATAGATTTCAATAATACTGGTATTACTGATGTAATAAGTTCAAGGAAAATCGACCTAACAGTAGGTCTTACATCATACCATATAGAAAAGTTTGACAGTTCTTAGATTCCTAATTAGAGTACTGAAAGTTAGGATTATTTTACAGACAAGTGCTACTTAGAGCACAGATGTTAAAGGCTAATCCTTAACCCTAAAGATAATGATGTACTAGACATCATCTAACGGCGATGAATATTCCTCGGGAGAACCCTAAGGTTTCTCATATTACGGACCACCTCTTGAAGGTGTCGCTCATGAGCCCTTTGACGAGCTCGAAGTTCCATGACTTCTGCTTGAGAGGCAACCAGATGTTGTTGTAGGGTTTCATTGGTTCTCCGGGTCCGTTCCGTGTCTTCTTCAAGACGACGAATATGGACTGTGTTGACACCAAAGTTGGCATCAATGTCTACGATCTGGTCGATGGCTGCTCGACCTTGCTCGACATTACGAGCTATTCTGCGGATAATGACAAGCAGAGCTCGGTCAGCAGAGCCACGATCGCTGACGTTGTAAAAGCTTCGTTCCCCAAAGTATGGTAAGGGTTGACTCTGTTCATTACTCCAGTGATTCAAGTTGTTTGCCCACAAGGGAGTAGGACCTAGAAAAGCTGGTCGAGGGTTGTTGTTTGGGGGTTGACGTACTGGAGGTAGGTTGTTGCCTTCGGGCTCAGAGTCCGATCCATCCGTGAAGCCTTCAGCTTGATGATCATCCAATGGAATTTGGTGTTCATCGTCAGACTCTGCTTCGAGCCTTCCTATGTTGCCTTCATTTGGAAAGTACGGGTCGTCGTGATGGAATCCAGCCATTTAAATCTACGCGAGAAGATAGGTATAAAGATATAGTATGTATGTAGTTAATAGTACAAAATACACCTATAGTATTTTAAGTTTAAGTTCCACTGATCTTTTTGTGGCATTGTTGGTAAGTTTTTAGACTTTTTAACACATCACAACCATTCTAGGGCATATGCTAATCACTCCTCGGACCAGCATAGTTGATCAGGCTATGCCATTCCCAGGACTGACCATACATCCCCTAGCTTACCTGTGATATTTAACAATCGTAATACTTTTGTTGTTATCGTTGCGACATTGGTTTTAGTATGAATGCAGACTAGCATACTTAATTAACAATTTTAGTATTTAAAGTATAGACTCTTGGTCAAAGTGTTTTAATCCCAAATGGGTTTATAGTTTAGTATATCTTTTATGGGTTGATATACTTGCTTCACTATAAACAATGCTATGATACCAATCTGTCACACCCCAAAACCAAGAATGGCGGAAACGTTCTGGGGCGGAGGACGTCATGTAAAGTATCACAACACAGTAAATGTATATAAGCAAACAACATCATCCATTGCATTAAATATAAAATTTTAATACAAGCGTGTTCTCTACAGTTTTAGACACCAAAAATATAATGTAAATCAAAATAATATGATGAGTCTTGAATGCGCTCCATCTTCTCAAAAGCTAGCATCGGTACCTGTCTACTGATGACCTGAGAATACAAGTTATTTTGAAAGAGTTTATCAGCATTAAGCTGGTGAATTCATAAGTATTTTAGTGTCGATGTTTGTTATCAAAACGTTTGAACCTATCGCAAGTATGACTTGTAAATGTATGTAAGTGTTTGTAAAAGTTTGAATCTCTTAGAAAAACCTATATTTTCTGTTAAAGTAGCCCTCTGGCAAGGCTTAATTGCTTTGTATGCTCGTTTGATGTAAAAGTGTGTAATTTCCCAAGTGTAACTATCTTTTAACAAAATATAGTTTGTACATTAAAGTTTAAGTGAGGTTATCACCAAAATGTAATGGGTAAATTATTGTAGTACTGTAGTTTTGTTTTATAGGAACTACTGCTGTACTAACTACCTTAAACCGGATTTATATTAAGGTATCATGTGATAAATTGCACCATACTATTGACTAGTAATATCGACAACGTATAGTCGAAAAATAAGGTATGATGTTTGGCACCCGCAGACCTGTCGGTCCCACTGTAGCTAGCAGCGAGGTGTAGGATAGTCAATCCAGTATAGATCTATACGCAAACTCACGCTCTCCCTCCAAGAGACTCTGGCTACAACTCGGGTCATGACAATTAAGACATGCTCCCATACAGAGGATCACAATTGTTAACGTATTCGTGTATATGCAATATAATGTTACTTGTTCTACTATCATTGTATATGTTCTCTTAGTAATAAGTATTGACTCCTGAATGAACTGACTCGTTGATCTACAAATTGTAGTAGTATGATCCTGTGTTACCCCGATGGTAACTTACTAATGATGTGCTGATAAGTATGAATATGGAAGTACTTTTATGTCTATACATGTATATATGATGTATAAATAATATTGAAACAACCCTCGGATGGTCACCCGAAATCCCACCAGACCACATCTTAGTGCGCGAAAAAGAAATAGGGCGGATGGCCTTCCTAAGCCCTTTAAACATTACTTATATATCTACACATATATGGGCATGCAATTTATAAGTAGTAAAACAAAGTTTAAATAAAAGCATTTGATAAGTAAAAGAGTTTGTAAAACATTTTGAAGTAAAACAGTTTGAACAGTGATAAAATCATTGGTTTCCTAGTTATTAATCACATGTGATCGAAGCAATAACTATAAGTGTTTAACTTGTATTCCCCCCATAAAGTATTTAAAACATTTCAAAGCATTTCAAAGGTTGAATAAAGGGGTATGAACTCACTTGGAAGTTTGAAGATAGCGAGATCGAAAACCGGGCAGAGTTTCGTCTCGGGAAACGGATTTTTCTCAGGATTCTCGGGAATCTTGGGAGTAAAATCGACCCTTGGGACTGGAGCAAAAAGACCAGAGCTTCGGGTTTGAACGGGCACGGAAATCGAGGCAAGATCGTGAGAGAAAGAGAGAAAATGAACAAATTTTTCGCAAAGGCTCGCATCCCTTTTATAGGGGTGCTGAACCGCCTCCGTACGCGGGGCGTACGGGCGTACGCAGCGCGTACCCGTACGTCATCGCTTACGTATTTCGGATGGGGCGGGTCGGATGGGACGGCGGGTCGGGTAGCTTCGCATAGAGCGACGTGGACGATCCGAGGCCGTGGCCTCGAGTACGCGGGGCGTATGAAGGTACGCGGGGCATACTTCGGCCCTAGGCTGACTCCCCTTCGGATATTACCAACATTTTTAATAAAAATTATATATAAATTATTTATCAAACTTCAAAAATTCATATCTCCTTCATACGAACTCCGTTTTCGACGTTCTTTATATCCCCGCGAAGGTGAGACTACGATCTACAACTTTCGTTTAGATTCCATTGGCAAATTCCGAAATTATTTTTATTATTTATTTATTAAAATGACGTGATTATGGAATTTCTTTAAAAATTCATAACTTCTTTATCTGACGTCGGTTTTTGCCAGACTTTTTACCGTTGAAATACCATTGTCGAGACCTTCGATTCTCGTTTAGGTCATTCCGGCCAAATGTCGTTCGATCTCCGATTCAAGTTTTTAGCTGTTTGCTGCTAAGCTGAACTTGGAAAAATCATAACTTCAATATACGAAGTCGGATTTGGGCATTCTTTTTACGTACGATCATGGTTTAATGATATTTAAACATAGAAGAATTTAAATAAAAACTTTTTGGACATTTTATTATCAAAGTTAATATTATTAACTCAAAATGTTTACAATACTTGACCTATTAGGCCATTACAAAGAGTTGAAATATCGGGTTGTCACAATCTTAGGATTGGGAATGGTATTCATGCGTAGGGGGCATGTTATTGCTTACGCTTCGAGGTAGCTGAAGCCTCACGAGGTGAATTATCCGACAGATGATTTAGAGCAGGGGGCTATTGTTTTCGCCCTCAAGATTTGGAGCCATTACGTCTATGGGGTTTGTTGTAGCATTTACACAGACAAAAAGAGCTTGAGGTATCTCATGGATAAGCCAAATATGAATATGAGGCACCTTCAGTGGCTTGATGTGGTAAAAGATTATGATTGTGAGATCCTCTACCATACGAGAAAGGCCAATGTCATGGCCAACATGCTTAGCCGCAAGGTAGCGCATATCAGGGATACCTGTATGAGGATGTAAGTTGTGACTCCATTGTTGGAGTAGATTTGGGAGGCCCGACAAGAGGCCATGAAGGAGGAACATCAGAAGAGCGAGCGAATCGTGGGTCATGTTTCCTCCTTTGACTATGATAGAAAAGGATTTTTGACCCTTCACCGTAGGGTGTGGTTCACATATCATGGAGATGTGTGCCAAGTATTGATGGAGGAGGCACACAAATCAAAGTTCTCTATCCATCCCGGGGCGACGAAGATGTACATGGATCTTCGTCTTGATTATTGGTGGCCCTGTATAAAGAGGGATGTAGCTTGCTTCGTGGAGATGTGCCTGGCCTGCAGGAAGGTCAAGGCTGAGCACCAGACACCTCACAACAAGGTCCAACCGTTGGATATTCTGCTGTGGAAATAGGAGGATATCACTATGGATTTCATCATGAAGCTTCCCAAGACCACACGAGGAGTGGATTTGATTTGGGTCATTGTTGATCGATTGACCAAGGGCACCCATTTTATTCCGAATCAGGAAAGCATTTTGGCCGAAAAGTTGGCCGGCATTTATATTAGGGAGGTAGTGGCGCGGCACGGGGTGCCTGTTTTAGTGACTTATAACAGAGATGTATGATTAACTTCCATATTTTGGAAGATGTTCCATGATGATTTGGGTACTCGTATGCATTTTAGTACCGCATTCAACCTGCAGACTGATGGCCAAAGTGAGCGAACCATCCATACTTTGTAGGATATTCTGCATGCATGTGTTTTTCACTTCAGAGGTAGTTAGGATACTTACCTTCCATTGGTTGAGTTCTCTTATAATAACAAGTATCACGCAAGCATCGACCGTCCTCCTTTCGAGATGTTGTGTGGGAGGAAGTGTAAGACCCCGATATGCTGTGGTGAGGTGGGTCAGAGGGTCATGGGGAGTACAAATGTGGTACTCAAGACTACGAAGAGGATCCAACAGGTTCGGAGCAGGCTTCAGACTGCTCATATTCAAAAGAAAAGTTATGCCGACAAGCTTCGATCGGACCTGGAGTTCATGGTCGGGGATATGGTGCTCTCAAAGGTGTCGCGTTGGAAGGGCGTCATTCAATTCATGAATCGGGGCAAGCTAGACCCCATGTATATTGGGCCCTTCAGGGTTATAGCCTGGGTGGGCAAGGTGGCATATAGGATGGATCTGCCAGCCGAACTCAGTTAGATTCATAGCACTTTTCGTGTCTCCTAGTTGTGGAAGTGTCTGGTGGACGATTCTGTAGTGGTGCCTTTAGAGGATATTCAGGTCGATGACACCCTGAACTACATCGAGCGGCCAGTATAAATACTTGACAAGAAGTCGAAGGATGTGAGGAACAAGAGAGTGGAGTTAGTAAAGGTTCAGTGGCAGCACCGAAAGCGTTCGTAATGGACTTGGGAGCTGGAGGACGAAATGAGGTAGCACTACCTCGAGCTTTTTCAGGATCATCCAACAGACTTCGAGGACGAAGTGTAAAATAAGTTGGGGAGATTTGTAACACCTGATTCCCAGTATGTATTAATTCAAGGTTTCTTGTATTTGTTCTGGGACTCGATGAGTTGATGGCCCAACTCGTCGAGTAGAGTCGTGACCGTAGGAGAGTTTAAGTGGCCTACTCGACGAGTCAGGAGCCAGACTCGGCGAGTAGGTATTGTTTGGGTGAAACCCTAAATATGAGGGTTTGCACCCTATTTAAACAACTTATCCCAGCCTCCTTCATCCCTATCACTCCTATAAGATAGTGTATGAAAACCTTAGCCTTGTTTGTGTGCTCTAAGGCCATTTTGGTGTATTTTGGTGGGTTCTGAATCTTGAGAAGAGGAAAGGAAATTGGGAGTGGAAGTCACGGCTTTAAGATCCAGGAGATTTGTTCCATTTCGAGTTCATTCAAGGTAAAAATCTGTTCTCTTGGTCTTCTATGTATTTATTCATCTTTGGAGTTGGGATTTTAGGGAATTTTTAAGCCTTTTTCAGATTATGAAGGGATTGAATGGGGTTTGACTTTAGATTTGGGCATTCGAAGGTGTCTCATGGTATAAAGGTGCTAACTTTATGGCCATGAGAGCCCTATGCCTCTTGTAGGTCACTTCTTATGGATTTTTGAGCCAAAAACCCCTTGCATGTGCATCAAGTTCGGGACTTTACATTTAAAATGCCAATTAGGAGGCCATCTCTATGGTTTTGGTGTGTTAAGACCCCTTTAGATCAAATGTATGGTCATGGTTAAGAGTGAACTCGATGAGTCATTCTTGGGACTCGATGAGTCGAAGTGTAATAACCATCAAATCCTTCTATCGAAGGACCAGATAAGAGCAAGGAGGGTCCCTTAGTTGTTCAAGCTTATTAGAGGGCCTGGGAGTCATGGGACTTGACGAGTGCTTGGAGCAGGCTCGACGAGTCCAAGGGAATCTCTTAAGGACTCGACGAGTTGTTCATACAACTCGGCAAGTCGTAGACTGGATGCGTTCATAAGAAGGAGGTGGGCTCCACGAGTTCAACGTGAACTCGATGAGTAAGGTGAAGTGGGCCCTGAGGGTAAGATCGAAGAAGAACCCGTCGAGTTCTTGCCATACTAAATGAGTAGAGACGGGGATTTGCATCGAGTTGAGGGGTATGGACTCGACGAGTTGAAAGACCCCAATTAGGTTTGCATACTCAAATGAATTACTTTGAAGTATTTCCATGTAGGGATCGAGGGGTCGTGGGTAGTCGACTAGTACGCCGAATATTGTTCAGACACTGCACAACATCGAGGCGAGTTACCTTCTAGTAAGGGTAGGTCTAAGGCCACAAAGCCGGCTCACCATCAGGGGTATTTTGTGGATAATTGTCTCTGTGATAATTATCTTGGTATGTTTATGTGATATGGTCATAAGATATGCATGTATGATATGCAATGTGTATGTTAGTGGTAGTAGTAGGGAATAGTTTTCCCCTTACATCGGTCGTTAGGATTGAAGGGTAGGTTAGTACCTAGATATGCTTGACTGTATGATTTTATCTTGATATTTTTTTTATAGTAGTAGGGGGTGAAATAGTCCCCGGTTACTGGTTGAAAGATACTGATGGCAGGTACCGATTGAAAGATACAAATGGCGATTACCAGTTGAAAGATACCGATGGCAGATACTGGTTGAAAGATACCGATGATGGTTATCGTTTGAGAGATACCAGTGATATGATATTGTATGTGGTATGATGGTGGAACTCACTAAGCTTTGTGCTTAAATTTTTGGTTTTGGTTTCAGATTGCTCTTCGTCGAAGGGGAAGGAGTCGACGGTATAGCAGCTCATCACACACACAAATGGTTTCCGTACTAGGTTCCTGGGATTGTACTCTGATTTTCATTACTTTTGGTGTCATGGGGTTGGGACACAACATTATGAATTTGTAATGTGTTGTTTTATTGATAATGTTTTGGTAAAATGTTTTTTAAAATATTAAATCAAAATGAAATTTTTGGTCTTGAAATATTTGATGTTACAGTTCTGCTCAGAACATACTAGAACTAGATTACCAATTCCTAAATTTGAAGAAGGGGAGTTTCACTATGGAGGAGTACATCAATTGTAACATAAAAATATTCAGGTATGAATTTTATTAGTTTATTAATGTATTTTTAGGGCAAATCGGCGAGTTGGGAGGCTCCAACTCATCGTGTTGAATGTTTATGCTCGTGTATATTTCCATATCTACTCGACGAGCTGGAGGACCCCAACTCGACCAGTTGAGGCTGTGCATGAAAACCCTAATTTGTAGGGTTTTGTACCACATATAAAGAACTTATGGCTCATTGTTGCCTCCCTCATGGCCGTTATAGTCCAGAGAAACCCTAGTTCGACGTGTATGTTGGGTTATGTATACTACAACATCCTATGGTGCACATACAACTCTAAATACCTTTGATCTATGTTTTCACTAATCATACATGTAATGATGTTTCCAAGGTATTAATCCCATAACTAGCATGTAATTGTCATATATCATACAAGATACTAGTTAGGGTAACATACCTTTTGTGTATCTTCAAATCTTGATGTATTTGGCCTTAAGAGCTTAGCCCCAATAGTGTGGAAGCCTCAAATAAAGTCACAACACATCATGAACAAAGGTGGAACATGAGAGAGAATTCTTTCCACACCAAAACACCTCCATGAACTCCAAGTACAAGTCTAGGCATTTTTGGCTATGAACGGATACATTTATACATAGGATTCCAAGGGTCATAGGTATAACCCAAATCCATACCCATGGGTGTTATGATCCATGGTTCATGTTGCCCAACTCTTTATGTATCCATACATAACCTTTGTCAAATCATGGATCATAAGCCCAACACATATAAATATAACTATTTACCATAATTAGTCCCCATATATTTGAACTAGGTGGGGAACCCTCGCGTTGCGGGGGTCGGATGCGACAGGTTAAGAATGACTTTAAAAAAATTTAAATTCCTATTTTTTACATATTCATTTTCATTATAGGATGTAAAAAGTTTGTTTTTTTATATATTTGTTTTAAAAAAGAAAAATTTCACCTTAAGATGGATTTGAACACAAAATGATCGGGAAACCCGAACTATTCCCAACACGTGTCCGCACAAAATATGGATACTGACATAAAATAACCTAAAGACAGATTCGAACACAAACATATAAACAGAGAACTATTCTTGCCAAAAGCCACATAAGTTTACTATTCCTAAAAAGTATCCTCCTTTAATATATATATATATATATATATATATATATATATATATATATATATATATATATATATATATATATATATAAGAATTAGTCTCTTTTTATCACTAAATTAATACCAAATTAATTATTGATCAATAGTAATTAAAACATATGATTTCATATTAACATATTATAACTTATAATATATTAATAAATCATATATATATATATATACATATATATACATATATATATATATATAATATATATATATATATATATATATATATATATATATATATATATATATAGAGAGAGAGAGAGAGAGAGAATTTTTGGCCTGATGATAATAATTATGGACTTAGACATCTAATCCAACACTTTATACCTTCTCGAGTGTGTGTGAAAGCTTTGGAGAGTGATTTTGGTGTGGCTTTGAAGGAACTTGGAGCTTGAAGAGGTTGGAGTAAAAGGAGAAGCAATAGATCCGACATTTACTCTATTTTGGTAATCATATTAAGGTATAAAGTTTATACCTTGACCTTTAATTGTTTAGATCTCTTCTTAAGAAAGTATATGGTCATTTTTGTGTAATATGGAGACATTCTCAGATTTGAGCTTGTCAAGATAATGTGGTTTCAGAACTGGACACCTCTAGGCCTCCATCGACATAAAGTTGTCCGCTTTATCAAGTCTTGGCCTTCCTCCATTCCCTAAACCACATATTAAGCTTAGTTTTGGTGTTTTAATCCCTTTGATTCCTTCCATGCATGTAAAGTTAGCAACTTAACGTGGTATCTTAGTCCAAAGAGGCTAGATCTGTAATTTGGGGCCATAGAGTTGACTGGAAAAGGCTGAACTCGTTAAGAAAAGAAAACTTGATGAGTTGCATAGCCAACTCGACGAGTTGGTGAGGGTTTTCCCGGTTTTGGGATACTAAGGAACTCGACGAGTTGCTCTACCAACTAGATGAGTTGGATCAAGTTTTCTGTCTTCTGGTTGATGAACGAACTCGACGAGTTGATGAAATAATTTGACGAGTTGGCTTCGGGTTTCTCACATTTTTCTGAATACTAAAGGAACTTGACGAGTTGTTGGATGCACTCAACGAGTTGGGTTAACATGGATTGTTGACCTTGATTGTTGACTTTGACCATGGTTGACCAAGTTGATTTATGAGGGTATTTTGGTAATTTAGGATTTTAATGGAATTAGTTATATGGTGGTTACAGGTAGTTGAGTGTGGAGCTGTGTGTTGGGATTCGACTTTATCGGTTCAGCACTACGTATGAGGTGATTTTTCCTCACTATACTAACAGGGTCATAGGCAACAAGGCGACCCTTTTTGGATTGTATCTTGGTTAAAGGATGATACTATGTTTAGTGATTTGTTAAATCGATATCCTGGTATATAGGATGATACTATGTTTAGTGATATGTTAGATCGGTATCATTGTATATAGGATGATGCTATGTTTAGTGATCTGTTAGATCGATATCCTGGTTATAGGATGATGCTGTGATTAGTGATCTGTAGATCTGTGTGACTGTTTGTGGATACTAGCTAGCATATGATATTTATGTGTTGATTGTGTGGTTGTGTGTGGGTTGAGGCAGTCCTGCTTCATTCTCTAGGCCAACAAATCCCGAGCGGTCAGGATAGACTGAAAGTCCATCGGGGTGTACCAGTCAGGCCGAAGGCCCGGAGAACGGTCCAAACATGTTGAAGGCCCATGAGGGTGGATCAGACATCGTGAAGGTTCTGAGAGTGGGCCAAATAGATTGAAGGCCCGATGAGGGCGGTCCAGTCTTACTAAAGACTCTATTTGCATGATATTTGTTATGATATTGGTGTGTTCGTATGACGTTGGTATTTTAGGGGAAACATGCTAAGCATTAGGTTGATCTTGCACGTCCTCACATTTTATGATCTTGATTTATGGGATTCTCTAATATGAAACTATTTTCAAAATTTTTTGTAATAATTAATGGTTTTTGGATGCTTGACAATGTTTTAATTTTTTATGAATTTTGTGGAATTTACAACTTGGTATCAGAGCCTTGGTTTGAGTGAATTAGAAGAACAATCAAGTTAATCTAGTCTCAAACTAAGGAATAGATTTTCAAAAAGTTTTCAAACTACTAAAGGAGGATGCAAAGTGTATGATCAGCTGGAGCCAGTAAGTAGACCCCAAAATACCATACTGTTATTTGATATTGTGATATGTTAGAATAGAATGCTAGTGATATGCTAGGGGTCATCAGGAATTGCATGATAGAATTTCCTGATTATATGATGCCTGATACCCTAAGGTTTTCCTTATATGAAATTGACATCATTACTATAGTTGCTTAGTGTAACACCGTAAATTTCAAGACAAATTTTTCATTTAAAATAATCATTTTACTCTTAGAAACACTTGTTTAAAATCTTATTCATAGTCGATTTACAAAACATAACTCCATTTTCACTTGCATAGAAAACCAAGATCCTCAAAAATATGACTCTTTCTCTGGTGTGTACAATCAAGCCGGTGCCGTCCCGTGATACTGAAAGAAACCTGTAAAACATCAAACAAAACACTGTAAGCACGAAGCTTAGTGAGTTCCCCAAAATACCACACATAACACATATTAGCCACTCGAGGCTATAACTTTGTGGGTCCGTGCACCCAAACTCTGTGAACCCTCAGGTTCTAACTCTGGGAACCTTCCGGTTCCAACTCTATAAACATGCACAACATAAATCACATAGAAATAATGCAGTATAACACATCACGTACATATAGCATACAAATACTCTAATCACATAACTCTGGTTACCTACTCAAGGTAAAGTATAGTGAGAAGACTCACCTGGCAAGCAGAAAGCAGATATCCCCACACTTGAATCTCGAACTCGCCACCGCCTAACACGTAAGGCAAATACTCTCATGAATATAACTCTCGAGGCTAGAATAAATCCTCTCATAACACCCTCTTATGGGTAAAAGACTATTTTACCTCTCTCTTGGCCCAAAGGCCACATCGCTGTCCAAACCCTAAAACTCAACGGCCAACCCTTGGTCGAAATCAAAGTCCTCAGTCTAGGTCAACCCTTGACTGACTCTACTCGCCGAGTCAACCCTGTGACTCGTCGAGTTCCCATAATCAGAACTTCCCCATATCGCGACTCAACTCGTCGAGTCACCACGAGACTCGCCGAGTCGCACAACTCTGAGTCCACTCACACCCAACTCACCGAGTCATCCCTTGACTCACCGATTCTCGACTCAACCAGGAAATATTTGGGACTCTTCGTCAAGACTCGTCGAGTCCAAGAACAGACTCGCCGAGTCTACGGCTATCTTCAACCTACTCGCCGAGTTGTTCATACAACTCGCCGAGTTCCAGGCCATCTTCATCCAACTCGTCGAGTCCACCCATGTGACTTGCCGAGTACCGCCGGTATGAATACATTCCGAAGCATTCCAGGCCATGCAACTGCTCCAAGACATAGATCTAGCCTCCTACCACTCATCCATCACGTAAAGTGGCAAACTTTACGTGAATCCAAAGAGATCTAAGCCGTTTGCACATTGGGGCTAGGGTTTGGGACATGCAAGCTTCACTAAACACTCCAACACAGGGACTTTCATGCTCTCTGATTCTTCTCCCTTCCAGATCTGAGGTAGCAACCTCAGATCTAACCTCTAGACTTCCCATTTCATCCATAGACAATTTCTCACAAACCCCAAAATGAAGAAACAACATAATCAACAGGTCAAAAACGAGATACTACTTTAAGCGATGCCCCAACTGCAATGCAATTCGAATCCAAGCAAAGCCCCTTGCTCCAAGCCTTCAATCTTCCCAAAATTCCTTCAACCATTACTTCTCCAAGCTCCAATCCACTCAAAAATGGTGCTTCTCCGCGATTTAGGGTTTTCTGGGGCTCAAGGGGTGATAAAGAGGCTGGGAGGAAGACATAATGATCATTATATAAGGCTCAACCCCGAGAATTAGGGTTTTATCCACTCAGCGCCTACTCGCCGAGTCCAATACACTGACTCGCCGAGTCGGCCACTTAACACGCGACCAAGTCGCGACTCTACTCGCCGAGTCCACACATGGACTCGCCGAGTCGCTCTTTCCCAATTTACTCTTTTAGCCCTTCAACTCTACTCTTGATATTTCGGGATGTTACAACTCTCCCCCACTTAAATTAGGCTTCGCCCTCGAAGCCTACAGTAACTCAACTCCAGAATTACTCCCACAACGTGCCACCTGGCCTTAATCGGACCAGATCTCACAAGGCATACCCATCGAAACTCGAACACACTTTCCCTTTCCTTACGGTGTCCTGACCATTGTCTCGAACCGGGCACCGGATGCACCCTCTGATGACCACACACATCGATCCGAGAATTACCCATGAAGTATCACTGCCCCAAATCTCAACAATCACTCGACCCATAAGGGTTAGAAGACATGAACCATCGGATCCCCAATTCGAATCCCTCTCTATCCAATCCGTGACGACGGAAAGACCCACTCTTAAATCCCAGAGCAACTCCCTTGAGTCCTCTTCTTGCAATCACACACCCATGCCGCACCAACCTTCGCACTCTCGGGTTAGGAAAACCCGTCACAATGATGACGTCTCTAACATCCCTAGGAGAAACCACCACTATGCACACAGCCCTCGATCAGAATCAAGTTGGGAGTCCCAGACTCCATCCCTACATCCATCCTGAGACTTTTGGCTCTACACCCGCGGAATCCTTCCGCGTCCTTAGCAGACATCCCATCATGATGTCATTCCATACCACTGTCACAGACACAGTGTTCGACCACCATACTCCAAATCATCCATTCTCACTACAACTTTCACTTCCGCGAATCAACACTTTCCCCAGTAAATGAGGATCCAACACTTCCTCCCATACAACAGCACAAAGGGTGGCATACCAATGCACTAATGATGGCTGTTGAAATAGGATAACTCAACCAAGGATAAATACGTGCCGCAACACCCTCCGAAATCTAATACACATGCCCGAAGCATGTCTTTGAGCGTCTGAATCGTTCACTCCCTCTGAGGTGTCCTCCGACATCATCAGGATAAGCTCTAGCTCATCACATATCCCTCTTCGAGACTGAGCACCAGGTCAGCTTTTGACTCCACAGCTGAGCCTCCAAAGGTCACCCAAATCATGATCCAAATATCCCACTAACTTCCTCCCCGTGACCACTATCCCGGCCCCGTGACACGCAAGTCACGAAATTCTCTTTTCCTTATGCAAGAAAGTACAATCCAACCGAGGATCGTCTCCACTCTGATCTCTGGTTTCTGCTGCGCATATCCCTTGCCATCTCACCACATTCCCCGACGGAGACGGGGACCCTAGTCTCTCCCCCGGTCCAACATCCAGGCTCCAAAAACTCAATACTAGGGCTACTCAAGCCCAAAACTCTTCCACATCATACACTGATCGGAGAACATTCCATAATCACACTCTCTTGCCATCTAGTGAGCACTACGACTCCCCGCGGTATCACAACACCCTCCGACTAGTGAGTACTATGGCTCCCCGCAGTATCACAACACCCTCTGACTAGTGAGTACTACGGCTCTCCGCAGTATCACAACACCCTCTAACTAGTGAGTACTACAGCTCTCCACAGTATCACAACACCCTCTTACTAGTGAGTACTACGGCTCTCCGCAGTATCACAACACCCTCTGACTAGTGAGTACTACGGCTCCCCGCAGTATCACAACACCCTCTGACTCCACTAGCTCGGGCTCCACAGACTATCATAGGCGGCTACCCATACTCGTCTCGAATATTCATCACAGACTCTGGAGGCAATCGTCATAACAGATGCCCACCCTTGCGAAGATCCACTCTCCCATGTAATCTCCCTGGATGCCCATACTCGAAGGGCTATCACTAGTTCCATAGATACCTGATATACCACAAGTCGTCTCAACTCAAGATTCACGAATAACTTCGAAATAAAGATATCAATACCCGGATACCTCGGAACACCCCCACCGATCATCACAAGATCCTGCCACAACCACAGGTTTCCTGCCCCAAGCACCATATAGATGCAATAATACATTCCCTCTGAACCCCATAACTAGATCTTCATTTTTCCCAAGTTGCAACTTCGGTGTATTCAATTTCCCAACTGCAATACGAAGAAACGCTAACGCTACGAAATACGCTGATAATTCTCCGAAACCCTTTTTCCCGCCACTCAAAACCTAAACAAGGATACGCATACCGACCCGGGAGTTGGCTGCCCAATCATTCTTTATCTACTTGCCCCAACACTGACCAATACCAGATTCCTGACTAATAAACACCTGTCGTTGAGACATTCATCCTTCTCAAACAAGTAGTTCCCGCATTAACTCACTCCGACCCCTTTCCTCGATCAGCGACATCTCTGGTCTCATGATTTCTTACCGCATATCTCTATACTCCACTTATAACTGCTCCTGACAAATCTCTGCTTTCTTACATACGGCACCCGGTTCTCCCCCACTTAGGGTTCAAACCGTCACCAAATAGCACACAACTATTCGATAACTATATTCTCCAGCAAAATCGCACCTGCCCCCGGAAAGTGCTACACAACGCCCGATAATCCCCCTTACGGAAATGAATCGACTTCATATACTCTGAACCTCTGATGAACTCCTCAAGAACTTCTCGTCGCGTCTGCCTCTAGTCGTTCCAAATATCTTACCAATCTAGTACCAACAAATCAACTGCTCAATAACATCCCTGGCTCATAGACTGAACCATAAAATCACCGTACCCCTCACCTCAACTCATCAACCAACGCTCCAACACCGGGATCACCCCACGAACAAGGACCCACTCCCATATTCAACACCCCATGGATAGAAAACTCTCTACACCACTAAACTCGACTGAACTCCCCACTGATACCACTACCATACACCCGACTATACTCACTTAGGTATAGCGTGGCCCTCGACTATCTTAGTCCCAACTGACTATCTGCTCATGATAGATCACTGCCTCGCAGCACACATGTTACCTGATACTCTGGGGGGGAAATCATCATCATCAATGACGACCTGCAGGGTTTACCCCTAAACCCAAAACCAAAACATCATGCTTCTCATATTCTCACACTTACATAATTAGTACCTCCCCGATCATAGGAGGTGACATCTCCTTTATCGACTGATCACTCAACTCAGATCGAAATTCTCCCTTCCACTGACTCCTTACTAGAATACTCTGAGGGACTCTCGATCTCCCTCTCAAGGGACGCCTCTTCGAACTTACTCGTGACCGAATAACCGGAGAACCACAAACATCATTCACTACGAACCATGGTACTCCTTCCACGACATCTCTTCTCAATATGCCCCGATATATGGTACCCTAACCATGACATCACTCCCCAATTCGCTCCGATGTATGGTACCCAGACCATAACATCACTCCTCAATCTGCTCTGATGTATGGTACCTGAACCATAACATCACTCCTCAATCTGCCCTGATGTATGGTACCCGAACCATAACATCACTCCTCGATCCGCCCTGATGTATGGTACCCGAACCATAACATCACTCCTCGATCCGATCTGATGTATGGTACGCAAACCATGACATCGCTCCTCAATCTGCTCTGATGTATGGTACCCGAACCATAACATCACTCCTCAATCCGCTCCGATGTATGGTACTCAAACCCTAACATCACTCCTCAATCTGCTCTTTAGAACCTTCAGAATACTCCATGTATCAAGTATGGGTCCTCTGCTTTCAGTAGTACGGGCCCATACTACCTGCCACATCTACTCATACTTTCCACACGGACCATCCCAGAGCTTCTAAATAGCTGCTCGACCTGCTCTTTCACCAATCTCGTCGTGCGTGCTCGCTCCCCAGCGAAATTCTCTATTCTACAAGCGCACTCATCTGGATAGGGTTATTCCATAGGCTCTTCCGTCGTCCTCCCACTTCTTTGCTATCAGCTGCTGAAGAGCTCCCAATGATGCCAGCCATCTACCTCCTGAATATCGTCATATTCACTTGGTAGCTGACTCCCATCATTGAGAGTTCCACAAAGCACAAAGCAAGCAGCATTCGAGCATCGAAGGATACATAGGACTCCCTCTCTGTGATAACTCCACCTTCTCAGCTCATCCTCGAAAGTACCACCAAACTCTGTAACTCTACCCCTCATGGGTTCTAACTGGATACTCTCACTCATCACATACTTAAAACATAACACATATAACAATGAGTCCTAGGCTAAGGCATCACAAATCAGGCCACTCTAGTCCTAACATATGAAATACCTAGCCTGTCTCTAGCATGCAATAATATCTCATAAAGTGCATCATACATATCTCATAACACAAAAATAAGGGTATTTTGGGAAATCACCGTTCGGGCTCTGGCTGATTGTACACACTGCTCCTTCTTGCTTTCTCTTTGAACTCTTATTCACTTTTAGAAAATTATTTCTTTAAAAACTTTTCGTACTTCCTCAGTTTGAGTCCAGATTTACCCGAAGGCGCATCCGAATCCCTCAAACCAAGGCTCTGATACCAACTTGTAACACCGTAAATTTCAAGACAAATTTTTCATTTAAAATAATCATTTTACTCTTAGAAACACTTGTTTAAAATCTTATTCATAGTCGATTTACAAAACATAACTCCATTTTCACTTGCATAGAAAACCAAGATCCTCAAAAATATGACTCTTTCTCTGGTGTGTACAATCAAGCCGGTGCCGTCCCGTGATACTGAAAGAAACCTGTAAAACATCAAACAAAACACTGTAAGCACGAAGCTTAGTGAGTTCCCCAAAATACCACACATAACACATATTAGCCACTCGAGGCTATAACTCTGTGGGTCCGTGCACCCAAACTCTGTGAACCCTCAGGTTCTAACTCTGGGAACCTTCCGGTTCCAACTCTATAAACATGCACAACATAAATCGCATAGAAATAATGCAGTACAACACATCACGTACATATAGCATACAAATACTCTAATCACATAACTCTGGTTACCTACTCAAGGTAAAGTATAGTGAGAAGACTCACCTGGCAAGCAGAAAGCAGATATCCCCACACTTGAATCTCGAACTCGCCACCACCTAACACGTAAGGCAAATACTCTCATGAATATAACTCTCGAGGCTAGAATAAATCCTCTCATAACACCCTCTTATGGGTAAAAGACTATTTTACCTCTCTCTTGGCCCAAAGGCCACATCGTTGTCCAAACCCTAAAACTCAACGGCCAACCCTTGGTAGAAATCAAAGTCCTCAGTCTAGGTCAACCCTTGACTGACTCTACTCGCCGAGTCAACCCTGTGACTCGTCGAGTTCCCATAATCAGAACTTCCCCATATCGCGACTCAACTCGTCGAGTCACCACGAGACTCGCCGAGTCCCACAACTCTGAGTCCACTCACACCCAACTCACCGAGTTATCCCTTGACTCACCGATTCTCGACTCAACCAGGAAATATTTGGGACTCTTCGTCAAGACTCATCGAGTCCAAGAACAGACTCGCCGAGTCTACGGCTATCTTCAACCTACTCGCCGAGTTGTTCATACAACTCGCCGAGTTCCAGGCCATCTTCATCCAACTCGTCGAGTCCACCCATGTGACTCGCCGAGTACCGCCGGTCTGAATACATTCCGAAGCATTCCAGGCCATGCAACTGCTCCAAGACATAGATCTAGCCTCCTACCACTCATCCATCACGTAAAGTGGCAAACTTTACGTGAATCCAAAGAGATCTAAGCCGTTTGCACATTGGGGCTAGGGTTTGGGACATGCAAGCTTCACTAAACACTCCAACACAGGGATTTTCATGCTCTCTGATTCTTCTCCCTTCCAGATCTGAGGTAGCAACCTCAGATCTAACCTCTAGACTTCCCATTTCATCCATAGACAATTTCTCACAAACCCCAAAATGAAGAAACAACATAATCAACAGGTCAAAAACGAGATACTACCTCTAAGTGATGCCCTAACTGCAATGCAATTCGAATCCAAGCAAAGCCCCTTGCTCCAAGCCTTCAATCTTCCCAAAATTCCTTCAACCATTACTTCTCCAAGCTCCAATCCACTCAAAAATGGTGCTTCTCCGCGATTTAGGGTTTTCTGGGGCTCAAGGGGTGATAAAGAGGCTGGGAGGAAGACATAATGATCATTATATAAGGCTCAACCCCGAGAATTAGGGTTTTATCCACTCAGCGCCTACTCGCCGAGTCCAATACACTGACTCGCCGAGTCGGCCACTTAACACGCGACCAAGTCGCGACTCTACTCGCCGAGTCCACACATGGACTCGCCGAGTCGCTCTTTCCTAATTTACTCTTTTAGCCCTTCAACTCTACTCTTGATATTTCGGGATGTTACACTTAGTGTATGCATCACAGTTATATATAACGAATAACTTATAGCCTGAGAATGTTTTGCTCGGCCTTATTTCCTGTTCTTTTTTGATGAATGGCTTAGGGTAGGATCGCATATTCAAATCTCTATAGCACCCGTTTTTATATATGACTAGCATACATGAGTGCTGGAGGGTTGATGGAAGTTTCATGGATGAGTTGTGCGGGGCCAGTAGGCTAGTTAAGATATGTTTAGCCTTCTTTTAGGAGTGAGGATTGTGTGCTCACCTATGCTTATATATATTGTTAGGGCATTGTGATTATCCTTAAGACAAATATGGGTAGGTGTGGAAGGTAGTATGGGCCCGTACTACTGAAAGCATAGGACCCATAAGCATAGCGAAGAAGTCACAATCCTTAGGGATTTATTGGGAGTTGATTCCCCGTTATTTTATGGGATGTTTTTATCTTTCTAGTACAGTTTCAGCATGGTGGTTACAAGGCTATTTGTGACCGGATCCAGGTCAGGATTAGGAGCTACCAGTCAGGATGGACCAGTAGTGGCCGAGACCTTTTTTCAGATGAGGCCAGACAATCTAGTTGTCGGGATTCAAGAGATCCTGCACGATGAGGTTGCTACACTTTTCCGGGTTCAGTTGCCAAAAATGTTTGGGTCTATTAAGACTGGTATGGTTAAGGACTTTGATGAGCGCTATGTAGCCATTGCTGATATGCCTGTTGCTGCAGCTTCCATAGCTATAGCAACTGCAGGTAGTGGGCCAGTTGGGCTTTTCAGTACCGGGACTTCAATAACATGAAGCCCCTAACTTTTGATGGGATTCAGGACTCGATCAAAGCCAGGAGGTGGCTATCTGATGTTGAGGGATGATTTTTCACATGCTTATGTCCTACTGACCAGAAGGTCAGGTGTGCTCTAGATCTGCTGAGGTCCAGAGCAAAGGAGTGGTAGAGATTAATGACGGGCTTGTATTCTAATGAGAAAAGATATGTAGTTAACTGGGATCAGTTTAGGGAGATTTTCCACTCCTGCTACATTCCGGGGGTTCAGCACGATCAGTTGGCACAATAGTGTTTGGGTTTGAGACATGGATTAGAGTCGATAGCGGAGATCACCTTCATGTTTACAAAGAGGGTGATGTTTTGCCTGGAGTTTGCTTCTAAGCAGGTTCAGATGGCACATTATCTGAGCATGCTCAAGTCCAACATCAGACAGTTTGATGCTATCCAACTGTGTGATACATTATTATAGTTACAGGAGGCTGCTAGGCGGCGTGAGCTTGAAATTGAGTTGCAGTTGAGAGAGTAGAGGTAGGCCCTGTCGCATTTACAGTTTACGCTGAAGCGGCCCAAGACTGTTGATTCTAGGTCTGGAGGCCAACATGGCCGCACTTGTTGATAGTGCAGGATGGGTCATCTTGGAGCTTGTCGATTCAGTAGTGTATGCCGCAAGTGCAGAAAGGAGGGGCACTTTGCGAGTACTTGCCGCCAGTTAGCCCAGGTTCATGATATGAGGATTTGCAACCACTGCAATCTGTTTGGTCATGTGAAGTCCAACTATCCAGTGCTCACTGCGAGGACGACGCAGGCTCTAGCGTCAGCTACTCTAATCATTATTGACGGGATTCATGATAGAGCAGAGCCCCAAAGGCTCTGGGATGCACCTTCTAGCTCACAGTCGAGGAGGCCAGGGAAGAACCACATGTGGTGGTTGGCATGTTTCTATTCCTTATCTTGTTGATTATATTTTTTTTGCTCATATGTGTCCTACCTATGTTAAGTAAGTTCTTAGTGAATTTCTTACCTGTTCTGGCATTGTTTGACCCAGGGGCGAGTAGATCTTTTGACTCGCGATCTTTTAGTAGGGAGTTCGCTTTGCCCTTACAAGATCTAGAGTGTCTGTTGCGAGTCTCAATCGCCAACGAACATAGGTTTTCTGCTTCATCAGTTTATCAGGGTTGTATTCTATAGATCTTTAGGGTATTCCTCCTGATTGATTTGATTCCAATTCCCATGGGGAATGTTAGTGTGATAATGGGTATGGACTGGCTGGGTCACGTCAATTCCATGATCGACCGCGAGGGTCAGCGTATGGTAGTTCGAACACCGATTAGGGACGACTGGTTATCTACGGTGAGGGCACTTGGTTTAGGTTAGGGTTTTGCTCAGCCGTTAGGGCTCGGCGGCATGTTAAGCACGGGTGTGCATGTTATTTGGCATATGTGGTGGATACGCGGGTCGGGGATCATGTCTCGGTTTTAGAGATTCCAGTTGTTAGAGATTTTGCTGATGTATTTTTGGAGGAGTTACCCTGAGTGCCTCCTGGGAGGCAGGTCGAGTTTCGGATCGACCTTGTGCCAGGTGAGGCCCCTATTGCCAAGGCGTCGTTACGATTAGCACCACCAGAGATACATGGGATTTCATTTCATTTGCATGAGCTGCTAGGCAAGCAGTTCATTTTTCCGAGTTGTTCTCTGTGGGGAGCATCGATTTCTTCGTTAGGAAGAAGGATGGTTCACATCAGATCTGCAGTGACTACTGGGAGTTGAACAAGTTGACGGTGAAGAACCGTTACCGCCTCGCACGGATAGATGATTTCTTCGATCAGTTACAGGGAGCATCTTGGTTTTTCAAGATAGACTTGAGGTCTGACTACCATCAAGTCAGAAAAAGGGACGAGGATATAGAGAATACCACATTCCAAACTCGTTTTAGGCATTACGAGTTCGTGGCTGATGCCGTTTGGGCTCACCAATGCGCCAAAAATATTTATGGGCCTGATGAATTGGGTATGCAGGCCGATGCTCGATCGCTCAATTGTAGTGTTCATCGATGACATCTTGGTGTATTCGAAGACCAGAGTGCAGCATGAGGAGCTATCTCTGATAGCTTTTGGGAGTTTTGAGATGAGAATGACTTTATGCGAAGTTCTCAAAGTGTTCATTTTTGTTATGAGAGGTTCAGCTCCTTGGACATCTCGTTAATCAGGATGGGATTTTGGTCGACCCGACCAACGTCGAGGCAGTGATGCGTTGGGAGGTCCCAAGATCTCCCTCAAATATCAGGAGTTTTCTAGGTTTAACAGGGTTCTAATGGAAATTTATCCAGGAATTTTCCAAGATTGAAGTACTGCTCACTCGTCCAACGAGGAAGGGGGTAGATTTATGGTGGGGCCCTGACTAGCAGAAGACCTTTTAGACTCTACGACAGCAACTCTACGAGGCTCTAGTTTTGACACTCCCTGAAGGAGTTGAGGTTTTGTGGTGTTTTGTGATGCATCCATCACAATATTGGGAGCGATTCTCATGTAGAGAGGGCGAGTGTTAGCTTATGTTTTGCAGCAACTAAAGCTGTATGAGACAAGATATCCCATGCATGGTATGGATTTGGGAGCAGTGGTATTCGCTCTCAAAATTTGGAGACATTACCTCTACGGCGTCCGATGTACCATATACACAGAACACAAGATTCAGAGGCATATCATGGATCAGCCAAAGCTGAACTTGAGGCATCATAGGTGATTGGACGTAGTTATGGATTATGAATATGAGATCCTTTACCATCTGGCTAAAGAGAATGTGGTTGCAGACACCCTGAGCCGTAAGTCGGCTGGATCTTCTATTCCAGCGGCATGTATGAGGATATCAGTGGATTCTCCACTTGTGAGCTTGATTAGGGAAGATCATGTTGAGGGTGTACGATAGGAGAACTGGAAGTTGGAGAGGATTAGGGGTGAGATCATTAGATTTGTGCAGTACAGTCGGGGATTATTGAATTGTTGCAGTTGGTTATGGTTTCCGATATCTAGTGGGGTCAAATAGTTGGTACTAGAGGAGGCTCATATGTATTGCTTATTTATTCACCCGGGGGCCACCACGATGTACCGAGATATGAGACTGAGCTACTGGTTTCCGTGCATGAATAGGGAGATCGCATGGTACGCTGAGAGGTGATTAACCTGCAGGATGGTCAAGGTTGAGCATCAGAGGCTGCATTGCAAGCTACAACCTCTAGAGGTTCCCGTGTTGAAATGGGAGCAGATCACGATGGATTTTATCACCAAGCTGCCGAAGACAGCAATGGGTTTTAACGCTATTTTGGTATTCATGGATCGATTGAATAAGAGTGCCCTTTCGGGAGAGCATATAATTCAAGAAGCTGGCCGACATGTATATCTGCGAGATTGTTGCTCGCCATATGGTTCGATTCTTTATCGTTTTAGACCATGATGTTCAGTGCACCTCCCATTTCCGGCAGAAGTTCCACGAGCCGCTGGGTATGCGAATGCATTTCAATAAAAAATATCATCCGCAGACAGATAGCCAGAGTGAGTAGAACATATAGGCCCTCGAGGATATGTTGAGGGACTGCGTCATTGACATCAGTGAGAGCTGGGATTCCCAACTACCCATTGCAGAGTTCTCTTTCAACACCAGCGTTCATTCTACCATTTGTTCTCCACCTTTGGAGCTATTGTATGGGCAGAGATTTTGTACCCCAGTCTGTTGGGGCGAGGTTGGTCACAGGGTCATGGGACGAACATAGGTGGTTCTGTAGACTACTGAGAAGATTCAACAGATCAGACATCGGTTACAGACTGCTCAGAGTCGACAGAAAAGTTACACCGACCGACACTAATATGAGTTGGAGTTCCAGGTCATCGATATGGTATTGCTGAAGGTCTCACCCTTGAAGGTTGTGATCCGCTTTAGGAAGAGGGGAAGGTTGGTTATCTGGTATATTGGACCATTTCACATTATTTCCAATGTTGGCAAGGTGGTGTATAGACTAGACCTTCCGGAGGAGCTCTGTCAGATTTGTAACACTTTCCACATTTTGCAATTGCATAAGTGCATATTAGATGAGCGGGCGGTAATGTTATTGGAGAAGCCGGTGGCTGTGTTATGTGGAGAAGCTGGTGGCTGTGTTAGAGAATAAGATCAAAGTTCTGTGCAACAAGGAGATAGCTTTGGTGAAGGCATAGTAGCAGCACCTGAGGAGACCCGAGTGGACTTGGGAGCCGTAGGCCAAGATGCAGGAGCATTATCCAGAGTTGTTCATTGTATAAGAATACGAGGACGAAGTCTAGTTCAAGTGGGGGAGAGTTGTAACATCCTAATTTTCATGTATGAATTTTATAAGCTTATTTATGTATTTTTAGGTAAACTTGACAAGCTGGGAGGCTCCAACTGATTTTTTAGAATGTTTATGCCCACATATAAGTGATGTCTACTAGAAGACTTGGAGGACACCAACTCAACGAGTTGACGCTGTGCACGAATATCCTAATTTTTAGGGTTTTGCACCCTATATAAATAACTTATGGCTCATTGTGGCCTCCCTCATCGCCCTTATAGTCTAGAGAAATCCTAGATCGAGCTGTATACCTTCTTGAGTGTGTGTGAGAGCTTTGGAGAGTGATTTTGGTGTAGTTGTGAAGGAACTTGGAGCTTGAAGAGGTTGAAGTAAAGGGAGAATCAATAGATTCGGCATCAACTCTGTTTTGGCAACCATCTTTAGGTATAAAGTTGATACCTTGACATTTTATTGTTTAGATCTCCTCTCATGAAAGTATATGGTCATTTTGGTTGTAATATGGAGGCATTCTCGGATGTGAGCTTTTCAAGTGAATGTGGTTTTAGAACTAGACAACTCTAGGCCTCCATGGACATAAAGTTGACTGCTTTATCAAGTCTTCACGTTCCTCTATGCCCTAAACCTCATATTAATCTTAGTTTTGGTGTTTTAATCCCTTTGATGCCTTGCACGCACGTAAAGTTTTCAACCTACATGGTATCTTACTCCAAAGAGGCTAGATCATTAGTTTGGGGCCTTAGAGTCGAGTGGAAAGGGCTGAACTCGTTAAAGTAGGAAAACTCGACGAGTTGCTTAGCTAACTCGTCGAGTTGGTGAAGGTTTCCCTGCTTTCTGGATACTGAAGAACTCAATGAATTACTCTGCCTACTCAACGGTTTGGATCGATTTTTCCATCTTCTAGCTGACAAACGAACTCGACGAGTTGATGAAATAACTCGGGGAGTTGATGAAATAACTCCGCGAGTTGGCTTAAGGTTTCTCCCAGTTTTCTGAAAACTGAAGGAACTCGACGAGTTGCTAGATTCTCTCTACGAGCTGGGTCGACACAGACTGTTGACCTTGAATGTTGACTGTTGACATTAACCATGGTTAACCAAGTTGACTTTTGAGGGTATTTTGGTAATTTAGGATTTTAATGGAATTAGTTATATAGTGGTTACAGGTAGTTGAGTTTGGATTGTATCCTGATTATAGGATGATGCTATCTTTAGTGATTTGTTAGATCGGTATCCTGGTATATAGGTGTTGGATTTAGTGTCTAAGACCATAATTATAAATTGTATGTACTTGACATGAGAGTAACATGGTCTATTTGGGTTGCATGGCACCAAAACAATTTGTACGGATGGTCTTTTTAAAAGGATATGTGTGAGTTATTAATATATTATATGTTCTAATATATTAATATGAAATCATATTTTTTAATTAGTATTGATCAAGAGTTAATTTGGAATTAATTTAGTGATCAAAAGAGACTAGTTAAATATATGGGGATTGATTGTGTAAATCATTCATTCTTATAAAGTGGGCGTATGATCCATAGTTCTTTATGTTGGGCTAAACCCATGTGGCGACCCATGGATACTCCATGCAGGTTAAAACCCATGGAGCATGGGGAATGTGGAAAGTCATGCACATTACAGTTTGCATGGTGTAACCCTAGTTGTGTCACATTATATAAGGAACCTCATGGCTACCAAAATCACCACCTAAGAGATACATAAGAGTGCTAGCCGATTTTGTGAGTGCAAGTAACCCCCTCTTAAGTTCCTCCATTGTTGGTGATGTTGTGTGAAGCATTTGAGGCATCACACTTGGGGTGCTAGGCTCTTAAAGGCTAAAGGTTTCAAAGCTACAACAAAGGTAAGTCATCTAACTATATTTTTGTAGTGGATATACTCCATAGTATGCTAGTTAGGGTGATACCTTGGAAAATTGAAAGTTTGCATGTATAATAGAGAAAACATAGATCCAAGGTATCTAGGGTTGCATGTACACCTTAGGTGCGTTAGTATGCTAAAAACCCTTTAGTGGTATTAATGCCTAGGCTTGTTTTCAGTTATACTTGATGCTACTTGTTTTTTCAAAGCTTGAAAAAATCAATTTTTTGCTTTCTGGACATGAACTCGCCGAGTCCACTGGGGAGCTCGATGAGTCCACCCAATAAATTGACCAACTCGCTGAGTCAGTTCATGCACTCGACGAGTTGTTGCTTCAAAATGCAGAAATTCGAGTTTTAATGCTGGAAATGGACTAGGATCATTATCCTAAACTATTTTTGAGCATATAAATTTGTTTTTGATGTGGTAATGATCACGCTTATCCAATTCAAAAGATAATTATCAAAGTTTCCTGTTTTATATTAGTTTATATGGTTAGGCTACTTACATGAAATTTGTTTGATATGAATTGTCTCATTCATATGAGTTTAATCTAGATCAAGGACATTACTTGACATGCTTGTTAGTTTAATTGATGAACTTAATGGCCTTTGATGTGCTCCTTAAGTTGTCCTCAAGTTATGGAAAATGAAAAGTCACTTCTTTAAAAGGCATTAAAACTCATAGGTTATGAACTTGAAAAGTTTTAAAACTTGCCCTCAAGTTTTGGAATTTGTAAAAGTTACACTTTTGTATACTTTAATTCCAAACCTTAAAATTTTAACAGTTTAAAATTCAACCCTTATACTTTATAGTATTATAAGTCTAATAATAAATATGTATAAGACAAGTCATTCTTACCATTATTGGCCTCATTCATGAAGCCGATCTATAAGGGAGTATAAGGTTATTGCCTATAAAATGGCATTTTAATGGGTGTCCACTCTCACCCACCACTTCGTTGACTAGTGGAGTGTTGTGAGCCAAATGGGTAGGATAGGACTATAATTCTCATTAAGTATAATGATAGTAATAAAGTAACTAAACCTTTTATAAATTCCCAATCTTAGTTACTTTAGGAAAATGTGAAATAGTTGCTAATCCATGAAAATTTCACTTTTCACCTTTCCAAGTCATTAATGAATGGAGCGTGTGCGGTTAACCGACACATTAACTTGGACTAGTAAGGGTGGAAAAGGGTGGCTCGATGTTTATCACAAGATCAATGGAGCGTGTTTGGTTAACTGGCACATTCATTGGGTAATAAATGACATCAGGAGTACCAAGCACATTTTGTATGGTTAGTCACACCTTGTTTGTGATACTTGGTATCCCAGTCACAAACCTGAACGGCATAATCGAGATTTAAATATGCCATTGAATGGTTCAACGAATCTCAAAGGATCTAGGAATTTCAATCCAATTAAAACTTAATAACTATTTTGTTTTTCATGGTGGAAATTGGTAAATCGTCATTTACCTACCTTCAAATATTTTGCAAGTTGGATTACAACATCCCTCTACCATTATGTAAAATATTGTGTTGGGTCCTAGCCTTAATATTTCACTTTGGTTGTTATATTAAGGACTCTTTATCTAATCTAAAATTGGTCTTTCCTTCTTTTTCAAATGTCTTCCAACACTACTTGTGCCTCAAACCCTACTGTCTCCTTCTCTCTCATGACCCTTTGTGGGAGAGTCATCTTTGATGGCACTAATTTCAAAGAGTTGATTAGGAACATCAGGATGGTCACTCGCTATGAGGACAAGGAATATGTCCTCAATAAGGAGCTAAAGGGAATTGATGAGTCTTCTGCTACTCCTATGGAGATCGCTGAGTTTAGAGCACATGAGAGGAATGCCACCAAGGTAGCTTGTATCATGCTTGCCACCATGATAGCTGAACTCCAAAAGTCATATGAGGACTTCTACCTTTTTGAGATGCACCAGGACTTGATGGATAGATACCAACAAAGTGCTCGTGAAGAGAGGTATGAAATCATCTGAACCATGATCACAACAAAAATGAAGGATGGTGAACCCATCACGGGCCACTTATTAAAAATGCAAAGGTATGTGGACCGTTTGCTCAAGTTGAATGTGAACCTTCCTGAGGAGCTGTCCATAGATATCATTCTACACTCCTTACCTCCATGTTATGATTAGGTCTACATGAGCTATCATATGAACAAGGTGGAGGTTACACTTAGCGAACTTCAAGGGCTTTTGAGAACTGCTGAAAGTGGTCTCAAAGGTAAAAATGTTGTATCTACACCTACCGTAACTACCCCTGTTCTAGCAATTAGACAAAGGAAAGGGAAGAAAAGGAAGTCTCCCTCAAAGAGCCACCCATGCAGGTATTTATACTATTTTATCTAAAATCTCATAACATTCTAACTCTTGGGTACTTGACATAGGTTGTGGATTTCACATTTGTTCTGATGTGTCGGGCCTAAAAAGAAGTAAGGATGTGGAGCATGGGAAGATAAACTTGATAATGGGGAATAGGAAGGTTGCGACTGTCACCATGATTGGAGTTTACTCTTTATTGCTTAGTAGTGGGTTAGAAATAATTTGAATAATTGTTTCTACTCGTCTGATATGGTGAAAAATATTATTTCCTTTCATGGTTTGTACAAACAAGGCTATAGTTTTTCATTTGATAATGAAATTGGTGTTATAAATGCTTATTATAATGGTGATTTTTATTTTAAAGCATTACATTATAATGGTGAATATGAAACTGTGAATGTTGTTGACAACTTAGGAAATTATGTGTTGCATATCGATTCTTCCAATGAATTTGATAAAGCATGCTTGTGGCATTTTCGTCTTGGACATGTCAGCAAGAAGAGCATAGGCCAACTCTAAAAGGCTGGAGTTTTGGATTCATTCGAATTAAGCTCAGATGACACTTGAGAATCTTGTTTGGTTGGAAAGATGACCGAGGTACCCTTCACTGGTAATCGTGAAAGGGTTGAAGGTTTTTTTGGATCTCATACATACCGATGTATGTAGGCCCTTCAGAACCGCTACAAGGGATGATAACCACTGTTACGTGACTTTTTCTAATGATTACGGTAGATATGGCTATGTCTACTTAATCAAGTATAAGGTAGAAATATTTGAGAAATTCAAATAATTTAAACAGGAAGTGGAGAATGAGTTGGGCAGGAAGATAAAGATGCTCCAATCCGATCAGGGTGGTAAGTATCTTAGTATCGACTTCCTAAGCTGTCTTACGGAATGTGAAATTGCTTCACAGTTGATGCCACCTAGGACACCACATCTTAATGGTGTGGCTGAGAGGTGTAGCTAAACCTTGTTAGACATGGTACTTTCAATGATGAGTCAAGCTTTGTTACCAATCTCATTCTGTGGGTATGCCTTAGAGATTTCCGCCCATATCCTTATTCTAGTCCCTATCAAGAAGGTTTCCAAAACACCTCACAAGATGTGGACTGGGAAAGCTCCCACATTAGAATACATCAAGGTTTGGGGTTGCGATGTTTTTGTAATATGCGAGACTCACGAAAAGCTCGAAACTTGTAATGAGCGGTGTATTTTCATCGGATACCCACATAAATCCTTTGGTTATCTCTTCTACAGACCGAGTGACAATGTTGTCTTCGTTGCGAGGAGAGTAGTCATTTGTGAGAGAGAGCTCATAAGCCAAGGAGACAGTGGGAGGCAATTTGACCTTGAAGAACTTCAAGAGTCAAGTGGTGAAGGAACCTCAAACATTAGTGATTAACTTGAGGAGGGAACTCCTATTGAGCCGATTGAAGAGTATGTACATCCGAGGCATTCCAGTAGAGTTAGAGTTTCACTTGAGTTTTTTGGTTTCAATATTACTATAGAAGGTGATACATTTATTAGTGATAGCTCACTGGTAATTTTGGATGAACCTAACAACTACAAGGAAGCCATGGCATGCCTTGAGTCTGCTAAATGGAAAGAGGCTATGGACATCGAGATTCAGTCCACGTGTGACAATCAGGTTTGGAACTTGGTTGGCAATGTATCGGGTCGTAAGATAGTCGAGTGCAAATGAATCTTCAAGAAGAACACTGACATGGATAGGAAAGTACACACTTATTAGGCGCGACTAGTTGTGAAGGGCTTTACTTAAACATCGGGAGTTGATTATGATAAGACCTTCTCACCAATAGCGAATATTAAGTCAATTAGGGTTATGCTAGCCATTTTTGCATTTCATGATTATGAAATATGGCAAATAGATGTCAAAACTGCTTTCCTTAGTGGAAAGTTGGCTGAGAATGTTTACATGAGTCAGCTAGAGGGTTTTGTCGATGCAAAGTACCCTAATATAGTGAGTAATATTAAGAAATCCATTTATAGATTGAAATAAGCATCTCATAGATGGAATCTTTGTTTCGATGAGAAAGTAAAAGAGTTTGGATTTTTGAGGAGCGAGGATGAGTCTTGTGTATATGTCAAGGCTAGTGGGAGCATAATTAGCTTTCTGGTGTTGTATATGGATGCCATACTTTTCATAGGAAATGACATCTCGACCTTGTAGGATGTTAAGGCATGGCTTGGGATGTGTTTCGTTATGAAGGACCTAAAAGAGGCTATTGAGAGACATGAGTAAAAGACTAATTGGACTTAGTCAAACAAGCAACTAGTGTTGACACAGTTGAGCATGCAATATTCCAAGAAACGTGATTTACCGATCCAACACAATGCCAAACTAAGTAAAACCAGGAGTCCTAGTACAAAGGCTGAGATCCTGAGATAAGTCGAATACCATATGCTTCCGCTATTTGCTTGATCATGTATGCCATAACTTGTACTTGCCCTGATGTGGCCATTTCTTTGTGCATCGTTAGTAGATATCAAGGGAATCCAATCAAGGCTGACTGGACTGCAGTAAAAAACATTCTCAAGTACTTGTGGAGGACTAAGGACTGTGTCTTTACCCTCGGTGGGAGTGATAACTTGAACGTGGTGGCGTATAGTGGTGCTAGCTTTCAGACCGATAGAGACAACTTCTGCTTTCATTCAAGCTGGGTCTTTACTCTGAATAGAGGAGCAATAACTTGGAAAAGTTCCAAGCAGGAGACTGTAGCTGATTCAACTTGCGAATCAAAGTACATAGCAGCAAGCGAGGTGGAGAAGGAGGAAATATGGCTAAAGAACTTAATCGGATACCTTGGAGTTGTACCAGGCATAAAGGAGCCTATGGAGACTTTTTGTGACAGCGAGAGTGCGATTACCTTAGCAAAGGAACCAAGGGTCATGGTATATCTAGACACATTAATAGAAAATATCACTTCACAAGACATTAAATAGAAGGACTCCTCGTGGAAAAGAGGATATCATCGGATGAGAACCCATCAGATCCCTTCACGAAGAGACTAAGTAGGGTTAAGCATTTATAGCATGCGAGGCGCATTGGGCTGAAGGATGATATTAGTTTTAATGATTAGATAGCTTTCGAAACTTTTAATAGTTAAAATGTAACTGACATTTTATACTTAATTAAAAGGTGTTTTTTATTTACTAGCATGGTACTGTCTTATGTTAATCATATACTATTGTTTCACTTTGCTTGTTTTGACTTCTAGAATAATTATATTATATTATTTAAACTACCCAGAGTCAATCATACGTTAGAAGTAGGTATTGAAGCAAGATTGTCATGAATTTGGCTTGTAGATTTGTGTGAATTGTACTAGACATAGCAAAGTTTACTGCAACATTCATGTGTGCTCATAAGGTTTGAGTATTGGGTTAAACCTACGCTCACTTGTATTACCTCATGGAATTTAACTCGAGTGATCATGAGACGATAATATCTTATTAGTCTTCAAACCAAGACATATGAGATGTTGACTATGATTTGGTTGTGTATTGATAGTACGAAACCGCTTCAGTAACTTGATGCTATTAAACGTGCTGTTGTGTACAATTTGATGAGTAGTGAGCACAAGCCTATGAGTTAAATTTTAACTATTACTTTTAGTCCTTGGAAGCTTAAAAGTGATATCTTGGACCCCTCAATGATTTAGTTTTGACTTATGTGCCTGGCCTGGTCAGATATCAACTAATGTGTTTGATTAAGTTCTATGTCAAACAAATCGGAGATCGAGAAAATAACTGTTGGACAATAAGTATGACGTCGTTGGATGTATTTGTCCGACTGATATCTTGAGAACAGAGGATTATATGATCACTTATCTAAAATAAATGATCTAAGTTCGACATAGGCTTTTAAGAGCTACGATTTCTAGTCAGTGTTTTAAGTTGTACTTATAGTTATAGTTATTAGACTTATCTAAGTGGGAGGCTGTTAGAGTTAATGTCTAAGCCCATAACTATAATTGGTATGTACTTGACTTGAGAGTAGCATCTCGTGTTGCAGAAGGGGACACGGCTCCTTGGCAATTTGGTGCCATACCGGGGATTAAATCAATCCTAAACTCCACCTACCTCACGGGAGGTACACCAGGTAAACCCTTGGGGAATACATATGGAAACTCTCTAACCACTAACACATCCGAAACCAAAACAATCCTCTCGACCCGAGTCTTAACGACATATGAAAGTTATTTCAAACACCTATGCTGAATATATTCTCGAGCTGTGGCAACTAAACAAAAGGTTGAACCAAACCTAGTACTATTGGCATTAATAATAGTTTTCCCTCACTTGGGGTTCAAACTATCACCCGATGTCTGTCATAGCTGATATTACCTCAAAGTTGCTCAACCGGTCCATCATTACTACTACACACACCCCTAGGGGTGGGAATAGAGTCAATCGAGAAAGACACACCGAATATCTCCAATGTACAATCCCTGAAAACACTCGAGGATGCAATCATGTCTTCGTTGGCGATGGAGACTCACAATAGACAATCCAACTCCCCAACAATCATAACAAAATCCCGACTAAAGGACTAGGATATGAAAGACCAACTTGAACCCGAATTAAAAAACACAAGAGTAGGAAAAGTGTTCACTAAGAAGGTACCTAGCAAGAATAAAATCATAAGCAGATAAGGAAATAACTTGACATAATAATAAGTGAGAACATACCGGTGATGACATCAGGTAGCAAGTTGGTCTCTTCTGTTGTGAGCGGAAAAGCACAACCCATAGCCTTTGGGACCTCAGATTTCCCCTGGCATCCAACCGTGATCCTCAATATAGTCGGGGTTAGTGCATGTAGGGTACTAGCATCAAGCAAAGGATACTGGGCCTTCACATGGCCCACCTGATCACAACGATAATGAATTTGGATACTGGATAGTGGGGCGTGCTAACAACAATCCCTCAAGAAATTTCCCTCCTTCCCATATTTATGGGACCCAGTATCTTATCGACATGCTTCCTCATACGCCTTCCCACACTTGGCACAAGTATGTCCTCTCTTACCTCTAGATCATGAATCAGCAGATTTGAACCACTTCGCTGTTCACTGTGTCCACTAATGTGCTTTATTTGCAGTAGTTTTTTTATTTATAAAGTCCTACTTAATCTCAACTAGTCTTAAACACGAATAGGCGGTGTATCTAGTAATGAAGTAATACAGTTGTGGTAAGAAAGGGTGATGGACATACGGAACATGATGTTTTAGATAAAATAACTCAAATGTTAATTAAAGAAAAAACAGTAAAGTAAAAGGTGGTTTTCGTGTCAACTAAATTTAATTATTATTAATGCTCAATTAATCAAAGAAACTAAAGAACTAAATGGAAACAATAAATAAGAAGCACTTTCATTAGAATAAGAACCCCCCATGTTTTTGTGTTTGATTTATTAGTGTGGAATCAGATTTCCATGTACTAGTAATTATTGAACACATATTAGTTAAATATATTCGAATTATCAACAATATGATATAGTTATTTCTTTTCAATGATCATGAAAATCAATCTAAGAATAACATGGATATCTTATGCTCTCTAATACAATCAATGTCACCGATTAATATTTTCTAATCCTAGACGTATGATAAAAGTCCGAGTCATACAAACCAAATGACCATAGATTCATATGGTTCGAGTACATCAACATAGAATGATCATCTAATCCTAATAATACTCAACAATAAACAATAAAAATCATATCTTTACCATGATACGTAAAGCAATCAATCAAACACAAGTAAGAAACAAAATTATTTACTCCTAGTAACGAAATCAAAGCATATCAACAAGGGATCATCAACATCTAGTGATAGTAAAGGTTTGCTGGATTGGGTGTCTAAGTCCATAAATATTTCTGGTATGTACTTGACCTGGTTTGGCATGTTCAATTTGGGTTTCACGGCATCATGCATTTGAATAGACTAAAATGAGAGAAATTAAACTTAAGGCTTATTAATATATTATATGTTCTAATATATTAATAATATTATTTAATTAGTATTGATCAATAATTAATTTGGAATTAATTAAGTGATCAAAAGGAGACTAATTACATATATGGGTTGATTATGTTAATCAACCATACTTATATAGTGGACTAATGCTTCATGGATTTTCAAGTTAGGCTAGAACCCATATGATGCTTGATGGATGGTCCATGGTGTTTATAGAACCCACAGGTCATGGAAATGAAAGGTTAAGACAATTAGGGTTTACATGATGTAACCCTAATTATAACACAATATATAAGCTTCATGTTGCTCACAAAAATCAGCCACTAGACATACAAGGGAGGGCTAGCCGCTTTCTAAGTGTTCTTCATTTCTCTATAAGTTATTCCAAGTGCATTTGGTGTTGTGTGAGACATTTGAGGCATCAAGCTTGAGGTGCTAGGTTCACAAGGTTTACAAGGAATCCTAACTACTACAAGGTATGTATTTCTTACTAACTTTTCTATTTAAAAGTTCCCCATGTATGCTAGATAGGTTATAAACCTTGGAAAAACAAATTTGCATGTATCATAGATAAAACATAGATCCAAGGTTTCTAGGGTTGCATGTACACCATAGGAGTGTTAGAACGCTCAAAACCCTTCAGTGGTTTGAAAGCCAAGGCTTGTTTGCTTTATATGTGATGCAAACTTGTCTAAAAAGATGAAAATCTTGCTGTCTGGACATGGGAGTGACCGAGTCCATGGGGGGAATCGACAAGTCCATGCACATATTCATCCTACTCGTCGAGTAGGTTCTTGAAATGCACTAGAAACATTAGCCTAAACTGTTTTAGTGTTTTAAAACTTGTTTTAGATGGTGTAATACTTGTTCTAATCCATTTACAATGGCTAATATCAAAATTTCAAGTTTTATATGTTTTATTTATGATTTTTGAAATTGTTGTCATGCACGCTGATGAACTTATCAGTTTACAAGATCATAGGAATTATTTGTAACTTGGTTGTTTGTTTAATTTTTGATAATTATGTGCTTTAATGGAATCTATAATTTTTCCCCAAGTTATGGATTACCAAAAGTCTTTCTTTTAAATTTCATTAAAGAAACACATAGGTTGCATAAAATTGAAAGTCACTCATTTTATTACATCATTAACTCATAAGTTATGAAAGATGAAAGGTTTTGTAAAGTTACAAAATTTTCCCTCAAGTTTTGGAACATATAAAGTCATTTAAAAAACTTTAGTTCCAACCCCTAGAATTTTAAAAGTTAAAATTCAACCCTTAGACTTACAATATTATAAGTTAATAATAATAATATATATATATATATATATATATATATATATATATATATATATATATATATATATATATATATAAAGATCAAAAGTCGATCTGTTAGGGGGGTATAAGGTTGTTTCCTATAAAATGACAGCTTAATGGGCATCCACTCTCACCCACCGCTTCCTTGACTGGTGGAGGGTCATTAGCTGAACGGGTAGGACAATGACTTTAAATTCTCATTAAATGTACAATGATACTAAAGTAACTAAATGTTTTATAAATTCCCAGCATTAGTTACATTAGGAAAATGTGAATAAGGTGCTAACTCATGAAATTACACTTTTCATTTTGTTTAAGTCGTTAGTGGAGCGTATGTGGTTAACCGACACACTAACGTGGACTTAACAAGGTAGGCAAAGGGTAACTTAATGTTTATCATAGTATAGATGGAGCACGTGTGGTTAACCGGCACATTGATTGATGGGTAAATATTAAGGGTACCATGTAATTTTCATTGTTACTTCATACCTTTTTTTGTGATCCTCGACCTCCTAGTCACAAAACTTGAAGGGCACACTCGAGAATGAAATATGCCATTGAAAAGCTCAATTAGTCTTAAAGAATCTAGGAGTTTCAAAACCAATTAGAACCTAATATTTTATTTTGTTTTTCATTGTGGAAATTGGTGAAATATCATTCACCTACCTTCAAATATTTTATAGCTTGGATTACGACATCCCTCTTCTAGGTTATAAAATATTGTGTTCGATCCTAGCCATAATATTACATTTAGGTGTTTTATTAAGGACTATCCTTATATCTAATCTAAAATTGTTTTTCTTCTATCTTCAAATGCTGCTTCTGGCTCAAACCCTACCCACTACTTCTCTCTCATGAACCTTTGTGGGTGAGTCATCTTCGATGGTTCCAACTTTATGGATTGGATCTGGTACATCAGGATGGTCACTCGCTTTGAGGACAAGGAATATGTCCTCGATAAGGAGCTAAAGGAAATTGATGAGTCAACTGCTACTCCTGAGTAGATCGTTGAATTCTAGATTCATGAGAGAGATGCCACGAATGTGGCTTGTATCATGATGCCCACAATGACAGCTGAACTCCAGAAGTCCTATGAGGACTGTTACCCTTCTTGAGATGCACTAGGACTTTATCGACCGCTATCATCAAAGTGCTTGCCAAGAGAGGTATGAAATCATACGCTCCATGATAACAAGTCGAATGAAGGATGGTGAACCCATCAATGGCCATTTGCAGAAACTACAAAGGTATGTGGACTGGTTGGTGAAGTTATATGTGAACTTCCCTGAGGAGTTGGCAATTGATATCATTTTGCACTCCTTACCTTCTTTTTTTGATCAATTCCGAATGACATACCACATGAACAAGGTGGAAGTTACACTCAGCAAACTTCAAGGACTCTTGAAGACCACCAAATGTAGGCTTAAGGGTAAGTCAGTTGTTACCAATCCTACTCCAACCGCGGCCCCTGCCTTGGTAATTAGGCAAGGCAAAGGGAAGAAAAGGAAGAGCCCCTCGAAGGGCAGCATGGGAAAGTCCCTTGAAGGCTCCTCTTCTAGTGGAACCAAGAAAGGTTACGTCACTCCTTTTGCTAACCCTAAAGATGTTGAATCCTTCTATTTCCACGAAAAGTTGCACTGGAAGCGAAACTGCCCAATGTATCAGCAAGATCTGAAGGATGGGAAAGTGAACCCCAACCATGCGCATATTTACACTATATTGTCTAATAACTCACCCCATCCTAATTCTTTGGTCTTTGATACCGGTTGTGGTATTCATATTTGTTCTGACTTGCAGAGACTAAGAAGAAGTGAGGATGTGGAGCATGGGAATATAAGTTTAACCATGGGGAATAGGAAAGCAACACCTGTCACCAAGATTGGAGTTTATAATTTGTTGCTAAGTAGTTGGTTAACATTATATTTGAATAAATGGTGTTACTTGTCTGAAATGGTGAGGAATATTATTTTTTTCATGCTTTGTTCAAACAAGGGTTTACCTTTTCTTTTGATAATGAATATGGTAGTATTAATGCTTTCTTTAATAATGTTCTTTATTTTAAAGCATTACCTTGTGATGGTGTGTATGAAGCTGTGTCTGTTGTAGATAACCTAGGAAATAATGTGTTGTGTATTGATTCTTCCACTAGCTTGGATAAAACATCATTATGGCATTGTCATCTTGGACATATAATAAATAAAATCATAGTCAAACTCCAAAAGGATTGAGTGTTGGAATCATTTGACCTAAATTCAGATGATAGTTGTGAATCTTGTCTACATGGAAAAATGAAAAAATCACCCTTCAATGGTTCTTGTGCTGGGGGTGAAGCTTTGTTGGATCTAGTGCACAATGATGTGTGTCGACCCTTCTGAACTGACACAAGGGATGCTAACCGCTACTATGTGACTTTTACTGATGATTTTAGTAGATATTGATATGTGTACTTAATTAACCATAAGTCGGAAACCTTTGAATAGTTCAAATAATTTAAGTAGGAAGTGGAGAATCAATTGGGCAGGAACATTAAGATGCTTCGATCCGATCGAGGTGGTGAGTATCTTAGTATAGAGTTCCTTGACTATCTTAAGGAATGTGGGATTGTCTCACAATTAACACCTCCCAGGACACCACCGCTTAATCGTGTGGGTGAGAGGCGTAATCGAACTTTGTTGGACATGGTTCATTCCATGATGAGTTGAGCTTCGCTACTATCTCATTTTGGGGGTATGCCTTAGAGACTGCCGCCCATATTCTTAATCTAGTCCTTACCAAAAAGGCTACCAAAACACCTCATGAGATGTGACCAGAAAAGTTTCAAATCTGGACCACATGAAGATTTGGGGTTGTGAAGCTTTCGTGAGCTGCGAGACACTTGTTAGGCTCAAACCCCAAAATGAGATGTCTATTTTCATCAGCTAACCATAGAAATCCTTCGGTTACCTATTCTATAGACCCAGTGATAATATGGTCTTTGTAGCAAGGAGGGGAGTCTTTTGAGAAAGAGAGATCGTAAGCCAAGGAAACAGTGGGAGACAAATTGAACTTGAAGAAATTCAAGAGTCAAGTGGTGAAGGAACCTCAAACACTAGCAATCAACATGAGGAGGAAACTTTTGTTGATCCAACTGATGATTCTACACCTCTGAGGCATTCCACGAGAGTTAGGAATGCACCTGAGCATTAATATGGTTTCCATATTACTGCGGAAGGTGATACACTTATCAGTGATACCACACTGATTGGTCTAGATGAACGAAACAACTTCACGGAAGCCAAGGCAGGCCCTGAGGCTGCTAATTGGAAAGAGGCTATGGACAGCAAGATACAATCCATGTATGACAATCAAGTTTGGAACTTGGTTGACAATGTACCAGGTTATAAGACAGTAGGGTGCAAATGGATCTTCAAGAAGAAGAACGACATGGATGGTAATGTACACATTTATAACGCTAGACTGGTTGCAAAGGGCTTTTCTCAAACTCCGGGAGTTGATTATGATGAGACCTTTTCACTAGTAGCAAAGATTAAGTCTATTAGGGTTACGTTAGCCATTGCTGCATTTCATGATTTTGAAATATGGCAAATCGACGTCAAAACTACTTTCCTTAATGGAAAGTTGGCTGATGATGTTTACATGAGTCAGCCAGAGGGTTTTGCCAGCACCGAATAGTCAAATAGAGTGTGTAAGCTTGAGAAATCCATGTATGGATTGAAACAAACACCTCGTAGATGGAATCTTTGTTTCGATGAAAAAGTCAAACAGTTTGGCTTTTCGAGGAGCAAAGATGAATCTTGTGTATATGTCAAGGCTAGTGGGAGTACAATTAGCTTTTTGATACTGTATGTGGATGACATACTACTCATGGGAAATGACATCCCAACTTTGTATGAGGGTAAGTCCTGGCATGGAAAGTGTTTCGCTATGATGGACCTTGAAGAAGCTGCCTATATGCTAGGGATAAGGATTTTGAGAGACAGGAGTAAAAGAGTAACTGGACTTAGTCAGAGTACCTACTTGGATAAGGTGCTGAATAGGTTCATCATGCATAATTCCAAGAAAGGAAAGTTAATGATCCAGAGTAATACTAGATTGAGTAAGACTCAGATTCTGACTATAGAGGACGAGATAGATGAGCTGAGTCAAGTTCCATATGCTTCCTCTGTATTCTTGATCATGTATGATATGACTTGTATTCGTCCTAATGTGGCCTTCGCATTGAGCATGGTCGGTAGATATCAGGGGAAGCCTAGAAAAGCTCATTGAAATGCAGTGAAGAACATTTTTAAGTAGCTGTGGAAGACTAAGGAATGGGTCCTTACCCTCGGTGGGAGTGATGACTTGAGAGTAGTAGGGTATAGTGATGCTAGCTTCCAGAACTGATAGGGATAATTTCAGTTCTCAGGCAGGCTGGGTCTTTACCTTAAACGGAGGAGAAATAACTTGGAAAAGTTCCAAGTAGGAGATAGTGGCTAATTCAACTTGCGAATCAGAGTATATAGCGGCAAGCGAGGAAGCAAAGGAGGCTATATATTTAAAGAAATTCATTGGAGACCTTGGAGTTGTACCAACTATAAAGGAGCCTATGGAAAGTTTTTGTGAGTGTGAAAGTGCAGTTGCCTTAGCTAAGGAACGAAGGGATCATGGGAGATCCAGACACATCGATAGAAAATATCATTTCATAAGACATCGTATAGAAGAAGGTCTCCTCGTGGCAAGGAGGGTGCCATTGGATATGAACCAAGCAGATTCACTCACGAAGGGACTGGGTAGGGTTAAGCATCTCCAGCATGCGAGGCGCATAGGCTGAAGGATGATATTAGTTTTAGTAGTTAGATAGATTTGAAATTTGTAAAATGTATTTGACATTTGATGATGAATAAAATTTGTTGTTTATGTCTGAGCAAAATGTTGCTAACTTTTGTCAATCGTTTACTATAATTTCATTTTGCATGTTTTGACTTCCAGAATAATTATGTTATGGTACATCATATTATTCAAATTCTCCACAGTCAGTCATATTTTGGAAGTAGATATGAATCAAGACTGTCATGAGTTGGCTTGTACATACATAGCAAAGAGGTACTACAACAATCATGAGTGCTCATAAGTTCTGGTTATTGGATTCAACCTACAGTCACTTGTATCACTTCATGGAATTTATCTTGAGTGATCTTGAGATGGTAATATCATATAAGTCTTCAAACCTAGAGATATGACTTGTCTCCTACGAGTTGGTTATGCATTGATTATACGAAAACGCATTGGTAACTCGATGTTATGAAACGTGCCTTTGTGTATAATTCAACAAGTAGCAGGACAAGCATATGAGTCGAAGTTTATTTGTTCCTTCTTGGATTAGAAGAGATATATGAGCCCCTCGATGATTGTGTTTTGACCTATGTATCGGGCCCGGTCAGAACTAAATTGGTGTGTTCAATTAAGTTCTTTGTCAAGCAAATCGAAAATCAGGAAACAACTGCAAGACAAAAAGTAAGACATAGCTCCATGAATTTGTCCAGCTGATATCTAAAACAGAGGGTTATATGATCACTTATCTTAAATGGCGTATCATCATTATTTTAGTTTTGAGAGACCTTGAAAGAGCTCCGATTGCTAATCGGTTCCTAAATTCATACTTTTAGTTATAGTTATTAGACTCATCCAAGTGGGAGACTGTTGGATAAGGTGTCTAAGTGCATAACTATTTCTGGTATGTACTTGAGTCGGTTTCGCATAGTCCATTTAGGTTTCATGGCATCATGCATTTGGATAAACTAAAATGAGGGAAATAACACTTAAGGTTTATTAATATATTATAAGTTCTAATATATTAATAATATTATTTAATTATTATTGAACAAGAATTAATTTGGAATTAATTAAGTGATCAAAAGGAGACTAATTAAATATACGTGTTGATTGTGTTAATCATCCATACTTATATAGTAGGCTAATACTTCATGGATTATCAAGTTGGGCTATCACCCATAGGATGCTCCATGGATACTCCATGGTGTTTATAGAACCCATGGGTCATGGAACTGAAAGTCATGACAATTAAGGTTTTCATGGTGTAACCCTAATTGTAACACACTATATAAGCTTCATGTTGCTTACAAAAATCGGCCACTAGGCATACAAAGGAAGGCTACACGATTTCTAAGTGTTCTTCATTTCTCTATAAGTTATTCCAAGTGCATTTGGTGTTGTGTGAGAGAGTTGAAGCATCACACTTGAGGTGGTGGCTCACAAGGTTTACAAGGAATCCTAACTACTACAAGGTATGTATTTCTTACTAATTCTTATGTTTAAAAGTTCCCCATGTATGCTAGATAGGTTATGAACCTTGGAAAATCAATTTTATGTATCATAGATAAAACATAGATCCAAGGTTTCTACGGTTGCATGTACACCATAGGAGTGTTAGAATGCTCAAAACCCTTCAAGGTTTTCACACCATATTCAGTAAACTAAAGTAGGAAAATATAACCAAAAGAATGAAATATGAAATCATCAAGCAAAACTGAAGTGAAGTCTCGATACCATATAACTTTAATCTTCAAATCCTTGATCCAATTGAATCTCTAGCTTCAAAATCATCTTTTGGAGGGTTTCTGGACTTCAAAACGAAGTAAAAGTCGTACGTATAAGTCGCTTAAGCCTACACACCAATTAGGGTAGGAAATCCCGTGTGTTTATAGATTTTTTCCCTCCATAGCATGGAAATATCTTGCCACGGTACGACAATGGGTTTCGTTATTGTACAAGAACTTGTAGACCAACATAGGGAATTTTCTAAGATTTTTTTATTCTTACGTCGTGAGGTAAAAGATTTTACGTCGTGAGAAATGGGAATTCGTATTTGGCAAAAAAAATTCTTCTAAATTTTGTATCGTTTCCAAAACTTTTTGAAACTCGTCAATCAGAGTTACAAATCATGGGATATGGTAAAAACAATGACTAGGTGTCAAGCAGTCATCAACATCATTTTTGTTTCGTTTTCAACTTTGCAATCCATATCCCATTTTAACCGTAATTGAACATTTTCAAGCATATTATAAGTATCATATATCTAAAAATATAACATGTAAATCAAATATATTAAGATAATGTCCTATCATATATACTTAAATAAGGCCATATCATCTTCCATAGAGTCTGTCTCCTCTCCATCGTCTGGATCTCAATGTTAATTTCTCTCCTCCAAGCGAGGGACTGCAACTCAGAGACAGAATTGTAATACTAGGAAGAAAAAAACTCCCTAATCTTCATCTTAATCATGATCTAGTAATGAGACATCTAAGCCTGCTCCAAAGCATCATTCTCGGGGTAGAAAAAGGATCTCTCTGTGAACATCTTGGTGATCTTCATCACCGATTCTGTTGTCTACTTCAACACATAATACTCCTGGGTTAACCTTTGCCTCTCCACCAATGGCACATGCTCAATATGGAACATCTTTGAAAATCGTTTCCAAGTCACTGCAACTTTTCTTGCAGGAGAATAAGCAACAGTTACCAGCTTTGACAACTTTGTTGCCCCGAAATAAATAAGGTTCATGGTGTACCTAACCTTCTGGTCCCCTAGACACAAGCAAGTGAAGAAATAGCCCTTCATATCAGATAACCATCTCATAGCAACAATCGGGTCATCAACCCTATCAAACTCCAAGAGCTTGGTGTTGCTGAAGTCCTAGTACTGAAATGAACCTCTCCCCTAAACCACTGCAGCAGTAACAACTGCGATGGATACAACAAAACAACCTCAACTACAACAACATATCACCGGTCAAAAATCTCAATCATCGTGGTCTTATAGACCTAAAAACCTCTAAGATTTCTTCCCTTACAGCCATGGTCACCTGAGTGGTGATCATCTCATATATGTCATCATCAATCAAGCGTGTCCTCGTCGGGCCCACTACTAGAAAAAAGGCCTTTTATGATGCGTAAAATACGACGCTCATTGATCTATGTTACGCAAAGGAGAGTGACATTAGAAAAATGTCATCTCTTCAAAAAATTTAAGGATAGAAGACACTCATTATTGCGCGCCCTTAAATCAGTGTCTAAAAAAACCACGGAGGGCACCTATAATAAAATGCGCGTCGTCTAAGGATGTCGCTTTATAATTTTTAATGGAACGCGCGTTCCATCCTTTAACAGTAGGGGGAAATGAAATTTTGAAAAAATTAAAAATCCCACCTTCCTTTTTATTCTCCTTTCCCTCTTGCCCAAATTATGGACGCTCCTTCCTTCCCCCTCCCGACATTGACTGCTGCCTACTTCTTCCCTCACTTCTACCTACTGGAACCACCATATCTCCCACTCGATGTTGAAATTGTTAGAAAAAGCCCTAATTATACTCTCAAGTCTAAATACAGAAAAAGATAGAAGATGGTGAAGAAGTAGCAATAGAGGAAGTAGAGGATGAACAGTCGAAAATGGAAGGAATGGCATCAATAGCGTTGTTACTAGATGGGTCAATCTCGGGTCATTTTGTTCAGCTTCCCGAGTCCGTTTATTACCAGATGGGTCAATCTCGTCTTTTCGTCTAGACTTCATATCTCTCTGTAAAGCAACCAACGACTTCATATCAGAAGTGGAGGTGGCAGCCTAAAGACTGTAATTTGCCAAAGTAAGCATACTCTGTTCTTCCACTTTTTAAAATCGAATTAATTGTTGAATTCTTGATGATTTTAATTGTGTGTTTTGGGGGAAATGAAATGAAGGTTTATAGGGAAATTGTTGGTGGAGAAATCGAAGAACAAGAGGCTTTTGTTCGTTGGAGATTCGTTGAATAGAAATCAATGGTGTGCATGGTTCAATCCATAGTCACAGGATTCGCCAAAGTAGTCACGATCCACGTTCCAAACGGCTCGATCCCAAACGGGGTACGATTGCGTACCGATCGCCGATAGAAACGCCCTCCGGTACGTCATGCTTGCGATCCCACCAATTCATTAAATCGATACCTGAAACGTGAAATTGGCAAATTGGATTGCACAGAAACGCGATTGGGATCGAGAATTTTGGTTTTGGAATGCCGATTTGTGAAATTGGCAGGAAATTGTTTTTATCCGGAGAAAAGTCACCGACGCTTGATTTCTTCCTTAATCCGTCGATTCCATGTTAGGTGTTTGGACTTCCAGATCTGATTCTTCTTTATCACTTTTGATAATATATAATAGCTATAACACTTATCCAATATCATCACTTCACCATGATTTCACTTTTGTTCTACACCTTTCAGGAAGAGTTGTTGATGGAAGAGAGATGATGGTTTAATTTGCCAAATATGGGCCTAATGCTGAAAAAATGTGAATCACATTCACATATAATCTAATATATTTCTAAATTCCAAGAATCAGATATGAAAAATTATATGGTTGTTTGACTAATGTGGTTGTTTTTATTCTTGTTTTAGTCACAAGGGAAGGATACTTGAACCAGTAGAAAAGCTGAAGGGTGGATTAAGGAGCCGAAGTCCTAGACCAAGGTATGATGAAAATGTAGTTTTGACCATTCTACCCTTGTATTGGAGTTGATGTTTACCCATTGTAGTTCCAAGTATAGAGATGAATACAAGGGCTGGAGGAGGATAAGTCGCAGCAGTAGCAGGGAAAGGTATTATGGAAGGGACAAAGATCATTACAGAAGTAGGACCCTCATGCAGTAGGAGTAGGAGCCCTGAGTATCATAGAAGAAACAGGAGGGGTAGATATGATGATGAGAGAAGCCCAAGTAGGTCTCCTATAAGGTAAAAGATGTAAATGCCCTTATCATTAAAAATAGCATCCGTAAAAAGTTTTGTTTGTCTATTTAAAGTTGATGTTTCATTAGAAACATGATGGACTATTCACTATTCTATATGTGTTTGTTACTTACATAGAAGTACTAGTGTTGAAAAGACTAGAATGCCCTTATCATGTGATGTGTCAATAAACTGATGGTTTACACAGAAGCAGGTCTCCTCCACGTAGGAGTAGGTCACCTTCTAGAAGCAGAAGCCCTGAAGGAGGAGGAAATGAGAAAGCATCAACATCATCACCCTATTCCCATGGTAGAGCTGATTCCAGAAGCCCTTTGCAGCGTTTTAATTCCAATGTAAGTTTTTTTTACCTGTGGAATCATTGATTCCGAGTGTTGATATTTTTTTACTGATTACTTTTTATCTTATCTTTTATATATTATTAATTATTATTAACCCTTGGTTGTGGTATAATATGTAGGGTTTTCCTGGACCAATGGGGTTGATGAGTACTAGTCATTTGGAACAAGAAGCTACAGTACTTGCTTTGTCAACTTTGATGACCATAGCTCCTACAGAAGTTTATGCATAATTTGAAAAGGTAATTTTTTTTATTTATTTATGAACTTTCAAAGCAACTTTTATTGTTTTACATCACTTGAATTTTAGTGCATTAGGTCGTATAATATGTTGAAATGTTGAACGTTTTATGATGAGATTGTTTCAAATAAGGGAAGTAGAATAAAGGATAAATTAATTCATAATGTCTATGAAACCCCGTATACCCTTCTCTTGAACGGTGAAATAAATTATAGAGGCGAGATAGAACAAAGGAGTATGGGGTGGCTGAATTATTCCATTTGGATCCTCATTACACAATAGGTTTATGTTTGAACCATATAAAAGTGTGTCTAGCTTTGTATGATCAAGTTGCAGCAAAAGATAAATTATTCAATTTTTTCAGCATCTATTGTGTATGGTGACAGTTTTGTTTAGGTTGCACCCACTAAGAATGTATCAGCGTTTTTAGCATCTATTGGAAAGTGAATGTTCAAAAGGAAAAAACGATATAAGTGCACATTTGTTACTATGCTAATATGAATTGAGGATTAAGCTATTAGTTTCTAAATCACAAACAGTGTTTGCTGCCTTTCTTAATCTGTTTGAATATTAAATCAAGCCTGTGTTTATATTTGATTTGATTGTTTATGTGTGTTTTTGGTCGATTTTGGTTTAATGTTGTGATTAAAGTAGGGTTTGTTAGAATATAATGTTGCAGAAATTATCCTTATGGGTCTTGACACATCAAGTTTGTTAATTATTTAGAAAAATATTATAAATTATCTTTGATTTCATGAGAATATAAATGCTTGTTTGTCATATTCAATTCACATTCGGTAAAATGTTGTGTCCACATGATACTAAGAAATACAATTCTGTAATTGACTTGGGCATAAACATGTTATTTTGATCAAAAGAAAAAGAAAAATAGCCTAGATAATTAGCAACTTATAAGTAGGTTGGTTGGTGTTATGTGAAAGTGAAAGGGGTAAGTGAAATTTGAGAGTGATTTGTGTTTTTTTAGTCACATTGCATCGGACTCAATTCCAGCATGGAAATGGTGGTTTGTTTGGTGCTAGTTATATTCAGGTAAAAGATTTCCCATCTCTTATATTAATGTTTGGTTTTAATGTTTGGCTTATTACATTACTTTTGTCTACTTTGTTGTATTGATGAGGCTTGAGCATGCTGGGCTGTTAATGTTCCTATTTGTTTTCATTTATGCAGGTAACAATCTTGTTGAAAGGACTTATGAATCAAATATTAATGGTAACAAGTTTAACACCCAAGTCCATACGATTAGATGTTAATGGTAACAAGTTTAACACATGTCTCTTTGTTATACATACAAATTGAATGCAATGGATTGTATTTTTTGTATATGGTATTTTATTTTATATTATGCAATGGATTGTATTTTTTGTATATGGTATTTTATTTCTATTATGAGAGATTAAATGCAAATTTAATTTATAAATTAATAAATATATAAATATATTTTTTAAAAAAAAATAAATTAAAATTACGATACGCAAAAATGTGTGTCGTCTTCATTTATGGCATGGCCTTTCTTGACTGGTGCTTCCTTGATACGCATTGCGTGTCATAAACACGCGCGTCGTAAAGTTACGACACGCAAATGCGTGTCGTCTTCCTTTATGACAGGGCCTTTCTTGATACGCATTGTGTGTCATAACCGCGCGTCGTCTATAGACGACGCGCTAAAGCGCATCATCTCTCTTTATGACAAGGCCTTCCTTGACGCGCATTTGTGCGTCGTCTGAGCGTTTTACGACGTGCAATGAGCGTCGTAAAATGCCTTTTTTCTAGTAGTGGCCGCCAAATCATGATCTACATCCTCTAGTGATCGACATAATGAAAATAAACCAATCCAATGTTAGAAAAAAATCAAAATTCAAACTACCATTACATATCAAAATGTTTTAACTCTCAGGGGTTTGTGGCAACCTTGATACACCTACATGTCCTATGCTTCTAGTAGTATAAACCCATACTACCTTGCACACCTATGCGTATTTGTCTCGAAGATCACCACAAACCATCCATCTATGATGCACATACATCTTATACTCACTCTCTTAAGAGTGACTAATCATTCCCCAAGCTGGCCTTTCACAACCTATGCTCAATTATGAAACTTCCACTGACCCTGCAGCCGCTCGTGTATGCTAATTATACATAACACTGAATTCAATAGACAATTGAATACTTGATTCTACCCTAAGCACACAAGTAGAAAAGGAATAGGAATTAAGGATAAATCAAACATTACCATACTATAAATTTTTAGTTATGTAAAACTATGATGCACGTACTAAGCAACTACACAAATAATGTCAGTTCCATATAGCATAACAAGAAATTTCCTAGGCTACCAGGCATCATATATTACACATCTATATATTATACAAATATATTATGAAATTCATGAAGATCCTTATCGTACATACCAACCTACATTTCTATCAATACTTAAAAAAATGCGGGTATCTTGTAGAATCACTTTCCTTGAGTCCGATTAATTTTACACGTCACATCCTTTCTATTGGTTATTTATCTTAAAATTTTGAAAACATTTTTGTAGATCCTAAGTTTGAGTTTGGAATCACATAAGTGTTCATCTAATTCTCTCAAACCCGGGCTCTGATACCATCTTTTAACTTCCAAAATCATGACAAAAAAATTTCAAATTTTAAACTATTCCTAAATCCCAAAGTTACATAAAACACAGTTTCTCAAGACCACAACATGAGTCAGAGTATCACAAAATCATAAGTAATACAAAATCCAGAATGATGTGCTTAATGAAGCATTCGCCTTGCCCATGTCCTCTAAAGTGCCTGAAACCAAAACATCAAATTATAAGCCAGAGCTTAGTGAGTAGCCCTAAGGTACCTTACACAACATCTTAATACAATGCACGTAACTAGGCCTACAACATTAGGCTGGACAGCCAGTGATCCTTCAGCTATAAGTTGGACTATCCCTGAGCCTAAAAAATAAGTTGAACTACTCCCTTGTGCCTACAGAATCAACTGGACAGCCCGTGTATCTTGACCTTCAGCACAAAGCACGGTCGCCTAACCCATCAAAAGAATAATGTAACAGCCCATTGTTTCATATCAAAAATAAAATGTAAAATAATCTTGATTTGTATCACTAAAATAGTAGATATCGTAACAAGGTTTCTGAAAATATCAGGAACACTGAAATCCGAGTTATAATAAAGAAGTTATTGCCAATCGAAGATCCGCGACAAAACCGACACACCAGTGTGTGTTATAAAAAGTGAGTTTACAATCGAATGCTTTTTAGCCTTAAAAATTAAAATAAAAGTCATAGAATTCGTTAAACCAAGAACATCCAAATCTGACTTCGTATGAGGAGCTTATGATTTTTCTAAGATTCGACACAACAGTATATGTTCCAAAACTCGAATTAAAGATTAAAAGATTATTAGGTGGCACAACCTAAGCGAGAATTGAAGGTGTAACAACTCGAAGTTGTTCATCGCCGAAAACCCATTCTACCCGTAAAACTCGTCGGAGATCAAAATGTCCCGATATTGTTTTTGGGCTTAGTTAACAAAAATTATATGTTTATTATCATTCATTTAGGGTCCAAATCATTTAGGAACTCATGAATTTAGCCCAAAACATTTATTTCATAAGTTTTAGAAATATCCTCGTCGGGTGACGGAAACTCAATCGGGTGCGACCAAAAGCCGCGTTTAACGTCGGTATCGGGTAGAATTCCACTGCGTACAAGTTTTAGGAACTATATAAACGTGTTTTAGCTTTCATTTGAAGCTTTTCCTTCTCTCACTACTCTCTCTCTAACCTCTCTCCAAAATCCAAAGATTAAGGGTCGAAAACTCAAATTTAAGGTCTCAAATCCTTAAGGTACCTTCCTAGCCTTAATCTATAGCATATTTGGCTTCCAAATTCGACATTTAATCATGAAATGGGACAACATATTGGAGTTTACGGCCCAGGAGGTTGCCTAGGCCGTAAACACCATTTTGAAGGGTTTTAAGCCCTTAAACTCCTTCCTAAGCTCATTTGGACTTTAGATATGGCCAAGGGACTTCAAGATATGGACTTTAAACAATTAAAACATGAATTTTGTGATGTTTAAAGGAGTTTACGGCCAAGGATCATTCTTGGGCCGTAAACTCATATAATTAGGGTTTTCATGCCCTTAAACCATTCCAAATCACTAGTATGGCTTAGATATGAATTATAGAACATTGGCTTTAGCAATTGGACACTTGAAACATAATTTTTGGGGGACTTATGTGAGTTTACGGCCAAGGCATGTGCTTGGGCCATAAACTCCATGATTTATGGTGTTAGAATGCAAACCAAACACCCCTAAGGCCCTTAGATGAATTTTAGAAGTCCTTCCATGCAAGTTTTAGGCCTTGAAACTCCTTGTAGCACTCTATAGAAGAGTTTACAGCCATGAAGGGGTCTCATGGTCCGTAAACACCATAAACCCCTCAAAAGTCCCATGCAAACTCATGTTAGGCCTTGGAATAATTCTATTAATCACATGTGATTTGTTTTGGAACCATTTAACATCATTTTCTTGGAAAAATAGGAGTTTACGGCCATGGAGCCATGCTAGGCCGTAAACTCCCATAAGGGGGTCTATTTGATGTTTTGAAATCATTTCAAGTCCTTAAACCAAGTCTAGAAATTATCCCCTTAGTGTTGGAAGTCGAAATTGCACCGTAAACCACCCATCATGAGTTTACGGCCGTAAACTCATGGGGAATGGGTGTTTTGTCCGTAAACTCCCTAAAGGGGGTGTTCCTTTGAAGTCCCAACTCATTTCCTAAGTCCCTTGCATCATTCATGTCCCTAAACACCACCCGGGTCCCTCCAAACACTTGTATCGGAGTGTTATCGCGACTTTAAGCATTTGTCCCTATCCAACAATCAATCTAAGTCCTAATTAGATACAAATGTGTATCCTTACATCATAATTAGGAACCTCGTGTGTTTACAAGTCCCGTATCAACTCTTAGCATCCAAACCATCTCATATCTCGTCTGGTGAGTTCATACCCCTACGGCTTTTTCATTGTTTTCAATGTTTTCAGGGGGGGGGGAATACAAGCAAACTACAACTATTTTCAAATCATAACATTGATATGTTTCAAATTATATCTGACAAACTTATAAATTCTTTTACTCCTTATGTATTATGCTGAGCATAAGGAATGACTTATCAATACAACTAAAAGAATTTTAGTTAAGGAAACAATCAAACTAATCAAATTATTATGGGAATAATTCGGGACTAACAATCCCACACCTTAACTGCTAGCTACAGTTAGGCGGGCACGCCCGGGGTGATAAATTTCTGGATATCGTTTCGGCATCTGACAAACATCAAGGAGGTCACATTGTCGTATTAGTATGGTTACCCGACTCACAACATGTATTAATATTAGCTTATTCACAGTTTGGGTTCAGAAACTATATCTCGTTCGGGATAGTGATCCCATGGTTTTGCATCTATATTTTATATCTCTTTCGGGATTGTGATCCCATGGTATTGTTTCTAGATCTCTTTCGGGATAGTAATCCCATGGTATTATCAAACTATTTTATATCTATGTCCTATACGGGATAGTGATCCCATGGTTTATTTCTATATCTCTTTCGGGATAGTGATCCCATGGTATTAACCAAACTATTTTGTATCTAGTTCGGGATAGTGATCCCATGGTTTTATGTCTATAACTTGTACGGGATGTCTTTCCCCATGGTCATTAACTATATCTTATACGGGATAGTGATCCCATGGTTTTGTATCTATATCTTATACGGGATAGTGATCCCATGGTTTTCTAAATCTATATCTTATACAGGATAGTAATCCCATGGTTTTGTATCTATATCTTATACGGGATAGTGATCCCATGGTTTTCTAAATCTATATCTTATACGGGATAATGATCCTAAGGTTTTGTATCTATATCTTATGCGGGATAGTGATCCCATGGTTCTCCAAATCAGTATCTTATTCGGGATAGTGATCCCATGGTTTCAATCTATATTTACATATATACATCAACTTATCTCGTGTTTAGTCCGGGATGATAGTCCCATGATCTTAGACCTGTACTTTCAGATGTGCCAAACTATCTTATATGTCTTTCGGGATAGTGATCCCAATATTTTCATTATATAGTTTTGTGTGTTAAACTATACTTTGTGTTATACAATCGATCTTACAATTAAGAAAATATGGGATTTTCCTGGGGTAAAATACAATACATAATCGAATTGGTAACAAATGATAACTTAACCAACTTCAAATAAGAAAATATGGGATTTTCTTGGATAACAAGTATTTTCGGAAACTAAAGGAAATCGATACATTTTCATAAACCAAAACCGTTTATGAACTCACCAGCTTTATGCTGATTTTCAAACCGCTTGTATTCTCAGGTCCAAGTTAGACGGGTACCCAGTGATCTCTTTTGATGAAGACGGAGTGCGTGGAAGACTCGCCTCAACTTTTGTTAATATGATGCATATGTATATCTTGTATAACTTTACTTTTGAAACAAATGTAAACTTTCATATATATGTAATGTAATGTTTGTTTACTGTGATTACTATGTACATTGGATTTGATACTCAACTTGGAGTCAACCCCGGCGACGTTTCCGCGTTTGGTTTTCGGGGTGTGACAGATTGGTATCAGAGCCCTTGTTTATAGTGAACGGAGCATACCAAACCTTACATGGTATCAAAATATAAACACTAAAGGGCCTCAGTGCTCTGAATTAAAAGTATCTTCAAAACTATAAGTATTTTCAAAAGTATACAAGTATACCGAACCGCCGAAATCCGTAACTACAAGTAGAACAAAACATAAGTGAATGGGTGTTGTACACTGCGGTTAAACCTCGGTAGTTATGTAGTCGTGTCTAGTATCAATATAGCCTGGCCAACTATATTCATGCAAGACAAGGCCAACATGTGCTTGGGAGTGACTGTGGTACGCAACGTGCCTAAAACTTACCTAGTATCTCAAACAACGAATCGTCGCTGCAGCGAACCATGAAATACTATGGGAGTATATCTCGAGCCAATCCTTCGTAGAAAATCCTCATATACGCGATGTTACTTGATCATTCCACTAGCGATAAAATGTTCTGACTGGATAACTCCTTCCTGCTTTATCGCTTAGTATGATGCTATATCTGTCTTGATGAGATATCCCCTGTTCCATATCTCTTGATTCAATTCAGAGGACTTATAATCCTCTCTTTCCTGATCTTTTTAGATCAAGATGCCTCCGAGAAAGAGACCCAGCTTGAAGAACAATGATAATCCTCCTCCGCCACTACCCTCTCCTCAATTTGATCTCGCATCACTTCAGACAGTTCTGACTGCTGCAATGGTGGCAGCTATGTCACAAATGAATCCCGGTGGCTCCGGAGGTGGTTCCCAGCCCCAAAATCCAGAAGACAGTCAGGAACACCAAAGAAGGGGTTCCTAGAAAGACTTCATGAACGTGAAACCCACAACCTTTGATGGCACTGGGGGTGTCATTTCCCTGACTCGATGGTTCGAGAAAATCGAGTCAATCTTCGAAATATGTGCCTGTTCGGAGTCTGACAAAGTCAAGTTTGCCGCCTGCACCTTCCTTGATAAAGCCCTGACTTGGTGGAATGGCCGAGTCAAATCCTTAACCTTACCTGTAGCAAATGCCATGGGTTGGGAAGCTATGAAGGAGCTTCTGCTTGCAGAATACTGTCCTCGAGGCGAAATTCAGAAATTAGAACACGAACTCTGGAACCTTAAGATGAAGGGTTCCAACATAGCTGCTTATACTTCAAGATTCGATGACCTGGCTTTACTCTGTCCGAGAATGGTTACCCCGGAGAGTAAAAAGATCGAAAGATTCATCTGGGGATTGACCCAGCCAACAAAAGGGAATGTCTTGGCTGCGAAGCCAGACACGTACGACAGCGCTAAATGCCTTGCAAAAATCTTGATCGATCACGAAGACAACTCTGATGAGGAAACTACCACTCCCGAGTCGGACACAAGTGGAGGTGAAAGTAAAAAAGAAATCTCGAAACAAGCGAAAGGCCCCGAGTACGAAAGGGTCTTCTAAGAAACAGCAAACGGTAGCAGTCCATGCTGCTACTGCCCCTATTGCTGTCTCAGCTGTTGGATCCATAGCCCAAACTCCCACCAGTGGATACACTGGTACCCTTCCTTGGTGTGGTAAGTGCAACTACCATCACCGCATCCATGGTCCATGTCGCGAAAGGAGCTGCGACAACTGTGGCAAGAAGGGCCATCTGTCTCGAACCTGTAGAAAACCAGCTAAATCGACGAACCAATCATCGGGAGCAGGAATTAGTCCAGCCTGCTACAATTGTGGTGAAGCAGGGCACTTCAAAAGGAATTGCCCCAAAGCAACTACCACCACTGATCCCTCTGTCGCCGCAGGTATACTTCTCTTTGATAACTCTTATACCTGCAACTCTTTCCGATTCCAGTATTTAGAGGGAAAACTGTTATCTATCTATTTGAACGTTTTCTAAGCTCAATTCCTCGTATGTGATCGAAATGTGCATCATCAAGACGACTAACCAATGAGATTGAGAACACTAACTTCGTACCTATAGATTGAATCCTCGGTCCAGAGGACTATTCTGTTCCATTCGGTTAAATGGGAAACCTTTCGCGAAAATACTTTGATGCTACATTTAACATGGAATGACGGAGTCTCATTCATGTTGTTATCCTGATTTCGAGAGGGTCGCCTGTCTATATCTCTTTCCTCGACCTAACTCTCATGATCTTCGGCATCAAACTTTCGTATTGTGTCATGCTTTAAAAACTCAAGAGTTTTCCTGATACGAATTACCACACATTCCTCGTTTCTGTGATCATTGAGAAACCAGAAGTTAGTAACTCTTTCTACTAAATGTCTGTCCCGAAGAGTTTCCGGGAATTTCATTCGAACGTCTAAAGTTTAGTTCCACGCAATACTTTTCGAGGTCTTCGTAGAGATTGATTCTACAATCTTCAGGGTTCAGATGCTCATAGAGCTTGTTAACATCTAGACCATCACGTCTCGAATCCTTAGAAGTATCTGCCCAACGAAACCCTAGTGATTCCTTGAAGAGACCGAAGTCGTCCAGGGTTGGAACTTCCATGAGAAAACAGATTGATATGGTAGACTGAGAGAGAGTCAAAGTACGAAACCAAGGCATGTCCCGATAATGAGAATTCGTTAGAACGCCCAGTTGAGACCTGATTCTACTTGAGAAAATGAAGATCCAAAGCAACAAATCCATTCATATCTCATTCCAATCCATGATCAGTATCTTATTCTTTGAATTTCAGGACGAAATTCCCTCTAACGGGGGGATAATGTAACAACCTGAAGTTGTTCATCGCCGAAAACCCATTCTACCCGTAAAACTCGTCGGAGATCGAAATGTCCCGATATTGTTTTTGGGCTTAGTTAACAAAAATTATATGTTTATTATCATTCATTGAGGGTCCAAATCATTTAGGAACTCATGAATTTATCCCAAAACATTTGTTTCATAAGTTTTAGAAATATCCTCGTCGGGTGACGGAAACTCAATCGGGTGCGACCAAAAGCCGCGTTTAACGTCGGTATCGGGTAGAATTCCACCGCGTACAAGTTTTAGGAACTATATAAACGTGCTTTAGCTTTCATTTGAAGCTTCTCCTTCTCTCACTACTCTCTCTCTAACCTCTCTCCAAATTCCAAAGATTAAGGGTCGAAAACTCAAATTTAAGGTCTCAAATCCTTAAGGTACCTTCCTAGCCTTAATCTATAGCATATTTGGCTTCCAAATTCGACATTTAATCATGAAATGGGACAACATATTGGAGTTTACGGCCCAGGAGGTTGCCTAGGCCGTAAACACCATTTTGAAGGATTTTAAGCCCTTAAACTCCTTCCTAAGCTCATTTGGACTTTAGATATGGCCAAGGGACTTCAAGATATGGACTTTAAACAATTAAAACATGAATTTTGTGATGTTTAAAGGAGTTTACAGCAAAGGATCATTCTTGGGCCGTAAACTCATATAATTAGGGTTTTCATGCCCTTAAACCCTCCCAAATCACTAGTATGGCTTAGATATGAATTATAGAACATTGGCTTTAGCAATTGGACACTTGAAACATGATTTTTGGGGGACTTATGTGAGTTTACGGCCAAGGCATGTGCTTGGGCCGTAAACTCCATGATTCATGGTGTTAGAATGCAAACCAAACACCCCTAAGGCCCTTAGATGAATTTTAGAAGTCCTTCCATGCAAGTTTTAGGCCTTGAAACACCTTGTAGCACTCTATAGAAGATTTTACAGCCATGAAGGGGTCTCATGGGCCGTAAACTCCATAAACCCCTCAAAAGTCCCATGCAAACTCATGTTAGGCCTTGGAATAATTCTATTAATCACATGTGATTTGTTTTGGAACCATTTAACATCATTTTCTTGGAAAAATAGGAGTTTACGGCCATGGAGCCATGCTAGGCCGTAAACTCCCATAAGGGGGTCTGTTTGATGTTTTGAAATCATTTCAAGTCCTTAAACCAAGTCTAGAAATTATCCCCTTAGTGTTGGAAGTTGAAATTGCACCATAAACCACCCATCATGAATTTACGGCCGTAAACTCATGGGGAATGGGTGTTTTGGCCATAAACTCCCTAAAGGGGGTGTTCCTTTGAAGTCCCAACTCATTTCCTAAGTCCCTTGCATCATTCATGTCCCTAAACACCACCCGGGTCCCTCCAAACACTTGTATCAGAGTGTTATCGCGACTTGAAGCATTTGTCCCTATCCAACAATCAATCTAAGTCCTAATTAGATACAAATGTGTATCTTTACATCATAATTAGGAACCTCGTGTGTTTACAAGTCCCGGATCAACTCTTAGCATCCAAACCGTCTCATATCTCGTCTGGTGAGTTCATACCCCTACGACTTTTTCACTGTTTTCAATGTTTTCAGGGGGGGGGGAATACAAGCAAACTACAACTGTTTTCAAATCATAAAATTGATATGTTTCAAATTATATCTGACAAACTTATAAATTCTTTTACTCCTTATGTATTATGTTGAGCATAAGGAATGTCTTATCAATACAACTAAAAGAATTTTAGTTAAGGAAACAATCAAACTAATCAAATTATTATGGGAATAATTTGGGGGTCTTTACTGTTCTTTCTATCGTATACTGATATCTATATCAAGTTATTAGATAAACTATGTCTGATTCAGTTTATCTCCATATCATTTGAATGTATTATCTGATAATTTCATGTATGTATCTATAGTTACTGTACTATGTTTCATAATCTTCAATATGTTGATATCTTATGAGAACCCTGTGAATAGTTTAGTACTGGTTTGTGAGATAGTCACTACCCTTTATGGATGATCAGTAAATCCTCCACGGAAGTGTAACCAGAGTCTCCTGGAGGGAGAGCGCGGAATTTGTGAATAGATCTATTCGGGACTAACAATCCCACACCTTAACTGCTAGCTACAGTTAGGCGGGCACGCCTGGGGTGACAAATTTCTGGATATCGTTTCGACGTCTGACAAACGTCAAGGAGGTCACATTGTCGTATTAGTATGGTTACCCGACTCACAACATGTATTAATATTAGCTTATTCACAGTTTGGGTTCAGAAACTATATCTCGTTCGGGATAGTGATCCCATGGTTTTGCATCTATATTTTATATCTCTTTCAGGATTGTGATCCCATGGTATTGTTTCTAGATCTCTTTCGGGATAGTGATCCCATGGTACTATCAAACTATTTTATATCTATGTCCTATACGGGATAGTGATCCCATGGTTTGTTTCTATATCTCTTTCGGGATAGTGATCCCATGGTATTAACCAAACTATTTTGTATCTAGTTCGGGATAGTGATCCCATGGTTTTATGTCTATAACTTGTACGGGATGTCTTTCCCCATGGTCGTTAACTATATCTTATACGTGATAGTATCCCATGGTTTTGTATCTATATCTTATACGGGATAGTGATCCCATGGTTTTCTAAATCTATATCTTATACGGGATAATGATCCTAAGGTTTTCTATCTATATCTTATACGGGATAGTGATCCAATGGTTTTCCAAATCTGTATCTTATTCGGGATAGTGATCCCATGGTTTCAATCTATATTTAGATATATACATCAACTTATCTCGTGTTTAGTTCGGGATGATAGTCCCATGATCTTAGACCTGTACTTTCAGATGTGTCAAACTATCTTATATGTCTTTCGGGATAGTGATCCCAAGATTTTCATTATATAGTTTTGTGTGTTAAACTATACTTTGTGTTATACAACCGATCTTACAATTAGGAAAATATGGGATTTTCCTGGCGTAAAATACAATACATAATCGAATTGGTAACAAATGATAACTTAACCAACTTCACATAAGAAAATATGGGATTTTCTTGGATAACAAGTATTTTCGGAAACTAAAGGAAATCGATACATTTTCATAAACCAAAACCGCTTATAAACTCACTAGCTTTATGCTGATTTTCAAACCGCTTGTATTCTCAGGTCCAAGTTAGACAGGTACCCGGTGATCTCTTTTTATGAAGACGGAGTGCGTGGAAGACTCGCCTCAACTTTTGTTAATATGATGCATATGTATATCTTGTATAACTTTACTTTTGAAACAAATGTAAACTTTCATATATATGTAATGTAATGTTTGTTTACAGTGATTACTATGTACATTGGATTTGATACTCAACTTGGAGTCAACCCCGGAGACATTTCCGCCTTTGGTTTTCGGGGTGTGATAGAAGGTCTCATCAATAGTAGTACAACGATAAATAGAAAGATGAAAACGGACGTCGGATGAAGAAGTTATGAATTTTTAAATGACTTTTACTGTCCCGGCCTATTAAAAATATAACTTTAAAATTAAATTCAATCTTAGCCGATGTAGTCTAAACGGAAATTGTAGAGCATGGTTTCACCTATGAATGGATATAAAGAACGTCAAAAACAGAGTTCGTATGTAAAAAATATGAAATTTTGAAGTTTGAAAAAGAGAAGTACGCCTCGTGTACAAGAGTAGGCCCATCGTACTCCAAAGTCAAGCCTCAGATTGTCGACATAGCCTCTTTTTTTGCTTAGTGACACGTATCTCGCTCAATCAAGACGGTCGAAGCCAGGTAGCCATTATGCCCAACGTACAAAAAGAGTATGCCTAGCATAATAAGACTAGCTTTGGCGCGTATCTTGTAGAATTGCCACCTCCGAAGTTCGGATAAGAACCAAACCAGTACGCCCAGCGTATGTAAATATTACGGAAAATGTACCGAGGATAGAACCCTCCAATAAATAGGATGTGAAGCCTCTAGATTATGTTACAAATTCTCAACCTCTCTCCTAATTTTCTTCACTTTTAAGGCTCTCTAAAATATCCCTAAGCCATGGTGACATATCTAACACCTGAACGAAGCCCCATAGCCCCAAAGATCTCGAGAAAATAATCTTTTCCAGTTGAAACTCTTTTTGTGTAAATCCCGGTTTTCATAGAAACTCGCGGTTTCGTCAAGGAAATTCATTTCTAGAAACGAAACGCTGCCCAAATCACCAATTTCCAAGTGAGTTCATATCCCCTTACTTTTCCAAGCTTTTTAAATGATTTTAGGGGGGGGGGGGGGGGGGAATACAAGTAAAACACAAGAAATCTTGTGTTTAAAAATGGAATTTTAGTTATTCGTTATCTTGCCATCAATGTGAATGAGAACATGAAACTTGTTAAACCATTCACATGAACTTATAAACTATGATAAATATAGTTTATGGAACAAATGAATCTTTTTACAAAACTACCAATTATTTATAAATAGGTTTTCGCAGTATTACTTGTAAAGTCATTAATCTAGTTTTTGACACACGACTTTCGTACTTATTTAAGTACAAGTGGAAGTCCACCTTTATGAATCAGAGTCTCCTCGAGGGAGAGCATGAGTTTGTGTATAGATATATATGGGACCGAAGATCCCTCACCTCTACTGTTAGCTACAGTTGGACCGACAGGTCTGCGGGTGACAAACTCCATAAACGATATGGGCGTCTGATTTACGTCATATCAACTAGTATGGTCATTAAACTCACAAATAGATAGAAACGATATATTTACATAGTAATATAATTTTCATGAACAATCTTAACGGATATTAACTATGTGATTACTTAGTAAATAAAATTAGGTTAGACAAAACTGAAGTCCGATAGACAGTGGAATGTGTGTTTTCCGCCTTACTTCTTGTTCCTTGCTTGGTTGAGGGCTTAGGGCAAATTCACCCATTCAACTATATGTTCGATCTCGATTATATACAACCCGTATATATTAAGTGATCATAGGAGGGTAGTATCGCCATATTAGATTTTTAGGGTAAACAAGTCCTCATTCAGTTTAACTTTTCAACTAAACTAGATATCTTTAAAGTAAGTATATTCATTAGACTTGTGCTTTCGGTCTTGGAACAACATAGACTACCAGTCGGTTTTATAGAAAATATAGGATTTTGTATGATAAACACCGTTCTTTTAAAATAAATAGTTTTCGATAGAACATTTTGAAAAACAATAACATGTATTACCGAAAACAATGTTTCATAATAGAGTTAGTTAAACTGGAAGCTTATCTATAAAAGGTTTAATACGTATTGTTAAACTAGTATAACATAAAGGACCTTAAATGGTTAATTTTATAATTCCTTAGTTTATACATCAGATTTATATGTAATTAATATTCGATAGGTAGTGGAATTTGTGACTTCCGCCTTACTTCCTGTTCCTTGTTTGGTTGTGGGCATAGGGCAGATCCACACATTCAACTATTCGTTCGATATTAGATTATATATAGTTAGTAAAAAACTAAGTGATTAGAGAAGGAAGTATTGTGGAACCCATTTTACAAAAAGGAAATATAAGGTTTTCATAAGGAATATTTTCATAATATATAAAAGAACTATTACAGTTAACTCTATAAGCACTTGGTGAATACGTTAGGGCTATATACAATAAGGATCTAACAAACAATGGGATGTGTGACTTCCGCCTCATTTGTTGTTCCTTGTTTAGTTGTGGGCTGAGGGAAGATGCACACAATCGATTGTGTGTTTGATCTAGATTGTATATAACTTGTATTAATTATATACTCAAAGAAGGAATTGTAAGAGTCATTTTTAATTGTCTTTCATCATATTAGAATATATAGGATTTTTTGGACGAACAGGCGAACTTTTCTAAAGAATTTAGAGTGTACTTTTTATAACAAAAATCGTTACGAACTCACCAGCTTAAATGCTGATACTCTCTTTCAAACCACTTGTATTCTCAGGATCATTAGTAGACAGGTATCCTCTCGGGTGTTGCGAATATGGAGCTTTACGTCTTAATTATTGTTGAACTTTTAATGTATTTCAAGTAATGTTTTGAATACATTGTAAATATTATATTATCAATACGATGGTTCTTATTACATTGATTACTATGATGCATGTGTTGTGATATTTAACATGAAGTCATCCACCCCCAGAGGATTCTGCCGTTCAGATTAGGGGGTGTTACAGATTGGTATCAGAGCATTGTTTATAGTGAACTCAGTATATATCAGTCATAAAACATATACAACTATAAACACATTAGGATAAAAACACTCTTACCAAGAGTTATGCTTTAAAATATTACAATATTGTATAATAATATAAGTACGTGCAAAATATATATACATACTAGACCGAGTATCACAAGAAGAACAAAACAAAAGTATTTAGATGTTGGACATTACAGTTAAACTTGGAAAGTTATGTAATCATATCTGAGATCAATATACCCTGATCAACTATATTTATTTGTGATATGACCAACATGTGTTTGGGAGTCATTGTAGTGTTGCAACAAGTCTAAAACTTACCTAGGTACCAGAAGAATACTAGAATCAAACATAGAATTTAAAATACTATATGAGTATTTTATGATGTTATAGCAACCAAACTGAAAATTTAGAAGTTCAAAAATCAATCAAATAATTAAAATACAATAGGAAGATTTTAGGCACCATAAATAACTTTTGTGAAAAATTAAAAGACCTTTTTCTGGTAGGACTATAATTACTAAGTGTATACGTTAAAGTTATATATAGTTGAGATTCTATACACTTTGCATAGGTAATTTTCACTCTACATCCTTTTCCTTGTTTGGATGTGGTTTTATAGTAGCATCACTTATTCAAAGGTCTATTTGATCTGGACTATATATAGCCGGTACACACTATGTGATTATAGAAGGACCGAAATGGATCATTCTTGTAAAATTGTAACCACCTCATAGATTACTAAGTGTATACAAAAATGTTTTATTAATCTCATAGATTTTTTAGACATTCCCATTCTCGTGTAAACCACTTCAATGGATGTAACCACCTCACCAGAACAACCAACAGAGGAATCAATGAGGATCCAACACAGTTTCATTAGGAGGATTCTGAGAAGGAAACAAATGAAGAGTAAAGAAACTAAAAAAACCACCAAATGCCTTTACTTTATTAAGAGCACCGATGAGAGGTTGGCATGAACTTCCAGTATTCGAAACTCTCCATTATGAAGTAATGAGGATTAGTGTCAATATCGAATGTAATACAACATAGGAATTCAATATAACTACAGAGGAGAATGACAACATATAGATATCAGTAGAGAACAACTCTTTACCGCTAGGAGTAGAATAGAGAACAGAGGAAAACCATGCATGAAACATGCGAAGTGTTTGAGTGCCTATTTGCATCACATTAATAACTAATAAATTGATTCAACCTAGTGAGTTAATGATTATTACTGCTCATGTTAGGTATTAAAATTATCGCCTTTTCCCGTTACCACCAATAACAATAAATCGGATCACGATATCTCAATTGAGAGTGATTAGTTCTAAAAGTTCATAAGGCTATTCCTTGTAGACTCTGCTATGATTTGTTTTCAAATCTTTTCGAAAGTTGGAACATGTTATCCACCAGTCAAAGATAACTTAGTTCGGACGACACTCGGTTTATAACCATTCTAAAAACATACTTCTACACTTTACCAAGACTACATCATTGGGATGTAGGTCGAAACATTGAGATTTGAATAACAAAACGAACAATTTATATGTATATATAAATGATTAGAATACATCTAGAGACAACCATCATTTCTCATGAGCTCGTTTTAGCATTATGTAACAGAATCATGCATCCGAAGAAACATAACCATGACAAAACACCAATTCTTCAGGTAGAATCGGCTACGTTTTAAGCTGTAGTCACAACAGCTGTCATGGCAAACCTTAATGCTAACAACGCAAATGTTAGTGGTAATGCTATCGGCAATCCCGATCATGGTGATAACCAAGTACAACAATGACTTCCTGCGTGTAAAGACACTCCAGACCTTAAGCTTAATATCCTGAAGCGAAAGTTAGAGAAAGAGAAAGGTAGTAGTTCAACTTAAGGGCCTACCGAAGGGAAAAAAACTGGAGCAACCAATACCCTATCATCGCTACTATCCCTACACCAACCACAACGTACTTAGGAAACTTCCCACGCTGCAACAAGTGCAACTACCATCATTATGGAGCTTGTGGAGTGCTACGTTGCAATAGATGCAACATGAAGGGGGAACTGCCCGAATTTGTATGACTCCGATCGAGTTCATCACTTCAACCACTAATGTCGGAGTTAGTCCAATTTGCCATCCGTGTGGTGAAATAGGACTTCTTAAGAGGAACTATCCAACAAAGAAGAATGACAAGGGAGCAAGAGGAGTTGGACCCTGAGCATGGGGAAATGTCAAAGAACCCTGCTATACTTTTGGTACGCTTCTAAACCCAATAATTAATCATAATTATAATTACTCTCTCTATCGAACCAAATCACAACACACATGTAAAACTCGGAACCCCAACAGGTAAGCTATGATGAATTAGTGTATACATTAGAGTCATTTATAATTAAAATTTGTAGAATTAGAGTGATTGATTTCGCCTCATTTCCTGTTTCTTGTTTGGTTGTGGATTTTAGGCAGGGTCATTCAGTCGACTGTGTTTCCAGTCTTAATTATACATGACTCGTATACACCAAGCGATTAGAGAAAGACCTGATAGGCATTATTTTTCATCATTTTTTATTATTAGAACACTTATACTGTTAATAATCGCTAATGTGGTACAAAATGTTTGAAGTAGTATTAACAAGGATAAAATCGATAGCACTGAACACAATTACATAGGATAATTCATCCTTCTAACAATCATTTCTTCCAAATCGACTTAACTTATGTTACCATAAGAAGTTCTAACATCGTCATTCGATGTCGATTGTTTTGGTCCTCACCATCCCATTTTTCTATGCTACGTTAAGAACCTTCACATTAAACAATAGTCTAACAAAATTCATTCAATCTATAACGACAAACTTAACGCAAACCTTCGTATCGTCTCTCTCTTCAAGACTCTAAAGTACCTATGCGAGGGGTACCACACCCTTCTAGCTTACTCCATAGACAAGAAAATTTAAGTGAAACACACTGAGGATATTCTAAAAGTCCCTAAACCTCCCAAGATATCCCCACTAGATCTCCCAGGAATACCACTCATACATCAAGGCAATTTCGAGAACAAACACTAAGGACCCATACGGTTAACCTATCAATGCTAAGTGCATACGCAAAGGTGGTATATAATTAAGGTTTTACGGATTTAGGATTTGTGATTCCGCCCTACCTCATGTTCCTTGTTTGGTTGTGGACTTGGGGCAGATTCACCCATCCAAACGTCTTTATAATCTTCATAATATACGGCATGTATACACGAGGTGGTGGTGGATGAACCAAGTGTGAGTCTTATCACAAACTCAGGGCAAAGCTGCCCACGATTATGAGTGGACATACTATTAGTCAAATAAACATAGACAAATAAACTAAATCCACATCTTTTTCAAAAACCCTTGATGTCATACAAAGAGATTTTTAATTTCGGGATGAAATTCCCTCTAACGGGGATAATGTTACAACCCATTATTTCACGTCAAAAGTAAAATGTTAAATAATCTTGATTGGTATGAATAAAATGGTAGATATCCGAGTTATACGAAAGAAGTTATGACCAATCAAAGATCCGCGACAAAACCGCACGACACTGTGTGTCATAAAAAGTGACTTTGCAATCGAATGCTTTTTAGCCTTAACAATCAAAATCAACATCATAGAATTCATTAAACCGAGAACATCCATAAAAAAAACGTTCAAATCTGACTACGTATGAGGAAGCTTTGATTTTTCTAAGATTCGGCACAACAGTATATGCCCTAAAAATCAAATTAAAGATCGGCCGATTTTTAGGTGACACAACTTAAACGAGAATCAGAGGTCTCATCAATATTAGTACAACAATAAAAAGACAGACGAAAACAGACGTTGGATGAAGAAGTTATAAATTTTTTACGGACTTTTCCTGTCCCGGCGTGTTAAAATTATAACTTTAAAAATATATTCAAAATTAGTCGACGTAATCTAAACGAAAGTTGTAGAGCATGGTCTCATCTATGTGCCTATATGAAGAACATCAAAAATGGATTTCGTACGTAAATGATATGAATTTTTGAAATCGGGAAAAGAGAAGTACGCCCAGTGTACTCAGAAGCAAAGCCTCACATTGTCTACGTAGCCTCTTTTTTCGCTTAGTGACACGTATCTCGCTCAATTAACGCGTCCGAAGCCAGGTGGCCACTACGCCCAACATATGAAAAGATTATGCCCAACATAATGAGACTAGTTTTGACATGTCTCTCCTAGACTTGCCACCTCCGAAGTTCGGATAAGAACAAAACAAGTATGCCCCGCATACAAGAAGTACGGTCAGCATACTGCGGATTTCAGTAGTATACCCGACATACGTAAATATTACACCATCGTACCGAGGCCAGAACCCTCCTATAAATAGGATGCAAAGCCTCTAGATTATGTTACAAATTCTTAACCTCTCTCCAACTTTTATTCACTTTTAAGCCTCTCTATACTATCCCAAAGCCGTGGTGATATGTCTAACACCTGAAGCAAACCCCGAAGCCTTGAAGTTCTCACGAAAATAATATTTTCATATCGAAACTTTGCCTGCGTAAAGCCTGCTTTTCATCAGAAACTCGCAGTTTCGTTAAGGAAATTCATTTCTAGAAACGAAACGCTTCCCAAAACAACACTTACGAGGTGAGTTCACACCCCCATACTTTTGCAAGGTTTTTAAATGTTTTTAAGGGGAGAATACAACTAAATCACAAGAAATGTTATGTCTAAAAATGGAATTTTACTTATTTCATTATCTTGTTGTTAATGTGAATGAGAACATGAAATTTGTTAAAACATCGAAATAAACTTATATACTATAATAAATATAGTTTATGGAACAAATGAATCTTTTTACAAAACTACCAGTTATTTATAAAAAGGTTTTCGCATTATTACTTGTAAAATCGTTAATCTAGTTTGTGAGAAGCGTCTTTGGTACTTATTTAGGTTGCATGGGAAGTCCAACTTTATGAATCAAAGTCTCCTCGAGGGAGACCGTGATTTTGTGTATAGATATATGTGGGACCGAAGATCCCTCACCTCTACTGTTAGCTACAGTTGGACCGGCAGGTCTGCGAGTGACAAACTCCATAAATGATATGGGTGTTCGATTCATGTCGTATCAACTAGTATGGTCATTAAACTCATAAATAGATAAAAACGACATATTTACATAGTAATATACTTTTCATGAACAATCTCAACAGATATTAACTATGTGATTACTTAGTAAATACAATTAGGTTAGACAAAACTGAAGTCGGATACATAGTGGAATGTGTGTTTTCCGCCTTACTTCCTGTTCCTTGCTTGGTTATGGGCTTAGGGAAAATTCACCCATTCAACTGTTTGTTCAATCTCGATTATATACAATCAATATATATTAAGTGATCATAGGAGGGTAGTATCGCCGTATCAGATTTTCAAGGTAAACAAGTCCTTATTCAGTTTAACTTTTCAACTAAACTAATCATTAAAGTAAGTATATTGATTAGACTTGTGCTTTCGATCTTGGAACAACATAGACTACCAGTCGGTTTTATAGAAAATATAGGATTTTCTATGTTAAACATCATTCTTTTAAGATAAATAGTTTTCGGTAGAACTTTCTGAAAACAATAACATTTATTACCGAAAACAATGTTTCACAATAGAGTTAGTGAAACTGGAAACTAATATATAAAAGGTTTAATACATATTATTAAACTAGTATAACATAAAGGACCTTAAATGGTTAATTCTATAATTCATTAGTTTATACACCATATTTATATATAACTAATATCCGATAGGCAGTGGAATGTGTGACTTCCACCTTACTTCCTGTTCCTTGTATGGTTGTGGGCTTAGGGTAGATTCACATATTCAACTGTCTGTTCGATATTAGGTTATATATATAGTTAGTATAAACTAAGTGATTACAGAAGGAAATATGGTGGTTACCATTTTACAAAAAAGAAATATATGATTTTCATAAGGAATATTTTCATTAGATATAAAAGAACTATTATGGTTAACTCTGTAAGCACCTGCTGAATACGTTAGGGTTATGTACAATAAAGATCTAACAAATAATGGGATGTGTGACTTGCGCCTCATTTCCTGTTGCTTGTGGGATTAGGGCAGATTAATGCAATCAATTGTCAGTCTGATCTAGATTGTATATTACTTGTATTCATTATGTAATCATAGAAGGAATTGTAATAGTCATTTTTAATTGTCTTTCATCATATAAGAAAATATAGGATTTTTAGGAGGAACATGTGAACTTTTATAAAGAACATAGAGTGTACTTTTTATAACAAAAATACTTATGAACTCATCAGCTTAAATGTTGATACTCTTTGTTAAACCACTTGTACTCTCAGGATAGTTAATAGACAGGTATCCTCTCGGGTGTTGCAAAGACAGAGCTTTACATCTTAACTTTTGTTGAACTTTTAATGTATTTCAAGTAATGTTTTGAACACAATGTAAATATTATATTATCAATACGATGGGTGTTGGTACTTTGATTACTATGATGCATGTGTTGTGATACTTAACATGAAGTCATCCACCCCAAAAGTTTCTGCCATTCTGGTTTGGGGGTGTGACAAATAACATGTTGACATATAGAATAATAATCAATAACTAACAACTACAGGTAATCGTACATACCTCCTAGTCTAACATATAACCAACTAGCACAGGTAATCATATAAATCTACCAGTCTAACATATATCTAGCAAAACATTATCTTATATACCAGGATACATAACTTAGTGGGTCAGCATTAGCTCCTTCAACTGAAAAGTATAGTGAGGATGACAATTAGGTCTATTATGTGTTGTGTCAAATGTATGCTTTATTATTTTGTTTATTCTTAAATAGGCCTGTTTAGATTCGGAGTTATTGAGTAGTATGGTCTCTATAAATAGTGGATGCATGTAACATTTTAGGGATACGTTTGGTGTAAACCCTAAACGCCATTTTTTTACGCTCTCACAGAGAAGTTCCATCATTGTGTACACTTCTAGAGCTGTTTGAATATAATCATTCAAGACACTTTTGATCATTGTTTCTTGTCTTTAGTTCACGTCATTAATATAGAATCCATAGATAACCTTATTTATTGTTTTTACAATTGGTATCAGAGTAGGAGATAGTGTAATTAATTCGCTATTCTTCTGTTGAACGTAGAGTTTTTTTACGTTTATCTCAGATATGTTATTGTTGTGGTAGTCGTCTCAATTGATTGAAGATACCAGATCTAGATCTTTGGTTTTTAGCTTGAACTTGATTCTCGTTTTACACAGCTGGTTCAATATTTGTTTTAGTGAATTCTTGATAATATGCATAATGAAGATCCTCATTTGCTTTCATTCAATCTCTCAAGAAGCATTGGATCCACTACAAGGATGCCAATTCTTTTTTCCAGAGGAATATGAGGTATGGGCTCTTCACTTCGAAGATTATGTCCTTGGAATTGAATAACATGGTTTCACGATATGGAAAACAATGATGTAGGAAACCTTCATGCATTTAGGCAAAAAAAAATTAATCAAAACTCTAAATGATTAAAATGAACTTATTTTTGAAACTAACATTCCACAGGATGAGAAGTATAAGTTGGTGAGCAATATAAAGGCGATGAGAGTCATTAGATTCGCTCTTCCTCTTGAAACTTTTTTTCTTGTCAGTGCAAGCGATACTACAAAAGATATTTTGGATAGGCTGAAGGAGTTATATTCAAGTGATGTTAATTTATAACACTATGTGCAGACATTGCTCTTATCGGAGCTTGGAGCGTTTGTACAGAAACCTGATGAGAAGCTAGATCAAACATTCAATAAATTCAATCATTTATTAAGAAGAATGCTTAAACACACACTTAAGTGTGAAGTTATTAATTAGAAAGTCACGTTCATGAATGGACTCAGATCAAAATGGAAGACCATTATTTCCACAATTAAGGCACACGAACCGTTTAAAAGCTATATTTTGGCCATACTTGTGGGTATCACGAAGATGAAGTTTCTACAGAAGCGAAGCTAGTTTCTAGTGTTGGATCCTTATCTGTCACACCCCCGAACCAGACGGTGGAAACGTTCGAGGGCTCACGTGACTTCAATTGATTATCATCACAATGAATATACATGAATCATAACATAAGCGTCACCATGCATCAATATATTACAACTAGACTTGTTCACATCAAGTACAACGTTTTAACACTACACATTCATAACCTAAATAGTTTGAGTAGATTTAACAACATAACATCTAACATTACTTCTTATAACTCTTCCGCTTACCTGTTACCTGTGAATACAAGTTATTTTGGAAAAACATCAACATATGAAATGTTGGGGATTTCAAAAGCAATGTTGTGATAAAATGATTTGTGTATTTTGTAAAACCCAGAAAATCCAATATTTTATGAAAACACTTTTGTTTCTCAAAGTGTGAAGATCCATAAGTTGATTCATGAAATGATTTTAAACACACACACACACACACACACACACACATATATATATATATATATATATATATATATATATATATATATATATGAAGGGTATTTTGTAATATAGTTATAAAGTTTCGAACGAGTAGTATTGAATTCCCAGGAAAATCCGATGTTTTCCGATGTTGAAATGTATTTGTGATTACTGATTTTTGTATTCTCTTAACGAATGAGTATTGATTAATCGATATTATACATCGTCCTAATTTTTGTCTACTTTGATTTCTCGTAAGCCTTAACAAACGAAGAGAAGGGGAGTATTATGTCCCACTATTATCGTAAGTACCTTAGGCTGTCGTGGATGCAAAAGACACGGTGGTCCAACTTGCACTTGATTACTGTGACTTTACTAGCTTTTCTAACAAGACACTTTGGCGCACTAGCACATAAAAGCTATTGAAAGTCCTTTTATAAAATATTGGGTCATTAAAGGCCCAATAACATATACACGTTATCCCTTTGGGCCCAAACATCATGTTGGTAGGTTTGCAAGGCCCAACAAGCATGATTTGAAACTCATAAACCCAAATTTTGTAGATTTAATCATTGTAGTTATCACGTATCTAATGAGGTGTTTTTAATTTGATGCATGTTGTGTTGTATTGATTCGAGACCGAATCAATTCGTTTATAATGATATTTCGTATTGAAGGTGTATTCATTTTCTATTTTATCACTAGCCGGGTATCTTGTATTTTGTGTTAATGAATTAATTTGTTTAAAAGTATGATTTTTACCTTTTCACTACCTTTCTTTTATAAAGATAACACTTTTAGTCCTTTATATAAAAGAATTTCATTTTTAGTCCTTAAAACATTTTCTTGACACTTTTGTATCATAAAATTGTTGAAAAGACATTTTTTAACCCAAAATTTAATTTGTAAACAGCTTTAGCCCTTCCAAAATGGAGATTCTCGGTTAGAACCTGTTATTTCGCAACTTTTAGAATTTTGGCCCAAAAGTTTACATTTTTTATCCTTTTTGAAATTTAAAAGCATTTTTGACCTTTGAAATAGTTTTATTTTACTTCTTATCCCCTGTTTTGCAAAATGTTACAATTCAGCCCCTTAAAACTTTGAAATTTTGCAATTATGGGCTTATTGGGCCGAAAAACCCAAATTTAGCCCAATAAGCTAAATTTTTGCACTTCAAGTCTTTTGAAAATTCTAATATTCAGGAAATTTATTATAGAAACTGTCTTGGCTCTTTTGACCCTTAAGAAACCATGAAAATATAGTTTTTAACCTAAGTTTTGTATTTTTGACAATTTAAGTCCTAAAATGGGTTTTATATTAGAATATGTTCCTCATAAGCTTATAAGCTATTTTTCTTGCCTAGATTAGTGTAAAATAACTTAGATTATGTTTGTTTCAATTCTAATGTCATAGATCTCGATTTAATACCCCTTTTGGTCGTATTTTCATCACACAAACACATAAAGTCACACACATACATGCATAAAATCACACATAGTATACATACACACATAGATGTACAGATTTTCTTGTATTCTCCCCCATAAAACATATGAAAACCGAAAAAAGAGGGATATGAAACTCACCTTGAGTTGTGTTTTCGGTTTTGAAGAGAGAAAAGAAGAAGATTTCGATCCTAGCAAGTCTTCTTGGTAGATCTCGAGTTTAGTGACTTGTAAGGTGCAAGATCACAAGTTGGAATTGATTTAGAATAGATTTTTGTTAAAAAAAAAGAGTCTAAGTCATAGATCCAAGTATGAACTTACCTTAGATGATGAGTTTTGTGGATAAATCTCTTTGAAAGCTTCATAGATTCTATAAAATTTAGGAGAGGAATGGAGAGAGTTTTCTTGAGAGGGCTTGAGAGAATGGAATGAATTTTTGTGAGTGTATGTGTATCTTATGTTTACCTGAGAGAAGAAGAGAGAGGAGAGAAGAGTGATCTTTGAGTGGACTTGCATGAAAACATGAGAGTTGCATGGAAAAACTCTATGTAAAAATGAGGTGGCACACAAACAAAGTCAACTCTTCCTCTTTGTGGGCTTGGGCCGAGAGAGAGGAGAAAAGTGAAGAATTTTTTGGGCGTTTTGCCCTTAAGCCCACATTATAGATAATTTAGATGATGCTTGGCCCAATTAAATAAAGGTGTAATTTTTATGACCTATTAAAATTAAATTGGTTGTGACCCATTAAGGCCCAAAATATTATGTTTCATGTATATGGGTCCATTTAGGGCCCATTAGAGTGTTCTAGATTCAAGATGGATAATTTGGAAGTTTATTAGTTTATTAGGCCCAATAAGGGAATCCTAGTCCAAAGTGAACTCAAATTGGAATTTCAAAGGTTTCCAATTCTTTGTTAACCATTTTTAGTGTTAGAATGAAGTATTTGATGAAGTTTTGTTGTTATAAAATAAGCATCATGCATGATTTCATGTCATTGATTCATAGTTGTTATAAGTGTTGTAGTTACAAGGCACCAAAATTTGTCGTTGTGACATCATCCCCCCGTTAGAGGGAATTTCATCCTGAAATTCTTTTGAAAGCTAGATTTGAGAATGCGAGAATAGAAGGGTACTTCTGCTTCATTTGATCTTCGCATTCCCATGTGAATTCTGGTCCGCATCTCGCGTTCCATCGAACTTTGACAAGTGGAATGCGGCTCTTCTTGGTACGCTTTACTTCTTGGTCCATAATTTCAACTGGCTCCTCGATGAACAGAAGGTTCTCATTGATTTCAAATTCCTCTAATGGAATGACGAGAGTCTCGTCGGATAAGCACTTCTTTAAGTTGGAGACGTGGTACACAGGGTGTAAACTGTTGAGCTCGGAGGGTAGTTGCAATCTATAAGCCACTGGACCGATTCGGGCAAGAATATCGAAGGGTCCAATGTATCGAGGGTTCAGTTTGACCCGCATCCGAAAACGAATCACTCCTTTCCAAGAAGTGAATTTTAGTAACACCCTATCTCCGACTTTGAATTCCAAGGGCTTTCATCGTTTATCGACGTAGCTCTTTTGTCTGTCTAGTGACGATTGCATCCGTGCTCTGATCTGAATTATATTCTCGGTCGTCTCACGTATGATCTCTGGTCCCGTTAAGGAATTGTTTTGCGTTTTCCCTCTCGCTAGCTGGGTGTCTCCTACTTCAGCCCAACACAACGGTGATCTACATTTACGCCCATATAATGCTTCGAACGGAGCAACTTTGATACTCAAGTGATAATTGTTGTTATATGAGAACTCGATCAAAGGCAAGTGGGTATCCCATGATTTTACAAAGTCTATTACGCATGCGGGAAACATATCTTCTAGCGTTTGGATGGTTCGCTCGCTTTGGCCATCCGTCTGTGGGTGGTAGGCAGTGCTCATGTCGAGTTGTGTTCCCATAGCTTTCTGAAACGACTGCCAAAAGCGTGAAGTAAATCTACTATCTCTATCTGAGATGATATATATCGGTACTCTGTGGAGTCTCACGATTTCCTTGATGTAGATTCTTGTTAGGCGCTCCATCTTGTAGGATTTTTTTATTGGTAGGAAATGGGCAGATTTCGTTAGTCTATGAACTATTACCGAGATCGTGTCCAAACCGTCCGTCGACTTGGGTAGTTTGGTCACAAAATCCATGGTAATCCTTTCCCATTTCCACTCGGGAATTACTGGCTGCTGTAGTAATCCAGAGGGCTTTTGATATTCCACTTTTACTTTAGCACAAGTGAGGCACTTGCTCACATAAGTGGCAACCTCTCCCTTCATATTTGGCCACCAATAATGTTGCTTAACATCCAAGTACATTTTATCTGAACCCGGATGGATGGAGTATCGCGTCTTGTGAGCTTCGTTCATGACTACCTCTCTGAATCCCCCAAGTTTAGTGACCCATATGCGGTTCATGAAGTAGTATGCTGCATCTTCCTTCACCTCCAATTTCTTCTCCATTTCACGCAGCGCTTCACTTGCCTTGTTTTCCGTCTTCATGGCATCTAACTGGGCCATTCTAATTTGTGAGGTCAGTTGGGATTGGATGGTTATCGAGAGAGCTTTTACACGACGACTTGAGTATTCTTTCTGACTCAAGGTATCGGCTACTATGTCAGCCTTGCATGGATGATACTTGATTTCGCACTCGTAGTTGTTTAGCAGTTCGACCCATCTTCGTTGCCTCATGTTTAGCTCCTTTTGATTCAAGATGTGCTGAAGAATCTTCTAGTCAGTGAACATAGTGCACCTGGTACCATACAGGTAGTGTCTCCAAATATTCAGAGCGAAGACCACTGCTCCCAGCTCCAGATCGTGGGTCGTATAATTCACTTCGTGCGTCTTTAGTTGTCGGGACACGCAAGCTATCACCTTTCCACGCTGCATGAGTACACAGCGTAAACCCTGAGTTGACGCATCGCAGTAGATTAAAAAGTCATCCGTTCCTTCGGGTAGCGATAGCACCGACGCACTGTAGAGTGCTTGCTTCAGAGATCGAAATGCAGCTTCCTGCTTGTCTGTCCATACGAAGGGTACGCCCTTTTGCGTAAGCATAGTAAGCGGTTTGGCCGTCCTAGAGAAGTTCCGGATGAATCTCCTGTAATAGCCTGCGAGACCCAGAAACTAGCGAATTTCTGTGGGTGTTGTTGGGATTGCCCATCCTTCAATAACTTGGATTTTAGAAGGATCCACGTGAATTCCTTCCTGGCTAACAACATGTCCCAAAAAGTTCACGCTTCGGAGCCAAAACTCGCATTTGGAGAGTTTTGCGTACAACTTTTCGGTTCGCAGGGTTTCCAGGATTTGTCGAAGGTGTTGGTCGTGTTCTTCTTTATTTCGGGAATATACTAGGATATCATCGATGAAAACGATTACAAAATTATCAAGGAGAAGTCGACAGATTCGATTCAGTAGGTCCATGAATGTCGTAGGAGGATTCGTTAGACCGAATGGCATTATGACAAATTCATAATGTCTGTAACGAGTTCAGAAGGCAGTTTTTGGAATATCCTCCTCCCGGACCATGAGTTGGTGGTATCCTGATCGCAGATCTATCTTTGAGAAGTGACTAGCTCCTTGGAGTTGATCGAATAGGTCGTCGATTCCTGGAAGTGGATAATGATTTTTGACAGTAAGCTTGTTAAGTTCTCTGTAGTCGAAACACATCCTGAGTGTACCGTCTTTCTTCTTAACAAAGAGAACTGGAGCTCCCTAAGGTGAGAAAATGGGTCGGATGAATCCTTTATCCAAAAGCTCACTGAGTTGACTGGAAAACTCTTGCATCTCCGCAGGAACCAATCTGTAGGGCGATTTGGCGATGGGGGTAGCTCCTAGTACAAGGTCAATTCGAAATTCGACTTTTCTTTCTCGGGGTATCCCTGGAAGATCATCAGGAAAAACATCTAGGAATTCACAAGCTACTGGGATGTCTTGAATGTTGACCTCTTTCTTGGATTTGTCTACTATGTGAGCTAGGAATGTTAAGTCCTTTCGTAGGTGCTTCTGCACCTTAATGCACAAGATAAGACGAAGGTTCCTTCTGGGTTTGTCCCCGTAAACAACTAGGGTTTCACAATTTGGAAGATGTAGGAGAACGGCCTTCTCGTAACACATAATTTCATCATGGTGGGGGCTTAACCAATCCATGCCAATAATCACATCAAAACTCCTAATGGAAACAGGCATTAAGTTTATTTGAAATACATGGTGATTTAAGGCTAGGGTACATCCGATATAGATTTCCCTAGTGGATTCTGTCTTCCCATTATCCATTTCCACCGTGAAGGTTTCATGAAGCTTCTAGGGTTGTTGATTTAACAAGTGTTTGAATTTATTGCTCACAAAACTCCATTACGCTCCGGTGTCAAATAGGATGCATACATAAGTGTGGTTTAGGAGAAACGTACCAGTAACAACAGTGGGTTCCTGAACCGCTTCTCCATGACCAATAGCTAGCACCCTTACTCTTCCTGCGTTCCCAGAGTTATTGGTGTTGGGGCACTTCTGACGGATATGCCTTGTCCTTCCACATCCGTAGCAAGTGGGGCTTGATCCCGTGTTATTGTTGCTGTTGTTGGTGTTGTTATTTTTATTGTTTCCTTGTGGTTGATTCTGGGGAGGATAGATCCTGCAATACTTTGCAGTGTGACCCATCTGATTGCAACTGGTGCAATGCATTTCCCTGCATTAACCGTTATGGTGGTAGTTGCACTTTTGGAGATTCCCAGAATACTGCCTAGGAGCACTTGGATTAGTTGAGGCTGGAGCATGTGGTGTGAAGGGTACTTGAGTGGTTGCAGCATTGACCCTCACGATTTGTTTCTTCTTTGCCGATTCCGAGCCTTGTCGCCCTTTTCTCTTGTTGTTCTTTCCTTTCTTGTTGTCATTCTCTTTGTTGCCCTCGATTTCCGCTGGCTTCTCGCCCTTTTTATCGTTGTGGTCGTATAGCTTTTTGGCCAGTCTCTTGGCACTGTCGAACATTTCAGGTTTGGCATCGATCACATTTCCTTGGATCAGGGAGGTCAATCCCCAGATGAACTGTTCGATCTTCTTTCCTTCAGACGTAATCATGCCAGGGCACAATAATGACAGCTCGCTAAACTTTGATATGTATGCATCTATATCAGAGTTTCAGACGGTGAGATCCCACAGCTCTTGCTCCATCTTCTGAATTTCGCCAAGAGGGCAGTACTCAGCCATCATCATTTCCTTCAGCTCCATCCATGGCATCGAGTTGGCTACAGGGAGAGTCATGGCCTCTATATGTCCATTCCACGAAGTGAGAGCCTGGTCGACAAAGGTGCATGCGGCAAACATCACCTTCAATTCCTTGGGGCATTCACATATTTCAAACACTGATTCCACCTTCTCAATCCACCTTTTCTGGGCTATCACACCACCTGTGCCATTAAAGGTCTGCGGCTTGGCATTGGTGAAATCCTTGTAGGAGCATGTTTTGGTCGGTCCTTGATTGATCCTGTTGTTCGAACTTCCTTCCCCTTGTCCGTTGACTCCTCCATTGTTCCCTTGGTGAATCTGTACCATTTGCTGCGGTGACTGCAGCAGACACAGCTACTTGGAACACAGCTGAGTCAACCTCTGGATGGGTTGGTCCAGGGTTACCGCGAGTCGGTCGTCGAGGCATCTTTCTTTCATGGAACGGAAAGATGTTAAGTGCCTATGGTTTCGTGAGATGGTGATCCTATAAACTAGGTGTGTGGCATGAACATTAGCAATTTCACAATTCAGCATACAATCATGGATATATATAACATATAGCATATTACAACATCACAGTGGAACACATAAAACTTTTCATTAATATTATCCGCATTTTTGATACATGAAAATTTTGCTCGGAAGAGCAATACATAAGTAATGCAATTTTGGCATCATAACGGCTTTATGAGAGGTGTAATCACTTAAACATAGAGTCGGGATACATAACATAGATCCTAGTGACATAGTACTAAAGACGGGTATGACTAGTCCCTCGTACGGTGAGACCTATATAGTAGGTAGTAGATTAGGTCCTATTAGTAAGGATGACAACGACGCTCAATCATCAAGGTGACGCATCAGAAGTTCAGCCAGTTCATCCGCCTCTTGGGTGATTACCTCTACTTTTCGCTAGTCTCGCACAACCCTTTCCTCTAGAGAGCGTAGATAGTGTGTATCCACCCCTTGAAACATTCGGAAATTTGACGGGGCTTCCGACTGGTGAGGTTCACTATGCGACTCCCCTACTCCCTTTTCTTCGTCTGGCTCCCGGTCCAGCTCATCATAATCAAAATCAACTATCACGTATTCGTCCTATTCCTTTTCGGGTCCAATGTCGTGTGCCCCTCCTTCATCTACCTCTGGCTTATGCTCAATCATCTCGTTTGCAACTAGGACTTGGTGCAACTGAAGGCCCTGGTGTTCTCCTTCCATGTAGACTGAGAAGAGGCATGTGAATAACTATTGTTACTCCTATGACGCTTCTATTATTGTATAGATTGAGTTGCAGTTCTCTTTGTGGTGCTAAAGGGGTATGCTTTTACGTTTTTCCTACCATCGCGATTTCCTCGGGACACGTGATAGTTGCACCTTGGAGGAAATGTAGTTGATCAGGCCATATCCTCTCCTTGATACAACCGTGAACAGTCCCGACTTACCCAAGATGATAGCATTATCTTGTTTGGTTTGGTATTATGTTCAGTTTCCTAACTCACACAGGCAAATATGTTTTATAGTTGTGTTCTTATTTGTTTTCTTTTGTTCAGAGTTGGGTTAGTCCCTTTTTGGTTTATAGTTGCATATCAATGTGTGGGTATATATATATATATATATATATATATATATATATATATGCTAGTTCACTATAAACAATACTCTGATACCAACCTGTCACACCCCCGAACCAGACGGCGGAAACATCTGAGGGATCACGTGACATTAATTGATTATCATCACAATGAATATACATGAATCATAACATAAGCATCACTATGCATCAATATATTACAACTGGAATTTTTCACATCAAGTACATTGTTTTAACACTACACATTCATAACCGAAATAGTTTGAGTACATTTAACAACATAACATCTAACATTACTTTTTATAACTCTTCCGCTTACCTGTTACCTGAGAATACAAGTTATTTTGGAAAAAAAGTCAACATATGAAATGTTGGTGAGTTCATAAGCAATGTTGTGATAAAATGATTTGTGCATTTTGTAAAACCCAGAAATTCCGATATTTTTTGAAAAGACTTTTGTTTATCAAAGTGTGAAGAACCATAAGTTGATGCATGAAATGATTTTAAAACTATATATATATATATATATATATATATATATATATATATATATATATATATATATATATATATATATATATGAAGGGTATTTTGTAATACAGTTATAAAGTTTCGAACGAGTAGTATTGAATTCCCTGGAAAACCGGATGTCTTCCGATGTTGAAATGTATTCATGATTACTGATTTTTGTATTGTCTTAACGAATGAATATTGATTAATCCATATTATATACCGTCCTAATTTTTGTCTACTTTGATTTCTCATAAGCCTCAACAAACGAAGACAAGGGGAGTATTATGTCCCACTACTATCGTAAGTACCTTAGGTTGTCGTGGATGCGAGAGACACGATGGTTGAACTCGCACTTAATTACTGTGACCTTACTAGCTTTTCTAACAGGACACTTTGGCCCACGAGCACATAAAAACTATTGGAAGTCCTTTTATAAAATATTGGGTCATTGAAGGCCCAATAACATATAAGCGTTATCCCTTTGGGCCCAAAGGTCATGTTGGTAGGCTTGCAAGGCCCAACAAGCATGATTTAACTCTCATAAGCCCAAATTTTGTATCATAACATTTTCTTGACACTTTTGTATCATAACACTGTTGAAAAGATACTTTTAACCCAAAATTTAATTTGTAAACAACTTTAGCCCTTCAATAATGGAGATTCTCGGTTAGAACCTGTTATTTCGCAACATTATAGTTTTGGCCCAAAATATAAAAAGTTTAGATTTTTGATCCTCTTTGAAATTGGAAAGCATTTTGGACCTTTGAAATAGTTTTATTTTACTTCTTATCCCCTGTTTTGCAGAATGTTACAATTCAGCCCGTTAAAACTTCAAAATTTCGCAATTATGGGCTAACTGGACTGAAAAGCCCAAATTTAGCCCAATAAGCTAAATTTTTGCATGTCAAGTCCTTTGAAAATTCTAATATTCCGGAAATTGATTATAGAAACTGTTTTGGTTCTTTTGACGCTCAAGATACCGTGAATTTACAGCTTTTAACCCAAGTTTTGTATTTTTGACAATTTAAGTCCTAAAATGGGTTTTATGTTAAAATATGTTTCTCATAACCTTATAAGCTATTTTCTTGACTAGATTAGTGTAAAATAACTTAGATTATGTTTTTTTCCATTCTCATGTCATAGATGTCGAGTTAATAACCCTTTTGGTTGCATTTTCATCACAAAAACAAATAAAATCACACACATACATGCATAAAATAACATATAGCATACATATGCACATAGATATACATATTTTCTTGTATTCTCCCCCATAAAACATATGAAAACCGAAAAAAGAGGGGTATGAAACTCACCTTGACTTGTGTTTTCGGTTTTGAAGAGAGAAGAGAAGAAGATTTCGATCATAGCAAGTCTTCTTGGTAGATCTCGAGTTTAGTGACTTCTAAGCTACAAGATCACAAGTTGGAATAGATTTAAAAGGGAGTTTTGATAAAAAAAAAAGAGTCTAAGTCATAGATCCAAGTATGAACTTACCTTAGATGATGAGTATTGTGGAAAAATCTCTTTGAAAGCTTCCTAGATCTCGAAAATTTAGGAGAGGAATGGAGAAAGTTTTCTTGAGAGAGATTGAGAGAATGGAATGAAGTTTTGTGAGTGTGTGTGTTTTATGTTCGGCCAAGAGAAGAAGAGAGAAGAGAGAAGAACAATCTTTGAGTGGACTTGCATGAAAACATGAGAGTTGCATGGAAAACCTCTATGTAAAAATGAGGTGGCACACACACAAAGTCAAGTCTTCCTCTTTGTGGGCTTGGGCCGAGAGAGAGGAGAAAAGTGAAGAAATATTTGGGCTTTTTGCCTTTAAGCCCACATTATAGACAATTTAGATGATGCTTGGCCCAATTAAATCATGGTGTAATTTTTATGACCTATTAGGGCTAAATTAATTTGGTTGTGACCCATTAATGCCCAAAATATCATGTTTCATGTATATGGGTCCATTTAGGGCCCATTAGAGAGTTCTAGATTCAAGATGGATAATTTGAAAGTTTATTAGTCCATTAGGCCCAATAAGGAAATCCTAGTCCAAAGTGAACTGAAATTGGAATTTCAAAGGTTTCCAATTCTTTGTTGACCATTTTTAGTGTTAGAATTAAGTATTTGATGAAGTTTTGTGGTTATAGAATAAGCATCATGCATGCTTTCATGTCATTGATTCATAGTTGTTATAAGTGTTGCAGTTACAAGGCACCAAAATTTCTAGTTGTGAAATTATCATTGATTGCTGAAGGACAGAAGACGACAGAAGAAGATTTCGAATCTCACTTTTCGGAGATTGCAATCTCAAAAGAGGACAAGGCTCTAATGGTGCAAAATCCCAAGTTCTTTATGAAGAATTTATCCCATTAAAGAAATAATTCAAACAGGGCAATTCCAATTCGGAAAATCCAAGAGAGGAAAGTTTCAAAAACTCTATGAATGACAAAGAGAGAAACGAAGAGAAATTGTTGGGTGATTCAGGTTATCACTATAAGTATTGTCATGGAAACAATCATTTTGCGAAGGAATGATTGTTGAGGAAGAAGAATGAGAGAAAGGAGAATGAGAAAGATGAATCATATTAAGTTTAGAATAAAGAGGAACTCTGAAAGAAGGACATATCAAATGTGAAACTAGCTTTGATTGTGCAGGAATAAAGAGATGATGGGAGAGTCGACTTGTTGTCTATAGACTCAGAGATGAAGAGGTTAGGAAACCAAACCATGGAGGGTGCTTTGTTGTGAATTCAGAGAAGCAAGGATATTAATGAAAGTGCTTGATGGTTTAGAATCGTGTTTCGGAACCAAATGGATACGCAACCAATGTCGGAAAGGCTTCAGAGAGCTGCTTTGTTGCGAAGACAATCTTGGAGCAACTGAAAGAGTGCAAGTAGGTGGTTGACAAGGAAGAAAAATAATTTTCTAAAATAATGGCACCCAAAATCAAGGAAAATATTCAATGAAAATCTAATTTTATTCAAATTAATCTTTGTGATAACAAAGTTGAACTTTTCAAATTGGAAAAAGGGATGAATCGAACTTTAAAAACAAAACCATTTTTGGTTGATAAAAATAAGATTTTTCCTATAAAAAAGAAATTCTCACAACACGCAAGAAGGTTTGGGTTCCTAAAACTCTTTAAATTTACTAGGTTATGCGTGATGAACGGTACGACTCTAAATGGTACACCGATAGTGATTTTTCTTGTCACATGACAGGAAGGAGAGAGAAATTATGAGTGTTTCTTTCTTTAAAAGATGATGGAAGAGTGAAGTTTGGACACAATGCTACTGGAGAGATAAAATTATATGGAATGATAAAAAATGGTGAATTCTCAATTCAAATGGTAGCATATGTAGAGGGGCTGCAACAGAATCTAATAAGTGTTTCATAATTAGTTGTAGGTACTGGTATGTAGGTGTCTTTTGATGACAAAGGTTCTGAAATCATAGAGAAGAAAAATAAGGTCATTCTTCTAAAGTCGAAATGGATGGGATAGATGTATCCTCTACATTTGTATCCGATCAAAAGGAAACCATCTATTTGCTTTCTTATGAAAGCATCTTCGGATGATAGTTTGATATGGGACATAAGGCTTTCCCATCTGAACCTCAAGGATATAAACAAGATTGTAATTGGTGATCTAGTACGTAGTGTAACTCCTTTGAAATTCGAAAAAGGAACACTTATGTGCTACATATGAGCTCCGAAAACAATGTAGGAAGAGTTACTCAGTTATCATAACTAATAAATACATTAAGCCACTAGAATTATTGCACATTGATCTTTGTGGTCCTTCATCAATCGAAAGTATTTGCGGTAAAAAATATATTTTGGTTGTCGTTGATGATTTTTCTAGATATACCTGGGTGTTCTTTCTTAGAAAAAAATCTGAAGCAACCCATAAGCTGACAGACTACAGTAAGCAGGTGGAGCAACAATTACGAAAGCCTGTTCGAAAAATTCGTAGTGATAATGGTTCGGAATTCAATAAATCATGCATTTGAAGAATTCTTAACTAGAAAAGGGATTGCTCACAACTTCTCCTCACCTTACGCTCCACAACAGAACGATGTCGTTTAAATATGGAACCAATCTCTCTATGAAGTAACAAGAACTATGGTTTCATTTTTAAGTCTACCTTTGGACTTTGCACCTATTTCTTTTGCAACCACTTGCTTTACTCACAACCTTTCTTACATCAACAAAAGATTTTTGATTACTTCTTATGATATATTAAACAATCAAAAAACTAATGTTGAATTCTTTCATTTATTTGGTTCCATGTGCTTTATAATCAATTCTAAAGAACATGGGACCAAATTCGATGTGAAGGCTGACGTAGGAATTTTTCTAGGATATTCCTTGACTTCAAAGGCATATCATCTTCTGAATAAGAAATGAAGAAATATTGAAGAAAAATATTATGTCACGTATGATGATAACCAAATGAAAAAAATTAGAAACAAGATTGTCAGTCTGGGGAAATCTTCCCATCAACAAACCTTATGACGATTCCTATTATGAACATATATGGGGAATTTTTGAATATGTTTAATCAGCTCAAAAAATCCATTTCCTTAAAATTGAAGTACAAAGATAATCAAATAGATGAATTGATTGAGATCGTTAACGATGCTGCTAAAGATCTTGAAAAAGATCCACCAATTCCGAATCAACCGCAAAATGGACCATTTGATGCTACACTCCCTGGGGAGAGTTCCACTGTGAACTCCAATACTGATATTCCTGCCGAGGGGGGAGAATTTAATTTCGAACGACGCGTCTCACGCAAACTTCCACGGGGAGAATGAAAACAATTACTCGGATGTACAATCAGAATTTGAAGAAGTTTATGCTGAACTTTATCCTACATATGATCAGAATTATCCTCCAATGTCTAAATTGACCAAAGATCAACCACAATATCAAGTTTTAGGAGACTCATTATCAGGAGTTCTTACACGGGCTCAATAAAAAGAGAAACAAGCTGCATTATTTTCTAAATTGGAATTTTGCATGTTTAACTCTTTTATTTCTAAAATTGATCCTAGAAATGTCAAAATTACTCTTGATCATGTAGATTGGGTTCCAACAATGCAAGAAAAACTCATTGAATTTGAGAGAAATAAAGTATAGAGATTGGTCCCCACACCGAAGGATGCATCTATAGTTGGAATGAAATGGATGTTCTGGAATAAGATAGATAAAGAAAAAAACGTGATTCACACAAAGGCACATTTGGTGGTTATAGGCTATTGCCAAGAGGAGGATATAGAGTACGAAGAGACATTCGCACTATTTGCTAGATTGGAATATGTTCGGATTTCTCTTGCCTATGCCGCTCGCAAAATTTTTGTGAAGTATGTGTTACTGAATGGTGAACTTGAAGAGACTATCTATGTGTAACAACCACCAGGTTTCATAAATGAAAATTATCTGAATTATTGCTATGTTCTGGATAAGGTAGTGTATTGTCTAAAACATGTTCCTATTAGTTGGTATGCAACTCTGACTCGTTTCCTTAAGCAGTCGAAATTCAAACAAGGTTTGCTTGACCTAACCTTCTTACTTAAGAAGGATGGTGATCATTTAATGAGCGTTGATGCCATTATTTTCAGATCCACATATTCTAAATTAAGAGCTGAATTCTAAAAACTAATGGAAATTAAATTTCAAAGGAGTTCAATGGGTTCAATTAACTTTCTCCTTGGTTTAAACATAAGAAGGATCTCACATGGAATTTTCATCAAATAAGAAACTCACACAAAGACCTTGCTTGCTAAATTCGGATTGGTGGGTAACTCAATGGTCACAGATCCAATGACATTCAGACTGAAAGTTTGTCCATCACTGGATAAACCAACAGCTGATATTACATTATATCACTAGATGATCGGATCTCTAATGTATCTAACATCAAGTCATCATGATATTATGTTTGTTGAATATTATTGTGCCAGGTTTTAAGAGCATCCCCTTGAACCTCATATGGTATCTGTAACGAACATATTCTGATACCTTAAAAGAACAACATCTCTCGGAATATGGTATCCATCCAATTCGGGATTCTATGTGCAAGCTTATTCCGAAGCTAATCTAGGAGGATGTTGTGACGACCTGAATTTTTTTTCTTTGTAAGTCCAACAGTCAACTCAACTGAGTTCCAGACTCCTTTCTTCTATCATTTAGTCTTGTTTAGAGTCCGTTCAAAGGTTCAAAGCTCAGTACATTCAAGCAGTGAGCATAGGAATGGATCACATGCACTTCTAGCATAAAAATTGAGCCTTATACTCCAACATCATGACTATACGGCCTCACGCATGGGTCTGCGGCTGGATACCCCTCTCCTGGATGCACACTCATGAGTATAAGTATAAATCTCAGTCTTCTTTCATCCCTTTTCACCCTCCCAAGTCTAGAACTCGATTTCTCTCAGCTACCATCCGGTTTTCAGCCCAGTTCTTCAAGAATATAAGTGTTCTTCACTTGATTTGTTGTTAATCTTCTTAAACTAGTTATATCCTTTGATTTCATCCATTTGAAATCATGTTTTGGCTAGATCTTCAATTATTCATCCATTTCACCAAGAACACACACTTGTTCTTGGTGATTTTGAGCCTTCCTGAGCCTCCAGATCGTAAGTATTCTTTCCCTTTGCCTGAACCTTGTTTAGAACACTTGATTTAGCCTTAGAAAATGCCTAGAACATGATCATCAAGGAGTGTTGGGTCGTACACAGCTCATGTGGCCATACACCCCTTTGCTTGGTGCTATTTGGCTTGAAACTCCTATTTTATGCTAAGCCCATGATCAAGAACACTCAGGGGATTCAAGTTAGAGTCTTAGGATCAACTTTTTACCATTTTCTACAATTTGGTAAGGTGTGTATGATCGTACAACCATGTGTGGTCGTACACCCCTCAAAACAGCCATTTAAGGCCTCTAAAATGCAATTCTAGCTTCATAACTTGTTGGGTAATTGTCTCACAAGCATCCATACCTTTGGACACATTTTTGTGCACTCTTTACCATGAGTGTATGGCTATACACTCCCTAGCCAAACACCCATGGCCGTACAGTCCTCATATTGGCCGTACACTCCCCTCAGTTCAATCACATGTGATTCCAACACTTGGTCAAAGTATTTCCTAGTCCTGTGAGGTGTTTCCTTGCATTTGGTTGCTTCTAAAAACTATATTTATGTCATTATATGCCATTATATGTCATTTAGGACTCGTTAATTCTTGGGACTTCATTCGTGGAACTTCTCATCCTTACGCGCATATTCGTTTGATTCACCCACATCAGGTGAGTTCATACCCCGTTATAAATCTTTGAACTGTTCTAAATGCTTTTAAGAGGGGATACAAATTGAACACAATGATAATTATGTAAATGTTTGTTTTAAACTTCTTTCAAAATATTGCTTATGTCTTTTATAAATAATCAAAACATTTCAAAAACTCTTTTAAAGTTATGTTACTTTTTAGTTTAACAAAACTCCATTTTTAAAGTATAAGCGTAACTTAGTAGTAAAATGAGTATTTTCAGTAATAGTTCAAGTAAAACACTAGTAAACTATAAGGAGTATAGTTTAGAGGTTCAGTTCATACTAGATACAATACACGATAACTTAAGAGAACACACAATAAAGAGAAACAGGGAGGAAGATACAATACATGATAACATAAAGAACATACTAAGATACTATAACAGAACGAACATACTAAGATGCTATAGCATGGAACAACTATAGGATCTACTTATACCAATGAATCACTAACTCATTGTTCTAAACAAATGGTGATAGTTAAATTGGGTATAAATGATCACATAACTTTAATGTGGATTACACGGCCTAGTAACTAGTTTGATGAAGTCGCATTTGGTTCCCAGAATCTCTTGACAGGGAGAGCGTATAGTATGGATACTGGCCTTCATATTTTGACCTTAATAAAACAAACATGCTTTAAGGAAATCAGTACGTCAGGATGTCAATTCAAAAGACAACTGAGTAATTTCATTTTCCCATTACTTTCATAAAGTGATAGTTCCACTTGAAACTTAATGCAAACAATTTTCTAGTCAAGATACTTATAAACTAGGGAAAAGTTACATCTTTTCAAACGACAAACAAAATAGTCGGGTCTAGTACATTCAGTAGAAAGGAAACATAATGTTAACCTTATGATTCCTTAATGTATACATCAAGGGATATATATTAATAGGATCCGACAGGTAATAGGATGTGTGCTTTCTGCTTCATTTCGTGTTCCTTGTTTGGTTGTGGGCTTAGAGCGGATTCACCCAACCTATTATCCATTCGATCTTAGTTATATATAAGTTTCATATACATTAACTCATCATAAGGGGTACCAGGTATGGTTCGGGTCATAGGACACTAATTCAATGCACATTTTCTAGTACAAAACATACTTTTCAAATCATAACTTTTGCTATACAAAAGTAGAAACTTAGAAGTAAAGGGTTTAATCCATTTTGTTAAACCAGTATAACTTAAAAAACCTTAAGTGATTAATTCTATAATACCTTAGTTTATACATAAGGGTTATATATAATTAATACCCGATAGATAGTTAGATGTGTGTCTTTCACCTCATTTCTTGTTCCTTGTTTGGTTATGGGCTTAGGGCAGATTCACTCAATTAACTATCTATTTGCTATTACATTATATATAGCTAGTATAACCTAACAGATTATAGATGGTTACTATTTTATTATAAGAAATAAGGGTTTTCTCAATGGATCTTTTCATCAAATATAAAGGAACTATTGAAATTAACTCTATGAGAACCAAGTGAATACACCAGGTTTATATACAACAATGATCTAACAACCATTGGGACGTGTACCATCCACCTCATTTCCTGTTCGTTGTTTGGCTGTCAGCTTAGGGCAGATACACACAATCGATTGTTTGTTCACTATGTGTATTATATAACTTGTATCCATTTAGTACTCATAGAAAGGATTACAGAGTCATTTTTACTTATCTTTCATCAAAAGCAGGAACTGGAAAACTTTTCTAAACAGAACATACAACTTACTAAGCTTTCTACAACATAGTTATATCACTAAAATCTTATCAACTCACCAGCTTAATTGTTGATCAACTCTTTCAAAATAACATGTATTCTTAGGAAACTAGTAGACAGGTACTCGCGCTGGGAATTCAGAAGATGGAGCATAATAGCTCCAAGTCTTGTTTTGTTATTTACATATGTATTCTATGTTTTGTGAACACACACATTGTAAACACTTTCTTTCTAATCAAATGGTTTTTTATTACTTTTATTACTATCATGCATGTCTTGTGATACTAAACATGACGTCCTCCACCCAGAACGTTTCCACCGTTCCGGTTTTGGGGTGTGACAGATTGGTATCAGATGATTGTTTATAGTTAACTAAGTATATCAAACGATAAAAGATATACAACTATAAATACAATCGGACTTAAGTGCTCTAGATAATAATATAGTTTTAGAATATAACAATAAGTTATAAAATTATACCTACTTGCTTATACATGTATACATACTAGAACAAGTATCACAAGAAGAACAGAACAAAAGTATTTAAAGGTTGAATACTACAGTCAAGCCTGGGCAGTTATTGTTGGATTAGGTGTCTAAGCCCATAACTATAATTGGTATGTACTTAAATTGATAGCAGCATAGTCCTTTTGGGTTGCCCTCAAACCTAGGAACCGGACAAGGAAATTATGAAAGGAGAGATATTAATTTATTATAATATTAATAAATTAATATAAATGAATTTATTAATATATTGAAAGATTAATATGTTAATTAGAAATCATTATGTTTAGTTAATATTTAACGAAAAATTAATTAGAATTAATTTTTGGGTTAAAAGAATTAATTATAAGGTGCAGGGACTAGTTAAAGTTATCTAATAGGTGAATGGAAGCCTCTAGAACCCCCTTGGAAGAGGGTAGCCGAACTCTTTAGGGGAAAACCTAATAATTTCGACCATAGGGGCTTGGATAAGGCCCTTGGGTTTGCTTAGGCCCTAAGCAAAGGATAACTAGGGTTTTCCCTAAACCCTAGATCCCTCAACTATATAAGGAGCCTCCTGGTTCATATTTTGGTCACTCTTTCTTTTGAAGAAACCCTAAGGCTGAGATTTTGCATACTCCCTCTCCCCTCGCTAGTTTGGGTGTGATTCCATTAGAGGCATTACACTTGTGGTGCTAAGCTTCCAAGAAGATCAAGATCAAGAACAAGGGAATTGTCAATTATTTACTATAACAATTCAAAGGTATGTAACTCCTAACCCTAGTTTGTTAATTTCGATATTTGCCTCCTCCTCTAGGGTTCTTGTTTTGTAATACAAAGTTATATGTTCAATAGTTAAAACATAGATCCAAAGTAGGTTGCATGTGAACTTAGGAATTGTTTTCTAGTTTATTTGTTTTACCTAAAACCCATCAGTGGTATCAGAGCCATTATTTGTTTTAAATTGAATTGCTATAATTATTGAATTGAAAATTAGGGTTTATAGCTATTAAACCCTAAATGCCACTTTTCGATTTTTAGGGTTGTGAATCAATGGGATTTTCGAAAACCCTAGCCTCCAAAGAGCACTAATCGAAATTAGGGTTAGGGTTTTGAAAACCGTAGCCTCCTCCCTTGTAAATTTCGAAATTGCTAGATTTTTTAGGGTTTCTTGTTTTGGATAATTGTTACTTGATTAGATTAATTGGATAATTATCCTTTACCTCATTTTTTCGAAATTTAGAGGGATAAGGATTAGGATTAAATTAATTGATTAATTTAATTAGATAATCCTTACAAGTTTTAATAAATTAATTAAAAGTTAATTAATAGATAAATATTAAATCTAATTAATTGGTTTATTTAAATTTAAAATTTAATGGTTTAAATTTCGAAAATTTATATAAACCCTTGCAGTTTTAAAATGTTATAAAACACACCGTATATATATATATATATATATATATATATATATATATATATATATATATATATATATATATTATAATTAAAAGTTAAATATTATATATGTATAAGAATATGGTCAGTCAAATCGCTAGTATGCCTCATTCACGAAGCTAGTCTATAAGGGGGGTATAAGGAAACTGCCTATAAAATGGTAGTTGAATGGGTGTCCACTCTCACCCACCGCTTCCTTGATTAGTGGAGGGTCGTTAGCAGAACGAATTTGATATGACAACTACTTCTCATTAAAAGTATAATGCTATTAAAGAAAGTACTAGAACATTATTTTTCAAAAATCACAACTCTAGTTACTTTAGGAAAAATGTGAAAAGTATGCTAATCCATGAAATTGCACATTATGATTTATTGGTCGTTAGTAGAGCGTGTGTAGTTAACTCGCACACTAAAAGGCACTAATAAATAGTAGTAATGGGTATCTTATAATTATCATTTTGATGGAGCGTATGTGGTTTACCGGCACATCAATAATTAATGATAAAGAGAGTATGGTTACCAAGCACATTTACATCGTTATTCACATCTAGTTTGTGGTCCTCGGTATCCCAGTCACTAATAGTTGAGCATAATCCAAGAATAAAACATGGCATTAAATAGTTTTAATGTATCCCAAAAGAATTAGGAATTTCACTTCGTTTATTTTATCTAATGGTGGAATTGGTGAATCGTCATAAACCTACCTTTATGAGATTTGAACTTGGATCTCGGCATCCCATTTCTAAGTTGTAAATCGTCATTGTTGGGTCCTAACCTTGAAATGATATCTTTGGGTTATTATATTGAGGTGTCTTGAAATCTAACTAAAACTATCTTTCTTTTCAGATATCTGCTCCTGGAAACATTTCTGCTTCATCATCCTCCAGCCATAACTTCTCTTTACTAAACATCTGCTCCAAAGTCATTATGGATGGCTCTAACTATAACGATTGCATGCGAAACATCAATATGGCGCTTAGATTTAAGGACAAAGAGTATGTCCTTGAGAAGGAGCTCAAAGAACTTGATGAGTCCAAAGCCACTCCCGAAGAGTATGCTGCCGACAAGAAGCACTATGATGATGCTACTAAAGTGGCATGCATCCTGGTCGCAACCATGTCCCCAGAACTGCAGAGGTACTATGAGGACTACTGGCCTTTTGAGACGAACAAAGACCTTATGGAAAAGTACCATAAGCGAGCTCGTCAAGAAAAGTTTGAAGTAGTCAAGTCAGTTATGGCTTGCAAGATGAAAGAAGGGGAATTGGCTGTGTCTCATGTGCAAAGGATGCAACGCTACATAAAGCGTTTGATCAAGCTCAACATTCATTTTGATGTGGAATTGGCCATTGACATGGTCTTGAACTCGTTGCCTGATTGTTATGGTCAGTTTATCTTAACTTACCATTTGAGCAACACTGAGCAGACATTGGCCCAATTGCACAACTTGTTGCAGACTTCTAATGCAGGGATGATGGGTTAAAGTTTAGCCTCCACTCCTGCAAGTGCTCCTGTTCTAGCTATTGGACAGGGAAAGGGGAAAAAGGGGTAAGGTCCTCTTAAGAAAAAATCGAAGGTAAAGGTACAAGTTGGTTCATCTAGCAGTGGCTCAAATGCCAAGCCCAATGCTTCCATTCCCCATGTCTCTGATCCGAAGGAATCTGTTTGCTTTTATTGCAATCAAAAGGGGCATTGGAAGAGAACCTGCCCTCAATATCTGCATGATATGAAAGATGGAAAAGTGAAGCCGTCTTTAGCAGGTATTTACACTATTTCTTCTAATGACTCACTATCTTCTCGTTCATGGGTCCTTGATACAGGATGTGGTTTTCACATCTGTTCTGATTTGTATGGGCTAAAGGAAAGTGAGGAGATAGAGCAAGGAAGGATAAACGTGATCATGGGAAACAAGAAGTCTTCACAAGTGACCAAGATCGGAGTTTATCAGCTTTTGCTTAATAATAATGTTAGATTAGACTTATTGAATTGTTGCTATTCATCTGAGATGACGAGAAACATTATTTGATTTCATGCATTGTTCAGACAAGGTTTTAAGTATTCTTTTAATAATTTGAATGGTTCAATTTCGGTTTATAAGAATGGTGTTTTTATGTTTGAAGCTTTACCTTGTGATGGTGTGTATGAAACAGTGACTTGTGTTGATAGCTTAGGAAATAGTGTACTTAATATTGACTTGTTTAATAGTGTAGACAAGTCATGCTTGTGGCATTGTCATCTTGGACACATTAACAAGAAATGCATAGCCCAACTCCAAAAGGATGGAGTGTTGGAATCATTTGACCTAAAATCAGATGATATGTGTGAGTCTTATCTTTTTGGAAAAATGACAAAATCACCATTCATAGGGTCTTATGAAAGAGGTGAATGTCTGTTGGATCTCATGCACGCAGATGTTTGTGGGCCCTTCAGATCAACCACAAGGGATGCTAATCAATTCTATGTGACCTTCACTAACGATTATAGCAGATATCGTTACATCTACTTGATCAAACATAAGTCAGAAACCTATGAAAAGTTCAAAGAGTTTAAACATGAAGTCGAAAATCAATTCGGCAGAAAGATAAAGATACTTAGATCCGATAGAGGCGGGGAGTATCTTAGTACCGAGTTCATCGACTATCTGAAAGAATGTGGGATAGTCTCACAATTGACTCTTCCTAGGACACCAAAGTTAAATGGTGTAGCTGAGAGGCGTAATCGACCCTTGTTAGACATGGTTCGTTCTATGATGATTCGTGCCTCACTTACTATTCAATTCTAGGGGTATGCCCTAGAGACAGCCGCCCACATCCTTAATCTTGTCCCTACAAAGAAGGTTGCCAAAATACCTCATGAAATGTGGATAGGGAAAGTTCTGTCATTAGCACATAACAAAGTTTGGGGTTGTGAAGCTTTCGTAAGACGAGAGACTCACGACAAGCTACCAGCTAGAAGTGAGAAATGTGTTTTCATTGGTTACTCAAAGCAGTATTTTGGATATTTGTTCTACATACCTAGTGAGAACGTGGTGTTTGTAGCTCGAAGAGGAGTCTTTCTGCAAAGAGAGCTCATATTCAAAGAGGAAAGGGGGAGTACTATAGACCTTGAAGAGATTCAAGAGTCAACCAATGAAGGAACCTTAGATGACACTAGCACTCAACGAGAGGAAACAGTTCCTATTGAACTGGTTGGTAAATCATTACCTCTTCGAAGATCCACTAAGGTGAGTGTGTGTGACAACTCGAAATTTTCATTCGGTCAAACCCTAAAAGCCAGCCACCTCTTATCATAAGTTAATGTCATTATTTTTTATTTTTAAGAAATTTAATGTTCGTTTGATTATTTTAATATTATTTTTAAGCGAACGGGTGAAAGAAAGTGTCGTCTCGGGTTTTTAAATTTGAAAACCGCAAACACCTCGTGTCTTAGAACTTCACGACGAAACTTTTATGCTTGGGTTGAAAAATCATCCAAAAACATAAACTCATGTCTTAAGCATGATTTTACTCCCCAAGACTAGCTATTTGTGTTTACTCCCCAAATACCAAAAGAGGAAACACCAAAACATCCTCTCAAATATCATCCATGTTTTTATTCAAAATCTTCAATCTAGTAAGTGTTTCTAGCCCTTTCAAGTTAGTATATCACTTAATCTAGTGATTGTACATCCTTTAATGCATCCATTTTTGTGTTTTGATTAGTTTTTCCAAAACAACAAGAACCCCAACAACATGCACTAGTGTTCTTGGACTTAAAGTTCATTTCAAGATTCCACAATGTAAGTACTTCTATCCTAGAGTCATTTTAAGCTTGCAATACATGTTTATACCAAAGAAAAGTCCCAAGAACACCAAGATAAACGTGTTCACGGTTTTGGGAGGTCCCAAAATGTCACACTCCAAAACCAGGAACGGCGGAAATGTTCTGGGGCGGAGGACGTCATGTATAATATCAACAACAATGTAAAGTAGTAAACAAGCAACAACATCATCCATTGCATTAATAATATAATTATTATACAAATGTGTTCTGTTAAATTTTGATAAACACTAAAGCATAAATCAAAATGAAAGATAAGTCTTGAACAAGCTCCATCTTCCTTTCTCCTTGCATCGTTACCTGTCTATGATGACCTGAGGATACAAGTAATTTTGAAAGCGAGTATCAGCTTTAAAGCTGGTGAGATCAGAAGTATTTAGTGTCTTATTTTGAATGTAAGAATATGTAAGTACATGTATTGTAAGTATTGAAAGTGTATATGAACTGTAATTGTTTGAAAAACCCTAGAATCCCTATGATTCCTACTAGTATATGAAGGTGTCTTCTACCAAGACCTAACTATTCTGAATGTAGTCTTCTACCAAGACCTAATTGTTCTGAATGTATCTTCCTTGTAAGAGTATGTATTTTCCCAAGTATAACTATCATTATCCAAAAATATAGTTTCTACATTAATGTGCGTCGTGTGAATGTTCACGAAGTGAATGTAATGGGAAAATGAAATAGTACTATGGTGTAGTGTTGTAAGAACTACTGCCGTACTAATTACCATAAACCGAATTTTATATTAAGGCATTATGTGATAAATTGCACCATACTATCGACTAGTAACAACGACATAATGAATGGTCGTAATAACAGAATGACGTTTGGCACCCGCAGACCTACAGCTCCGGCTGTAGCTAGCAGCAAGGTGTAGGATTGTCAATCTAGTATAGATCTATACGCAAACTCACGCTCTCCATCCAAGAGAATTTTGGCTACAACTCGAGCCATGACATTTAAGTCATGCTCCGATATAAATCACAATAAATTAATGTATTCTTGTATATGTACTTTAATGAACTGTTCTAGCTGTAATGTAATGAATTGTTCTAGTTGTAATGTGATGAACTGTTCTAGCTGTAATGTACGTGCTCTCTACCTAGCAAGTATAGTAATGTAATCATTCTAGTATAGTTGTATATGTTCTCGTCCTAGTATAGTTGTATATGTAATGTACTGTAATGTTATAGAAAGTATTGACTCATGAATGAACTGACTCATTGTATGATATCGTGTTCTAGTAATGGTTATAGTATCTTCCCGAGCTACCCATATGGTAGCTTTCTAGTAACCTAAGTGGTACGTATGGACATGGATGTATACCCTTGCTACCCAAGGGCATATGTTGAACTGGAAAGACCTTTTATGACTATATATGTACACATCATATATAACTAATATTTAAACGACTTTCAGACGAATACCCAATATCCCACCAGACCACATCTCAAGGCGCAAAAAGGAAATAGGGTGGATAGCCTTCCTATGTCTTTTAAACATTTCTTATATAACTATACATATATGGGCATGCAATTTATAATATAAAAGCATAAATAAGTTTTGTAAGACATTTGAAATATAACTATTATTTTAAGAAAAGATCGACTTGATGTCAATCTATAAAACAATTTTAAGGCATAAGTTTAATAAAACAGTTTAAGCATAAGGAAACATTTGTTTGAAACACAGTTGTAAATAAGTTTGAAAGGAAATGTACGGAGTAAGCTGTACAGTGTGAAAAGGAGTTTAGAACATATAAAATGTTTATAAAATGCCATTTGAAGGAAACTGTTTGGTAAAACGGCTAATGAGTAGCCAAATCATTTGCATGATGTATATTAATCACATGTGATTGATGTAATAAGTAATATAATCCTACTTACTAATCACATGTGATTGACATAATAAGTAGCATGATTCTACTTGTATCCCCCCATAAAACATTTAAAAAGAGTTTAAAACATTAGTTAAGGGGTATGAACTCACCTGCAGTAAGTGACTGGAATTGAATGGACTGTTATCGTACGGAAGGATCGGACAAGTGATTGGTGTCAAGTGGAGACTTAGACACACACAATGATCCTAATTACATATGAAAACATATTAATATAAATAATTAGTGATTTTCACACTAATTATACAAGTAATAACATTTAAGCGCGAGGAAAACACATTTGGTCAATTGCTAGGAGGCTAAAGGGTTGCAACAAAGGAGTGAGATGTCCCTAATGTGAGTTTAAGGTCTAATGACCATATTCATTGGAGTTTACGGCCCAAGAGAGTAAGCTCCTGGCCGTAAACTCCCAACCAAGGCTTGGGATGGTACTTTTAATTACTACAACCTTAGTGGGAATTGTTTCAAGGCCTATACAAGTGTTTGGGCACCATATTGACTCCTTTGGGGAGTTTACGGCCCAAAGACCCTTTTCCCTTGGAGTTTACGGCCGTAAACTCCCTTGGGAGGGTGATTATGGTGCTTTCAATCTCAAACATTTCTAGGAACAAGTCTAGGCTTTAGTACTTGGCTTTAGGAGGGTTTATGGCACCATTTGGTACCATTTCTTGGAGTTTACGGCCATAGAACATTTTGGGCCGTAAACTCCCTCACACATGGGGTTCTAAATGTTTTTAGCTAGACCATAACTCATCTAGGTACTTGTCCAAATTGTCCTTTGGCCTAAGGAAGTGTTTAGGGTGTCCTTTGACCCCTTTATGGGAGTTTACGGCCCAAGAACCATTCTTGGCCGTAAACTCTTCAATAATTGTGCTTTTCTTATGTTTCCTAGGTTCTAAACACATTAGTGTACATGTATAAAATGAAGCCTAAGCCTTTGGGGAAAGTAGGGCACATTTAAGCCCTTGAAAATGGTGTTTACGGTCCAAGAAACTCTTGGGCCATAAACTCTAAAAGCTTTACGTTCTTGGATGGTTTCTAGCCTCAAAACATCCTACAATAAGTCCTTAACTAGTTGTCTAACAAGGAAATGGGACTAGGTGGCCTTTAGGCCTTGTTTTGGAGTTTACACCCCAAGAACGTTTTTGGGCCGTAAGCTCCCGGATCTTGTGTTTTGGACATGTAAATAATGTTATTAAGCATATAACAAGTATTAAAACACATCTAGGGAAGTAGAGTCACAATCTGGGATGAAAACCCGAAGATCCGTGAGAGAGAAATTGGCTTTTCTCTAAATGGAATTCAACTAATGAACCAATTTGGTTCAGAATTCTATTTATAGTCCTGAGATTTTTGGCTGGAATTATTTCTATCCTAGTGCAACCACTCTCCTAATATCCCTTTTTGGTGTAAAACCCTGAAACTGCCAAACTTATATTCTAAGTCTGAATTTTCACTGTAACTGATCTACATCTATTGGCTTGATATGGTTTATTTAGAATGGAAATTTCGGGTTGTCACACAAAATCGTAAACACCTTAGGGACTTGTCTAGGTTCATCCTTGAAGAGTTTATCACACAAAAAGCACCAAAACCTTCCATTTTTATGTGTTTATGCTTTGGGGATGTCCCAAAACCGTAAACACCCCAAAAGGTGTGTAAATGTCCCATAGTTGTTCCTTAAGCCTAAATCTAAGCTAGACTAGTGCCATGATTGAGCTAAGGACTTGAAAACCCAAAATACCATAAACTTAGGAGTTTAAGGTAGTAAACTCATGAAAAATCATCCTTAGACTTCAAACTCCATTTAGGAGTGTTTTGATGCCACACAACACTTCCTAACGCTAAATCATGAAGTAGGAATGCTTGGAATAACTTAGAAGATTTCAAATCAACAAATGGTCAAAAGGTTAGGAGTTTACGACCGTAAACTCAGGAGTTTACGACCGTAAACTCAAGGGGTGTTGATCTTTAGGGAGTAAACTCATTTTACGAGTGTTCCTTGAACCCCAAACACACTAGGCTTACAACACTTAGATTCACTCCTTAGCACTTATAACACTTATACAAACTGTTTGTCATGTCCTAGAGTGTCTTGACTTGTTTATTAGTTGTTTAAAGACTAATTGTTTATATACATATGTCCTCATATGTAATTAGGATCTTTGTGTGTGTCTAAGTCTTCACTTGACACAAAGCACATATCCGACACTTCCTTCCGATCCACTCGCAATAGGTGAGTTCATACCCCTTAATCAATCTTTTAAATGTTTTTAAATAATTTATTGGGGGGGGGATACAAGTAGAATCATGCTACTTATTATATCAATCACATGTGATTAATAAGCAACATTCAAATGATTGGCCACTCATTAGCCGTTTTACCCAACAGTTTCCTTCAATTGTTTTTCAGAAACACTTTATATGTTTAAAACTCCTTATCAAATGATTGGCCACTCATTAGCCGTTTTACCCATGCTTTCAGCCTGTTTTCTAGATTGACAACAAGTCAATCTTTTTTCAGATAATAACTATGTTTAAAAGTTTTACAAAACTTACTTTATGCTTTTATATTATAAATTGCATGCCTATCTTTGTATTGTTATATGAGGAATGTTTAAAAGACTTAGGAAGGCTATCCACCCTATTTCGTTTTCGCGCTTGAGATGTGGTCTGGTGGGATATCGGGTATCCATCCGAAGGTCCTTTAAATATTAGTTATATATCATGTGTACATATACAGTCATAAAGGTTCTTCCAGTTTGCTCAGTACCCTTGGGTAGCGAGGGTATACATTCCCATGTTCATACATACCAGTTACCTTACTAGTAAGCTACCATATGGGTAGTTGAGGAAGATACTAGAACTATTACTAGAAAGCGATATCATACAATGAGTTAGTTCATTCATGAGTCAATACTTTCTAGATAGAGAGATAACACACATTACAGCTAGTACACACAGTACATTACTATACATGCTAAATAGAGAGAGAACACACATTGCAGCTAGCACACGTAGAACAGTACAATACATTACTATACTATTACATAGATATGTTTACATGATTACACTTACATGAGTACGTTTACATATGCGATGATAGGATAGACATCACTAGGTGCTATAACACAGAACAAGTTCAGGATCTAACTATACCGATGAATCGCAACACATTGTGATAGTTATATTGGGTATACATGATCATAGTAATGTGGATGTTCACGACATGCATATATGCATGGGCGTGTAAAGGTCTCAAAATCCCTTTGACAGGGGAGCGTCTAGCCTGGAATCTAGCCATTACATTATGCCTTATCCCTCAAATAAGGCAATAGGAGTACAGAAGTAATTATTTATTACAAATACTATAGTACTTAAAAGAATTACCCTAGACTTAAGGTAATTGGTACGATTGTAGTTCGACACTACACCATAGTACTATTTCATTTTCCCATTACATTCGCTTTTTGAACATTCACACGATGCACGGTAATGTAGAAACTATATTTTTGGATAATGATAGTCAGACTTGGGAAAATACACAGTCTTACAAGAGCCACACACAGAGACGCTAGATGCCTTGGTAGAAGGATATTATTAGTAGGAAACATAGGGCTTCTTAGGATCATACAAAAAATTTTCAATACTTAGAGTTCATATACATTTTCAATACTTACAGTTCATATACATTTTCAATACTTACAGTTCATATACATTTTCCATACTTACAGTTCATATATATACAAATACTTAAATACAAATTAAGACACGAAAATGCTTATGATCTCACCAGCTTTAAAGTTGATACTCTCTTTCAAAATAACTTGTATCCTCAGGACAACAATAGACATGTACCGATGCAAGGTTTAGAGAAGATGCAGCTCGTTCAAGACTCATCTTTCATTCTGATTTATACTTTAGTGTCTATTATAATTTGATAGAACACACTTGTATTAAAATTATATTATTAATACAATGGATCATGTTGTTGCTTGTTTACAACTTTTCATTGTTGTGATACTGTACATGACATCCTCCGCCCCAGAACGTTTCCGCCGTTCTTGGTTTTGGGGTGTGACAGTGTGCCACCTGAGTTGTATGGTTTTCATATTACTTCAGATGGTGACACATTGATAAGTGACAAAACACTGGTAAACTTAGATGAATCAGTCACTTATAAGGAAGCAATGGCAGGCCCAGAGGCTTCCAAGTGGAAAGAGGCAATGGACAGCGAGATTAAGTCCATGTATGACAACCAAGTTTGGAATTTGGTTGATAGTGCACCAAGTCGTAAGACAATTGGGTGCAAATGGATCTTCAAGAAGAAGACATACATGGATGAGAATGTGCATACATTCAAGGATCGACTGGTTGCAAAAGGTTTCACTCAAACCCCAAGAGTTGACTATGATGAAACCTTTTCACCAGTAGCTAAGATTAAATCTATTAGGATATTGCTCGCCATAGCTTCCTTTCATGACAATGAAATCTGGCAAATGGATGTCAAGACTGCCTTCCTTAATGGGAAGTTGGTTGAGGATGTTTACATGAGTCAACCAGAGGGTTTTGTTGATGCAAAGTTTCCCAATAGATTATGCAAGCTTGAGAAATCCATTTATGGATTAAAACAAGCATCTCGCAGCTGGAATCTTTGCTTCCATAAGAAAGTCAAAGAGTTTGGTTTCGCTAGAACTGAAGATGAGTTTTGTGTGTATATCAAGGCTAATGGGAGTGTAGTAACTTTTCTGGTGTTATATGCCGATGACATATTACTCATTGGTAACGACGTTCCAACCTTGAATGAAGTTAAGTCTTGGCTTGGAAAGTATTTTTCCATGAAAGACCTAGGAGAAGCCGCCTATATTCTTGGGATTAGAATATTGAGAGATAGAAAGAGGAGACTAATTGGACTTAGTCGGAGCACATACTTGGATAAGATACTAAAGAGGTTTAGTATGTAAAATTCCAAGAAGGGAGAGCTACCTATCCAGAGCAATACCAAATTGAGTAAGACTCAATGCCCGAGTATAGTTGAGGAAATAGATGACATTAGTCGTGTACCTTATGATTCCGCTGTTGGATTGATCATGTACGCTATGACATGTACTCGCCCTGATGTGGACTTTGCTTTGAGCATGGTCAGTAGCTATCAGCGAAACCCAGGTAGAGCTCATTGGATTGGCGTAGAGAATATACTCGAGTATTTGCGAAGGATGAAGGACTGGGTCCTTGTGCTTGGTGGCAATAATACTTTGAGAGTAGATGGTTACAGTGATGCCAGCTTTCAGACGGATAGAGATAACTTCCATTCTCAGTCGGGCTGGGTATTTTACTGAATGGAGGAGCAGATACTTGGAAGAGTTCCAAGCAAGATACGGTGGCTGATTCTACTTGTGAATCAGAGTACATAGCAGCAAGTGAAGCGTCGAAAGAAGCAACTTGGTTGAGGAACTTCATCGGGGATCTCGAAGTTGTTCCAACCATCCAGGAGCCTAGGGAACTGTTTTGCGATAATGAAGGACCGGTTGCCTTGACAAAGGAACCGAGAGATCATGGTAAAATCAGACATATCGATAGAAAGTACCATTTCATCATACATAGAGTAGAAGAAGGCCATCTGGTAGTGAAGAGGGTGTCATCTGAAGATAACCCAACAGACCCCCTCAAAAAGGGTCGGAGTAGGGCTAAGCATATTCAGCATGCTCGGAGCATAGGACTGAAAGATGATATTAGTTTTAGTTGTTAGATTAGTTTTCTGAAACATATAACAAAGTAAATGTAATTGACTTTTGGTGATTCAATAATAAAGTATTATTTATAAGTTTGGGTTCTACCTTTTATCAATTGTTTATTATTGTGTTTCATTTTTGCATGTTTTACTTCCCGAATAATAAGATTATTCAAACTCCACAGTCGCTCGTACTTTTGGAAGTAAGTAGTGAATTAAGACTATCATGAATTGGATTGCAGGTTGTCTGAGGATAGAGATAGGAATAGAATTGCTGCAATGTTCATGAGTACTTAGAGAGTGAGATTTGAGTACTGGATAAACTCATACTCAGAGTATTGCTTCATGGAATTCATCACGAGTAATATTGAGACGATAATATCTATGATCTTGAAATAGAGATATATGAGTTGTAATTTGAAAGTCGGCTATGCATTGGTGATACGAAAACGCATGAGTAACTTGGTGTTATAAAATGTATTATCATTTATGGTTTGATGAGTAAAAGATACAAGCATATGAGTCAATGTTTATTCGTTCCTTTTGCCCTAACGGGAAAAGCAATATATGTGGGCCCCTCAATGATTTGGTGTTGACTTATGTGTTGGGCCTAGCCAGGACTAAATTGATGTGTTTAATTAGAAGTCCTATATCATCACAAATCAGAAATCGGGAAACATAGATTCTAGACAAAGAGATTGATTGTATTCCATGTCTTATGTCTAGAGATATCTAGTAGAACGAAGGATCATATGATCACTTATCTAAGGACACGTAACTGACTGGGTCAGAGTTCGGCAACAGCTTTTTGGAAGCTACAATTTGCTGGTAAAATTTAGAAGGCATACTAGCAATTATAGTTTCAGACTTATCCAAGTGGGAGAGTGTTGGATTAAGTGTCTAAGCCCATAACTATAATTGGTATGTACTTGAATGGATAGCAGCACAGTCCTTTTGGGTTGCCCTCAAACCTAGCAACCGGACAAGGAAATTATGAAAGGAGAGATATTAATTTATTATAAGATTAATAAATTAATATAAATGAATTTATTAATATATTGAAAGATTAACATGTTAATTAGAAATCATTATGTTTAATTAATATTTAACCATAAATTAATTAGAAATAATTTTGGGGTTAAAAGAATTAATTATAAGGTGCAAGGACTAGTTTGCAATTATGTAATAGTTGAGTGGAAGGCTCTAGAACCCCCTTGGAAGAGGGTGGACGAAATCTTTGGAAACCCTAATAATTTCGTCGATAGGGGCTTCGATAAGGCCCTTGGGTTTGCTTAGGCCCTAAGCAAAGCATAACTAGGGTTTTTCCTAAACCCTAGATCGCTCAGCTATATAAGGAGCCTCCTGGTTCACATTTTGGTCACTCTTTCTTTTGAAGAAACCCTAAGGCTGAGATTTTGCATACTCCCACTCCCCTCTCTCTTCTACTTTCCTTCTTGCTAGTTTGGGTGTGATTCCATTAGAGGCATTACACTTGTGGTGATAAGCTTCCAAGAAGATAAAGATCAAGAACAAGGGAATTATCAATTGTTTACTATAACAATTGAAAGGTATGTAACTCCTAACCCTAGTTTTTTAATTTCGATATTAGCCTCCTCCTCTAGGGTTCTGGTTTTGCAATTCAAATTTATATGTTCAATAGTTTAAACATAAATCCAAAGTAGATTGCATGTGAACTTAAGAATTGTTTTCTAATTTATTTGTTTTACCTAAAACCCATCAGTTATGTAATCGTATATGGGATCAATATAGCCTGATCAACTATATTCATTTGAGATGCGACCGACATGTGCTTGGGAGTGATGTGGTGTTGCAACGGTGTTAAAACTTACCTAACTCAATACAAGGGATCTCTAGATCAGAACATGAAAGTTAGAATACTATAGGAGTATTCTATGACACTATAACACGATAACAAGTTTGAAACATACTAAGTACATTACATTAAAAGACTATAGGAGTAATTTAGGCACTATATAAATAACTTATGTGATAACTTAAAAGACCCTTATGGATAGGTCTATAATCTTACAATGTATACTCCCATAGTTTTATATAATTGAGATTTTATAGACATAGAATTTGTGATCTACGCTCCACTACCAGTTCCTTTTTTAGTTGTGGTTTTGGAGTAGCATCACTTATTCAAAGGCCTATCTAATCTCAAATTATATACAACTTGTATACATTGTACATTTATAGAAGGACTTTGTAATGATCACCCCATAAATTTACCCTTGATCTCATAGATTCTTTAGATGCATCCATTCTCACATGACAAACCTGGATAGATGTAACCATTTCCTCATAATAGCCAGCAGAAGAGTCAAGCAGGAACAAGAGCTATTTCATGAGAGGTTTACAAAGAAGGATCGACCGATGTAACCAAAATGCCATATGCATCAAACTAATAAATAATAATCTTGGTTAACTTAATGAGTTAGTGGAAACAGTTATTCAGGTCACAAATATTCAGGTCACAAATATTCATTCGAGGATAGCCATTTCTAATTCATAAAGTTTAATCAGTATAGAGTCTATTATGAATTGTTTCCTGAACCCTGTGGAAGTCAGGACCAAATACCTTCAAAACTAGGAACCTTGTCTTTCAGCTTTTGACTTTTATCCACTGCTATATACTTATTCTTGTCTCGTCTTTGTATTCTTTTAGCAAAGATGCCTCCTCGCAAATCAAAAAGACACACTACTACGATAACTCCAACTCAAACACCACCACCTCCGGCACAATTCGATACTGTTTCTCTCCAAGCAGCGATATCTTCCGCAGTGGGAACTGCTCTAGCTCACTAAGGTGAAAGTGGTACCTTCAAATATCGTAGCGGTACCCACTTAGCCAACCACGGAGCTACTCACGAACCCCCAAGGGAGTGTTCGTATAAGGACTTCATGAACTGCAGGCCCCATTGCTTTAATGGAAATGGTGGAGTCATCGCTCTGATGCAATGGTTTGAGAAAACAGATTCGGTCTTCGCAATCTGTTCATGCCTAGAAGGGAGCAAAGTGAAGTTTGTTGCCTGCAACTTCTCCGACAGAGCCTTAACCTGGTGGAATAGCCATGCTAAGTCACTGACCCTATCAGTGGCTAACTCAATAGGTTGGGAGAGCCTAAAAGAGATGATGCTGGAAGAATGCTGCCTAAGGGGCGAAGATCAGAAACTGGAACAAGAACTATAGGGGCATACTATGGTTGGCTCAGACATAGTGACCTCCATGACAGGTTTAGTGACCTAGCAACACTATGCCTCGATCCAAGGAGATGTATTGTCTTCTCACCCAAGTACATTTGATAGTGCCAAACACCTGGCACAATGACTCATCAACCATGGAGTCTGCCATGGTGTAGAATTCCTCGTTCCCAAGCCATCAAAAGGAAATCACTATAATCAGAAGTCGGGGAACAAGATGAAGAAGAAGCGAACAACACAGGAACCCCTGCAAGATCAAAAAGCAAGTACTATGTACGCCACCACAACACTTGCTATTCCAACACCTGCCAATCGATATGTTGGAACCCTTCCGAAATGTGGAAAGTGCAACTACCACCACACCGGAGTATATCAGGAAATGAGTGTCTGAACTGCCACAGAAAGGGACACACCATCCGTTTCTGTAGGGCACCGACTCAACCGATCTCCCAAGTCCCCAGAGTGGAGGAAAACCAAGCCTGTTATGGTTGTGGTGAGACTGGACACTACCAGAGCGACTGCTCGATAATAAAGAACTCAAGTGTGGATGGACACATTCTTATGATCACCGCTGGAGAATCAACCCCAGAGTCATCAACTAGTAGTGGTACATTTTCGAAATAGTAATTACCTTAAAAATTAATTAATTTATACTTATATAAGATTTAAACTTCGGGAAAACACTTAAGAAGTAACCATAGTAACTCACATATTGAAATAGATCAAAATATTCAAGAGAACTAAAAGATCCATTCAGAGAAGCTATGATGGCTTAGCATATACATCAAGGTTGTGCATAGCTAGGATGTTGCAGACTTCGAGTGAGTGATTCCGCCTTAATTCATGTTCCTTGTTTGGTTGTGGATTTGAAGCAGATTTACTCAGTCGATTGTCTTGTTCATCTTAATTATTCATAACTTGTATATGACAGGCGATCCTAGTGGTACCAAGGACGACAATAGTATAAACTATCAACACTAGTTATCAAAACACTTTCATTAGTATGTAGTCGCTCATCACGGTATGATATGTAGAAGTGTTAACATTAAAGGGAAAACAGAAAGCACTAGAATAGTTACAAAGAATATATTGTCAAACACACTAGGAGTACATTGTCGAACACACTAGTGGTACATCATTGTATAATAGACGTTTCTTTCAAACTGGCCAAAACATTGTTTCATAAAGAGTCTGTTACTATCATTCGTCATGAGTTGGCATGGTCCTCACCATACTAAGTTCATATGTTTCTATCGCCTCGATCGTCAAGTTCACAGAACCTTCATCATTCATATCGACAGTATGACCTAAACCTTAGTTTATCTTTCGTAATTCTAAACCCCAATGTACTCATGTGAAGAGTACTTTGCGTTCTGAAACCTTGTCACCGTATGTTCAACAAACCTTTCCGGAATACCACTCGTCCAACAGACCAAGTTCGAGCACAAAGGCTAAGAATGAATATAGCCCACCTATCACTATTAAGTCTATCCGCGAGGGTGGTATATAATTATGATTACGTAGATTTAGTATGTGTGTTTCCGCCCTATCTCCTGTTCCTTGTTTGGTTGTGGACCCTGGGCAGAGTTGCACATCCGATTGTCTTACTAATCCTAATTATATGCGACTTCTATACATGAGGTCTTGATATATGGACCGAGTATGAGTGTTTTCATGAACACTATGCCAAAGTTTCCATGTCTACGAGTGGGTATTCTGCAAATCAGAGTAGCGCAACCCTAATAGTACTTCTAAAAAAGCTATCTTCGGGACGAAATTTCATCTAATGCGGGGATGATGTGACAATCTAAATTCTTTTTGCTTTGTAATTCCAACAGTCAACTCAATTGGGTGCTAGACTCATTTCTTCTATCGTTTGGTCTTGTTTAGAGTCTGTTCAAAGGTTCAAAGCTCAGTACATTCAAGTAGTGACCATAGGAATGGATCATGTGCACTTCTAGCACAAAAATTGAGCCTTACACTCCAACATCAGGAGTGTACGGCCGTACACATGGGTGTGGGGCTGCGCAGCCCTCTCCTGTCTGCACACTCACGAGTATAAGAATAGATCTCAACCTTCTTTGATCCCTTTTCACCCTCCATAGTCTAGAACTCGATTTCTCTCTCAACTAACATCTGGTTTTCAGCCTATTTCTTCAAGAATGTAAGTTTTCTTCCCTTTATTTGTTGTTAATCTTCTTAAACTGGTTACATCCTTTGATTTCATCCATTTGAAATTAGTTTTTGGCTAGATCTTCAAATATTCATCCATTTCACTAAGAACACCAAGAACACACACTTGTTCTTGGTGATTTTAAGCCTTCTTGAACCTCCATATCGTAAATACTCTTTTCTCTTTGCCTTAACCTTGTTTAGAACACTTGATTTAGCCTTAGACAATTCCTTGAACATGATCATCAAGGAGTGTATGGCCGTACACAGCCCATGTGGCCCTACACCCCTTTGCTTGGTGCTATTTAGCTTCAAACCCCTATTTTATGCTAAGCACATGATCACGAACACTTAGGGAATTCAAGTTAGAGGCTTAGGACCAAGTTTTTACCACTTTTTACAAGGTGATAAGGTGTGTACGGTCGTACACCCATGTATCGTCGTACACCCCTCAAAACACCCATTTAAGGCCTCTAAAATGCAATTCTAGCTTCATCACTTCTTGGGCAATTGTCCCACAAGCATCCATACCATTGTAAAACACTTTTGTGAACTCTTTACCATGAGTGTACGGATGTACACTCATTGGACGTACACCCATGGCCGTACACTCCTCATATTGTCCGTACACTCCCCTTAGTTCAATCACATGTGATTCCGACACTTGGTCAAAGTATTTCCTACTCCCGTGAGGTGTTTCCTTGCATTTGGTTGCTTCTAAACACTATAATTATATCATTATATGCCACTATATGTCATTTAGGACTCGTTATGTCTCGGGACTTCATTCGTGGAACTTGTCATGCTTACTCACATATTCATTTGAATCACCCACACCAGGTGAGTTCATACCCCATAATGAATCTTTGAACTGTTTTAAATGCTTTTAAAGGGGTAATACAAGTTCACCACAATGATAATTGTGTAAATGTTTGTTATAATTTTTTTTTCAAAAGATTGCTTATTTCTTTTATAATTAATCAAAACATTTCAAAAACTCTTTTAAAGTTATGTTAACTTTTAGTTTAACAAAACTCCATTTTTAAAATACATGCATAAGTAGTAGTAAAATGTGTCTTTTCAATAACAGTTCAAGTAAAACACTAGTAAACAATAGCGGGTATAGTTTAGAGATTCAGTTCATACTAGATACAATACACGATTATATAAGAGAACACACAATAAAGCTAAACAGGGAGGAAGATACAATAAACGATAACAGAAGGAACATACTAATATACTATAATAGAACGAACATACTAAGATGCTATAGCATCGAACAACTACAAGATATAATTATACCAATGGATCAGTAACACATTGTTCTAAACAAAAGGTGATAGTTAAATTAGGTATACATGATCACATAACCTTAATGTGGATTAGACGGCCTAGTAACTGGTTTGCTGAAGTCGCGTTTGGTTCTCAGAATCTCTTGACAGGGAGAATGTATAGTATGGGGACTATGCTTCACATTATCACCTTAATAAAACAAACATATTTTAAGGAAATCAGTACCTCAGGATGTCAATTCAAAAGGCAATTGAGTACTTTCATTTTCTCATTACTTTCATAAAGTGATAGTTCCACTTGAAAGTTATGACAACAAAAAATTTTCATTCGGACAAACTCTAAAGTCAATCGCTTCAATTAAAAGTCAATTACATTTCTAATAATTGTTAGCCAATTTAAAAGTCCATTTGAGTGTTTTTAGTATTTATTCTTCAAACGGACTAAGGAAATGAAGTACTGTCTCGGGTCTTGAAGTAGCAAACCCACCCAATGCACCCTAATAAAGAGTTCACGGCCAAACCTTTGGATTTTTGGCCTTAAACTCTTGTGTGACTATGAACTCATGCCTTAGGCACGACTTTACTCCCCTAACTCCTCATTTTTCACTTCCATTCTCAAGAACACTCTCTATTCTCTCTCCATTACCATCTCGTTCTTCACCCGATCTTCCGAAAACGTAAGTGTTTCTCGATTTAATTTGTTGTTATAACCTAACATCTAGTATTTATACACCATTTCATCCATTCATTATTGCTTTTTAACAAGATCTTCAAGTGTTCTTCAAAACACCAAGAACACCAAGCACACATACTAGTGTTCTTGGACCTTAAACACCAAATCAAGCTTCTATCATGTAAGTACACTTTCCCTAGCTTCTTGTGTGCTTAATATGAATTTAATAACACTTGAAAATAATCAAAGATCATAAGAACAAAGGAGTTTACGTCCAAGGATGTTCTTTGGCCGTAAACCCCTCTTAAGGTGGTTTAATGGACTTTATAAACATTTAAAAGAATTTAAAAGGTTAATTAAGGGGGTATGAACTCACCTGTAGTGAGTGGTTTGATCGGAAGTGTCGGACAAGGTGCTAGGTGTCAAGTGAAGACTTGAACACACACAATGGTCCTAGTTAACATATAATAAACATATATGTATCTAATTAGTCAATTAACTACTAATTAATCAAGTTAAGACACCCTAGGACATGGAAACACTTTGATTCAAGTGTTACAAGTATCAACGGTTGCATCTAAGGGTTGTATGGCATGACATTGGAGTTTATGGCCTAAAAACCACTCCTTATGAGTTTACGGCCCATGAGTAGTTCCCCATGATTTTATGGCCGTAAACTCATGGTATGAAGTGCCAAATTGTCTTTTGAGGTCTTATAAGTCAGGATTGCACATCCAGTGATCAAGTACAAGCCTTAGGAAAACATTAGGGGCACACTAAGACTTCTTTATAGAGTTAACAGCCTAAGGACCATTTCCTTAGGTGTTTACGGTCGTAAACTCATATGGGGACTTGTTTTGATGGCTGTTAAAGGTCTTAAACACTTCTAGGAAGGATCAAGGTTGGCATCCAAGGCTTAGGAAGGGACTAGGGTCCATTTAACCACCTTAAGAGGGCTTTACGGCCCACGAACATCATTGGCCATAAACTCCTTTTTTCTTGATGATTTTCAAGTGTTATCAAGTTCATATTAAGCAGACAATAAGCTAGGGTAAGTGTACTTACAAGATAGAAGTTGGATTTGGTGTTTAAGGTCCAAGAACACTAGTGTGTGTTCTTGGTGTTTTGAAGAACACTTTAAGATCTAGTTGAAATGCAATAATCAATGGATGAAATGATGTATAACTACTAGATGTTAGGTTATAACAACAAATCAAGTCGAGAAACACTTACGTTTTTGGAAGATTGAGTGAAGAACGGGATGATAGCTGAGAGAGAATAGAGAGTTTCTTGAGGGTGGAAATCAGAAATGACGAGTTTTGGGAGTAAACTCATGCCTATGGCATCAGTTCACGGTCACACAAGACTTTACGGCCCAAACTCCAACATTTTGGCCGTGAACTCTTTATTAGGATGCATTGGGTGGGTTTGCTACTTCAAGACCCGAGACAGTACTACCTTTCCTACGTTCATTTGAAAAATAAACACTAAAAACAATCAAACAGACTTTTAAATTGGCTAACAATTATTAGAAATGTAATTGAATTTTAATTGAAGTGATTGACTTTAGAGTTTGTACGAATGAGAATTTCGGGTTATCACAAGGACAAACTCCCAAACTCGATGCGGACGCTACGAGTCCGTAGTGCTACCCCTCGGATAAGGCCAATGCGCCTGTAGTATTCATGAAATTAATGAATACGGTATGCCATTCTTACGTGGATTTGTTCATCATTTTCCTTGTAAATGACTTACTTATCTACTCTCGTAGTAAGAAGGAAATCATAAGAAGCATCTACAACAAACCATGGAAACATTACGATCAGAGAAGCTATATGCGAAATTCTCTAAATATGAGTTTTGGAATTGAAGAGTCGAATTCCTAAGGCATACTATTAGTGATGTTTCAACTCTTGAGGACCCTTCCAAAAATCAAAACCGTTGAGAATTGGTCAGCATTGAAGATGCCTACGAGAATTTGCCAAATTCTAGATCTCGCCGACTACTGTCGTAAGTTCATTCAGAATTCCTCGTAAATTACGGAACCTTTTACATCTTTGACCCAGAAGGGAGTGGCCCTTGACTGGAAAGAGAATCAAGAGGAAGAAACCTTTGGAATTCCAAGTGAGAGACCAAATTCTTTTGGAAAATCTCACTGTGTGAAGGCTTGATATGCTTTGAAAAGCGTGGATAGCTAAATCCAAGATAGTTAGGACCTCCGTGATTCTTGCTAGAATCGGCCGTTTAACTCAAAAATCCAACCTACCCAAAGAACTCAGTAATGTACATTTTACCCTCCACGTCTCGAACTTGAAAATGTACCTCTCCGTTAGGACTCTTGTAATCCCACTCGACGAGATGGAGATCAACGAGAGCCTCAATTTCGTGGAAGAACCTGTAGAGATCATGGACCTTGAGGTCAAGCAAACGAAGCAAAGCCACATCCAAATAGTGAAGGTTCGCTGTAACACCATGCGAGGACCGGAATTCATATAGGAGCGTGAGGATCAAATGAAATTGAAATATCCTCATCTTTTCACTTAGTTATTTGTAACTATTTTATTTGCTTAAACTCTAATTTCGGGATGAAATTCCCTTTAACGAGGGGATGATGTTACAACTCAAAATTTTCATTTGGATAAACTGTAAAGTCAATAACTTCAATTAAAAGTCAATTACATTTCTAATAATTGTTAGCCAATTTAAAAGTCTGTTTGAGTGTTTTTAGTGTTTATTCTTCAAACGAACTAAGGAAAGGAAGTATTGTCTCGGATCTTGAAGTACCAAACCCACCCAATGCACCCTAATAAAGAGTTCACGACCAAACTTTTGGAGTTTGGGCCGTAAACTCGTGTGTGACCATGAACTCATGCCTTAGGCATGAGTTTACTCCCCAAACTCCTCATTTTTCACTTCCATTCTCAAGAACACTCTGTGTTCTCTCTCAACTATCGTCCCGTTCTTCACCCAATCTTTCGAAAACGTAAGTGTTTCTCAAATTAATTTGTTTACATAACCTAACATCTAGTATTTATATATCATTTCATCCATTCACTATTGCTTTTTAACTAGAGCTTCAAGTGTTCTTCAAAACACCAAGAACACACACTAGTGTTCTTGGATCTTAAACACCAAATCAAGCTTCTATCTTGTACGTACACTTGCCCTAGCTTCTTGTGCGCTTAATATGAACTTAATAACATTTGAAAATCATCAAATATCATAAGAACAAAGGATTTTATGGCCAAGGATGTTCTTGGGCCGTAAACACCTCTTAAGGTGGTTAAATGGACCTTAGTCCCTTCCTAAGCCTTGGATGCCAACCTTGATCCTTCCTAGAAGTGTTTAAGACCTTAAACAACAAACAAAACAAGTCCACATGAGAGTTTACGGCCCTAATTCTTTCCTAAGGCTTGGACATGATCATTAGATGCGCAACCATGACTTGTAAGACCTCAAAACACAATACAGCACTCAGTACCATCTGTTTACGGCCAGAAACTCATGGGGAAATGGTCATGGGCCGTAAACTCTATAAGGAGTGGTTCTTGGGCCATAAACTCCAATGTCATGCCATACAACCCTTAGATGCAACCCGTTGGTACCTATAACACTTGAATCAAAGTGTTTCCATGTCCTAGGATGTCTTAACTTGATTAATTAGTTGTTAATTCACTAATTAGATACATATATGTTTATTATATGTTAACTAGAACCATTGTGTGTGTTCACATCTTCACTTGACACCTAGCACCTAGTCTAACACTTCTGTACAAACCACTCACTACAGGTGAGTTCATACCCCATAATTAACCTTTTAAGTGATTTTAAATGTTTATAAATGCTTTAATGGGGGGGGGGGGAGGGGATACATGTAAAATCATGCTAGTTATTATATCAATCATATGTGATTAATAACTAGCATACAAATGCATTTACTACACTTTTAGCTATTTTACCAAACATATTAGTTCTAATGACTTTCTAAAACATTTTTACATATTAAAACTCTTTATCAAACTATCTCACATACTATATGTTTCCTTTCAAACTCTGTTACAATTGTGTTTCAAACAAATGGTTTCTTATACTTCAAATTGTCTTATCAAACAAACTACTTTCAAATCATTTTATAAACTGACATCAAGTCATCATTTCTTAGTTATTAAAACTTTTCAAAGGTTTTTACAAAACTTCTTTTATAATTTTATATTGAAAAATTAATGCCCATATATCTATAGTTACATAATTAATGTTTAAAGGACTTAGGATAGCTAGCTCGCTTTATTTCCTTTTCCTAGTTAGTATGTGGCCTTAGGGCATCGGTTATTCGTCCGAATGTCATCTAAATGTTAATTACATATATAGACATAAAAGTTCCATCATTTAGTTCAGTATCTTTGGGTAGCAAAGGCATACTTTCGGTTATACATGTACATTACTAGTGAGTATAATAGGTATAGTTAGGAGATACTACTTACTACCTCTAGTTCACTGAAGCATACAAGAGTCAATTCATTCATGAGTCATTACTTATTACTATGTGAACATATACAACTATACTAGGATGAGAACATATAAAACTATACTAGGATGAGAACATATACAACTATACTACGATGATAACATATACAACAATACTATGATGAGAAACAATACATTACATATACAAGTATATTTTAACATAAATATGATCCACTGTATCGGAGCATACCTTCATTTTCATGGCCCGAGTTGTAACCAGAATCTCCTGGAGGGAGAGCGTGAGTTTGCGTATAGATCTATACGGGATTGACTATCCTACACCTTGCTGCTAGCTACAACGGGACATGCAGATCTTCGGGTGCCAAATGTAGTACCTATTGATGAGTTACATTGTTGTGTTTACAAGTCGATAGTATGGTACAATTAATCACATAATACCTTGATATAAATCCGGTTTAAGGTAGTTAGTACAACAGTATTCCTATAATACAACACTACAGTGCTACATTTATTTGGTGATTACATCAGTTAAACATTAATTTACAAACTATATATTGATAATGATAGTTACAGTTAGGAAAATTAGACACTTTTAGAAGAAACAAACATACAAAACAGTTGTTGATAGCTTCATTTTATTTACTTCTTTTTATAGTTTATTTTAGCATATTTCATTCATAACTTAGATAATTTCCATGCATATTTTCCTTTTTATTATTTTATGACTATTTCGGGTACTCTCGAATCTTGTGAGCATAATTGCAGGTTTTCGGGTCTAGCGGAGCGGGAGTGTTCGGGACGTATAGGAGGCGATGAGATTTGGTAGACAAAAATGACGTTGGGCTTGATGGGTAGTGGAGATGATGCATGGAGTGATCTTGATGATTATTTGAAGACTTGGAGAGAAATAAGCTTTAAATTTGCAAGAAGCGGGGGAACATTCAAGCGTATGAAAATTATTAATCGGGCGAGTTCACGAGCTTTGGAGGATTTGGAGAGGTCAAATTGGGCTTTAAATGAAGAAAAACTTGAAGAAAATGGGCTAGGAGGTGATTGGATTCGATCTGGGCTAGTGGGATATGCTTTAGAGGCCCAAAATCTCAAAGAAGCCCATGTCAGGCACCACCCGCGCAACCCACCCGCGCAGTAGCACGCGGGTCGCGCAAGGCCCTGCAGGGGTAGTTTCGGAAATTCTTCTTTTGAGCTATTTGAGGAAGGTTGGTGCCCATCTTTTGCATACTCTTGGTCATCCGATTTTTGAAGATTCTCTCTGGAGTTTTGGAGACTTTTGAAGGCCAAGAACCCTTGAAGAACATCATATTTTTACCTCTTGATTCTTGCTTAATGTTTGGTACAAATTTCTCTAACTTTGTTTCTTTGTGTTTAGCCATGCTTGGCTAAGCTAATCTTGGTTGACTTTTAGTTAATCCTTTTAACTTTTGTTGAATGTTGAAGAATCCGTGAACATGTTCTTGAATCTTTATGGGAATGTTTTGTGTTTTAACATCTTATCATTACTTGTATGTTTTAGTTCATGAGTTTAAATGTGTTTGTGGTGATTAGTTGGCTAATTTCTTGATTAAGTAAAGGATCCTCAAATTAGCAAGCAACAAATGATTTTTGTGTTGTTTTTGCTTCACACAATCATAAAAACATTTCCTCCAACATGGTGGTGAAAGCATTTGACCCCTCTTGGATTTGACGACTTTTTGGTTCTTAATGCTAGTTGACTTTCACTAATTACATGCTATTTGGAATTAGTGACTTTGACTAAGGAAATTGTTATGAGCTTCTCTAGCCATTTCAACAATTAAGAAAAGTTTAGGTAATCTCAAGCTCCTTGGATTACTATAGCCAAATTGAGGATTTAAAACAAGTATTGCACCATTGAATTCTAATGATATGTTCATCAAAAGTCAAAGTGAGAAAACTTTAAGTCAACCATCTTTCCCTTATTGATTTTACATCAAATTCTTATTTTTGTTGCAATTGTCTATTTAAATCATAGTTAATTCTAGTTAACTTCAAGTATTTCAAAACATCAAAACCCCCCATTTTATTTATATCGTTATTTTACAAGTATTTTTACAAAGAGATTTTTCATAGAGTTAGAAATTGAACCAATCTCTGTGGATTTGATCCCTTTACCACTATACACTATTTTAGTGTGTAATATTTAGGGTTATTATTTGTGTTGGCCTCGACAACCACCAAATTTTTGGCGCCGTTGCCGGGGATTGGTTTATTTTTAATCAATTTGTTTCTCTATGCCCAGATCTCAGCGTACAGGTGACTTGATTTACAATCCAGAAATCGAAAAAGAAGCAAGGCGTTTGGCAAAGGAAAAGCGAATTGAACGTGGTCAAACTTCTAATCCCCATGGGGATCCGGAGGTCGAAACCGCTTCACTAAGTGACATAGAGCCCGATTCTAGTCCCGACCTTCGCCAAGAAATTCCCGAAACACCACCCTACAACAAAATCCACCCATTATTGAACCAATTGAAATGGCGGATGGAGGAGAAGTTCCCGAAAGAACTTTGAGGCAAATGATGGAGACCGATGTTACACAAACTCCAACCGGTATCAATTACCCGGTTTTGGAAGGAGGCTCGGAGTTGAAGTCAAGTTTAGTCCATCACCTACCGACTTTCCATGGATTGGAGAATGAAGACCCTCATAAGCATTTGAAGATGTTCCACATTATTTGCACTAGCATGAAGCCACAAGGGTCAACCGATGACCAAATCAAGCTAAGGGCATTCCCTTTTTCATTGGCCGATAGAGCAAAAGATTGGTTATTCTATCTTCCACCGGGGTCAATCAACTCATGGACCGACATGGCAAGAGCCTTCCTTGACAAGTTTTATCCCGCCTCAAGAGTCTCAAGTCTTCGAAATGAGATTTGTGGAATCCGCCAAGGTCAAAATGAGACTTTCCATGATTATTGGGAGAGGTTCAACAACTTGTGCTATAGTTGCCCACAACACCAAATTCCGGAACAACTCCTCATTCAACACTTCTATGAGGGATTGTTGTCAATGGAGAGAAGACTAGTTGATGCCTCAAGTGGTGGAGATGTCTTTAGTAAAACCCCACAACAAACAAGACAACTTTTCAACACCATAGCCGCAAATTCACAACATTTTGGCCCTCGCCAAGACATGAGGAGAGACACACAACACAAAGTTAATGAAGTGGGAACATCGAATCTTGAGTCTCAAATAAAAGATCTAACATCCATCGTCCAAAAGCTAGCCATGGGACAAACTCCACAAGTGATGGTTTGTGGAATATGTGCAACCATGGGACATCCTACGGATATGTGTCCCATCCTTCAAGAAGATGCGGAGCATGTGAATGCCACGGGAGAATTCCAAAACTACCACAACAAACCATCCGGGTACCAAAATGCATATAATTCAAGTTGGAAACCAAATCCCAACGGAAGCTACAACCCAAGACCATTGCCTCACAATGCATTAGTTAGACCGTCCTATCCACCACCACAACCTCAATACCAACATCAACAACCACACTATCAATCCAAACCGCACCCTCCACATCATCATCAACAATCTCCTCAATCTCAACCAAGTAGCTCCGGAATGTCTCTTGAAGACATTGTCAAATCTCTAGCCACTAGCACCCAACAATTCCAAAACGAGACAAGGACTAGTATCTCCAACCTTGAAGCACAAATGGGAGATATAGTTACATCTGTAAGCAAGTTGGAATCTCGTGGTAAACTCCCTTCTCAAACCGAAAAGAACCCAAATGTCAATGTGGTGACCTTGAGAAGTGGCAAGCAAGCCGGAGAAAGTAGTTCAAAGAAGAAGCCAAGGGAAGAAGAGGAAGAAATAGAGATCATTCCCATTGAAGAACCTACAGTCAAGAACGATGCACAAGCCGGAGTTCCAAAGAAGTCCATCCCTCTAGTAACACCAATAGCCACTCAACCACCGTTCCCCTCTCGACTTGCAACTTCAAAGAAGAATATGGAGGAGAAAGAGATTTTGGACACCTTCCGAAAGGTGGAAGTAAACATCCCTCTACTTGATGTAATCAAGCAAATCCCGAGATATGCAAAGTTCTTGAAAGAACTTTGTACCAACAAGAGGAAGTTGAAGGGAAATGAGAAAATTTTGATGAACGAAAACGCATCCGCGGTTTTACAAAGGAAACTTCCACCCAAATGCAAAGATCCAGGAATGTTCACGGTTCCTTGCAAGATTCGAGTTGTCACTTTTAGTAGTGCTATGCTTGATCTTGGTGCTTCTATCAATGCCATGCCCTATTCAGTGTATGAATCATTAAATGCCGGACCCTTAAGTGAAACTGGTGTCATAATCTCTCTTGCGGATAAATCAAGTGTCTTTCCTAGAGGTGTTTTAGAAGATGTCCTAGTGCAAGTGAACCAATTAGTCTTCCCGGCGGATTTCTATGTGATTGATCTAGATGAGCAAGTGTCCTCCAAATCGGCTCTAATCTTGCTTGGGAGACCGTTTTTGAAGACGGCTAGGACAAAAATCGATGTGTATGCAGGAAGCTTGACAATGGAGTTTGATGGTGAAACAATAAGTTTTAATATTTATGATGCCATGAGATATCCTAGTGATGTTTCATCTTTGTACTTTGTTGATGTTGTTGAGCCAATTACTCAAGAATTGTTTGAGTTATCTAACGGTGATATGTTGGAGATGATCTTAAGCAAAGGATTCGATTGTGGGAAGCTAGACGAGCAATTAAAGTTTTATTCTTTGGATCCGGAAGTTGAGAAGTTGGTAAATAAAATGGAAATGAAAAAATCCACAAGATTAGATGTCAAGCAAATTGAATTGTCCCAAACTCACACAAAATTGTCTCCATCCCTTGTTCAACCACCCGAATTGGAATTAAAGGTCTTACCTCAACACTTGAAGTATGCCTACTTGGGAAAGAATGAAACCCTTCCGGTTATCATCACAACTCATTTAACCGAATTTGAAGAAGAGCAACTCCTCAAGGTGTTGAAGGAGCATAAAGAAGCCATGGGTTGGACGATTGCGGATACCAAGGGTTTGAGCCCCTCCACTTGTATGCACAAGATCTTAATGGAGGATGAATGCAAGCCAAGTAGAGACGCGAAAAGAAGGCTAAATCCACCAATGATGGAAGTCGTGAAGAAAGAGATATTAAAGCTTCTTGATGCGGGGATGATCTACCCAATCTCGGATAGCAAGTGGGTGAGTCCAGTGCAAGTCGTTCCAAAGAAGACGGGAATCACGGTGGTGGAGAACAACAAAGGTATGATGGTCCCCACCCGTGTGCAAAACGGGTGGAGAGTATGTATTGACTACCACAAACTCAATGCGAGCACACGAAAAGATCATTTCCCATTGCCTTTCATTGACCAAATGATTGAAAGGTTGGCCGGGAAATCCCATTATTGTTGTCTAGACGGGTACTCTGGTTTTCACCAAATCCCGGTGGCACCGGAGGACCAAGAAAAGACAACATTTACATGCCCATTTGGTACTTTTGCATACCGGAGAATGCCATTTGGATTGTGTAACACCCCGGCCACTTTCCAACGTTGTATGGTTAGTATCTTTTCGGATTATGTTGTAAACATAATTGAGGTTTTTATGGATGATTTCACGGTACATGGCAACTCTTTTCAAGAATGTTTAACTAATCTCACAAAAATTTTAAAAAGATGCATTGAAACAAACTTAGTTTTGAATTTTGAGAAATGTCATTTCATGGTGAGTCAAGGTCTCATTTTGGGTTACATTGTGTCTAAAAAAGGAATTGAGGTAGATAAGGCCAAAATTGATGTTATTCAAAGCTTACCTTACCCGACTTGTGTTCGGGAAGTTCGTTCTTTTCTAGGCCATACAGGTTTCTACCGAAGGTTCATCAAGGATTTTTCAAAGATAACAAGACCAATGTGCCAACTCTTGCAAAAGGAGGTCGATTTCGAGTTCAATGAGGCGTGCAAAGAAGCTTTTGACAAGCTCAAAGAGTTGCTTACGTCCGCTCCCATCATGCAAGCACCAAATTGGGATTTCCCTTTTGGGATCATGTGTGATGCAAGTAACTATGCAATTGGCGCCGTTTTGGGTCAAAAGAATGGGAGGGCCTTCCATGTGATTTGTTATGCTTCAAGGACACTAGACAATGCCCAAAGCAACTACTCTACCACGGAGAAGGAGCTATTGGCCATAGTCTTCGCCTTGGAGAAATTTAGACAATACCTACTTGGTACCAAGGTCATAGTGTATTCGGATCACGCAGCTCTTAAGTACTTGATGACGAAGAAGGATGCAAAGCCGAGACTCGTCCGGTGGATCCTACTGTTACAAGAATTTGACTTGGAAATCCGGGATAAGAGCGCATGCGAGAACCTCGTTTCTGATCATCTAATTCGGATCACTTCAAATGAAACTCCTCTCCCATTGCGGGACGAGTTTCCGGATGAGCATCTCTTTTCCCTTACCCAATCTATTCCTTGGTATGTCGATATCGTTAACTTTTTGGTCACAAAAAGGTATCCCGATACATTCACGCATTCTCAAAAAGACAAGTTGAAAAGTGATGCAAAATACTATATGTGGGATGAACCTTATTTGTGGAAACATTGTCCCGATCAAATCATTAGGCGATGTGTGCCCCAACAAGAGCACCAATCCATTTTGCAATTTTGTCATGAATTTGCTTGTGGGGGACACTTCGGACCTAGCCGAACTTTGAGAAAAGTCCTTGAATGTGGATTATTTTGGCCAACCATGTCACGCGATAGTTATATGTTTTGCAAAAGTTGTGAGCGGTGCCAAAGGACGGGAAACATTTCGCAAAAGAACCAAATGCCCCAAAATCCAATCCTTGTATGTGAAATTTTCGACGTATGGGGGATTGATTTTATGGGCCCATTTCCTGTATCATTTGGCAACGTTTATATTTTACTCGCGGTTGACTATGTTTCTAAATGGGTTGAAGCCAAAGCCACAATATCGGACGATGCCAAAACGGTTATCGAGTTTTTAAAGTCTAATGTTTTTGCGAGATTTGGTGTGCCTAGGGCTTTGATTAGTGATAGAGGGATGCACTTTTGCAACAAAATGATGGAGGCTCTATTGAAGAAGTATCACGTGACTCATCGTGTCTCCACTGCCTATCACCCTCAAACGAATGGTCAAGCGGAGGTCTCGAATCGTGAAGTGAAGTCTATTCTAGAGAAAACAGTGAATCCGACAAAGAAGGATTGGAGTTTGATACTTGACGATGCCTTATGGGCATATCGGACCGCTTATAAGACCCCGATTGGAATGTCGCCCTTCAGATTAGTTTTCGGAAAACCATGTCATCTTCCCGTCGAGTTAGAGCACCGAGCATTTTGGGCGGTCAAGAAATGCAACTTCGACATTGACGAGGCTGGAAGGCATAGGAAACTTCAACTCCAAGAGCTAGAAGAATTGAGAAATGAATCCTATGAAAACGCAAGGATTTATAAGGAGAAAACGAAGCTCTTCCACGACAAGTCCATCACCCGGAAGAATTTTGAACCGGGAAATAGGGTCTTACTTTACCATTCATGGTTGAAGTTATTCCCGGGCAAATTAAGATCAAGGTGGATTGGCCCATTTGTTGTAACAAAGACTTTTGACCATGGAGCGGTGGAAATCCAAAGTGAAGAAACGGGACATATTTTCAAAGTTAATGGGCACCGATTAAAGCCATTCTATGAAAGTTTTAATGCAAGTTTTGTTGAAGTCATCCACTTGGATGCACCGGAGTGTTGAACCAAGCTAGAAGGACGTCTCGCCTAAGACGTTAAAGAGAGGCATTTTTGGAAAAGCTTTATGCTTTCGTGTTTCTACGTTCGAATAAAGAAGTTTTGAAAATGTTTTGATACGTCTTTTGAAGTCATTTTTGAAGAAATCAAGAGTTTCTAGGTGTTTGGGGAATTTGGGATCAAGAACTAGTGAAGAAACGGAAGAAAACAGAGAAAAATCGATTTCCAGGAGCAGAAGTCTGCGCGACCCGCGCACGGGTGCGCGGCTGGTGTGTGCGGCCGGTCTTCAACATGCAACAAAGATCAAGCTCCAAACTGCAACACATGCGCGACCCGCGCGCCCCCTCTGCGCGACCCGCGTGCTGCTTTGACGACTATCCCCTATTGTGTTGACCAGCTTTGACTTTCGTTGACCAGGTGGTTTAATGAGTTGACCAACATTGACCGGGTGTTGACCACACTTGAATATGGATTGAAAACCTCCAGCAACTCTCCTTCTTCATTTCATTCTCTCAAAACCCTCTCATTCTCTCTCAAACTCTCAAGAACACATACACCCACTTTTCACAAAAATTTGATTTCCCGGAATACGACGAGACCACCACCATTCTTCACCATTTTCCATGCTCTACAAGCCCCACCTAAAGTTTACTCCGATCCATCGCCGGATCTAGGGGCGCCACCACCACCCAACTCGCGGCTTTCCGGCCATTTTCCGGCCAACTCCCACCACCTCTCGCAATTCCGACACCACCAAAGTGTTTCTTTTTCGGGGATCTTTACATCTAACCAAACAAAACCTCAAAATCTCACCAAAAATTTTCCCATAATTTTTGAGCCACCACGAGCCGCCGCCGGATTTTTCACACAAATCAAGTTGAAAATATCCGTTCAATGAACAAGTCTTCCATTTAGGCACCCACGAATAACCAAAGCTTGGGGTGCACGGTAGCGGATTCCGGGTTCAAGTTCAATTTTGGGATAAAACGGGTATTCTCTTTCCTTGGTTTTTATTACATTGTATTGTTTCAATTCAGTAATTGCATTCAATTATGCTTTGGAAATTGCCTAAGATCGTTAGTTGTTGCCCGGTTTATTTGGAAACATTGATTTGAGAAAGGTTGAGATTGGTTGATTTGCTTGGAAATTTGTTCAAAAATTGTTTAAAATTTGGTTGGGATTCTCTCATTTTGTCTCGTATTGCTGCCGAATTTTTGTTGGGATTATCAAATTAACCGAGTGTTGTTGTTGAAACCATTTTACATTGTCAAAAGTTGGGTGTCATTATTTCTTGGATTTTTTTTTGTGTTCGGTCTAAAGATAGTTGCATTGATTTGAGAGTGGTGAGGTGAGGGATTACGTTGGTGAAGTTGTTTTTGATATTGTAGGTTTCGAAAATGGGCAAAACCACGGCTCGGACACGCACCCATGGATCATCGATCGATCCTAACCCGCAAAAGGATACCGCCGGTCCATCACGCAAAGCAGCCGGTAAATGAAAAAAAAGAGGAGAAGAGGGAAGCGATCCTTCCCTTACAAATGCTGAGATCAAAACCTATCGCTCCAATCTTCGGGGTCGCGCAATCCGGCCGACAAAATTCTACCATAAAAAGTCCATGAAAAAGCTTGGGGTGCATGATGGTGTATACCATTTGTTCATAAAACTCGGTTGGCGTGGTTTTCTTCGACTTTGTGATAGAACTTACGAGGAACCCACAATGGAATTTCTTAGCACATATGCACGAGATGATAACACGGAAGTCCTCACATTCCAGTTAAAAGGGGAGCATCATAGACTCACATACGCAGAGCTTGATTCTATCATGGGTATAGACGATCCGTTCCGCATCAGCCCCCAAAATCAAGAGTACCAAGATTTTCTGCGTTGCCCTGATGCAAACTTCTGGATGCAAATTTCCGGTCTCCCAACCTTCAACCCAAGCCGACAGCGAGCCAAGCACATCGTTCACCCCTGTTGGCGAATTGCTCACCGAGTCCTTACGACAAGTATCTTCGGGCATCTCGAGCCCGGTCAAATCAACAGATGTGAGCTATTTTTCCTCCGAAGCATGAGGCATGCACTCTCCCTCAGTTTTTCAGGCTTCTTTTTAGACAAATGTGACTCCATACGCCAACGTTCCTCAGGAGAAATTTTCATCGGGGGACTTATCACGATCATAGGTCGAGCCGTCGGCCTAGACTTCCCGGATCCCGAGTACATACCTGTCGACACCCCACCGAACTTCCTGCTAGATTGTGACACTCTCATCCGGATAGAGATGTTGCTCGATCGGGGAACCCGCACGTACAGTTGGTTAGATGCTGACAAAGCCCCGGTTTACATCCTACAAAGTTGGATCGGTTCTTCATTCGATACAGGCGACCCCGACACTTGGCTTCCTCCAGATCAATTGACCCAAGCAGGTGTATTCCCAGAATTCGGTGATGATGAGGGTGACGACGCAGAGGAACAAGAGGAAGAAGATGACGAAGAGGACGACGAGATGCCCGAAGCTGAAGACCATTTTGACCAACCCTCGATGCAGCAGCCGATGTTTCAGCATGATCAGTTCCAGGCCCCTCCACATCATTTTGACCAGCCGCATCAGCAGGAGGGACACGAAGTCCCATCATATTTCCCCCCCACGTTCTTTGACCAATTTGCCACAATGTTGTCCTCGGTGCAACGCATCGACGCCCAAACGCAAGAGAATTCGAGAGCCATCCTAGATGTGGCAAGCCGTGTTGATCGATTGGAGCAGTCCTCCTCTCACACTTCCCGCCAGCTCCAGGATATGTGGGACTACCACCATCGCCACGGGCATTTCCCGCCGCCCGACCCCCCGATTTAGGTCCTTTCTGCCCTTTCCTTAAGCATTGAGGACAATGCTTGTTCTTAAGCTTGGGGTGGGGCATTTCCCTTTTTTCTTACTCTTTTTCATGCATTTTTAGTTAGGTTGCATAACATATTAGTTTAAGTTAATTTGCATTAATTTTTTTTTTATTAAATTTTAAAAAGATTTTATTTTCTTCTTTTCTACTTTTTATTTTTGCATAACATTTAGCTTAAGACATTAGCATTCATGCATTTTTGTTGTCTGTTTATTCTCACCTCTCTTGGATGCCATGGAACAGGTTCATAGTTATTGTATCATTATTGGTCCAGGATCTTGTTGCTATCTCACCCATCGAACCGGGACCACTAGCTGCAGTTTGGGATTTCATACTTGGGATCAGATGCTGGTAGCTTAAAGGGGTAAGTGATCATGGACAGGTAGTTTTCATGAAGAATTATGCATACAATACTAACAACTGTAGGATATACTATAGCAATGGGTGTTCTTAGCCTTGCGGTCACTACCGCGGAGAGGATCACACTTGATCATGTTTGAACTGTTAGGATGAAGCATTGGTGCTTGTCCCCGAGTAGAATCCATATCCGGTCTCTTTACATCACCATATCTTTTTGCGATTTTCTTAGAATTTAGAGAGTCTTTTAGTCCACATTTGGACATTTTCATTATCTTTGAAAAACCACAAATTTGAAAAGGAGCTTACATTACATCTTTATGCTCCACACATGGTCATTTTCACACTTAGGCCATTCGGATTATATCATTACCCTTTCGGTTCCACCTACACACCTTTGGGAACCAAATTTTGAGTCAAAGGGTTTTAAATTAACAAAAAAAAAAAAAAAAAAAGAAAAAAAAAAAAAAAAACAAAAACAAAAACAAAAACAAAATGAAGCATGCAAATTTTCAGTCGCAACTATCTTAGATAGGTGGCCGGTTCAATTATTGATCAAATTTCCCAACATCTTGGTCACCCGACGTTTGATATTCATTTGTATAGATCTGTTTTATTGTATATAGATCGAGTTGTTATTTTTTTTCTTTCTCACAAATTGGTGATGTTAGAGAGACTGTCGAGTCGGATACTACGGGAGGTTTGGGCCAACACTAAGTGAACTGATTCCTACAACGGTGCCCGAGCGATTAAACCTAGTTACACATGAGAGAAACCGGCAGATGTGAGATCAGAGTGTCCACTTAAAGAAGAGCTCCACCCGACCCCATCCAGTTGCTTTCTCCCTACTACAGATGTTCTTCATTGTATACATGTTCCATTGAGGCTGCGACTGCTTATCCCTCCTTACTCACCTAAAGGAGTTGTCCTGGCTGTGGTTTATGGTTCCATTGTCATCGGATGAAAAAGTTGTGAGATAGCAGCGAAATCAATTCTGACCATGTTGACTAACGTCGGATAGGTTCCATGGTTCTATCCATTCTTTTTATTTCTAGGGTAGTTCATCCCAAGTTCATTTAGTCTTGTCTTACTTGAGGACAAGTAAGGTTTAAGCTTGGGGTGATTTGATAGCTTCATTTTATTTACTTCTTTTTATAGTTTATTTTAGCATATTTCATTCATAACTTAGATAATTTCCATGCATATTTTCCTTTTTATTATTTTATGACTATTTCGAGTACTCTCGAATCTTGTGAGCATAATTGCAGGTTTTCGGGTCTAGCGGAGCGGGAGTGTTCGGGACGTATAGGAGGCGATGAGATTTGGTAGACAAAAATGACGTTGGACTTGATGGGTAGTGGAGATGATGCATGGAGTGATCTTGATGATTATTTGAAGACTTGGAGAGAAATAAGCTTTAAATTTGCAAGATGCGGGGGAACATTCAAGCGTATGAAAATTATTAATCGGGCGAGTTCACGAGCTTTGGAGGATTTGGAGAGGTCAAATTGGGCTTTAAATGAAGAAAAACTTGAAGAAAATTGGCTAGGAGGTGATTGGATTCGATCTGGGCTAGTGGGATATGCTTTAGAGGCCCAAAATCTCAAAGAAGTCCATGTCAGGCACCACACGTGCAACCCACCCGCGCAGCAGCACGCGGGTCGCGCAAGGCCCTGCAGGTGTAGTTTCGGAAATTCTTCTTTTGAGCTATTTGAGGAAGGGTGGTGCCCATCTTTTGCATACTCTTGGACATCCGATTTTTGAAGATTCTCTCTGGAGTTTTGGAGACTTTTGAAGGCCAAGAACCCTTGAAGAACATCATATTTTTACCTCTTGATTCTTGCTTAATGTTTGGTACAAATTTCTCTAACTTTGTTTCTTTGTGTTTAGCCATGCTTGGCTAAGTTAATCTTGGTTGACTTTTGGTTAATCCTTTGAACTTTTGTTGAATGTTGAAGAATCCATGAACATGTTCTTGAATCTTTATGGGAATGTTTTGTGTTTTAACATCTTATCATTACTTGTATGTTTTAGTTCATGAGTTTAAATAAGTTTGTGGTGATTAGTTGGCTAATTTCTTGATTAAGTAAAGGATCCTCAAATTAGCAAGCAAAAAATGATTTTTGTGTTGTTTTTGCTTCACACAATCATAAAAACATTTCCTCCAACATGGTGGTGAAAGCATTTGACCCCTCTTGGATTTGGTGACTTTTTGGTTCTTAATGCTAGTTGACTTTCACTAATTACATGCTATTTGGAATTAGTGACTTTGACTAAGGAAATTGTTATGAGCTTTTCTAGCCATTTCAACAATTAAGAAAAGTCTAGGTAATCTCAAGCTCCTTGGATTACTATAGCCAAATTGAGGATTTAAAACAAGTATTGCACCATTGAATTCTAATGAGATGTTCATCAAAAGTCAAAGTGAGAAAACTTTAAGTCAACCATCTTTCCCTTATTGATTTTACATCAAATTCTTATTTTTGTTGCAATTGTCTATTTAAATCATAGTTAATTCTAGTTAGCTTCAAGTATTTCAAAACACCAAAACCCCCCATTTTATTTTTATCGTTATTTTACAAGTATTTTTACAAAGAGATTTTTCATAGAGTTAGAAATTGAACCAATCTCCGTGGATTCGATCCCTTTACCACTATACACTATTTTAGTGTGTAATATTTAGGGTTATTATTTGTGTTGGCCTCGACAACCACCAGTTGTGCCTTGGTAGAAGGCTACTTTTAGTAGAAAATATAGGAGTTTCTAGGAGTTTCAAACTTTTACATACACTTACAAATATTCACATACTTTTGCTGCAAATGTGTACAAACTCGTACTTCAGACACTGTTTAAAAAATTTTGATACAAACATAGACACTAAATACTTATGAACTCACTAGCTTTAATGCTGATAAACTCTTTCAAAATAACTTGTATTCTCAGGTCACTAGTAGACAGGTACCAATGCCAGCTTTTGAGAAGATGGAGCGCATACAAGACTCATCTTATATTTTGATTCATGTTATGGTGTCTTATATACTACAAAACACACTTCTATTAAAATTATATATTTAATGCAATGGATGATGTTGTTTACTTGTTTAATATTATACTGTGTTGTGATACTTTACATGACGTCCTCCGCCCCAGAACGTTTCCGCCGTTCTCGGTTTTGGGGTGTGACAAAAGTTAATGCAAACTATTTTCGACTCAAGATAGTTGTAAACTAGGGAAAACTTACATCTTTTCAAATGACATACAGAGCAGTCAGGTGTAGTACATTAAGTAGAAAGGAACCATAATGTTAACCTTATGATCCCTTAATGTATACATCAAGGGATATATATTAATAGGATCTGATAGGTAATAGGATGTGTGCTTTCCGGTTCGTTTCCTGTTCCTTCTTTGGTTGTGGGCTTAGAGCGGACTCACCCAGCCTATTATCCATTCGATCTTAGTTATATATATGTTCCATATACATTAAGTCATCATAAGAGGTACCAGGTATGGGTCACGTCATAGGACACTAATTCAAGACACATTTATCTAGTACAAAACATACTTTTCAAATCATAACTTTTGGTATAGAAAACTAGAAACTTACCAGTAAAGAGTTTAATCCATTTTATTAAAACCGTATAACTTAAAAGACCTTAGCTGATTAATTCTATAATGCCATAGTTTATACATCAGGGTTATATATAATTAATACCCGATAAATAGTTAGATGTTTGTCTTCCACCTCATTTCATGTTCCTTGTTTGGTTGTGGTCTTAGGGTAGATTCACTCAATTAACTGTCTATTCGCTATTAGATTATATATAGCTAGTATAACCTAAGAGATTATAGTAGGAACCACTGTGGTTACTATTTTATTATAAGAAATAAGGTTTTTCTTAAAGGATCTTTTCATCAAGTATAAAGGAACGGTTGCAATTAACTCCTCGAGTACCAAGTGAATACACCAGGGTTATATACAATAACGATCTAACAACCAATGGGATGCGTGTCATCCGCCTCATTTCTTGTTCCTTGTTTTGTTATGGGCTTAGGGTAGATACACACAATCGATTGTTTGTTCACTCTGAGTATTATATAACTTGTATCCATTTATTACTCATAGAAATGATTGTAGAGTCAATTTTACTTATCTTTCATCAAAAGCAGGAAATATAGCATTTTCTGGAGGAACTGGCAAACTTTTGTAAACAGAACTTACGACTTACTAAGCTTTCTACAACATACCTACATCAATAAAATATTATGAACTCACCAGCTTAATTGCTGATCAACTCTTTTAAAATAACTTGTATTCTCTAGAAACTAGTAGACATGTACTCGCGATAGGAATTCAGAAGATGGAGCATAATAGCTTCATGTCTTGTTTTGTAATTTACATATGTATTCTATGTATTGTGAACACACACATTGTAAACACTTTATTTCTAATGAAATGGTTGTTTACTACTTTGATTACTATGATGCATGTCTTGTGATACTAAACATGACGTCCTCCACCCAGAACGTTTCCTCCATTCCAGTTTTGGGGTGTGACAGATGTGGCGTTGATTATAAAAGAACTTCTAGGGGATGTCAGTTTATGGATAGCAAGGTTGTTAGTTGCCAATCTAAGATGCATACATGTGTGTGCTTTTTGACTGCTGATGCTGAATACATAACAGCAGTATGTTGTACATCGTAAGTGATGTGGATTCAGAAGCAACTTAGAGACTGTAGTATTAACATGAATAGAATTTGTCTCTAATGTTATTCTGAAAGTGCTATAAGAATTTGCCACAACCTATTGCAACACTCCAAGAGAAAACACATAGCTCTAACATACCACTTCATAAAGGATCATGTCGAGGATGGTAATGTTAATGTTCATTTTGTTAGATCCTCAGATCAGTTGGATGACATGTTTAAAAAGGCCTCACTTGAAACTACGTTTAATCGAATTTTACAAGGGCTAGAAATGATTAAAGCTGACTAAGTTCCGATAACCTCTTCATAATTGGAAATTACTATTCACGTTCCAACTGGTTCCGAGCTTCGAAATCTTTCGCAATTCATTTTTCTAATTATGATTGGTTCCAGGCTTTGGAATGGTTCAGAATCTACTGTTAATTGGGGTTTCAGAATGCTTTCTATCCTTTAGGCATTTAGTCCATTCTTATTGGTTCAGAACTACAGAATGCTTCAGATTCTATTATTCATCGTCATTTCGGAACGATGTATATCCTTTGTATATTAAGTCACTTTCGATTGGTTCCGAGCTTCGGATTGATTCGGAAGTTACTGTTCATTTAAGTTTTTGAATTCTTTTCTCTTTGTTATTTTTTATATTTTATCATTTTTAGAAAACCAAAACTCTCAAAAATATTCTTCTTTATTTCTGATTTATATTTCTCATGATCATTGATCTTGATTCCTTTCGCTACAATGAAGTTCTTTGGCTGATAATCGAATGTTTGAATTTTTACCATTGGTGCATCTATCCAAGGCTTACTCCTCTATGATCTACAACAAAGCAGAAGATGTTATTCACTTTAAGGTTTCTTCACACAAGACCTCGACCACCATTCCTCACTTTAGCAAACTTCTGAGGCTCACTTTCCCTGGAGTTCTTATGGATCCAAAATTGATTCTATCCAATACCCTAATTAAGATTTTTTATCAGATGGGTTGCATTGGGGATATCTCATTATTGTCCAACTTCTGGAAACCCTTCCTACCCCAAATGTGGAATGGGTTTTTCACTCTCTTATTCAAGAGTTTGTCAGAGAGGGTCGCAGGTTCAGACAGTGCATGTAAACTATTCCATACCCATATTTACGGACTATACCATGTGGTTAATCTCGATTATGGTTCAATTTTATGGGCTCAAATCAATAAGAGAATGGTATCCACTACTCGCCACATGGAGATTTCATGTGCAAGATTTTAGTTTATTGTAGTCAACTGTGCCCTATGTCACTTCAACATCCTATTGATGATTGATTCAGTTATAGCAGCAATTCTGATACTCCAAACATCTACGTTTGTGATTTCCAATCCCAGTAACTTTGCATTTATTGGTATAATTTCAGAAGATATGTTGGTCAAGGTTGCTTATGATAATGCTATTGTTAAAGCTTATCGTAGTTTTCCATCATCAGATGTTCGCCCAGTGCCGGATGAATTACGAAAGTTGATTGATGAGGGAAACAAACCGAAAAGCGGAGGAGAAAGAAAGGTGAAAGTTTCTCCTTCTAGAACAGTTAAGGGTCCAAATAAAACGAACACACAAGATATGAAATTGAGATATCCATCTCTGGTTGTTCAGGACGATTCATAATCAAGAACTCTCACAGAAATTAGGAGGTAGATACAATCCAAAACGAGGTGGAAGACACTGCAACCACTTTCAAACCAGCTCCTACTAAAACAATTCCAAAGCCATCATCTCCATCCTCTTCCACTATTCCTCCTACAGATGACTTTTAGATAAACACTCTGCCATCCTCACCAATCATTACCACAATTCTGATTTCCTCCATTTCTTGAGGTTTGAAGGCTGTGATGTGTCGATGTTATCTAGTTGTTTTGTATTATCGAACATTTGATTGTATTTTATTTTAAGAGCATACATTTAGATTCGAGGCTTTAGTGTCTATTGTCCTTTATACTTTTTGTGCTTTCACTTTTCCCTATAAATTTGGGATGAGTACAGTTAGGGGTTAAGAATGATTTTTTGATTGTAATCATTTTCTCTCAAACTCGTGTATTCAAATGTCAAAGCAATAATATCGTGCCAAACAAATTATATTTAGATTACTTGTTCTAAATCATTTCATACTTTGATTCTAGTATAATACTCGATTCAATCGCCTCTTTTCAATTGGTATAAGAGCAGGAATTAAACTGTTTGTGATCTAATTTTCAATTGTTTTAAAAGTATTTTGAATCTCATTCTTACATTCAAATGCTTCCGCACTTTTGATACTGAAAATCTTTGTAGATCTTCAGTTTTTATTGATTCTGCACTCCGATTGAATTTTCGAGTGTTTTTTCTTTGGTGACTATTTGATTCAACTTATTAATCACAAGTTTCTCAAGCTTTTTCATAAAATCCGTCTGTACATCCATGGCGAATTACAATATGAATACAATGACAGCTTTTTCTCATATACTAGGATCTTCAACAAAGCTTCCTATGCTTATTCCTGAATATTATGATCAGTGGGGTGATCGCATGGAAGATAACTAAATGGACTCGATGAGGAGCTATGGAAATGTATTAATGGAGATGTTCTTCTGCCTTTGAATGTTCAATGTATTGGATCTTCTACTTCAACTCCAAGTGTTAATGATTAAACTGAAAGGTTTAAGAAGAATGAAAAGCGATGCATAAGAGAGGATCATGGTGCTCCTCCGATTGTTTATAACTATGTGTGTTGTTGTAAATCTACAGGAGAGATCTGGAAAACTATTAAGGAGAAGTTTTAAGGAAGTGAAAAGACAAAGATCAACTCAATGAAGCAATGTCTGGTGGAATTGAAAGAGTTCAAACAAAAAGAAGGTGAATCTATCGAACTCTATTATGATCATTTGAACGAACTCATTTATAAATCCAATTGTAATGGAATAATGAGGATAACCATGACGTTTAATCTCACTTTTATTATGGGGATGAGAAAAGAATGGCATAAAGTGAGTCTAATGGTGAAGAATCAACAAAGCTTCAATACTTTTACTTTGAATCATCTTTATAATTTGTTGAAAACTAATGAGCCATAAGTCATTGAAATTGTTGAACAATCGAAGATAAGCTTGGTAGGTCCACTTGCATTAGTCTCCAAAGTAACTGCGAAAGAAGGGACTAAAACGGAGAATTCTGAGGAAGAAGGCTTGATTGTTAACTCAGATGACGAAGCCATTGCTTTTTACTCAAATAACAAAGTGAAGAATTTTTATAAAAAGCCATTTGGTTCGAAAGCAAGGATTGGTGAACTGAAACTAATTTTTTTTAGGAAAAGTGAATATAGAGAATAAGATGGAGAAGAAATAATCAGAGTACGAAGAATCGAAAATCGAAATGAAGCTCGAAGGTGACTCATGTATCGACTGCAACAACTGTCATGGTGCAAATCACATGTCGAGTGATTGTATGCTTTGAAAGAAAGAGGATAAGAAAAGTAAGATCAAAGACGAAGCTTATTATGTCAAACATCAGGAAGAGGTGCGATCAAAAGCTAAAGGGTTATCTTTGGTGGCAAAAAGAGAATATGAAGATGATGGAAAGTATCAAGTGTGGTTATCAGGATCCGATGATAACGAAATGCGTAACCAAATGCATGGAACAATGTTTGCTCAATTTAAGTAGGAAAAGGAAGAGAACGTGACCGGTCGTTGTTTTGTGACAACTAAAGGAGAAAAATCACCAATGACCACGAAGGTATGTTCTATACTTTAGTATTTCAATATTCCTGTGAATGCTTATGATTATGAATTAACTACTTTTGATGATATCGTTGCTTGTTTTAAATAATTTGGTATCTCTGTTAGCAAGGAGGCTAAGAAATCTAGTACACAATTACTAGAGACACAGAAGCTGTTGGATTCAAAGAAAATTAAACTATAATATTTAGAATTACAAATAACTAATCTCATATGTGATAGGGACAATTTGAATAGTGATGTTCGAATGTTTTTAGCACAACAAAGCATATATTGTAATTCTGCAAACAGTTTATCTGCAATGTTGACTGCTTTACATCACTCTTCGGGCATAAGCAAAGAACAACACAGGAAGTTATTACCTTTCTTCACTTTTGAAAGAGAAAAGGTTGATTACATATCATGTGATTGTGTAATGACTATAGTTGAATTTGCTAGAGTTCCAGACAATAGGTTTGCATATGGGATTGTGAAATTAGATGAATATTTGGATGCAAATGAATTAGTTGATATTGTGAATGAAAATTTGACCAAAAATGAACAAACCAAGATTTTGAAATGAATTGAGAATTCAAAATATGACTCTCAATCTAATTTTGCTATCTTGAAGATAATTCTGCTACTATTAGTGAAATCAGTGAAATTGAAGAATAGGAAGTTAACGATTGTTCCCAGTTGTTTATCATTAATGTCACTTCAATTGTTAAAGGCAAAGAAAAATGTAAAGATTTTGAGGTTAAAATTAACAATGACCAACCTTCATCTATGAAAGCTTTTGATTACGATCATGTGACCGTCAAAGATAGTCAGACTGCAGTGATGGTGATGATGAGGTTTCAAAGGAAACAATTGATCCAAATGTTTCAAAAGAAACAAAAATTCCTCGAATAGTTGAGGATCAAGTGTATGGTGAAACAGACAAATTCGACAAAGTGATGTAGTGTTTAAAGAGTTATTTTTACCCCTTTATTTTTCGGCTTTGACAAGCCAACAAACATTGTACACTCCCAAACCGCAATTAGGGAAATGACCATTCGCTACCCGCTAATAAGTCTCGGCATGTAAATGGAATATGACATCACATGAAGATATAACCCTCACAAAAATAGCGAAGCAACCCGAGTGTATACTTACCCAAGCCCTTGGCACAAAAAACATCATCGTGCAGTTTCCCGCAAGTGTTGCAATGGATCTGGCCCTACTAAACCTCAGAAGTTGAGCTGAATTCATGGGTCTCTCCTTGGGACCCTCCAATATATGCACATGATCTAGTCCCCTCTTCCTAATGTTCTCCAAATCAGTCTCCCACTCTCGAGATCTAGAAATCAGATCATTCAGGGTCTCGCACCCAGAGATGCTCGCGATCTCCTTGATATCATTCCGCTATATATCATGATACATTACCTTCTTCATTTCCTTATGTAACAACGCAAATTTTCAAATAAATTTTTCATTTAAAACAAAGTGATTTCATTCAACCAATAGTATTTATTTCATGTTTCATATCAAATACATATATAAAATCCTCAAGATCCCAATTAGCAGCAGTGTGTATGCATCATGCCGGCGCCTTCCCACGGTCCTCGCTAGTACCTGAAACAGATACATAACAACTTGTAAGCATAAATGCTTAGTGAGTTCCCCAGTATACCACTACACATATACGCCTTTCCAGGCCCGAACCTTACGGTCCACAGTACAACGCCTTCCGGCCCATGAGATAATCGTCTTCCGGCCCATAATATTTTGCCTTCCGGCCCATAACATATTGCCTTCCGGCCTGTAACATATTGCCTTCCGGCCCGTAACATATTGCCTTCCGGCCCGTAACATATTGCCTTCCGGCCCGTAAACATATGCAACACATAGTACAATTACTTAAACACATATAGCACATATATCATATATCATACCTGACCTTTCTGTCACATAATACTTTGCCTTCCGGCCCATAGAACATACATAGCATGCATAGCAACTACCTTTTCAATTATAGCATATATATAACACATAACATATTCGACCTTCCGGTCACACACAGATACCCTTCCGGGTACAGTATAGTGAGAAGACTCAGCTCGTGGATAATGAAGACTAGCAACTCCTGAAATCTCTCGTACTTAATCCGTCGAGCTACAAACTCCCTATGATATCATATATCCCATATTAATACTCTTATCATTCAAGACACTGACCCTAAGAATTTACATGCAGGTCAACGGTCAACGGTCAACCTAACCGGACTCGTCGAGTGCAAAGGCGACTCGGCGAGTCTAGACGTCCTCCCCAATTTTTCCCTGTTGTTCCCCTTTCTACTCGTCGAGTATCCCTCTTGACTCGACAAGGTCCTCGTGGAAAAATCGCGGGGTCACCCCGACTCCACTCGCCGAGTCTGAAGAACAACTCGGCGAGTCCCAGTGAATCTTCAAGCTACTCGCCGAGTCTGCTCATCCGACTCGGCGAGTCCATGCCATGCAGTCGATCAACTGCTTCCTGAAACACGTATGGTCCCAAAATACACACTCATGGGACTATATGGACCTCTAAACATCCTATTACTGGGGTGTAAACACTTGGGTAACAACATAATAATCCATCTAATCATCAAATGGGTTCTATAGACCCTAACTTCATATACACATCAATCACAGAAGAACGAAATCCGAGATATTACCTGATTGATGCACTTTCTGTGTCCCCATTCCTCAGAACGTGATTCTCTTGCTGTTCCTTTAGCTAAACCTTCCTCTTCCTTGCACACAACTCTTCCAAACCCAACAATGGTCTTAAATCCTTGCTCCAGATGCACACAATCGTTCTCGGGTTCTTCTCAGTAAGCAAAAACGAACAATGATGGCCTAAGAGGCGTTATATACGATCCAAAACTAAACGGCTAGGGTTTCTGCTGAACAGCGTCGACTCGCCGAGTCCCTAATGGACTCGTCGAGTCCAGTCGTGAATCCGCGACCAAATCTGTGGTCCTACTCGGCGAGTCTGGCTCCAACTCGCCGAGTCCCTTCCAATAATGCCCCAAAAATAGCTTTAAAGCAATACCTGAAATTTCGGGCTGTTACAACTCTCCCCTACTAGAACTAGACTTCGCCCTCGAAGTCTCACTCTGCGAATAACTCCGGATGTTGCTCCCGCATGTCACGCTCCGGCTCCCAAGTCATCTCCGATCCCTTCCAGTGTTGCCACTGAACCAACACCAGAGGTACCTCCTTGTTCCGCAGAACCTTGATCTTCCGATCCCTGATAGCTACTGGTCTCTCGGCGTAATTCAGGCTCGCATCCACCTGAATATCCTCTAACGGAACCACCGCCGATTCATCGGCTATACACTTCCTCAACTGTGATACGTGAAAGGTATTGTGAATCTGTCCCAACTCTGCTGGCAACTCCAACCGATAAGCTACCCGACCTACCCTTGCAATTACACGAAATGGACCTATGATCCGGGGCCCCAACTTGCCCCTCTTTCTGAACCGGATCACTCCCTTCCAAGGAGAAACCTTCAGGAGAACGAAGTCGCCAACCTGGAATTCTAGCTCGGACCGGCGTCTGTCCGCATAACTCTTCTATCAGCTCTGGGCGGTCAATAACCTCTGCCTAACCTGCTGAATCTGCTCTGTCGTCTGGAGTACGATCTCGGTACTACCCATCACTCTCTGTCCCACCTCTCCCCAGCAAATGGGAGTCCGACACCTCCTACCATACAACAACTCAAAAGGTGGCATACCAATGCTCGAATGATGGCTGATGTTGTAGGAAAATTCAGCCAAGGGTAAATGCGCATCCCAGCTATCCCCGAAGTCTAGTACACACGCTCTAAGCATGTCTTCCAATGTCCGAATCGTCCGCTCGCTCTGACCGTCTGTCTGGGGATGGTATGCGGTACTAAAATGCAGTTTAGTACCCAGCTCCTCATGGAATTTCTTCCAGAACCTGGAAGTGAAGCGTACATCACGGTCTGAAACAATCGAGATCGGCACTCCATGCCGAGATACTACCTCTCTCACGTATAACTCCGCCAACTTCTCCGCTGATGAACTCTCGCTAATGGCAAGGAAATGTGCACTCTTCATCAATCTATCCACAATCACCCAAATTGCATCGACTCCCCTAGCAGTTCTTGGCAATTTGGTGATGAAATCCATAGTAATTTGCTCCCACTTCCACTCAGGAATCTCCAAGAGCTGCAACTTACCATGTGGTCTCTGGTGCTCGGCTTTAACCCTACGGCAAGTCAAAGACCTCTCAACGAACCATGCGACGTCTCTCTTCACACAAGACCACCAATATTCCTTCCTCAAGTCCAAATACATCTTCGTAGCACCGGGATGGATCGAGAATTTCGATCTATGAGCCTCCTCCATCAAAATAGTACGCGTACCGCCCACGAATGGTACCCAAATCCGACCCTGAAACGTCAGAAGTCCTCGTCCATCCTTAACGAACTCTGAAATTAACCCAACGACTCTCTCTTTCTTTTGCATCTCGGATCTCACAACCTCGGCCTGCGCCCCACGAATAGCATCCAATACCGGGGTCATCACCGTCAGTCTCAGACATACATCTCGCAATGGAATGCTCTTCCCCCTACAACTCAATGCATTTGCTACCACATTAGCCTTGCCTGGGTGGTATAGGATCTCACAGTCATAATCCTTAACCACGTCCAACCATCTCCTCTGACGCATATTTAGGTTGGGTTGATCCATCAAATACTTCAAACTCTTATGGTCCGTGTATATAGTACAACGAACCCCGTATACGTAGTGACGCCAAATCTTGAGAGCGAATACTACTGCCCCCAACTCTAAGTCATGCGTGGGATATCTCGCCTCGTGAGGCTTTAGCTGCCTCGATGCATAAGCTATCACATGGCCCCTCTGCATCAACACTGCACCCAGTCCCAAAATCGATGCGTCGCAATATACGACAAAGTCCTCCATCCCTTCCGGGAGAGCTAATACCGGGGCTTCGCACAGTCTCTGACGAAGTGTCTCGAAGGAAGTCTTCTGCTCGGGTCCCCATGAGAATGTAACACCCTTCCGGGTCAATCTGGTGAGCGGTACCGCGATCTTGGAGAAGTCCCTAATAAACCTCCGATAGTACCCCGCCAACCCAAGGAAACTCCTGATCTCGGAAGGTGACTTCCGTGCCTCCCAACTCATCACTGCTTCCACCTTGGCCGGATCGACCAATATCCCTGCCTGATTAACAACATGTCCAAGAAATTGGACCTCCCGCAACCAGAAGTCACATTTGGAGAATTTTGCATATAGCTTCTCCGACCTCAGTACCTCAAGGACCTCCCTCAAATGTCCCTCATGCTGCTCTCTAGTTCACGAATATACTAGGATGTCGTCGATAAATACGATCACAGACCGATCCAGCATCGGCCTGCATACCCTGTTCATGAGGTCCATGAACACTGCCAGGGCATTGGTGAGCCCGAAAGGCATCACCACGAACTCGTAATGCCCATACCGCGTCCTGAATGCTGTCTTCTGGACGTCCTCATCCCGCACTCTTACCTGATGGTACCCTGATCTCAGATCGATCTTGGAAAACCAAGATGCCCCTTGCAACTGATCGAATAGATCATCAATCCTCGGTAACGGATAGCGGTTCTTGACCGTCACCTTGTTCAACTCCCGGTAATCAATACACATCCGGTGTGAACCATCCTTCTTCTTGACGAATAGAATCGGTGCTCCCCACGGCGAGTTACTCGGCCGAATAAATCCCTTCCCCAGCAACTCCTGGAGTTGCGAGGACAACTCTTGCATCTCTGGAGGTGCAAGATGATAAGGCACCTTTGCAATAGGCGCAGCCCCCGGAATCAGATCGATACCAAACTCTACTTGCCTCGCAGGAGGTATTCCCGGCAACTCCTCAGGAAAAACATCTGAAAACTCGCGCACCACTGGAACCTCCTCCACTGTCCTTGGTCTCTAGGAAGCCTCCCACGTATCCATCACATACGCCACAAAACCTCTACATCCCTGCTGTAGGCATTGCCTTGCCCTAGCGGCCGAACAAAAAGGTGATCCCGAACGGGTACCCTCGTCGTACACCGTAAGAACTCCCCCACTAGGGTCTCGTACAGTCACCAGCTGGCGCTCACAGTCGATGACGGCGCTGAATCGGCTCAACCAGTCCATGCCCACGATGACACAGACATCACCCATCGCAATAGGGATTAGGTCAATCGGAAACGCAACCCCAAAAATCTCTAGTACGCATCCCCGAAGAACCTCCGTAGCACAAACCACCCTCTCGGCCGCTATAGAAACGCTCAGAGGCCGACTTAACGACTCACGACTAATGCTGATATGCTGACTAAAAGCTAAAGATACAAAGGATCTACTCGCACCCGAATCAAATAACACAAGAGCAGGCATAGAGTTCACAAGAAAAGTACCTACACATATAATAACATAAGCATAACATTTCAACTTTAAATAAATAGGCGAATTACAGTATACCTGCCACAACATCGGGTGCAGCGTGGACCTCCTCCGCAGTCAGCTGAAAGGCTTTCCCACGAGCCCTCGGGGCCTCGACCTTCTCCGGTCGTGTCTCGGTAGTCCTGGTAGTAGGTGTAGATCCCTGACGAAGCTGCGGGCACTCGGCCTTCCGATGGCCTGTCTGGTTGCAATGAAAGCAAACCATAAACCCCTTAGGACAATCCCTGGCAATGTGTCCTTCCTTGCCACACTTGTAGCAACCCCCCGCTCGACACGCCCCCTCATGACTCTTGCCGCACTTTCCGCAAGTGCGGCCCTTGGAACCTCCCATCCTCGAATCAGCGGACTTGGTCCACTTGGCTGCCGGCTGAAATTGAGCCGGTCGCCGGTCCGCCCGCCGAGACTCGGCCTCCTCCCTGGCCTGGGTCTCTAACTCGATCTCGCGCTTCCTGGCGTTCGCCTGAAGCTCAGTAAAAGTACGATAGGTGGAGTTTGACACAAACTCCTGGATATCCCTCCTCAACACGCCCAAATACCGGCTCATCCGTGACTGCTCTGTAGACACCAGCCCGGGGCAGAACATCGCCCTCTCGTGAAACTTCCGTGTGACCACCGCAACGGAATCAGTACCCTGCTTAAGGGTCAAGAACTCCTGAATCAATTGTTCCCTCTCCACTGGGGGAACGTACTCATCCCTGAACATCTCAGTAAACCTCTCCCATGTCACCGCTAAAATCTCCGCCAGAGTGAAGTTCGCCGTTACGAACTTCCACCAATCCTTCGCTCCCAGACGGAGCTGGTTCAAGGCGAACCGTACCCTCAAGTGCTCCGGGCATGAGCAAGTATAGAATCACCCCTCAATGTCAGCGATCCACCTCATCGCCGCAATCGGATCCTGCGTCCCATCGAACTCAGGGGGTTTCGTGTTGCTGAATTCCCGAAATAGCAACGAATCACCCCCTTGCGGCCTAGCAGCGGCCACAGCTGCGGTGGCGGCAGCGACTGCAGCTTCAGTCAGTGCGGCGTACCGCTCCTCAAACTCCTCCATCAGGGTGGTCTTAATGGACCCAAACATCTCCGGGATCTCAGCCCGAACCGCCGCAGCTACCTCCTCCTGAATCATCTGACGAATCTCCTCGTCACTCATACTGCTCGAACTCGCTCCGTGGCGTGTCGTAACCATAATGTCTCTGAAATATAACATAAGATTATCAGAGACTCAATCAAGTACTGTTGCACTCGATAACGCAACCCTACTCAGTCTCCGACATCCAAGGATTCTTACTTGGGTCGCCCACCGACCCGGTGTCTTCGGTAGTACGGGCCCAATACTACCGACCACACCGTATCAGCATTCGTCCCAAATCTTCCTCCCCGAACCCCAAATAGTGAGTACTCTACTTCTAATATGCACTACCTACCTGCACGCTACCGAATATCTCATATAAGCAATCTTCCTAGACTAAGGCATCACAAAACAGGCCATTCTAGTCCTATCATGTATACCTAGTCTTCTAGCATGCATAACAATTCATAATTCAGTGCATAACATAACATTGTAAGGTATTCTGCGGATCTTTACCGTTCGGGCGCTGGCTGATCGTACACACAGCTTCTTTCTTGTTTACCACTTTACCATTTATAAAAGTTTATGTATTTATTATTTTTTTAAAAAGATTTTTCCTCAAATCCTCGGTTTGAGTTCAGTTACACCCGAAGGTACACCCGAATCCCTCAAACCAAGGCTCTGATACCAATTGTAACAACGCAAATTTTCAAATAAAATTTTCATTTAAAACAAAGTGATTTCATTCAACCAATAGTATTTATTTCATGTTTCATATCAAATACATATATAAAATCCCCAAGATCCCAATTAGCAGCAGTGTGTATGCATCATGCCGGCGCCTTCCCACGGTCCTCGCTAGTACCTGAAACACATACATAACAACTTGTAAGCATAAATGCTTAGTGAGTTCCCCAGTATACCACTACACATATACACCTTTCTAGGCTCGAACCTTACGGTCCACAGTACAACGCCTTCCGGCCCATGAGATAATCGCCTTCCGGCCCATAATATTTTGCCTTCCGGCCCATAACATATTGCCTTCCAGCCTGTAACATATTGCCTTCCGGCCCGTAACATATTGCCTTCCGGCCCGTAACATATTGCCTTCCGGCCCATAAACATATGCAACACATAGTACAATTACTTAAACACATATAGCACATATATCATATATCATACATGACCTTTCTGTCACATAATACTTTGCCTTCCGGCCCATAGAACATACATAGCATGCATAGCAACTACCTTTTCAATTATAGTATATATATAACACATAACATATTCGACCTTCCGGTCACACACAGATACCCTTCCGGGTACAGTATAGTGAGAAGACTCACCTCATGGATAATGAAGACTAGCAACTCCTGAAATCTCTCGTACTCAATCCGCCGAGCTACAAACTCCCTATGATATCATATATCCCATATTAATACACTTATCATTCAAGACACTGACCCTAAGAATTTACATGCAGGTCAACGGTCAACGGTCAACTTGACCGGACTCGTCGAGTGCAAAGGCGACTCGGCGAGTCTAGACGTCCTCCCTAATTTTTCCCTGTTGTTCCCCTTTCTACTCGTCGGGTATCCCTCTTGACTCGACGAGGTCCTCGTGGAAGAATCGCGGGGCCACCCCGACTCCACTCGCCGAGTCTGAAGAACAACTCGGCGAGTCCCAGTGAATCTTCAAGCTACTCGCCGAGTCTGCTCATTCGACTCGGCGAGTCCATGCCATGCAGTCGATCAACTGCTTCCTGAAACACGTATGGTCCCGAAATACACACTCATGGGACTATCTGGACCTCTAAACATCCTATTACTAGGGTGTAAACACTTGGGTAACAACATAATAATCCATCTAATCATCAAATGGGTTCTATAAACCCTAACTTCATATACACATCAATCACAGAAGAACGAAATCCGAGATATTACCTGATTGATGCACTTTCTGTGTCCCCAATCCTCAGAACGTGATTCTCTTGCTGTTCCTTTAGCTAAACCTTCCTCTTCCTTGCACACAACTCTTCCAAACCCAACAATGGTCTTCAATCCTTGCTCCAGATGCACACAATCGTTTTATGGTTCTTCTCAGTAAGCAAAAACGAACAATGACGGCCTAAGAGGCGTTATATACGATCCAAAACTAAACGGCTAGGGTTTCTGCTGAACAGCGTCGACTCGCCGAGTCCCTAATGGACTCGTTGAGTCCAGTCGTGAATCCGCGACCAAATCTGTGGTCCTACTCGGCGAGTCTGGCTCCAACTCGCCGAGTCCCTTCCAATAATGCCCCAAAAATAGCTTTAAAGCAATACCTGAAATTTCGGGCTGTTACACCTTATCTGCTACACATTGCAGTACCGAATAAGTTCTCTCCTGAGACTTGCCAGTTATCTCAAACATAGTCTTAGTAGTCTGAAGGAGATCTAAAAACTATTGCGCTAACTGTTGCGCATCACTCCCCCGGTCAACTTCGCCCGGAATCTCATCAAAAAGTCATCCCATGACAAAGCATCAACCGCTTCATCACTCAACTCACTACCAACCTCTTCCCACCAATCACATGCCCTATCCTTGAGGAGGCAGGAAGCAAGTCGGACCTTGTCCCCTTTGGGACTAGTGTTGGTACAAAAACGTTGGTGACATCTATCAATCACCTGCTACTATCAAAATGGGTCCCAGGCCCCTTGAAAATATGGAGATCCACAAGCTCTAAACTCCCAAAACGTAAACGTACACATCCCTATCGTGGCCACCATCTTGGTGCGGAATGCACCCATCCTCTCATCACAATCTCCAAAATGCCCTCCTTGAACGAATATAAGAACTCCGGAGTCTAGTTAATGATAGTGCAAGTAATCTCGGATGAGGTGAACTCCCTCATATAACCACCAACATGCCCGGCTACAGAGTCCAAGCCTGATTCCTCGCCGATACCATAACTACCATCTAGTCTCCCACGTAGCATCACCATACTCGGAAATATACCATAAAAATCATCAAAATACTCATCATAACTTGAGGGGTCTCACACACTAAAAGTTCCCTAGGTTCATCTCAGCCTTGTTTGACTCTAGTACCGATCCTCTGCTTTTAGTAGTACGAGCCTATACTACCTTCCATATCTATTTGTACTTTCCTTAAGCACTTCCTTGACTCCACTAAATCCATTTCACAACTACTGCTCTCCGTGCTAATCTCATCCTAGGCTTGCCCTAGGGTAATCTCTGTCCCACTCTCCGACATTAGATGCATAAGAAGTCCCTACTACCTTTTTGTAACTCGCTCGCGAATAACATTACATATTACTATGACCAAATAATTCTTTGAATGACAGATCTCTCCCTACAATGGTTAGACTCAAACGAGACCTATGTAATAAGGCTAAATCTAACCTTCTGAAATTATTTAGTCCTTGTAATATGTAATTTAACATATTCGTTACCAGTTAGTTAAAGATAAATAGAACTCCTAAAAGCACAAATCAAGTAGCATTCGAGCATTGAGTAAACAAAACCAAGAATATCCGAATCAGGCCATCATATCACTGACTTATTAGTACAAACATGTAGTTCAATAAGCTCATATAGTAGGCATAGAATGCATCTTTGTTAGATCCTTATCCCTAATCTAGCATGTAGTTCTTATACACCTACAACATGGATACAAGGCATCCTTCCAAGATCCTTAGCCCTAATCTAGCATGTAGTTCATAATAATATCATATCATAACAACCATGTATGGGTAATTTGGGAGAACTTACTTCAGCTTGGCTCATTGTGTGCACCATAAATCTTTATTTTAAAAATGATTTTCTTTTGAAAATTTTCATACCAAGACCTTAGTTTGAGTTCAGACATAAACGGGAGTATGCTTGAATACCTCAAACCAAGGCTCTAATACCAACATGTAACATCTCAAAAATCATGACCAAAAATTTTATTTTTAAATCAATGAATAAACCGAAGTTACAAAAATCATTTATCAAAATAGGAACCATAATATCTCAAAACATCAAAATCAGTATATCGGCACCAAAACATATGTCCAATGTATATCAGAGTAACATCTCAAGCTAAAACCTCTTGGTGTGTGCAATGTCGTCATCTCGAGCTCTTCTGCATGCTACCGGAAGTACCTGAAACCAAAATTGAAAACTATAAGCACGAAACTTAGTGAGTCTCCCCTAACTAATACATACCATACACATAATCACATAATACCATATCATGGGCCCCGCCCGGCATCAGACAATGTCCAACATCGGGCCCCACCGGGCATCGAGAAAAGCTCGGTATACATATAAACATATCAATAAATACAAATAAATAATCTCATAACATGAACATATAAACATTCCTCGGGCCCCACCCGACATCGGATCGAAATCCGAAAGCATACTAGCATTCCTTGGGTATTACCCGACATTGGATCGAAATCAGGATACATACAAATACAGACACAAGAAAGAATTACGGTGACATCAAGCATAAAAACATTCCTCGGGCATTACCCGACATCAGACCAAAATCTGAAAAGGATATAAACATTCATCAGGAGTTGCCCGACATAGGACCTTAGTCCGGAACATGCTAACATACATAAACAAGCTGATGTTGTTGTGTTTGACCCATTCCTACAGGACAAAACTCACCTCGCACGACTGAAGTCCAATGAACAAATCTCTGGTTGTTGGCTGAGAGATCCCCAAACTGTCAACATTTTGGTTTCAATGCATAACCACAAACCACACTTAGGATTAAAGGACCATTTTACCTTAACTTAGCTTGATCCAAGACCAAGGCCCAAAAATACACTCTGAAAGCACAGAAACCAAATAAACAACCAAGGCCTATTTATGGCCTAATTTTCCTAATTGGACCCAAACCCCTCACATGGGCCTTACCTTAAAAACCATCCAAATATTCTAGTCCACATACCTGTTCTTGGATGGCCTATCAATAGCCCAATCACCAAAGTCCAACAAAAAGGCCCAACTCAAGGCCCAAAAAAAAATTAGGGTTTTCACATAAAATGATGATTAGGGTTAAGTGTTCTTGCTTAACCCATTAAATACTTAATCCATTAAGTCTAGTACTCCTCTACGCCAACATACAATGTAATCGGGCTTAAGTCATAACTTAAATCCAATGGTCCAAAACGCGAATCCCGACAACTCTAAAACCAATATATCCAAAATTAGGGTTTTCTAAACCCTAATTAGGGTTTCCAACCCAATCGCATAAAAATTTAGACAAATGGTTTAATTTGTTGGTTAGTTAGTGTTAATTAAGTCGGGCACCACCCACTACCACCTTGGGTAGTGGTGGTTAACGACGGCTCACGGCGACGGACACCACCTCGTGGGGGTGGTGGTTATGATTCTAGACAAAAATATGTCCAAGAAAATCAAAAACCAATCAAATCACACATAAATGCACACCGCCATGCAACATGGAGGTTAGTGGTGGCAGGAGGCGACAGCTACCACCTCACGATGGTGGTGGTGGATTTTCCTTGATTATTTCGGTCACAAAATATGGTTATATAACATAATATCCAAAAGAACACACACACACACGATATAACACACAGACACACACGCTCAACCACCCTTGTGGCGGCAGGCGGTGGTCAGAGGTGACAACAAACGGTGCAGCCATCACCTCATGGTGATGGCGGTGTGTTTCCGACCAAGTAAAGTACACACACATGCATCCGATTTGTAAGCAGCAGTACACGAACACTAACACAAAGTATAATGACAGAAAACACACTCAACATGGCAACCCTCAAGGTGGTAGTGGCAATCGGAGCAGTGGCAACAACTCTTCAGCCACTTGGAGCGACGACGAAAATGTAATAGTGGAAGGGAAGTGGTGAACGCAAACCGGATTATAGAAAAGGTAGTCGCTTGGGACGGCAACAACGATGCGATATTGGAAAAGAAATGGGTAAGGAAGAAATTGGTGTGAAACCCACAGAGTACAGCAGCAGCAACCTCCCCTCACGGTTCCAGCGACCCATGTTAAGTTCGTTGTTGTTTACAGCATCCGGTAATGGCGGTGGCGTTTCAATGGCCTAGTTGCAAGTGGAGAAGGTGATATTTCTTATGACGGGAGGAACGACCACCAGGTTCAAGTCTCGTACTCCAATTAAACTTCATTTCTTTTTTTTCCAATTTTGGTCTGTCTCCACAAAATCCTTTTCAGTTTAAGTCCAAAAATTACCCCTTAGCCCCTGCCTCCAAAAATCCTTTCATAATAAGTCCAAAAATTACCAATCATGCCTTGACATCTGAAATCCTTTTCAAATTAAATCCACAATTTACCAAACAGCCCTCAACCTTCAAAATTAATTACAAACTAATCAGGAAATTACACTCTTAACACCCAAAGTCCAAATTATATCATTTAACCCCCAAAACCAACGTCTTGCTCAATTATTCCGCATTTAGGGGTACTATTCATTTATTAATTTATCTATTTATTTATTTCATAATGGAATGTTATAATTCTCCCCCACTTAAATTAGATTTCTTCCTCGAAATCATTACTTACCATTCCCATCAACCCAACAACCTGAGCAAATAGATCATAACCTCAAGCATACCACAACCTTCACAAAATGATCGAAACCTACTTTATTGGGTTCCAAAACCTTAAGATGAGCAAATTCCTGGCATCATGATCAAATTTACTCAAATTCATTTCTGAAGTCTCAAGATGCTCTAACTCCCTGACAGACCGCCCATATTGTAACATCCAAAAAATTTCAACCAATTTAAACTTTTCAAAAACAACCCATATTCATTAATTCATTACAAAAAGGTTTTCTATTCATTTATTATTAGAGTATTTCCCAGAACCACATCAAAATACATAAAACATGAGGAGCGGTACGATCACACCTTCGCCTTGCCACGATCTCCTAAAGTACCTGAAACAATACACTAAAAACTGTAAGCCTGAAAGCTTAGTGAGCTACACCCAAAATACCAACCACATATACAATACACATAACATATCATATCATAAACAGAACAACAATGCACTCTGGGTCTATTGTGTGACTGGTCCACCGCACCGGGCCTTTAGTCCACCTAGTCCACTCTTCGAGTCTAGCCATATACATCGAGTTTGCAGTGTGGTTGGTCCGACCGCACCGGGCCTTCAACCCACCTGGACCACTCTCTGAGTCTATAGTATGACTGGTCTGCCCGCACTGGGCCTTCAGTCGGCCTAGTCCACTCTCGGAGCCTCAGTATGTCTGGTCCTCCCTCGTGTGGCCTATAGTCTATTCGAACCGCTCGTTGGGCCTTCGGGATATCCGGTCTGCCCAGGGTATGTTTGCCTATAGCACAAATCAGGAACCGCCTCAACGCAACCCCAGTCAACCATCTGCATATAAACATCTAACCATATAGCAATTCCTCATTAATCAACCGATCTAGCAGATCACATATATAGCACACCTTAACCAGGATACCGATCTAACGAGGATACCATCCTAACTACCAGGATACAATCATATAGCGAAGCAATAACATAACACCCACCCATATTTCCATCCAATAGAGGGCCGGCCTTGGTGCCTTAGACCCTGTCGATATAGTGAGAATAACTCACCTCGGAACTGCTGACTGAAGAGATGAACTCACGTTGCTCCAATCTCCGACAAGAACTCCACCACTGATCAATACCAATGACTGAACTCAATAAATACCAATAGTTACCAAGATACCATTGGAAGTCCACTGGTCAACTCTTGGTCAAAGTCAAAGTCCTCAGTTAAAGTCAACCTTCCTGTATGACCCTACTCGCCGAGTCGCCCCATCGACTAGCTGAGTCCTAAAATTTAGAGTCCCTTCTCGCTCAACTCACCGAGTCTTCCCTCGACTCACCGATTCACCGTTCAACCAGAAAAAGTTTAGGACTCCATGACCAGACTCACCGAGTCCAAGAACAGACTCGTTGAGTCCAAGGAAATATTCAACAGACTCACCGAGTTGTTCTTCCAACTCGTCGAGTTCATGCACACCTTCATCCAACTTGTCGAGTTCATCCATGGAACTCGCTGAGTCTCTTCAGTTCTCATTCCATGCAGAGGCTTTTCAAGCCATGCATGGACTCAAATCTATAGATCGACTCTTCTACAGCCTAGCCCTCACATGAAGTTGCAAACTTTATGTGAAACCAAGGAGATATAAGCTCAAAACATTCTAGGGATAAGCCTAAGGACAAAAGGGCTTCACCAATAACACTTATACAGGAAAATTATGAGATATCAGACCACCACAAGCTTAGATCTGATGTAGCATCCTCATATCCAAGCTTCTATCTTGAATTAGATCTCATATCAATCACCAAACATGAATCCATGAAGAAATAGCTTAAGGAAATGGTTCCTTACCCCTGAAATGAGCCCAACCAACTGTACATTTCTGATCTCCCCAATCTTCTTGATACAAGCCTCCAAACCTTCAAGCTTCAAATACCAAATATCCTCCTCCAAGCTCTAAGTCACTCAACATTAGGGTTTCCTCACGAATTAGGGTTTTCTGGAACTAAAAGGGAAGGTAAAGAGGTTGAGGGTGGCTATAATGTGCTTTATATATGGCACAAACCCCGGATTAGGGATTTTCTCCCTTCAGCACCAACTCGCCGAGTCCAGCTGCCGACTCGCCGAGTTGGTCACTTAACACGCGACCAAAATCGCGACTCGCCTCGCCAAGTCTATCCATGGACTCGCCGAGTCGATCCTCCTTAATTACACCAAGCACCCTGAACTTGCACTTCTAAACTCAGGATGTTACAATTCTCCCCCACTTAAATTAGGGTTCATCCTCAAAGCTTGCAGCAACACATCCCAGATGACACTCCCTTAAGACAGCTCATGGTCTCAACCGATCCAGGTTCCTCTGAACACTACTACCAGACCTCTATAAAGTACAACTCTTCCCTCCCAGAGTTACGACAACTGATTCAAGCCAGCCACCGACTTCTTTCTCTGATAACAACCCTTATTAACCAATGATCACCCGATGATACTTTCATCACTCCAATTCACCATAATCACTTGACCCCTACCAAGCTAGATATCACCCTGAACCACCGGGTCTTGACCTGGTACCAAGCTGCTACCCTTTTCCTCGACTGACATATCCTTTATCGAATTCACTTATGGGACTCGTCCCACCTTCCTTGCCGAAACCAACTCGTTTCTTTCTGAGCTGACAGGATGGCACATGCTTTAGCTCCTGAGCAACTCCCATAAGATCTCCCCTAGAGTCACATACGCATGCGGAATCAGCTCTAACATCCTTGGGCTGGAAAACCCGACACACTGACGATACCTTCAAACATCCCCAGGATTAATTACCACTACATTCATAACTTCCTAATCACAACCATACTGGGAAAATCCAAGGCTCCCTCCTTGCATCCCCTCCAAACTCTTCTGGTTCTACACTACCGGAAATCCTTCCGCAACCTCAACAGACACCCAACCTGGATGTGTTCCCAACTTCCAATAGCTGGATCACTGTCGATAATCCACTTACTCCACTTCCTCCTCTTTTGGAGTACCCACGCTCCTTCCGGAGCTACATGCCTTTCCTTTTCAGGAAATCCACGCAACAACCCTTACTGCACCTGTACGTGCCACTGAGCTACTCTTCACTCTACATTATCCATGTAGAGTAACTGATATTCTCGAACATCCATATACCATGAATCTGCTCGCCAGGACTCTCGGGTCCATGCACTCTTTTCCACTAACATGACCAATACTTGGGGCCAGACCATATCAATTATCATCCCCTGGTGACGCTTTTCCTCATTCTCCTCGTACCGATCCACCAACACATACAGAGTCTTCAGCATAAATGAACCGCCTTATCAGGCCTTCAGCATATCTGGACCAGTCTCGGAACCTTCAACATATTTGGACCGCCCTCCTAGGCCTTCAGCCTGTCTGGACCGTTTCCCGAGCCTTCGGCCTAACTGGTACGCCCACATGCCTTTAGTCTGTCTGGACCATTCAAACTGTCTTACATCACCTTGAGCCATTCTTTTCGGGAATCTCTCCCATACATACTGTTCTAGCCCTCTTGGGGTTCCGAACTCTAATTCCATTCTATATACTCAATCCCGGCCTAACCCAAGGACCAACCTTGTTCTGTATTCCGCCCCACTCATCTACCACCTACTCATACCAGCCCACACTCTTGGCTGACTGAAACATTGCTGAAACCCATGCAGCTAATTGACCTCTCATTCTATCGATCCTCCTGGGAATTTTCCAATTCTCCCCACTTAGGGCACTAACTACCAACCACTTGTGACCCAACTAACATCACATACACAATCCTACTCAATAAATTCTCTTATACTTGATCTGATTCTGAAACAAGCAACCTCCACAAAATCACTTTCCGACATTGCACATCTTAATCTCTAAGGGAGTTCGACCCCCAGCTGAGTATTCCTCAAATTGCAAATGCTAAACACGAAATTCAGACCCAAAAAAATTAATTCCCCTCCATCAATCCCCAAGGATGATAACCAACTAACACTCCCAATACCAAATCCCTCGATCATACGATAAACCCGACAAAAAGATGAACAAATACCATACCATGAATCATGCAAACGAGACTAGAAGATATAAAATATTCCATAACACTCATAAGATAACAAGATATTAAGAAGGAAACATACCCGCAGCTGTATTTGGCTCTGCCCTGACCCTGACCTCCTCTGCTATAAGTTGAAAAGCACATCCCTGAGCCCTCGGAGGCTCTGCTCCACCCTGACCTCCACCCGTAATCCTTAAAGTGGTCAGTGTTGGAGCCTGCACCGGTCCAACCGTAAGCTGTGGACAGTTGGCCCTCATGTGACCAACCTGATGACAATGATAACAAATCCTCATATCCTAAACTGGGGCTGAATGAAGGCAATCCCTCACATAATGCCCCTCCCTCCCGCACTTGTGGCACGCACCACCGGACCTACAAACTTCGGTATGACTATTCCCGCACTTCCCACAAGTGCGGCTGCCCTGATCTCCCGACCTAGAATCAACGGTCTTGGACCGTTTCGGCGCCAGTTGCAACTGCGTCGGGGCCTGCCTCTGCTCTCTCAATTGTAATATAATCTCCAACTCACGCCGCCTAGCGGCTTCCTGCAACTCTAACAAGGTATGACATCTTTGCATGGACACAAACTGCCTGATGTCCCTCTTAAGCATACTCAGATATCGGGACATCTGAGCCTGGTCCAAAGCAAACACACGGAAAAACATGGCCCTCTCACTAAACATCCTGGTGATATCCGTCACCGCCTTTATATCCTACTTTAGCTCTAGGAACTCCTGAGCCAACCTTTCTTTCTTAACCCATGGAACATAACGAGTGCTGAACATCTCCCGAAACTGATCCCAAGAAACCGCAGCCCGCTACGCATCAGAATAAGTTCCCGTAGTCAACCTCCACCAATCCTTCGCCTCGAGCCTCAACAGGTTCAGAGAACACCTCACCCTCTGTTCAGCAGGGCATGAACATGTGAAGAAGCATCCCTCCACATTTGACAACCATCGCATAGCAATAATCAAATCCTGAACCCCACCAAAAGTAGGGGACTTTGTCTTGTCGAAGTCCCAATACTGAAAACCTCTACTGGTTCCTCCTCATGCCGCTGCTACAGCCGTTGTAGTCGCCGTGGCAGCCGTCTCCGTAAGAGCTGCATAGCGCTCATCAAAGTACTCAAGCATGGCGGTCTTGATCGACAAAAATAGTTCCGGCAACTCAGCCCGGAACATAGCAACAACCTCGTCATGCAGGATCTCACGAATCCTGGCATCCAACTCGTCCGTACTCATCTAGCCAATGACCTCGGGTGGTGCTGACCCCTCCTGACCACCCTCTCCCGCTCCTGATCCCGAACCGGATCCTTCCTCGAAACGCCTCGTAATCTCCATTCTGCAATACACCATGAGATCCTCAGATACCTCGCATAACCACCCAGAATGACTCTCTAATCAACCACCCAGAGGTTGTGACTTCCTTGATACGCGTATGGGTCCTGTGCTTTCAGTAGTACGGGCCCATACTACCTTCCACACCTAGGCATATTTGTCTAAAGTATCATCACAATGCCCCCAAGCACTAACGAACATAGCAAGCACTCTATCCTCACTCCTAGAGGAACACTGAAACTCAAATAAAAGGAGACTCTAGGCTAGCAGGCATCACAATCAGGCAACTCTATCATGCACTTCCTGAAGATCCATAGCCTAACACTAGCATGTTGTTCTAACATATCACAAAAATAATAACTTGTATGGTAATTTTGGGGTAACTTACTGGCTCCGACTGATCGTACCCTTTGCGTCCTCTTTTACTTATTTTTTTGAAACCCATTTTTAATTTCTCTTTGAAATATCTCCTTGATTTAAGACTGGATTCACACGAATTTTCATCCAATTCACTCAAACCAACGCTCTGATACCAACTTGTAACATCCACAATTTTTCAACCAATTTAAACTTTTCAAAAACAACCCATATTCATTAATTCATTACAAAAAGGTTTTCAATTCATTTAACATGAGAGTATTTCCCAGAACCACATCAAAATACATAAAACATGAGGAGTGGTACGATCACGCCTTCGCCTTGCCACGATCTCCTGAAGTACCGGAAACAATACACTGAAAACTGTAAGCCCGAAAGCTTAGTGAGTTACCCCCAAAATACCAACCACATATACCATACACATAACATATCATATCATAAACAGAACAACCATGCACTTCGAGTCTACTGTGTGAGTGGTCCGCCGCACCGGTCCTTCAGTCCACCTTCTCCATTCTCCGAGTCTAGCCATACACATCGAGTCTGCAATGTGGTTGGTCCGCCTGCACCGGGCCTTCAACCCACCTGGACCACTTTCTAAGTCTATAGTATGACTGGTCCACCCGCATCGGGCCTTCAGTCGGCCTAGTCCACTCTCCGAGCCTCGGTATGTCTGGTCCACCCTCGTGGGGCCTACAGCCTATCCAAATAGCTCGATGGGCTTTCGGGATATCTGGTCCGCCCTGGGTATGTTGGCCTACAACACAAAGCAGGACCCGCCTCAACCCAACCCCAGTCAACCATGTGCACATAAACATATAATCATATTGCAATTCCTCACTAATCAACCGATCCAGCAGATCACATATATAGCACACTCTAACCAGGATACCGACCTAACCAGTCACTAACATAGCATCATCCTATATACCAGGATTCCGACCTTAACCAGGTCTCCAACATATACCATCCTAACTACCAGGATGCAAACAAATAGCGAAGCAATAACATAACAACTACCCGGATTTCCATCCGATAAAGGGCTGGCCTTGGTGCCTTAGACCTTGTCGATATTGAGGATAAGTCACCTCGCAACTGCTGACTGAAAAGATAAGATCATGCTGCTCCAACCTCGGCCAAGAACTCCACCACTGATCAATACCAATGACTGAACTCAATAAATATCAATAATTACCAAGATACCCTTGGAAGTCCACTAGTCAACTCTTGGTCACTGTCAAAGTCCTCAGTTAAAGTCAACTTTCCTGTGTGACCCTACTCACCGAGTCGCCCCGTCGACTCGCCGAGTCCCAAAATTATGAGTCCCTTCTCGCTCAACTCACTGAGTCATCCCTCGACTCACCGATTCACCGTTCAACCAGAAAAAGGTTAGGACTTCACGACCAGACTCGCCGAGTCCAAGAACAGACTCGCTGAGTCCAAGAAAATATTCAACACACTCACCGAGTTGTTCTTCCAACTCTTCGAGTTCATGCACACCTTCATCCAACTCGCCGAGTTCATCGATAGAACTCGTCGAGTCTCTTCAGTTCTCATTCCATATAGAGGCTTTCCAAGCCATCCAGGGACCAAAATCTATAGATCCACTCTTCTACAGCCTAGCCCTCACATAAAGTTACGCATCCATACCTAAAATCCTAAAAAACTGATATTGCGAAGCATATCTGGGTGTTGGCCTCCCCTTCGGTCTATTTCAAATGGATAGTGCTGACCTTATTTGGGTGCTAGCCTCCCCTTCGGTCTATTTCAACCGGACACTGCCGAGCATATATGGGTGATAGCCTCCCCTTCGGTCTATTTCAAATGGATATTGCCAAGCATATCTAGGTGTTGACCTCCCATTTAGTTTATTTCAACCACATATTGTCAAGCATATCTTGGTGCTGGCATCCCTTTAGGTCTATTTCAACCAGATACTACTCGGTACACTAGAACTGTCTGGAACAGCATGCTATGGCCTTTTCCATGATCCTACGAATTGACCCACTGGGGACGAACTTATATGGGTGAACCCGTGAATGCTTACGACTTATTTTGTAGTCTAACAATACTTTCTCACACTATCTAACCATATGAAGAATGCTACAACTATCCCATAATCTTTCAGCACTTCCCATAATATTTAGCAACTAGGGAATGATATGACTATCCGACAATCTTATAGCATTTCCCACACTATCTAGCCGCTAGTGAATGCTATGACTATCTTGTAGTCTTACATCACTTTGCACGCTGTCGTGCTTCTGGTGAATGCTACAGCTATCCCGCAGTCTTAAAACATTTTCCATGTTATCTTTATCACTGCTTACCAATCTGAACACATGCAACGTCGAGCACACACATGATCTAACATCTCAGAATGAATTCATGTCCAGACTGGAATCCTAAACCTGATTCCCTAAAGCCTACTAGCAAATATTCTAAGAACGCGATCTCATTATTGACAAGTTGTACAAACTTCCAACTCACACTATCCTCAATCCATAGAGTTGCTTGGGTTCTCTTCCTTCCTGAAAAGAATGAGAAACTTATGATTTTTTTAAAAATGATCCAGTTTCTGAATCCATGGACGATTCTCTCACACAAAGATTCGACTAGGTCTTCACAATACATGAAAATTGAAGAATTGCCAATCCTACTTACTTTCCAATGATCGATCCGATGACAACCAGCTCTTACCAACTAGTGCTCCATTACTACCTAATCCCAAAAAAACACACAACTTCTAAGAAACAAATGAACACGTATAGAATCTGAACAAAATTGATAGCCCCTAATGTTTGAAATGATACCACGCTCGAATCTTGAAGACCAAAAGATAGATGCTCCAACCAATACCTTAGCAACGAGGCACATCCACTGACGCTTCCATTAGCCAATAAATAACGGTTACTAAGACCATAAAATCCAGACGATGCTAGATAACCCTCCTGTGGAACCCTAACCATAGACCTTCCACATAACAAACCTGAACCGATCTCAACCGTAAACCAATATGTCACTGTACACTCATAACCCGTAATTATGGAAATGACCTTTCGCTACCCGCTAGTAATTCTCCGCATGCAAATGACATATGACATCACTTGAAGATATAACCCTCAAACAAAAATGGAAACAACCCAAAAGTACACTTACCCAAGCCCTTGGAACGAAAAACTCCATTATGCAGTTTCCCGTAAGTGTTGCACTGGATCTGGCCCTACTAGCCACTCAAAAGCTGATCTGAATTCTTGAATCTCTCTTCGGGACACTCAAACATATGCACATGATTTGGGCCCCACTTCCCAATGTGCTTTAAATCAATCTCGCGCTCTTGGGATCTAGAAATCATATCATTTAGGGTCTCGCACCCCGAGATACTCGCGATCTCCCTGATATCATTCCATTATATATCATGAAACCTTACCTTATTCATTTCCTCATATGTTGCATACTGTCGTACCAAAATAGCTCTCTCCCGAGACTTTCCAGTAATCTTTTCCACAATCCCAGTAGTCTGTCAGAGATCAAACAACTCTGAAGCAAATTATAGCACCTTACACGCCCTAGCAACTTCACCCGGAATCTGGTCAAAAAGTCATCCCATGACATAGCATCAACCGCTTCATCACTGAAATCAATACCAACCTCTTACCGCCAATCATGTGCCTTGTTCTTCAGGACGCAAGAAGCAAGTCGGACCATGTTCCCTTCGGGACTACGGCTTGTACAAAATTGTTTGCGAGATCTGCCAATCACCTGCTACTAGCAATAGGGTCCATAGCGCCATGATAATTTGGAGGTCCACAAGCTCTCAACTCCCAAAAGGTTAACGTATGTGTCCCTATCATGATTGGCATTTCGGTACAGAAGGCACCCAGCCTCACATCACAATCTCCAAAATGCCCTCATTGACCATACCGAAGATCTCAGAAGTATGGTCAATGATACTGCACGTAATCGCAGAGAAGGTAAACTCCCTCATCTAACCATCTAGCTACCCAACTTCAGAGTTCAAGCTAGATCCCTCAGTGACTCCAGATGTAACAGCCCGGAATTTCAGGTATTGTTTTAAAACTATTTTTGGGGACATTTTAGGAAGGGACTCGGCGAGTTGGTGCCTGACTCGCCGAGTAGGGCCACAGGCTTGGTCGCGGATGCGCGACTGGACTCGACGAGTCCAGATATGGACTCGGCGAGTCGACGCTGTTCAGCAGAATCCTTAGCCGTTTAGTTGGAACGTATATAATGCCTCTTAGGCCGTCACTGTACGTTTTTTTGGCCGATTGTGAAGCAACTAGCATCTGTGGACGACTAGAGGAGAAGGGAAGGCTATTGGGGACCTTGAGGAGATTGATAGGCAAGAAGAGGCAAGGTGTTGGTCAAAGGAAGATCAAGAGGATTGATTTCTGAAGGTTGGGGACACAGAGATCACGTTTTTCAGGTAATACTCGGTCCATTTCTGTTGTTTTGGTGGTGAGCACGAATCTAGGGTTTATGAAACCCATTTAGTGATTAGATAGATTATAATGTTGTTACCAAGCGTTTAAATCCCAGTAATAGCATGTTTAGAGGTCCAGGAAGTCCCATGTTTATATATTTCGGAACCATGCGGATTACAGGAGGCATTTGATCGACTGCATGGCATGGACTCGCCGAGTCCAATGATCAGACTCGGCGAGTAGCTTGAAGATTCACTAGGACTCGCCGAGTTGTTCTTCAGACTCGGCGAGTAGCTTGAAGGTTCACTGGGACTCGCCGAGTTGTTCTTTAGACTCGGCGAGTGGAGTCGGGGTGGCCCCGCGATTCTTCCACGAGGATCTCGTCGAGTCAGAAGGGATACTTGACGGGTAGTAAGGGGAACAACAGGGAGTTGGGGAGGACGTCTAGACTCGCCGAGTCGCCTTTGCACTCGACGAGTCCGGTCAAGCTGACCGTTGACCAGAGTTGACCTGCATGCAATTTCGTAGGGTCAGTTGTCTTGTGTGATAAGATTATTAATAAGGGTATATGGTATTATAGGGAGTCTGCAGATTGGCGGATCGAGTGCGAGTAGTTTCAAGAGGTTATAGCTTACATACTACGAGGTGAGTTTTCTCACTATACTTCACCCGGAAGGGTTTGACTGTGAGACCGGAAGGTCGTATGTGATATGTGTTATTTATGCTATAAATAGGAAGATAGATGCTATGCATGATATGTATGTTTATACGGGTCGGAAGGCGATATATTATGTGACAGAAAGGTCAGGTATGATGTATGATGTATGTGCTATGTGTGTGTTATGTTATATGTATTATGTGTTGTGAATGCTATGGGCCGGAAGGCAATATACTATGGGCCGGAAGGCAATATGATACGGGCCGGAAGGCGATATGTATGGGCCGGAAGGCGATTATGTTACGGGCCGGAAGGCAATGTATTGTGGACCGGAAGGTCAGGGCCTGGAAAGGCGTATGTGTGTAAGTCGTATACTGGGGAACTCACTAAGCATTTATGCTTACAAGTTGTATGTATGTGCTGCAGGTACTAGCGAGGACCGTGGGAAGGCGCCGGCGTGACGCGTACACACTGCCATTGTTGGAGATCTTGGGGATTCTTTTAATTGTATTTTGAAATGAAACTTGGAATAAATATTATTGTTGAATGAAATTGTTTTATTTTAAATGAAAAAATTATTTAAAAATTTGAGTTATTACAATTGGTATCAGAGCCTTGGTTTGAGGGATTCGGGTGTACCTTCGAGTGTAACTGAACTCAAACCGAGGATTTGAGGAAAAATCTTTTAAAAATAATGAAGACATAAAATTTTATAAACGGTAAAGCGGTAAACAAGAACGGAGCAGTGTGTACGATCAGCCAGTGCCCGAACGGTAAAGATCCCCATAATACCTTACAATGTTATGTTATGCACTGAATTATGAATTGTTATGCATGCTAGAAGACTAGGTATACATGATAGGACTAGAATGGCCTGTTTTGTGATGCCTTAGTCTAGGGAGATTGCTTATATGAGATATTTGGTAGCGTGCAAGTAGATAGTGCATACTAGAGGTAGAGTACTCATTATTCGGGGTTTGGGGAGGAAGATTTGGGACGAATACTGATACGGTGTGGTCGGTAGTATTGGGCCCGTACTACCGAAGACACTGGGTCGGTGGAAGACCCAAGTAAGAATCCCTGGATATCGGAGACTGAGTAGGGTGCGTCATCGAGTACAATTGTACTTGGTGGAGTCTCTGATAATTTTATGTTATATTTCAGAGACATCATGGTTATCACACGTAACGAAGCGAGTTCGAGCACTGTGAGTGACGAGGATATTCGTCAGATGATCCAGCAGGAGGTGGCTGCAGCGATCCGGGCCGAGATCCCGGAGATGTTTGGGTCTATTAAGACCACGAAGATGGAGACGTTCGAGGAGCGGTACGCCGCACTGACTGAGGCTGCAACTGCTGCCGCTACCGCAGCCGTGGCCGCTGCCAGGCCGCAAGGGGGCGATTCGTTGTTGTTCCGAGAATTCAGCAACACGAAACCCCCTGAGTTCGATGGGACGCAGGATCCGATTGCGGCGATGAGGTGGATCGCCGACATTGAGGGGTGCTTCTATACTTGTTCATGCCCGGAGCACCTGAGGGTACGGTTTGCCTTGAACCAGCTCCGACTGGGAGCGAAGGACTGGTGGAAGTTCGTGACGGCAAACTTCACTCTGGCGGAGATTACAGCGGTGACGTGGGAGAGGTTTACTGAGATGTTCAGGGACGAGTACGTTCCCCCGGTGGAGAGGGAGCGATTGATTCAGGAGTTCTTGACCCTTAAGCAGGGTACTGATTCCGTTGCAGTGGTCACGCGGAAGTTTCATGAGAGGGCGATGTTCTGCCCTGAGCTGGTATCTACAGAGCAGTCACAGATGAGTCGGTATTTGGGCGTTCTGAGGAGGGATATCCGGGAGTTTGTGTCAAACTCCACCTATCGTACTTTCACTGAGCTTCAGGCGAACGCCAGGAAGCGCGAGATCGAGTTGGAGACTCAGGCGAGGGAGGAGGCCGAGTCTCGGTAGGTGGATCGGCGGCCGACTCAGTCTCAGCCGGCAGCCAAGCGGATCAAGTCCGCTGATTCGAGGATAGGAGGTCCGAAGGGCCGCACTTGCGCGAAGTGCGGCAAGGGTCATGAGGGGGCGTGCCGAGCTGGTGGTTGCTACAAGTGTGGCAAGGAGGGACACATTGCCAGGGACTGCCCTAAGGGGTTTATGGTTTGCTTTCACTGCAACCAGACAGGCCATCGGAAGGCCGAGTGCCCGCAGCTTCGACAGGGAGCTACACCTACTACCAGGACTACTGAGACCCGACCGGCGAAGGTCGAGGCCCCGAGGGCTCGCGGGAGAGCCTTTCAGCTGACTGCGGAGGAGGTCCGCGCTGCGCCCGATGTTGTGGCAGGTATGCTATCATTCTCGTATTTACTTAAAGTCAAAATGTTATGCTTATGTTAATGTATGTGTAGGTACTTTTCTTGTGAACTCTATGCCTGCTCTAGTGTTATTTGATTCGGGTGCGAGTAGATCTTTTGTATCGTTAGCTTTTAGTCAGCATATCGGCATTAGTCGTGAGCCGTTAAGTCGGCCTTTGAGCGTTTCTATTGCGACCGAGAGGGTGGTTTGTGCTACGGAGGTTCTTCGGGGATGCATGCTAGAGATTTTCGGGGTTGCGTTCCCGATTGACCTAATTCCTATTGCGATGGGGGATGTTTGTGTCATTGTAGGCATGGACTAGTTGAGCCGATTCAGCACCGTCATTGACTGCGAGCGTCAGCTGGTGACTATACGAGACCCTAGTGGGGGTGTTCTTACGGTATACGGCGAGGGTACCCGTTCGGGATCAGCTTTTTGTTCGGCCGCTAGGGCGAGGCAATGCCTACAACAGGGATGTAAAGGTTTTGTGGCGTATGTAATGGATACGCGGGAGACTTCCGAGAGACCGAAGACAGTGGAGGAGGTTCCAGTGGTGCGCGATTTTCCAGATGTTTTTCCTGAGGATTTGCCGGGGGTACCTCCTGCGAGACAAGTAGAGTTTGGTATCGATCTGGTTCCGGGGGCTGCGCCTATTGCGAAGGTGCCTTATCGTCTTGCACCTCCAGAGATGCAAGAGTTGTCCTCGCAACACCAGGAGTTGCTGGGAAAGGGATTTATTCGACCGAGTAGCTCGCCGTGGGGAGCACCTATTCTGTTCGTCAAGAAGAAGGATGGTTCACACCGGATGTGTATCGATTACCGGGAGTTGAACAAGGTGACGGTCAAGAATCGCTATCCGTTACCGAGGATCGATGATTTATTCGATCAGTTACAAGGGGCATCTTGGTTTTCCAAGATCGATTTGAGATCAGGGTACCATCAGGTAAGAGTGCGGGATGAGGACGTCCAGAAGACAGCATTTAGGACGCGGTATGGGCATTACGAGTTCGTGGTGATGCCTTTTGGGCTCACCAATGCCCCGGCAGTGTTCATGGACCTCATGAACAGGGTATGCATGCCGATGCTGGATCGGTCCGTGATTGTATTTATCGACGACATCCTGGTGTATTTGCAGTCTAGAGAGCAGCATGAGGGACATTTGAGGGAGGTCCTTGAGGTACTGAGGTCGGAAAAGCTATATGCAAAATTCTCCAAATGTGACTTCTGGTTGCGGGAGGTCCAATTTCTGGGACATGTTGTTAATCAGGCAGGGATATTGGTTGATCCGGCCAAGGTGGAAGCAGTGATGAGTTGGGAGGCACCGAAGTCACCTTCCGAGATCAAGAGTTTCCTTGGGTTGGCGGGGTACTATCGGAGGTTTATTAGGGACTTCTCCAAGATCGCGGTACCGCTCACCAGATTGACCCGGAAGGGTGTTACATTCTCATGGGGACCCGAGCAGCAGACTTCCTTCGAGACACTTCGTCAGAGACTGTGCGAAGCCCCGGTACTAGCTCTCCCGGAAGGGATGGAGGACTTTGTCGTATATTGCGACGCATCGATTTCGGGACTGGGTGCAGTGTTGATGCAGAGGGGCCATGTGATTGCTTATGCATCGAGGCAGCTAAAGCCTCACGAGGCGAGGTATCCCACGCATGACTTAGAGTTGGGGGCAGTAGTGTTCGCTCTCAAAATCTGGCGTCACTACCTGTACGGGGTTCGTTGTACTATATACACGGACCATAAGAGTTTGAAGTATCTGATGGATCAACCCAACCTAAATATGCGTCAGAGGAGATGGTTGGACGTGGTTAAGGATTATGACTGTGAGATCCTATACCACCCAGGCAAGGCTAATGTGGTAGCCGATGCATTGAGTCGTAGGGCGGAGAGCACTCCATTGCGGGACGTATGTCTGAGGTTGACGGTGATGACTCCGGTATTAGATGCTATTCGTGGGGCACAGGCTGAGGTTGTGAGATCCGAAATGCAGAAGAAGGAGCGGGTCGTCGGGTTAATTTCAGAGTTTGTTAGGGATAGACGAGGACTTCTGATGTTTCAGGGTTGGATTTGGGTACCATTCGTGTGCGGTACGCGTGCTACTTTGATGGAGGAGGCTCATAGATCGAAATTCTCGATCCATCCCGGTGCTACGAAGATGTATTTGGATTTCAGAAAGGAATATTGGTGGCCTTGCATGAAGAGAGACGTCGCTTGGTTCGTTGAGAGGTGTTTGACCTGCCGTAGGGTTAAGGCCGAGCACCAGAGACCGCATGGTAAGTTGCAGCCCTTGGAGATTCCTGAGTGGAAGTGGGAACAGATTACGATGGCTTTCATCACCAAATTGCCGAGAACTGCCAGAGGAGTTGATGCAATTTGGGTGATTGTGGATAGGTTGACAAAGAGTGCACACTTCCTTGCCATTAGCGAAAGTTCATCAGCAGAGAAGTTGGCGGAGTTATACGTGAGAGAGATAGTATCTCGGCATGGAGTGCCGATCTCGATTGTTTCGGACCGCGATGTACGTTTCACTTCCAGGTTCTGGAAGAAATTCCATGAAGAGCTGGGTACTAAATTGCATTTTAGTACCGCATACCATCCCCAGACAGACGGTCAGAGCGAGCGGACGATTCAGACATTGGAAGATATGCTTAGAGCGTGTGTGTTAGACTTCGGGGGTAGCTGGGATGCGCATTTGCCTTTGGCTGAGTTTTCCTAAAACAACAGCCATCATTCGAGCATTGGTATGCCACCTTTTGAGTTGTTGTATGGTAGGAGATGTCGGACTCCCATTTGCTGGGGAGAGGTGGGATAGAGAGTGATGGGCAGTACAGAGATCGTACTTCAGACGACCGAGCAGATTCAGCAGGTTAGGCAGAGGTTATTGACCGCCCAGAGTCGACAGAAGAGTTATGCGGACAGACGTCGGTCCGAGCTGGAATTCCAGGTTGGTGATTTCGTTCTCCTGAAGGTTTCTCCCTGGAAGGGAGTGATCCGGTTCAGAAAGAGGGGCAAATTGGGGCCCCGGTTCATAGGTCCATTTCGGGTAATTGCAAGAGTAGGTGGGGTAGCTTATCGGCTAGAGTTGCCAGCAGAGTTGGGACAGATTCATAATACCTTTCACGTTTCACAGTTGAGGAAGTGTATAGCCGATGAATCGGCAGTGGTTCCGTTAGAGGATATTCAGGTGGATGCGAGCCTGAATTACGCCGAGAGACCAGTAGCTATCAGGGATCGGAAGATCAAGATTCTGCGGAACAAGGAGATACCTCTGGTGTTGGTTCAGTGGCAACATCGGAAGGGATCGGAGATGACTTGGGAGCCGGAGCGTGAAATGCGGGAGCAACATCCAGAGTTATTCGCAGAGTGAGACTTCGAGGGCGAAGTCTAGTTCTAGTGGGGGAGAGTTGTAACAGCCCGGAATTTCAGGTATTGTTTTAAAACTATTTTTGGGGACATTTTAGGAAGGGACTCGGCGAGTTGATGCCTGACTCGCCGAGTAGGACCACAGGCTTGGTCGCGGATGCGCGACTGGACTCGACGAGTCCAGATATGGACTCGGCGAGTCGACGCTGTTCAGCAGAAACCCTAGCCGTTTAGTTGGAACGTATATAATGCCTCTTAGGCCGTCACTGTACGTTTTTTTGGCCGATTGTGAAGCAACTAGCATCTGTGGACGACTAGAGGAGAAGGGAAGGCTATTGGGGACCTTGAGGAGATTGTTAGGTAAGAAGAGGCAAGGTGTTGGTCAAAGGAAGATCAAGAGGATTGATTTCTGAAGGTTGGGGACACAGAGATCACGTTTTTCAGGTAATACTCGGTCCATTTCTGTTGTTTTGGTGGTGAGCACGAATCTAGGGTTTATGAAACCCATTTAGTGATTAGATAGATTATAATGTTGTTACCAAGCGTTTAAATCCCAGTAATAGCATGTTTAGAGGTCCAGGAAGTCCCATGTTTATATATTTCGGAACCATGCGGATTACAGGAGGCAGTTGATCGACTGCATGGCATGGACTCGCCGAGTCCAATGATCAGACTCGGCGAGTAGCTTGAAGATTCACTGGGACTCGCCGAGTTATTCTTCAGACTCGGCGAGTAGCTTGATGGTTCACTGGGACTCGCCGAGTTGTTCTTTAGACTCGGCGAGTGGAGTCGGGGTGGCCCCGCGATTCTTCCACGAGGATCTCGTCGAGTCAGAATGGATACTCGACGGGTAGTAAGGGGAACAACAGGGAGTTGGGGAGGACGTCTAGACTCGCCGAGTCGCCTTTGCACTCGACGAGTCCAGTCAAGCTGACCGTTGACCAGAGTTGACCTGCATGCAATTTCGTAGGGTCAGTTGTCTTGTGTGATAAGATTATTAATAAGGGTATATGGTATTATAGGGAATCTGCAGATTGGCGGATCGAGTGCGAGTAGTTTCAAGAGGTTATAGCTTACATACTACGAGGTGAGTTTTCTCACTATACTTCACCCGGAAGGGTTTGACTGTGAGACCGGAAGGTCGTATGTGATATGTGTTATTTATGCTATAAATAGGAAGATAGATGCTATGCATGATATGTATGTTTATACGGGCCGGAAGGCGATATATTATGTGACAGAAAGGTCAGGTATGATGTATGATGTATGTGCTATGTGTGTGTTATGTTATATGTATTATGTGTTGTGAATGCTATGGGCCGGAAGGCAATATACTATGGGCCAGAAGGCAATATGATACGGGCCGGAAGGCGATATGTATGGGCCGGAAGGCGATTATGTTACGGGCCGGAAGGCAATGTATTGTGGACCGGAAGGTCAGGGCCTGGAAAGGCGTATGTGTGTAAGTCGTATACTGGGGAACTCGCTAAGCATTTATGCTTACAAGTTGTATGTATGTGCTGCAGGTACTAGCGAGGACCGTGGGAAGGCACCGGCGTGACGCGTACACACTGCCATTGTTGGAGATCTTGGAGATTCTTTTAATTGTGTTTTGAAATGAAACTTGGAATAAATATTATTGTTGAATGAAATTGTTTTATTTTAAATGAAAATTTTATTTAAAAATTTGAGTTATTACACCAGAACTACCATCTCATCTACGACGTAGCGTCACCATAATCGGAAATATAACATAAAAATCATCAGAATACTCATCATAACTCAAAGGATCTAACACACTTCACATTCCCTCAATTCATCTCATCCTTGCTTGATTCGAGTACGGGTCCTCTACTTTTAGTAGTAAATGTTGGATTAGTGTCTAAGCTCGTAACCATATTTGGTAAATACTTGACCCGGTTATGCATGGTCCTTTTGGGTTGCCTTCACCAAAGCCACTTGAATGTAGAAATAAATAGAGAAAGAGGTTATTATGATTTATTAATATGTTATAAGAATAATATATTAAAGGAGAAATCATATTTGTTTAATTAAATAGGTCAATAATTAATTAGGAATTAATTTTGTGATCAAGTGTACTTAATTAAACTAGAGGGGCTGAATTGTAATTATTTGATAGTTGCAAAATAAGGCAATGGTTATCCTTGGAGAAGGGTGGACGAATTCAATGGATTGGATATCATTGAAATCGTCCATATGGTCCAATAGATAAGGTTTTTTAAGGCTTATCTTATGGTTGCTTGGTGGGTAAGTAACTGGATAAGGATAAGGACTGAAACCCTAATCCTAACCCTATATAAAGACCCCTAGGCCTTAAGAAATCGCCCCGCTTACTTCTAAGTGATCCCTAGGCCGATTTCTACCTCTCTCCTTCTCTCGCTATAGCCTCTCCAATTGCTTGTGGTGTTTGTGAGCCATTAGAGGCAGTACACTTGTGGTGCTTGCTATCAAGACTTAGGGTTTGAAGATTTTAGTTGTTATTCCAATATAAAAACAAGAGATATGTGATCTAACCTTATATATGAATTTCGAAAATAGCAATCTACTTTAGGGTTTTATTCATGTGTTTATAAAGTTATATACCTAATAGTGAAAACATAGATCCAAATCTAGGGTTGCATGCACAGATAGGATTGTTTGTATAAAACCCATCAGTAAAGGCCCATGTTATCCATATCTATCTATACTTTCCTCAAGAACTGGATAGAATCCACCAAGTCCATTTCTCTACTACTTCTATACGAGCTAATCTCATCCTAGGCTTGCTCTAGGTTAATCTCTGTCCTATACTCCGACATCAGCTACATAAGAAGTTCCTACTACCTTTTCCTATACATATCGCAAATAACCTTACATATTACTAAGACCAAATAATTCTTCGAATGAGAGGTCTTTCTCTACAATGGTTAGACTCAAACGAGAGTTGCGAAATAAGGCTAAACCTAACCTTCTGAAATTATTTAGTCCTCGTAATATGTAACTTAGCATATTCATTGACTAGTTAGTTAAAGACTGCTAGAAATCCTAAAAGCACAAAGCAAGCACGATTCAAGCATTAAGTAAACAAAACAAAGCATATCCTAATCAGGCCACCATATCAATGACTAATAAATACTAGCATGCAATTCAATAAGATCATACAGTAGGCATTTAAGGCATCCTTCCTAGATCCTTAGTCCTAATCTAGCATGCAGTTCTTATACACCTACAACAAGCATATAAGGCATCCTTCCTATATCCTTAGCCCTAATCTAGCATTCGGTTCTCATAATCATATCATATCATAACAAACATGTATGGGTAATCTGGAAGAACTTACTTGAGCTCGGTTGATTGCATGCACAACACCCTTTTCTCTTTACAAAATCCTTTTTATAGAAATGATTTTCTTTTGACAATTTTCATACCAAGTCCTCAGTTTGAGTTCGGACATACCCGGGAGTATGCCCGAATCCCTCAAACCGAGGCTCTGATAGCAACTTGTAACATTCCAAAAATCATGACAAAAAATTTCAATTTTAAATCATTGAATAAACCATAGTTACTAAAAGTCATTTATCAAAACAAGAACCATAATATCTCAAAACATTAAAATCAGTATATCGATGTCAAAAATATCTCCAATGTTTATCAGAGTAACATTCCAGGAAAAAACATTGTGGTGTGTGCAATGCAGTCATCTCGAGCTCTTCCCCTTGCTACCGGAAGTACCAGACACCAAAACTAAAAACTTTAAGCATGAAGCCTAGTGAGTCTCCCCAATCTACCACATACCATAAACATAATCACATAATAACATTTCTTGGGCCCTGCACGGTATCAGACAATATATGCCATCAGGCACAACCTGACATTAGACAGAGACAAGCAATAGGCCCCGCTCTGCATCGGGCCCCGCCCGACGTCAAGCGATTATTTTTATACATATAAACATATCAACAGCTACAAATAAGTTATCACATAACATAAACATATAAACATTTCTCGGGCCTCGCCCGACATCAGACCGAAGTCCGGAATCATACTAACATTCCACAGGCATTGCCCGACATCGGACCGAAATCAGGAAACATACAAATAGAGACATATGCAAGAATCACGAAGATATCAAGCATACAAACATTTCTTGGGAATTAACCGACATTGGACCGAAGTCTGGAAAGCATAAAAACATTCATCGGGCGTCGCCCCGACATCATACCTTAGTACGAAACATGCTTACATAGAGAATTGGGTCGACATTAGTGCTTTTGACCCATTCCTATAGGCAAAAACACACCTTGCATGGTTCATGTCCTGCGAATAAATCTCTGGCTGCTGGCTGACAGATCCCCGAACTGTCAACATGAAAAAAAAACCCAATTAACCATTTGAGTTTCAATGCATAACCATAAACCCACACATAGGGTACAAGGACCATTTTACCCTTAACCTAGCTTTGTCCAAGACCAAGTCTCAAACTTAGACTTTGAAAGCCCAAAAGCCAAATAAACAACCAAGGCCCAATTATGGCCTAATTTTCCAAATTGGGCCAAAACCCTCACATGGGCCTTACCCTAAAGACCATCCAAATATTCTAGTCCATATACTTGTTCTTGGATATCCCATCAATAGCCCAACAGAAAGGCCCAACTCAAGGCCCAAACAAAATTAGGGTTTCACATAAAATGATGATTAGTGTTAAATGTTCTTACTTAACCCATTAAGGACTTAATCTATTAAGTCTATTACTCCTCTAGGACAACATACAATGTAATTGTGCTTAAGTCATAACTTCAATCCAATGGTAAAAAATGCGGGTCCCAACAACTCCAAAACCAATATATCGAAAATTAAGGTTTCCTAATTCCTAATTAGGGTTTCCAACACAATCGCGTGCCAATTTAGACAAATGCTTAAATTTACTTGGTTAATTAGTGTTAACTAAGTCTAGCGCCACCCACTACCACCTCGGGCAATGGTGGTCAACGGTGGCTCACAGTAGTGGTCACCACCTTATGGTGGTGGTGGTTATGATTTTATAACAAACCATATCCAAGCAATTCAAAGAGCAATCCAATCACACATAAATGCACACCACCACCCAACAAGGCGGTTGGTGGTGGCAAAAAGAGGCAACCACCGCCTCACGGTGGTGGTGGTTGATTTTCCTCGATTATTTGGTCACAAAATATGGATATATAACATAATATCCAAAAGAACACACACACGCTCAACCACCCTTGTGGCAGCAGGTGGTGGTTAGAGTTGATAGCAAACGGTGACATCCATAACCTCATGGTGGTGGCGGTAGGTTTTCGGCCAAATAAAGTACACACACATACAGATCCAAATTGTGGCAGCAACAAACGAACACTAACACGAAGTAGAATCACAAAAAACACACCTGATGTGCCTACCCTGAAGGTGGCAGTGGTTGTCTGAGCAGCGACAACAACTCTTCAGCCGCTCGTAGCAGCGGCGGTAGCGCAACTGTGGAAGGGAGGTGGCGGACGGAAACCGGAGGGCAGAAAAAATACTCACTTGGGACGACAGCAGCGATGCGACATTGAAGAAGATATAAAGAAGGAAGAAGGTGGTATGATGTTCCGATGACCCACATGAATTTCTTTGTTGTTCACGATGTTCGGCAATGGTAGTGGCGTTTCGATGGTGAATTAGTAGGTGGAGAGGGTGGCGGCTTAGAGAATGACAGCCGGGTTCAAGTCCCATACTCAAATTAAACTTCATTTCCTTTTTTCCAAATTTGGTCCATGTCCACAAAATCCTTTTCAATTTAAGTCGAGAAATTACCCCTTTAGCCCCTGCCTACAAAAGTCCTTTCATAATAAGTCCAAAAATTACTAATCATACCCTGACTTTTGAAATCCTTTGAAAATTAAATTTGTAATTTGCCAAACAACCCTCAACCTTAAAATTTTATTTACAAATGAATATGGAAATCACCCTCTTAACCCCCAAAGTGGAAATTATATCATTTAAGCCCCAAAACCAACGTCTTGCTCAGTTATTCCGAATTTAGGGCTACTATTCATTTATTAATGTTATTTGTTTATTAATTTAATAATCGAATGTTACAAAAACATTATGTAATACTTGTTGTTATAATGTTATAATATCCAAATACTAAATCCAAATCAAAATCCCATTTCTAGAATAATAAAGTCCTATGGCTGAAGTTTGACCACTCATACTTAGCTTAAAAGGAAAGACTTTATTAATCGGTTTTACTAAATTTAATTTTCATAAAAATTACGAATATTATCATCTCCATAATTTACTTTACTCTAGGTATAGTGAAATATCTTGGAGTATATGATTGGTGTTCTTTCATGACATAGAGTCTCTTAGATTGATTAACTATTCTCCCAAAGTCACAAGGATTTCTATTTGATCCTTGAGTAGAAGAAATCAAAATAGTTTTTTAATGAAGTGATTCATCTAATAATATTTGACTTCGACATCAAAAGTAATGTTTTCTTATTTTGTAGTAGATCGAGTCATTATTTTTTTCTTGGACCTCGTTCCAACCAAGCTTACTCTTCATTCCACAATGAATTCATAATCCATTTATAATTTATAATTATAAATATTTGTTTAGAAATTAGAATCATATGTAGCTCTTTACATGAAGATCTTATTCTATACTAAGTATCACATTTACATTCTCTTAGTTCTCAGTAAGTACTATTAGAATGTTCTCAAAGTAATCCAGGGACCTAACCATGTATGCTATGACATAAATATATGGATTTGTTTTCATAGGAAAGTAGAGTATAAATCATTTTCTCTAGCTCAACCTATGTGCTAGCCTTTTTTGAAACAAACTCAAAAAGTTGTCATGTGAAAATTGTCACACCCCCAAACCGGAATGGCGGAAACATTCGGGGGCAGATGACGTCATGTGGTAATGTAACAATGGAATACATAGTAAAGAATGAAACATAACCATCATATATATAATTGAAAGTTTACATTGTTTCAAAGGTACACGTTCAAAACCAGTTACAATATGATGCCAAAATATGAATTTAAACTAGCGTCGTAGCTTCCCTTCTTCAAAAGCTGTTTGTTACCTACAATTACTGAATTCTTGGGACATACAAGTAGTTTTGAAAGAGTAGATCAACATATAAGCCGGTGAGTTTCATAAGTATTGAATGAGAATGTTTGCATGAGCTTAAAACAAAATGGTTTGTTTTTGTTTGTTGGTTCTTAGAAAATCTCATATTCCCTACTGGTATAAATTTAGCCTTCTATCGAGACCAATGTTTGTTTCTAGAAAATTTATGTTTTTCCGTATGTGGGTAGTGGTTTAGAAGTACCAAAATTTTATCACGATAAGGTTTGTCATGCCTTAAGTAGTTAATTAATGTACGTATAAAATTGCCAATACGTCTGAAAAACCTCGTAAATCAATGTGTTTTTGACACTCCATGTGAGTTTTATAACCATGCTATTTGATTAGCAATGCCTATATACAACGTTCTTCAGGCGTTAGAATGTTATGATATTTATCACCCCAAATGGTGTACTGTAGCTAACAGTCAGGGTGCGAGGTTGTCAATCCCGTATAGATCTATACACAAACACCATGCTTCCCTTCCAAGGGATTCTGGTATATAATACAGGACCTGAAATGTGTACTCGAACGTACGTGAAGTTTAATGTCTCAAAAAACTTAGTATAAAACAGATTTACGTGTCAAAATGTTCGTTTGTTCTTGTATATGAAAGTAACTTCTTGAAATAGTATTTCTAGTATGTAAAAGTTTGTAATGTTCTCGTAAAAATATACCTATTATAGTTTTCTAAAAGTGTGTCTCGTTTGTATAGTAATCCCAAGTGAAATGCTCACTTGTTATGAAAAATATAATTTTTGGAGTGCCAAAGATTGACACATATACATACAGTATAAGCAGAGTTTTTGATTTACATAAATACATAAATCATTTCTTATTTCAAAAGATAATATGTTATCGTGGTATATTTTGCATACGAAAGTTTCCCTATAACAGTTATAAATCATATATGATTTCGTTGATAAAAAGTGTATAATGAAACTTTATATAACACACGGTAATAATCGTTTGTTTTACTTGTATTTCCCCCCCTAAAAGCATATAGAAGTATTTATAAAACATTTAAAAGTGTGGATTATAGGGGTATAAACTCACTTGAAAGATCGAAGAAGGCGATATGAATACCGAGCAGAATTTCGACTCGAGAAAGCGGATTTTCTCGGGATTCTCGGGAATCTCTGGAGTACAAACAGCCTTTGGGACTTGAGCTAGGAAACCAGGGCTTTGGGATAGCACGTGCACGAAAAATGAGGCAAAAACGCAAGAAAGTTGAGAGAAATTGAGCCATTTCTTCAGAACCCTCGCATCCCTTTTTATAGGGGGTGGGAACCGCCTCGGTATGCTGGGCATACGCAGGTACGCTGGGGGTACGCGTGTGTCATGCGAGACCACCTCCTCGACTGCCTCGGAGCTTCGGATGGGACGGGGCATAGCCTCGCATAGGGGCGACGTGGACGATTCGAGGCCTAGTCATCGAGTACGCTGGGCGTAACACGAACCGGCTTGGTGACTCCTCCTTCGGATAATACCAAAATTTAATATAAAATTTATATTTTTATTATTTAATAAACTTCAAAAATTCATATCTTTTTCATACGAACTCCGTTTTCGACGTTCTTTATATCCACGCGTAGGTGACACTACGCTCTACACCTTTCGTTTAGATTCCATCGGAAAATTTTGAAATTATTTTTATTATTTATTTTTAAAAGGTCGCGGTAAGAAAATTTCGTTAGAAATTCATAACTTCATTATCTGACGTCTGTTTTGCCAGAGTTTTTACCGTTGAAAAACCATTGTCGAGACTTTCGATTCTTATATAGGTCACTCCGGCCAAAAGTCGCTTGATCTCCATTTCGAGTTTTTAGCTGTCTGTCGCTAAGCCGAACTTGGAAAATTCATAACTTCCTTATACCAAGTCAGATTTGGGCGTTCTTTTTACGTACGATCACGTTTAATGACATCTAACATAGTAGGTAATTAATTAGAGACTTTTGGACATTTTATTTTCGACGTTAATTTCATTATAACAAAAAGTGGTTACAATACTTGACTTTTTAGGTCGTTACATAGAGTTCAAATATCGGGTTGTCACAAAAATGCAAAGATTCCTCCAAAGGAATCATGTATCTTGACCTCTTTAGACGTTTTTAATTCATGCAAAATATTTTAAAAGACTTTTAACATTCATATTTATCCATCTTTATAGATTTTGCATTCCAAGAATGTATATTGTCATTCCTAAGTCTTTCATTTTAGAAATACTTTTCGAGACAAGGTCAAACAACCTTGCATAGTCGGAATGTTATGTCAAATGATTAAGTATGTCTTGTTGATACAAGATTAGGAATATCACTATCCTCCCACTAGTTCTTAGTAAACAAACATGTTCTTTTCATTTTGATATAAAAACATACTTTGTGTCTTTATATTAAGATGACTATTTCACTTTTTAGATGTTTGTTTTATATCCATAAGTAGATCTTAAGAATTTCTCACTTGATTAGGATAACATGGATTAAAAATCTTCCAAGCTAAGCTATATAGTTATATAATAGCATTTCACATTTTGATATAAAAGCATACTTTGTGTCTTTAAATTAAAATGACTATATCAATTTTTAGATGTTTGCTTTATATCCATAAGTGGATCTTAAGTATTTCACATTTGATTAGGATAACATGGATTAAAAATCTTACAGGCCAAGCTATATAGATATCTTATAGTAGATATCTATTAATAAAAGCAATATTTTTTGAAATGTATTTGCTATATCTCATATTAAGAATATGAAGCTATAGTAAATAATATCTCTGTTGATCTAATCATAGCTACTTGTGAAGAGGTGCGATCATATTCAATGTGATGAGTATGATAAGGACCATTGTCAATGACACAAGTATGGTAAAATATTTTATGACAAGCTTCGCTAAATGTGTGTGATATCTATTTACACATTCCTTCTAAAAGAATCTATTTCTTCAGCTACTTCAAGTTCCATATGACTCCGACTTGCTTTGTCATTAGATGCTTGCTTTCTGATGACTCAGCATTCAGAAGAATAAGACAACTTACTCTTTGTGGGTTTTATTAATAACGTAAATGCCCTTCTAGAATATTGTACATATATGTAATTTGTTAGTGTTTGTATTTTAGATACAATTAATAGTGATTAAGGCATAAACCCAAGAGCATAAAGGAAGATAATTTCTAATGATTAGAAAGTAACTTTATCAGTAAGGTCTAATTCATTCTTTTATGAACACTTAAAGGTTTAGACGGTGTTACTTGATTTATTGGTATCTTTTGCTTAATCTTGACATTCATTAGAAAAGAAGTCATACAACACAATGTATAGTTCCATAATAATAATTTTATCTATAGATTGGTGAAAATATGATTTAGAATCCTTTAAATATAAATAAGATTCACATATGTCTAATAAACTACATTATTTGCCTTCAAATATCCTTTTTCTTGAAGCTAGAATATGCGAATTTTAGTTATACAATAAAGATAACAATGTCATATATAAGTTTGATTTAAAACAAGTTGAAGTCAAAGTTCCTTGCATATATAACTTAATTTTATTTATTAAAATATTGATACATACTTTATAATCCTATTAAGAGATCTAGTCTCATACATAGAAGTTAATCATTTTAGATTATGAGTACTATTGTTATGATAAACGATCAAGTAAATAATCAAACATTTAAATAAAATAACTACGACATAAATATTTGAACATGCTAAATTTAAAACATACATTGTTCCAAAACTAACATTATTTAATATTACAAGTAATTTATGCTCTAAGCATAAATAATGAACTAAACTTCGAGAGTATAGTTCCAACTTGCTTGTGCTCAACTGATTACTCTTCTATAAGTATCTGCAAATAAGTTACAAATATTAGCTTAAAATTTAAGTACCAAGTACTAGAGTGTTATATGAAAGTATAATTTCTATCTAGTAGATACCTAAAGTACTAGTCTGCTCTAGACTTTCCTTTTCAGATAAGAGAAGCGGTTTCTCTTCCAGTATCCAGTTTCTCCATAAAAAGAAACATGATCCATATATGTGGGCCTTCTTGGATTTCTTAGGCATTCGATTGTTTAAACAAGTTTGAAACAAATATCATTGTATTTTTCGGAATATTGCTTAACTTCTCCTATCATCAGATATACATGCATCTAAATTATCCAAGACTTTCTGGAAGTCAGGAATAACTATTCCTAGTGTGATGTTAGAAGCATCTTGAACATCATAGTGATGCATTTACTAGGTATCATGTTCAGGTTTATTTCTTAAAGCAAGTTGTTTACGTCTAGGATCTTTAAGTGTGTGTGTGTGTGTATATATATATATATATACATATATATATATATATATATATATATATATATATATACAATATTTTAACAAAATTCATTTTCTAATTTTAATATTTAATTTTCAAGAATTAACACCCATTTAGTTTCCAAAAACATTAATTATGAAAGCCTAGGACCAAGTTGCAAAACAAATAAATGGTTAGTTATCATTTTTCGCATCCAGTAGAAGTAGAATTCAACCCAGTAGACATTGATTAATAATTATATTTGCTATATAATTCCTAGATTTATGGGATTGCTAATAAAATTTTAATTAGATATGTTTGATCCCATCTGTGCCACGGAACTCTCTTACGTAGGTGACCTTTATTGCAAAAGATTTCCAATCACATAATCTAATTTGAAAAAAAATTGTAATTAGCTTATAACTTGGTTATAGAAATTGAGAAAAAACTTCGGCCATCAAAAGATAACACTAAGCGGTTAGGCGATATTTATCCCACTATTGTATACAAGAGATGTGCAAGTGTTTTTCAAAAACGATTGTATGGATTTGAGATTTGTAAGGGGTTTTTGATATTTGTATAATTCTAGTTTAAAAAACATATTATATCATGGTTATTGCATGCTTTCAATAAACAATGATATATTTTTTTCAAAATCTTATTTTATGAAAAAATGACATTTTAACAATGTCCTTCTATAAAACCCAATTTTATAAAATTGACGTGATTAGATTTCAATAACTAGTATTAAGTCCATATTTGAGCACCTTAAAACGTTTGTAAACATTTTAATAAAACTTCTTTTTATAAAATAAGGTTTGGAGTGTTATAAGTTTTCAAATCTCTATTTTAAACTAATACAATTTTAATCCCAAAATTGTACCGGTTACTAATTTTAATGATAAAACTTGTTTTTATTTTTAAAACTATTTTTACCATGTTATGTTAAAATGTAAATTTCATTTAAACCGAAATCCTTTTTTATATTCATTTATGTTTAAATATTATTTTGCATTTGAAAAACTAATTTATCAACCATAATATAATAATAAAAAATAAACATAAAACAATACAATCAAGCATAACAATTATAACATATGTGCATAAACCAAATCATAAATAGTAATATTTTTGTGAGCCATCACAAAAAATATTAAATCCATTCCTAAAGGGACATACGAGACCTTCATCTTGTGTAATCTTTATGTGCTCAGACTTGCTTCAACACTTTGTAGCAAGTTTATAAATATAATTTTATAATGTTTAAGAAACTTTATTAAAATCATGTTTATAAACTGTTGATCTTCAAAATGGCAACCATCTTCATTCTTGTTACATTTTTATAAAAATAAACTATTTATAAATGTAATTTATTATTTACTAAAATTAAACAATGAAAGCTATCTATTTAATTATTACTTATCATACAAATAAATAAATAATTACAATCATTTTAAATAAATCAACACACTTAAAAATACAAAGGTTCATGCTAGTTTATACACATTATACACATTTATATACTTAAAATTATATAAAATAACTTTTTCTTTTTCTTAAACAACTTTTATAACTAAAAAGATGAAAGTAATATTTTATTCTATAATAATAATTATCGACATTTTAAAATTGTCTAAAGAAAATATGTATGGGTTTTTCTTGCAAAAAGAAAACCATCCATGTTATCCAAAAACAAAGACTTCATTAACTTAACAAAAAATCTAATTAATCTTGCAAGAATGGCGCTAATACCAACTGTTGGGTTTTTTTATTTAAAAATTGTTTCAAAAACATAAACAATGCAATGGAAGACTTAAGATTTTGACAAAAATATAAACTAGCTGTTATTCCCACAAAGGAATCATTTTGCAGGAGTTAGAAAGAAAACAACCATAAAAGAAAAAGCATAACAACCTTTGAAGACTTTGATCCTCATGGAAGGATGAAAGTTGATAAAGATGACATTAAACTCTAAATTTATAGCTATCTAGAAGTACGGAACAAGAAAGAATAGAACCACCAAAACATGCGAGTATAGACTTGTATTAGTTATTTATAAGCTTTAGATATATATACCATATATATGTTCTAAGGTGAACCAACTAAGTCACTTTGTCTAACATAAAAATGCAAGAGAATGGAGGAGAAGAGAGGGGATTTAACATCAAATTTTGGCAGCCCGATAGAGAGCCAACAGCTCTCGGTTTTGAGCTCCAAAGATGACCAAAAATATGCTTGCAAGAAGTCTCTATTATGTTTAAATCCCTTATGTTTTTATTCAAGACAAAAACAAGTGACCACCATACACAAAAAGCAACTCAAAGCATGGGTTAGGAGGATAAGACTCTTACAAGTATGCTAGAACCTATTAAACAATTCAAAAGGCGAAGCATGCTTGGTCTCCTTGTTTGATTTCAAAAATTCTAAGACAAAAGAGGTCAAAAAGTGTGACCTATGCTTTTAACTCATGACTAGTTATTATATATATATATATATATATATATATATATATATATATATATATATATATATATATATATATATATATATATATGTGTGTGTGTGTATAAAACTACTTTTTATATAAATAAACTCTAACTAATTTATTAAGATATAAATATAACTTAGAAATAATCATGCTTTCTGACATATTTCATAAGTTTTTATTTCTCCAATAAATATTGTAACCATATATAATGAATTAGTAATTAGTAAAATATTGTCTCCATAAAATAATAATTTTTAAATTAAATATAAGTGTTGATATATTTATTAATTATCAAATTATACCAATAAATAATTAATTAACGCTAAGTTGCTATAATGTGTGACCCTATATGATTATATGGTGTTACCAATATCATTCAATAATGACTCTGGGGCATACATGATCTTTCACGGCCACGCCATGGGATTCCATCTCCACGCTGTAGGATTCAATCTTCACGTCGTGGCCACTAGAGATCCAAATTCCAAATTATTAAATTATTTAAAAATGAACATAGCCAAAACTTGGCGTTACACATACTTAACTGGTAATTGATGGATTTTATAGATAACAATAACTATGTGCTTGGGGAATTTCAAATACAACTTAAGGGTACATGCAACATAAAAGGATCTATGTCTTTTTCCACTTTGAATATAACATGTTATGAACAACTAAATAACTAGGAGCCTAATGACTTCTTAGTAAAATCAAATTACAAGAATTAAGGTTACATAGATTTTTATTTGCTGTTGTAAACAAATCAATCCAATCTTTCTTCAAAGGGTCTTGGAAGCAAGTACCAAAAATCTCTTGTCTCCGATGGTTAATACTTAAACCCTAGTAACTAAGGAAACCTCAAGAGAGAGGAGAGGGGAGTTATATTTCGGCTATACTCTTAAGGGAACAAATGGTAAAAATTACGAGGCTACTAGACCCTATTTAAAGGTGATAGGAAAACCTTACATAACCCTAACGCGTTTAAAATGATATTATTTCAAAACAGGTAATTATCTAGTTTTCTAATAATCTATATTATGTTTAAGAGATATTCTAGAAACTCTAGCAAAGTCCTAACAACATCCACCTCTTGTGGAAGGTTATGGAATTCCTTTTGTTAAACTATTGAACAATTACAACTTAGGTCCGTACACTTTTAATTAATCCAATCAATCCAAAAATTAATTCTAACTAATTTCTAATTAATTCTTCATTAAATAATACTATTTCTAATTAATATATTATACTCATAATATATTAATAAATCATTTATTGTTATTTATTAATCATATAATAAATCAATAAATCAGTCTCTCTCTCTCTCTCTCTCTCTCTCTCTCTCTCTCTCTAAAAGTCATCCTATTCAATTACCAAGTTTGAGGGAAACCCAAAAGGACTTTGCTAATAATTCAAGTATATACCAAATTTAGTTATTGTCTTAGACACCTACTCCAATTGTAATAATCATCAGATAACACACATCCATTGAGGATTAAAAGTCAAGGTCGAATAACAATTCAAAATATAAATGAGTAAAGATTGATTATCTATTTAAATTGTCTTTAAAAGTTCATTTTTGACTATTAATAAATGCATGTTAGTCGATTATTGTTACTAGATAATGTAGGGAGGTTGGGTGGTAGTCAGGTAAAAGAACATTAGATGAACACCCAAATATTGCATCTTACCATGACACCTATAACGATATATAAGAGGACTGTAGTTGTAGCTGTCATTAAACGATGTTAGGCATGAGGTACTTAGTCGACCTTTCCATTTATAGATTTTAGCAACACCTATATTTCTTTTGTTTATAATAATAAATGGACTAAACTGTAAAAATAGTTCCAATGGTTTAATTTTTTCTAAGGTTTAGTGTAAGCCTCGACTTTTTTGGTTTAATGGTCCTTTTGAGGTAATTTTTTATGGAATTTGTCCCTGTTAAACTTGAAAAGACTAATATACCCTTTTATTTTTATTTTTTTTGTTTTCTTAAATAATTTTCCCTTTTATTAAAATTATTAAAAGTAAAAGCAATTAAAGAGGGGGGGGGGGGGGGCTCACCCTCTCTCTCTCTCTCTCTCTCTCTCTCTCATGGGATAAGAACATAGTTCTTTTTTTCTTTGATCTTAAAAAGAGAAACAAATACTCTTTATAAGAAAAAATCTAAAACCACTCTAGACGACCATCACCCCTTGAACCGAACTGCCGCCACAACTTCATTCTCCACATCCAAAGCATGTTCCAAATACCACCCCCATACATCGATTCATCAAAAGTTCATCATCAACAAATTCATCACCACTGTGATTAGAATCAGTTGTTGGACAAGTGGAACTTATGCTTTTAAAAGTAAAGAATGTTGGAATCGATGCTCTAAAGATAGACCGGATATGTTGTAAGCTAGGTTGATTGATTTCAAGGACCAAAACCTTAAGGATATAAAATCCATTGTTACTCATGAGTGTTGACCATACAATATTTAAGTCCATACCACACACCACCATCGTAAATATGACAAGGATTCATTATCCTCCCCCACAAAAGAAGTTGGATCAAAAGAGAATGAGCGGATTGGAATCAATTTGCATTTCAATTCATTATAGTTGTGATTTTTTGCGTTTGGATCTCATGTAGGATGGGGGTAATTACAGATATGTGCGACTGAGAAGTGAGCGAAATAGGGGTGAAGATGAAAGGAAGCAAGATATGGGTCGATGAAGGTGATTCTGGATTTTGGATTTTCGTAAACTAGGGTAAAGATGAAAGCTCAAACTCGATATCTTATTTACCAATCAAAGGTTGCAGTTATCAAACAAAAACAAAAAAATAAAACCAAGACTTGGAGACCAAAATCCCCAGTGCTTCGATGGTTGTAATTTTATTTCATAACCTTTCTAGGAAAAATATAACACAAAAGAATGATGACGAGAATGTGGAAGAGAAGAGGTATTGATTTCAATAGAGATGATGGTCTTAACTATCCACATAAAAGGGCTGTATGCACTAGTTCCAGAATTAAAAACGTATATGCTATAAATATAGGATATGGTTGAATAAAAAGGTAGGGAGAAGAAAGATTGAGCTATGAGATTAAAGAAGATGATGCTAGTGGTATGTATGGTGGTAGAGAGAGAGAGAGAGAGAGAGAGGTGCCCTCCCCTTATTTGTTTTTACTTTTAAAATTTTTAATAAAAGAAGAAAAAATGTTTAAGAAAATTGAAAAACAAATTGTTAGGACATAAATATGTGGTTTATACTTTGCTTCTCAAGGCTTTTTGAGTTCTCGGTTTAGGACCGAAATCACTATAATCTAGGTGGTACTTGGACTGAAATCACCATGTGATTTTGGTGGGCTTAATGATGTTTTTGGGTGGGCTGCATTTTGGTGATTAGGTATTAGTATATAATGTGTTATTTTCAGCCGTGAAGTGTGTTCCTCTATGTTCACAAAGATACTGCGAGTAGTCTCCATGTGAGCCAAGGCTTTGTCCTTGAAGAACTGTGGTGAGAATAGTCTTTATGACTTTGTGATCCACAAGGACTTTTAGTCATGGTTACTTTTCAATACACATCTGTAATCTATGAAGATTATTCATTCAATGGAACAAGAAGTGATAATTACTTTTCTACACACAACCTTTCAACCCCAGAAGGAAGGTGAAACTGTAATTGAAGTTATGTGATGAATTGCATTGAAGCCTCCTCCATAAATTTGTTACTATTTATGAACCTACTGAAGTGATCAAGAAGCATCGAACTCTATGTAATTATCAAGGAAGAAATTTAAAGTTGACCGTGCTGATCTTGAAGAGCCAATACAAGAAGCCTCTATGCCTAATGTGTATTAAAAATCAAATTTTGAAGGAAGCTCAACTGCTAAAGATGAAGTTATTCATGTAGAAGATTCCTATGTACATCTTGTATTCAAGTTGTGAAGAGATTGAGGAAAGAGTTGAAAGTCAATATAAAGTAAGACTGAAAAGAAAAGAAAACTACAAACCAAGGGGAGAATTGTTATGACATAAATTTGTAAATTTGTGGTTTATACTTTGTTTCTCAAGGCTTTTAGAGTTCTTGGTTTAGGACCGAAATATCTATTATCTCGTTGGTACTTGGACCGAAATAACCATGTTATTTCGGTGGGCTTAATGATGTTTTCGGTTAGGCTGGGCTTTAGTAATTAGGTATTAGTATATAATGTGTTATTAGCCGTGAAGAGAGTTAGTTATTCGATTTTATTAGAGAGAGATTTAGAGAGAATTAACAGTTAGAGAGAAATCTTTTTGATCTTATGTACCCGAATATTAATCGATAATAGTGTGCTTTGAAGATTCGTGTTTGTGTTCCTGATACGTATTTATTGTTTTGTGTTTATCACTTGATTAGGATTATGCACTAATCTCGTATTTTAGATTGATACCTGGATCGGGGTTTTACACAAATTAAAATGGTAGACTAGTTTTTTCAAATTTAACTGGACTAATTCTAACAAACAAATCACCTCAAAAAAACCATGATGTTTGAACAAAACCTCGCAAAAAAAATGCATACCATATGGATCATTTTTTTGGAGTTTTGTCTAAAAAATGTGTTAAGTTTATAAACAATTTCCTACCAATAATGTACATTAGTTCAAGTGTAATCTTCAAAAAACTCACAAAATTTTGGATATTGGTAAAAAATAATGTAATCTTTAGAAAAATTTAAATATTTTGACCAAAATAACGAAAAAAGATAGGATACGTTCTAAATATACGGAACCGGTCAAAAATGGTTATTTCAAAATTTACCTTTTTTTTTTCATTTAAAAAAAAACATTTGTTTAGATGAAACCATAATCTCATAAAAATATTAGAATTATATCAAAGATTTCCTATAATTTTATTTTAACATCAGTAATTTAATCTAATGTTGTAACTTTAAACTTTGTACAATAATACAGATAATATTCATAAAGTTACTTATCACTCGTATATCCGTCCCCTTTTTTAATTACATTCGTCGTGAAAAAAGGGTTAGTTGATCCACCATGATAAATATAGAAGCTTGCTTTTTTTTTTTTTTTTTATTTTTTCATCAGTATCTTACCAATAATTTGGATCGGACTCCTTTCCTTGTGGAGAGTTTGATTTTATCTTTTATTGATTGTTATATCATATCTTAAAAGTACGTTGGACGGTTTATTATCAATCTTCCACATAACGACAATCCTTCAAATCTAACCGTACTACTCAACTCGTAATTGGCTTTATCAAAATATGTTTAGATGTTCCTATAACTTTTTGCAAATCTAAATAAGATATTTAAGATAGGGAAATATCAGAAAAGTTATAAATCAAACGGCCGCCTATATCTTTTGTCATCAATATACCTTCTAGTGAACTTGGTAGGTACGTACGACAATTGCCTTTATAAGATCACTTTTTTTTAATCTATCGAAAAGATTGAAATTGACTATAAGGAAATTTCACCGTATCCCTGTTACAGCAAAGAATAATATGATACAAGATTTTAGTTTAAGGGAGAAAATTAAAATATGATATAAGATTTTAGTTTAAGGGAGAAAATTAAAACCGCAATCGATCCTGATTATGAGTCTGATCAAGCTCGAGCTTGGCTGGTTTAATTTTTCTTTGTGACTAGAGTTTGAATTTAGCTTGTTTTGTGTCTTATACGGGTTAGGGTCCAGCTCATATACATCATATACAGTATTGCATACTTTCTGAAAATTCTAGTAGTATTTATTAAATACTTATCTATATAAATATATAAAAATATTTTATTTAATTATATATATGTAGGCTCGGTTAGGCTTGCAAACCTAATCAAACTTTGTAACACAAACAAGTTCGGTCGCTCGTTTAATAAATAAGTCTAATAATAAGCTCGAACACGACCCAAACCCGTTTCAAATTGCTCTTAAATAGTTTGATTCGTTTGCATTCTTAAAAGAATTTAACTAAATCATTCTTTAATGGCATCAGTTGTTGATGAACTTTCGATCACGGAATAAAAGTTCACATTTATTGTTAACTAATTTATAACCCATGGGAACCACTGTTATAAAATTAATTAAAATTTTATCGTAAAAACTTAAAATTATTAATCAGTTATTTTAAATTAATTATTAATTTTACAAATCTTTTTATTAGTTATGTGAAATTATAATCGTTGATTCAATTAAATATGTAAAATTAATTTTTAATATATTAGAAGTTTTTTATTTGTGAATTAATTAAAACAAGAATATATATATATATATATATATATATATATATATATATATATATATATATATATATATATATATTATAAAGCTAGCATTTTCCCTTTCACCATATTAATTTGAAACTCTCATGCATTTTTTCTTTCACCACATTCATTTGAAACTCTCATTACTTTTCAGTTTCTTCCTAAAAATGATTATAAGTTGCTTAATAAAATTAAATAAATATCAAACATAAAGTGTAATCATATACAAATTAAATTTCAATATTAAAAGAATATCTATACTTCTACTTATAAAGTTATGTTTTTTTAACTTTTAACATATTATACTTAATTTATTAGTTGTAATATATTGTTGGGTTTAAACCATTATGATTTTAACGCTACAACTATTGAATAATTTGTATAAAAATACTTCAATTATAAATTTAAATATAACATTACAGGATCAACTTAAATATAAATTTTATTTTAACTTAAATAAGCCAAATAATATTTTGTAAATGGTTAAAAATGATAAATTGTAATGTCCTTCTAATAATGATTACAAGTTGGTCAATAAGGTTCAATAAATATCAAACCAAAAGTGTAATCATAAATAAATTAAATTTCAATATTAAAATAACATATTTACTTCTACTTATAAAATCATGTATTAAATATTTAACAGATTATTATTAATTTATTATATTAATTTTTTGTTGTATGTAAACCATTATCAATTTAAAGCTAAAACTTTTGAACAGTTTGGACAAAATACTTAAATTGTTAATTTAAATATAGCATTACAATGTCAACTTAAATATAAATTCAGTTCCACTTAAAAAACCCAATGAATATTTTGTGAATAGTTAAAAGTGATAAATTGTATTGTTAAATGCAAAAACTTAATTATAATCTCAATTTAACTAAAATATTTCCTAAAGATATTTGTATCATCATTAAAAGTTTTCAAATAACTAGCTTAAAATAACTTACAATAACAATAGTAAAATATAACCTTATATAAATGATTATATTGTTACCATTAAAATCAAAAAACAATATTTGATATTTTAAGTAATTATATTGATATAAATTAAAATGTTTAACAAATAAATTTGAAAAAATTAATTAACAATGACAATAACTATAAATAACATTAAACCATATATTATATTTAATTTTATTCATGAGTTCCTCGCAGGTAGAAGTCATTCAAATGGTCGAGATTACGCAGTTATAATAGATATATATATATATATATATATATATATATATATATATATATATATATATATATATATATATATATATATTATCATATAATTCAAAATAATTAATATATTGTATCAATTTAGTATACAAAATATTATATAAAATTTAACAACAACGTTATTGTTATATTTTAAAAACACATATATTCGTAAAGATTTTAAATATATAGGTGTTTCCGCACAACGCGCGGGCATTCGCCTAGTATTAATTACAGTACTTTAGATTAACTACAAGACTACTGCTGCGAACAAGGTATACTACAAAAGGCAAGTATACGCAGCACGAGAGTCCCTTTGACTGATGGGATCTCGCAAAAGATAAGACTCGAGTTGTACTAGTTTTAAATAGTTTATAAGCCTATTTCAGCAAATGCCTTAATTACATTAACGTGGGTCCGGAGTAGTGTCTCCTGTGGCAGTGATCCTTAGTATCTTCCCATCTGCGCTGGAGTTCTTTGTTATTGGACAATCCTTTTTGAGGTATCCAATCTCACCGCATTGGTGACATATCTGGCTAGTACCAGCATCTGTGGTGGAAGTGATGTGTCGAGTCAGAGTTATGTGGACAAGAGTGTTTTCTTTGTTCTTCCCTTTTGGACAGTCCCTTTTATAGTGTCCGGTTTCACCACCACCACAGTATGCCGGGCTGACCCCGATGTTAGGTTCTTCAGTGATGGGTCGTGTCGGTGCTCCACAGCTACGTGCATGGTGCCCTAATTTGTGGCAAATACATCATTTCATTTCATGACAAGCCCCATCATGATGAAAGCTACACTTATTATACTTTGGAAGTTTGCCCTCGTATGATATGATCGGTGCTGAAATGGTAGGGGTTGCCACTTGTTGTTGTAGCATGGCAAGTCTTTGGGATCGGTTGCGCTCCTTTTGGGCTTGGCGCTTTCGTTTCTTCTTCTCGGTTTTACGACTTTGCAAGTTCGTGACTGTTGTCATTTGTTGGTTTCCCGGATCGATACAACAATAGGAATTGTCAACTTCATTGCCAATCTTCTTTGAGTTGCCAGAGTTGAGGTTTGCAAGGACAGCTGTCACGACAGTTGTTACCACAACTTGGAATGTAGCGGCGTCGATATGAAGGATGGGGGTTTCGTTGTTCGGTTGACTATTTCTGGATGACAACATGATTCTGTTATATGAAATAAAAGGAGTTCAGGAGTGATTATGGTTGAACCTAGATGTATTCTGATCACTCACGTAAAGAGTAGAAGTATGCTCTCGAGGGTTTGACCTACATCCCTATGATGCAGTCCTAGTAAGGAGTAGAAAAGTTTTTGATAGTAGAAGGCCTAACTAAAAGTACTTACAGTACAATGTAGTTACATAGAAAAGTGCTACATAGGACACAGATAGAAAAACGGTTCCTTAAAACAAGGAAGGAAAATAAAGCATCTCTTACTAGTGACGGGCATTCCTCTAGTGAACTCTCAGTTTAGCCAGTTGCGTTCCATATCAAGCAGGTATCTTTCGTACACCCTCTGATATATTGGGAGCTCTATGACTTCGGCTCGAGTTTCAGCTAGTGCTTGCAGCAAGGTCTCATGGTCTCTCCCAGATCTCTCACGAGTGTTTTCAAGGAGATTGGTGCGGAGGGTATGCATTATTGCATTAGCATCAACCTCTATGATACGATGAAGAGTCGTCCTACCCTGAATTTTGTTTCGGGCAACTCTTCGGACCAGGATTGGCAGAATTATGTCTGCTGATCCCCCTTCGCTTAAGTTGTAGAAGCTTCGGTCTCCATTGAATGGCATAGGTTGATCTTGCTCTTCGCTCCATGTTTCCAAGAATTCTACCCAAGGAGGCGCCGGGCCGTGAAAAGCCGGACGAGGGTTAGGATTTGGAATGGGAGCTACGAGGGTAGGTTCTCAACCTCGGGCTCAGAGTTAGCACCATCCGAAAGTCTTCAGCATGGTGATCATCCAAAGGGATTGGATGATCATCCTCTGGTTCTTCTCCAAACCATCCAGCATAGCCTTCGTTCAGAAGGTACGAGTCGTCGTGGGGATGGAGTCCAACCATGTTATCTACACGAGAATTTGGGTAAGGAAATACTTATTAGACGAATTAACTAGATAATTATTAGAAAATCCTCATTAGTTACTTCGCTATTTGTAAAGTGCATACCAATTATATGTAATCAAAACAGAATAGGCCTTCGAATAAGTGACCTTAACTCCAAATTCACAAGGAACAGGGGTAAAGCAAAAATTCACAGATTCTAAGTCTATGACATCCTAGTTACATAAAACCTTAGTGTATCCACTTAGCAACTATTGACTTAGAAATGAAGATCTTTTTAGTTCTCAACTAAGGAATTATAGTAACACAAAATACTCCTATAGTATTTTAGACTTATGTTCTGTTCTAGTGTTCTCATTGTAGTAGTGTTGTTAAGTTTTTAGACTTGTTGCCATATCACAACCATTCTTGGGCATATGCTAATCATTCTTCGGACCAACATATTTGATCATGCTATGCCACTCCCAGGACTGACCATACATCCCCGAGCTTACTTGTGATATTCAAAAATCGTAATACTTTTGCTCTTGTCATTGTGACACTGATTTTAGTATGAATGCAAGTATGTATACTTAGTTAAATATTTTATTATTTAAAAGTATAAACTCTTGGTCAGAGTATTTTTAATCCCATTATATTTATAGTTGGTATATCTTTTATGGGTTGATATACTCAATTCACTATAAACAATGCATTGATACCAATCTTTCGCACCCCAAAACCAAGAACGGCGGAAACGTTCTGGAGCGGAGGATGTCATGTAAAGTATCACAACAATGCAAAATAGTAAACAAGCAACAACATCATCCATTGCATTAATAGTATAATTTTAAATACAAGTGTGTTGTTACAAAGAATAAAAAAATATAATGAATATTCAAAATAAAAGACGAGTCTTGACTGCTCCGTGTTCACAAAACCTGGTCGTCGTACCTGTCTATTGGTGACCTGAGAATACATATTATTTTGAAAGCGAGAATCAGCATAAAGTTGTTGAATTCATAAGTATGTTAGTGTCATTGATTTGTAAAAAATGTAATGTAATACTTGTAATTGTTTGAGAAAAAGTTTGTATAAGTATAAAAGATCCTATAAAATCCCATATTTCCTACTAGTATAAAAGGTAGTCATCTACCAAGACCCTATTGTTTTGTAAGTATGCATCATTGTAAAAATGATGGTTTTTCCCCTATATAACTATTATTATAAAAATATAGTCTACCTCTTCGTTTATATGAATGTGTCACAAAATAAAGGTAATAAGGAAAATAATATATTTATATCAAAATATATCCTACCTCATTGTTTATGTGAATCTATCACAAAGTAAAGGAAATAAGGAAAATTGTATAATCCTTATGAATGTATCCATTTGTATAGGATAAATACGGCGTGGTAACTCGCTGAACAGTACAACTGAGAATATCCGTAGATGAACACACCTTCTGTTGCGAACAGCCAAGTGTAGGATGGTCAGTCCATGAGTATGTAGAAGTATGACTTCATGTAGTATGTAGTAGTATCTCTCCATATAGTATGTACTAGTGTCTCTTTGTATAGTATGTATTTGTGTCTCTTCGTATAATATGTACTAGTGTCTCTTCGCATAGTATTTATTAGTGTCTCTTCGTTTAGTATGTAGTAGTGTCTCTTCGTACAATATGTATTAGTGTATCTTTGTATAGTATGTTTTAGTGTCTCTTCGTATAGTATGTATTAGTGTATCTTCGTATAGTATGTATTAGTGTCTCTTCATATAGTATGTATTAGTGTATCTTTGTATAGTATGTATTAGTTTAGTGTGTGTATTGAATCATGTATGAACTGACTCTTAGTGTGATTCCTTATACTAGGAATAGTAAATAGTATCTCCTAACTATACCTATCATAGTTACTAGTAATGTACCTCTATAATCGGAAGTATGCGTTTAGTACCCAAAGGTATTGAATTGAATGACAGAACTTTTATGTCTATATATGTATACATAATATATATCTAATATTTAGACGACATTCGGAAAAATAACTGATACCCTAAGGCCACATCCAAACAAGGAAAAGCAATTAAAGCGAGCTAGCAATCCTAAGCCTTTAAACATTACTTATATAACTATACATATATAGGCATGCATTAGACAATATAAAAGTATAAGAGAAGTTTTGTAAAACCTTTGAAAGATTTAGTAAATAAGAATTGATGACTTGATGTCAGTTTATAAAAACGATTTAAAAGTAGTTTGTTTGATAAGAGTAGTGTAGAGTATAAGAAATCATTTGTTTGAAAACATACATGTAACAGAGTTTGAAAGGAAAGATATAGTATCTAATACAATTTGATAGAGAGTTTAGTATGTAAAGATGTTTCGAGAAATGATTTTGAAGTAGTATACTGAGTAAAACAGCTAAACATGTAGTAAGTCTATAGTCTGGTAGTTATTAATCACATGTGATTGATATAATAACTATCATGATTCAACATGTATCCCCCACCCCCCCCCCCCATAAAATCATTTAAAAACATTCAAAAACATTTAAAAGGTTAATTAACGGGTATGAACTCACCTGTAGTGGGTGGATCGTATGGAAGTGTCGGACAAGTGCTAGGTGTCAAATGAAGACTTAAACACACACAATGATCCTAATAACACATAAAGATATATATACATATATATATATATATATATATATATATATATATATATATATATATATATATATATATAAAATTAGTGATTATAACGAAAAAACATCATAAATGGTCCCTGTGTTTTCCCAGATTCTGAAGTTTAGTCCCCGTAGTTTAAAAATCTCATAGTTGGTCCCTATGCTTTCAAAACTTTTGACAGGTGGTCCTTATCCCTCACACCGTTAGAATCCCACCGTTAACCCTTATATCATTAAAATAATATAAGGGTAAATCGGTCTTTTCACCTGTGCCCTCTTCTTTATAACCAAATGCATGTCTATATTGGTCTAACCCTTCTCGTACCCACCGTCTTCTACTCTCACTCTACTGCTCACTCTACTGTGCATCAAATTCCAAAACGATTTCTGCGAGTGTCGAAGATGGCGATTTGTAGATGTGGAATATGAAACAACGAAGTTGACCTCATGGACGGATCGTAACCCAGGAAGGCAATTTTTGAATTGTTCAAGATGTGGGTTCGTAAGGTGGGTTGACCCTCCAATGTGTGCAAGGGATTTGGTGGTGATTCCAGGTTTAATAAGATCAATGAATTGATTAGAAGAGAGGGTTGCAATTGCAAGTGTAGAACTGTGGAACTACCGACTTATGTTGATTTGTTCATGGATGATTTTTCTTGGTTTTATTTTAACTAGTAAGGATTTGGATGGTAATAGGACGGGGGTTTTTGGTTTCTTTGTACGTATATAACTAGTTCAAGGGGTTTTGGATATTGATGGAATGGGTATTTTTGGTTTCGTTTTGTTGTATGAAGTGTAACACATTAAGTTAATGGAAATGATGATTATGTATGTTGTTATAAATCTGTGGTTTTGATGTTCATTTTCGTATGATGCATTGTTATAACTGCATCTTGCAAATGGTTAGGAATGGTATTTCAAATCTACATTGTTATATATGCATCTTCTTGAGAAAGGTTTGGAGAGGGTAATTCATACGCAAAATGTTGATAAAATCATTACAAAATGTTGATGAAATCATTACAAGTCTGTGTTTAACCTATACAAACATGAGACTTACTTTCAACATACTTACTGATGGAATGTCTTAACCCATACAAACATTAAAAAAGACCTAATGACCATAATTTAAACAACCAAACCATAATTTATGTTTCAAAAGACCTAACTACCAAAACATCCAACTAACTACTTAACATATTTCCTAAATTACCCTTTCCCTTTCCTGGTGTCTTACCCTTTGCCTGTGTCTTCCCTTTTCCCTGTGTCTTCCCCTTTGATCCAATTTCACTAATGCCTCCCTGCCCTTTACATGTTCTTGAATTGTGCCCCTTGTTATGACACTTTGAACAAGTAACTGCAATAAACTTCCTGCTCAATTTAGTGGTTTGGCTGTTGGGCTCATCAACACCTCTCCTTCTCTTCTTTTTTTGGCCTCCCAACCTACACATATGCATTTATTATATTTAAACATTAACATATATGCTGGCATTAAAAGTACATATCTAGCCTAGTTGACATAACAACCTGTGTGTGATGTTTTGGTGGAGTTAAAGTGAATGGACAATCACTTTTTGGCCACATTGAACGACCATTTATTGGATCAATTTTGTTCAGATATATGGCTCTCCATGTTGATAACTTATAGAAAGGATGGACCCAATCCTCAACATCAGGGGCAGCTTCTACATTTTAAATTTTGTTACATATAGCAGAAATAGCATGCCTACATGGAAAACCTGTAATCTCCCAGAACCTACAAGTGCAACTTCTTTCATTTAGGTTCACCACATACTGATCATGCCATGTGCTTGCAACTTGGTACTTTCCTGCCCCATTATACTTAGCTACATACTTTGCTGCTCGAGTCTTAATCTCCTCTAAAATTATAGTTGTAGTAGTACTTAGTTCCCCTTGACACTTATCTATTTCCTTTTGCACAACACACAATCTCTTCACGAGATACTCTCTAATATACTCTAAGCAGGTGATAATTGGTTTATCCCTACCTTCCTCTATCTTAGCATTGAATACCTCACAAAGATTATTCAACAAACAATCAGTGTGTGCCCTACCTGTGAAAAAAATATATTCAAAAAGAGAAATTACAAATTTTATATTAAAACATAAAACTCAACAACTTCTAAATGACATACCACTGAAGTGAGATTTAGACCATGTCTCTGCAGGAATCTTACACAACCAAGCATGAGCTTCATCATTCATTTTCTTCAACTGATCCATTGCATATTTAAAGTGATTTAATGTTGTTGCTCTACCACATTCCCAAACCAAGTCACTCAACTCTTTTCCTTTCCATTGTTTCTTCAAATTCTCCTGAATATGCATCAAACAAAACCTATGTTCTGCATTAGGAAATACCTTTGCAACTGTTGGTATTATCCCCTTAATAAATGCAAATACAGTCAGTTTCATTTATAAAAATAGAAAATAAGCTACACTATCATGAGAAATAATTAGGTATAACATACATTTTGTCTATCAGAAATGAAGGTAAAATTTGAATTTGCTCCCAATTCTAAGTCTTCTCCTTACAGTTCCATGAACCAGGTCCAAGAACTAGTTGTCTCAGCCTCTACCACTGCATATGCTACAGGGTATATTCCATTATTTGAGTATAGACCCACAACAGTTAGTACCTGCCCAGGATATGGGCCTTTCAAGAATGTACCATCAACTCCCAGGAAATCCCTTAACCCAGCTTTGAATCCCAACTTCAATGCACCTAGACATACATATATTCTTCTAAAAGTTCTTGTAGTAGTCGACAATGATGGTTCAGGATACACATCTATCCTAACAGTTGAACCAGGATTTGTGTTTAGCAGTTCCAAAGCATAATCCCTCAGATACCCATATTGAAGTTGGTAGTCCCCACTAATCACACGTTCAGCCATTTGCTTTGCCCTACCAACCTTTTGAACTGACATACAAAGCTCCAACTTCTTACACAACTCCTCGTGTAAAGCTTTCATTGGAATTTTAGGGTTACTTTGAATTTGTGAAACAATTAAGTTTGCTAAATATTTGGAAGTACAAGCTTTAACTGATCTTCTCTGCAAACATTTATGGACTTCATGTACTGGTTTCACCAACCAATCTGTATTCTCATCTGGCCTCGAGATTTGGACTGCCCAAGGACATTTTCCTTTTTTACTAATCATATTTTTTCCCTTGCACTTTACCTTACTTCTAGTTGATGGCCCACCACATTGAACTGTTTCAGTGGATTGTCCCTTGCACTTTACCTTACTTCTTGTTGATGGCCCACCACATTGAACTATTTTAGTAGATTGGCCCACAACACCTCCACATTTGACCCTTATCCTGATTTTATCATTTTTTGCTAAGTATAGGGACCTCCTTGTATTTACAGCATGTGCATGCATGTAGTCCACAACTTCCTTCTTTGTTTTGAAACACTGCCCCACCCTATATGGTTTTAAATGGATCTCCCCATGTGAGCATGGAGTTGACCTACTCAACTCGTTAAGCATTTTTGTCCTTTCATCTTCATTAAATCCTGCATACTGATAATCATCACTTTGAATAACTCCCAACTCTTCATCAACTATGTCATTACCTATACTTTCAGTTTGCTTGTTTAAAATTCCATGTTCATCTACATCCACAGGACTTTGGAATTCACTCATGTCTACATCCACATCAAATTGCATGTTAGACTCATGTACAATGTAGTCACTATCATCAGAATCATCTGCACTATAATCAAAACCATCTTCATTCTCACTATAGAAAGCATCTCCACTATCATCACTTACCATGCCCTCTAGAATTTCCATTTCTACTTGATTGTCTTCACATTTGGTACACTGTACTCAGCATCAAATTCAGCATAAGTTGAATAATCATCTGTAAATGCATCAAATTCATCGAGTCTTACACTTTGTTGTCCATCAATATCTTCAGAAATTGGTTCCTCTGCAAGATTGCCTAAATTTCTCTTACACACTTCTTCTATGTGGCCCATGATCAATCCTTCATTCACATCAAGGACGTTACTTCGTTGGCTAACTTGAGACATAACAGATGGAACAATAGTCTTTGAATGATCCTGAATTTCATCCATATCTATTACCTGTGACTTGTCAACAACATGGTTGGCAGGGGGGTCTAACTCAAGCTTTTTACTACACGATCCTACTTCTCTTCTACAAGGTTTTTTTCTATTAAGTTCCGGTGACACACTCTCAGGTTCCAGTTCCTCGATAACAACTTTGGAAGGAGACTTAAAATAACTAGCTACCCTAGTCTGACCAATTTCAATATAGACCTTTACAAGTCTGTGCTTAGGGACATACGAAACCAATTTAAGAACATCTTGGTCATTCCCTAAAGGCGATAACCCTAGTCTAAGGGAAATTCAGGGATACAGAAATGGTAGTAAAGAGTTTGTTCACCTTTGTACCCTAATTCTCCAACCATGTCATCGAGTTCATGGACTGAAAATAAAACAGTGTCAACCTCATCTACGTATGATACAGTACCATCGACGTATTTGCTTCCAGGTAACTTGGTGAAGACACCACTATAGTGTATCTTCAACGTGAAATAGTTATCACATCCCTCTACAAATACAAAAATAGAAAGGATAAAGAAGATGATTTATCTTCACGAATACATTCAAGGAAAACAAAAACTTTAGTTTTTTTTTTTTTTTTTTTTTTTTTTTTTTTTTTTTTGTTTTTTTTTTTAATGAAAAATCTTACCGTATCTCGATTGCAAGTCCTTCAAGCATGCATTTTTTTCACGCAAACACCATATTGACAGAACCATTGTCCTTTGGTGCTGTGTAAACCCTAAACCCCAATTTCGATTCGAGTATAAGAGTGATCTGTTAAAGACGAAGTCACTGTGCTCTTGGGAGATGAAGAGTGTTTGGGAGTTGACGTGAAGAAGACAATGGCATAATCATTTCCCTCAATAAAGAAGAGGGAACAGGTGAAAAGACCGATTTACCCTTATATTATTTTAATGAAATAAGGGTTAACGGTAGGATTCTAACGGTGTGAGGGATAAGGACCACCTGTCAAAAGTTTTGAAAGCATAGGGACCAACTATGAGATTTTTAAACTACGGGGACTAAACTTCAGAATCTGGGAAAACACAGGGACCATTTATGATGTTTTTTCGATTATAACACTAATTAGACAAGTATAAACACCCTAATGCATGAAAAACACTTTGGGCTAAATGTTAGGAGGCCATTGGGTTGCAACAAAGGAGTGTAAGGCATTGCCATTGAGTTTATGGCCCAAGGACCATACTTAATGGAGTTTACAGCCCATGGGAGTTTACTCCTGGCCGTAAACTCTCTAAAGGGTCATATTTAGAGGCTTAAAGGTATGAAGTCTCAAGTGGTTAAGTGTTCCAAGGTTAAACATGTAACACCCGAAATCAAAAGGCCAAGAAAAGAAAGGAAAACCATGAGTTTAAGGGGTCGACTCATCGAGTCCAAGGAAAACCTCGACGAGTCAGAGCGGGTTCCGTATCGCAGATTAAGTGAACGACTCGATGATTCGGGGTTTCGACTCGGCAAATATAGTCTGGGTTAGGAAACCCTAATTTCGGGACTTGGTACCCTATTTAAGCTTCTTATTCTCTTCCCTAGGGCTCATTTGCGGCCCCTATATTCTAGAACCCCAAACCCTAGCCACCATAACCGTTTTTGGAGCAAGATCTACCCTTGGTGAAGTAATTTGAAGCTTGGAAGAGAAGAGATTCATAGTCGTGAAAGAGGAGGCCTTGGATCTCGAGTTGGTGGAACTTTTTAGAGCATTTGGAGGTAATGAATCGTTATCCTTGGCTTTCTCCTTTCTAGATCCATCTTTCATGGAGTTTTAGGGTTTCTTTGAGAGTATGTGATGAGAAATTGGTGCACAAGTTAGATCTGGAGTTGAAACTCTAGATCTGAGCTCTATTTGGATCTAAGATGCAGAAAGCCATGTTAGTTGCTATGAAAAAGCCATTCCGCATGAGTTAAGTTCCTTTCTAGTCTGGTTTTTGGTATTGTGAGACAAGAAGCACGTAAAGGTAGTAACTTTATGTTGCTAATGGACTCTAGGAACCCAGATCTATTGTTTGGAGCAAAGGAGTAGCTCTGTGACTCGATATTATGAGAATACACGTAAGGACTTGGCGAGTTTGGGAGACGACTTGATGAGTCGGGCTAGATACCAGACTTAAATCGCGTAGTAAGTCGGCGAGTCACATGGGTGGACTCGGCGAGTTGGATGAAGATAGGCAGGAACTCGACGAGTTGGAAGAACAACTCGGCGAGTCTTTCGAAGATTGCCTTAGACTCGGCGAGTCAGGTCGCGAAACCCCAAACCCTTCTAGTTAAGACTCGAATCAGTGAGTTGAGTGGAGACTTATTGAGTTGGACAAGACAGAACTCGGAAATCAGTAGACTCGGTGACTCATGGTGTGACTCGATGAGTCGAGTCGCGGATGAAAGGGGTTTCTGAGTGTAACAGCCAGATTTCCAGGTATCATTTATGGTTATGATTTTGGTGTTTTGAGAGGGGACTCAGCGAGTTGGAGCTCAGACTCGCCGAGTAGGATCGCGGATCTGGTCGCGGGTTCGCGCCTGGACTCGGCGAGTTCAGGATATGGACTCGGGGAGTCCGCGCTGTGTAATGAAACCCTAATTTCCCGGGTTTGGGACCTATTTAAAGGGCCTGATGGCCGTCATTTGTGCTCACCAGTCCCTTGAGTGAAACCCTAATCGAGTGTGAGCGTTTGGGGCAAAGTAGGAGTCCATTATTGATCTTGGAGGTGTCAGTTTGCAAGGAAAGGAAGAACCAACAAAGGGGAAAGCAAGTGGAGCCATTTTCTGAGAGTTTGGAGTCCAGAGAATCACTATTGTGGTAATATCTTCGAGCTATCCTTTCCCATGTTGATGTTATTTAATTTAGGGTTTGTTGAACCCTCTTGTGACTAGATCTAGTGCTCCCTTGGTCCCTTAAGTGATTTAAACCATAGATCTGGACCCTTGGAGGTCCAGAGTGTCCCTTTGCCCAAGCTTTTTTGGAATCAATGGAGGTTTTGGATTGGAATCCTTATGCCTTAGGTCAAAATGCTATTTATGAGCCACGGGGTGTGTTATGGACACCAAGCTAGGGGCTTTACGTGATGAATTGTGGGAGCAGATCTGACCTTAGAGGCAAGTTGGAGTGGTTGCATGGCACGGACTCACCGAGTCTGATGAACAGACGCGGCGAGTAGTTTGAAGATTGCCTTGGGTTCGCTCAGTGAGTGGTCCAGTTGAGTCATAGGTTGACTCAGTGAGTCAGGGGAGTTAGAGAGGGTCGACATGTGGACTGAGTCGAACTGGGACTCGCCGAGTTGTTCTTGAGACTCGGCGAATTGAGTCGGGGTGGCCCCGCGATTCTTCCAGGTGGAACTCGTCGAGTGAAGGGGAGTACTCGACGTGTACGAAGGGAATCCTAGAGAGTGGGTGAAAACGTCTAGACTCGTCGAGTCGCCCTAGCGCACTCGCCGGGTCTGGTCAAAGTTGACCATTGACCGTTGACCGTTGACCGGAGTTGGCCTGTGTTGACTTCTTAGGGATAGTCAACCTTAGAGGTATAAAGTGTTAATTAGAGACATATAATGCTATAGGAGGATTAGAGCTCGGAGGGTCGAGCACGAGGGATTTCCAGGATTCGTGAGATACCGAGATACGCGAGGTGAGTCTTCTCACTATACTTTAGCTTGAGTAGGTAACCAGAGTTATGTGATAGAGTATTTGTGTGTTATGTATGTTATGTGTTGTACTGCATTATTTCTATGTGAATTATGCTGTGCATGTTTACAGAGTTAGAACCTGAGGGTTCACAGAGTTTGGGTGCACATACCCACAAAGTTATAGCCTCGAGTGGCTAATATGTGTTATATGTGGTATTTTGGGGAACTCACTAAGCTTTGTGCTTACAGTGTTTGATGTTATTGTTTTAGGTACTAGTGACGACCGCAGGAAGGCGTCGACTTGATCCGTAGACACACACACACACACGTAGTTTATACATTTGTGATCTTGGGATTTTGTATTGACTTGAGTTGGATAATTAATATGGTTGTTTTATGAATATTAATTGAATTATATTTTACGGAAATTTGAAAAATTTGTTTTGAAATTCACGGTGTTACAATTTGGTATCAGATCCTTGGTTTAAGGGATTCGGGTACACCTTCGGGGGTATTTGAACTCAAACTGAGGATTTGGAAAAAATATTTTCAAAAGAAAACTTAACTTTTCTAAGAGTAAAAGATTTTCTTGAAAAAGAAACAAATTCAAGGAAGAAACGTGTGTACGATCAGTCAGCGCCCGAACGGTGATTTCCCAAAATACCTTTATATTATGTAATATTGATATTGATATGATGTATCTGCATGCTAGAGTACGCTAGGTATTACTATTAGGACTAGAGTGGCCTGATTTGTGATGCGTTAGTCTAGGGAGAGGTGAGCTGCTATGAGATGCTTGAGAGTGAGTAGGTAGTAGCGAGGGGCTTATGAGAGATCTATTAGAGAGTGGTCTACGCATGATAGAGTACTTGGGATTTGGGATCCAAAGAGGAAGATTTGGGGTGTGTACTGAGACGGTGTGGACAGTAGTATTGGGCCCGTACTACTGAAAGCACCGGGGCGGTGCACGGTCCAAATAAGAATCTTTGGAATACCAAGAATCAAGGAGGGATGGATTGTCGAGTGTGAGTATGCTCGTACGGATTCTAATTTATCGTATGTTGTATTTCAGAGGTTGATTATGGTGAGGACACGTCATATGCCGGAGGGCATCGGGGCTAGTGATGAGGAGATTCGGCAGATCATCCATGAGGAGGTGGTTGCGGTCATCAGAGCAGAGATACCAGAGATGTTCGGGTCTATTAAGACCGCACTGATTGAGACGTTTGACGAGCGTTATGCCGCTCTTTCTGAGGCTGCTGTTGTAGCGGCTACCGCAGTGATCGCTGCTGCGAGACCGCAGGGAGGTGATGCGTTGCTGTTTCGGGAGTTCAGCAACACCAAACCACCAGAGTTTGATGGGACACAGGATCCGGTGGCAGCTATGAGGTGGATATCTGATATAGAGGGGTGCTTCTTCACTTGCTCATCTCCTGAGCATCTGAAGGTTCGGTTCGCGCTGAACCAGCTTCGCTTGGCAACGAAGGACTGGTGGAAGTTTGTGACGGTGCATTATACGCCTGCTGAGCTTTCTGCGGTGACCTGGGAGAGGTTCACTACCATGTTCCGAGATGAGTGCGTTCCCCAGGTGGAGAGGGAGCGTTTGGCACAGGAGTTTCTGAGCCTCAAGCAGGGTACTGCATCAGTTACCGCGATCACGAGGATGTTCCATGAGAGGGCGATGTTCTGCCCTGAGCACGTGTCCACTGAGCAGGCATGTATGATCCGCTACTTGAGCATTTTGAGACGGGATATTCGGGAGTTCGCCGCGAACTCCTCGTACCGGACATTTGCTGAGCTTCAGGCAAATGCCCGGAAGAGGGAGATTGAGCTTGAGACTCAGGCCAGGGAGGAGGCGGAGTCTCAGGGGAGGGATCGGCGACCAGCACAGTCTCAGCCGGCAGCCAAGCGAGCCAAGCCCGCTGATCCCAAACCAGGGAGCCAGAAGGGCCGCACTTGCGGGAAGTGCGGCAAGGGTCATGATGGAGTCTGTCGAGCGGGATCTTGCTGCAAATGTGGCAAGGAGGGGCATATGGCCAAGGACTACCCCAAGGGGTTTGCAGTGTGTTTTCACTGCAACCAGACTGGACACCGGAAGGCGGAGTGTCCGCAGTTGCGCGGAGCATCTCAGGGATCTGCTCCTGCCACCATCAGAGCTATAGAGAGTCGGCCTGTGAAGGCTAAGGCGCCAAGAGCTCGAGGGAGAGCCTTCCAGCTGATTGCGGAGGAGGTCCGCGCCGCGCCTGATGTTGTGCCTGGTATGTTTCCTTTCATGTATTTATTTTGACGTTGAGATATTATGCTTATATTATGTTATGTGTAGGTACCTTCCTTGTGAACTCTGTACCTGCTTTAGTGTTATTTGACTCGGGTGCGAGTCGGTCATTTGTATCTTTGGCCTTTAGTCAGCATATCAGTGTTAGTCGTGAGGCATTGAGTTGGCCTCTGAGAGTTTCCATAGCTGACGATAGAGTGATTTGTGCCACGGAGGTTCTCTGGGGATGTGTGTTAGAGATTTTTGGGGTTGAGTTTCCGATTGATCTGATTCCTATTGCGATGGGTGATGTCTGTGTCATTGTGGGCATGGACTGGTTGAGCCAATTCGGCGTGGTTATCGACTGTGAGCGTCAGCTGGTGACCATACGAGACCCTAGTGGGGAAGTTCTTTCAGTGTACGGCCAGGGTACACGTTCAGGATCAGCCTTTTGTTCGGTCGCTAGGGCGAGGCAGTGTCTACAGCAGGGCTGTAAGGGTTTTGTGGCATATGTGATGGATACGCGGGTGGCTTCCGAGAGACCGAGTTCAGTGGAGGAGGTTCCAGTGGTGCGTGAGTTTCCAGATGTTTTTCCCCAGGAGTTACCGGGTGTGCCTCCCGTGAGGCAAGTAGAGTTCAGTATTGATTTGGTTCCGGGGGCCGTGCCTATCGCTAAGGTGCCTTATCGTCTTGCACCTCCAGAGATGCAAGAGTTATCCTCGCAGCTTCAGGAGCTGCTGGGGAAGGGGTTTATTCGGCCGAGTAGCTCGCCGTGGCGATCGCCCATTCTGTTTGTAAAGAAGAAGGACGGTTCACATCGAATGTGTATTGATTACCGAGAATTGAACAAGATGATGGTCAAGAACCATTACCCGTTGCCGAGGATCGACGATTTATTCGATCAGTTACAGGGAGCATCTTGGTTCTCCAAGATCGATTTGAGGTCGGGCTATCATCAGGTGAGAGTGCGGGATGAGGATGTCCAGAAGACAACGTTTAGGACGCGATATGGGTATTATGAGTTTGTGGTGATGCCTTTTAGGCTCACCAATGCCCCGACTGTGTTCATGGATCTCATGAACAGGGTATGCAGGCCGATGTTGGATCGGTCGGTGATTGTATTTATCGATGATATTTTGGTATATTCGAGATCTAGAGAGCAGCATGAGGAGCATTTGAGGGAAGTCCTTGGGGTTTTGAGATCGTAGAAACTTTATGCAAAGTTCTCCAAGTGCGATTTCTGGTTGCGGGAGGTCCAGTTTCTGGGACATCTTGTTAATCAGGAAGGGATATTGGTCGATCCGGCCATGGTTGAGGCGGTGATGAGTTGGGAGGTGCCGAAGTCACCCTCTGAGATCAGTAGCTTCCTTGGGTTGGCAGGGTATTATCGAAGATTTATCAAGGATTTCTCGAAGATCACAGTGCCACTCACCAGATTGACCCGAAAGGGTGTTGCATTTTCATGGGGTCCCGAGCAGCAGACCTCCTTTGAGACGCTTCGCCAAAGGTTGTGCGAAGCCTCGGTATTAACTCTCACGGAAGGGATGGAAGATTTTGTAGTATTTTGTGATGCATCGATTTTAGGGCTGGGTACGGAGCTGATGCAGAAAGGGCATGTGATAGCATATGCATCAAGACAGTTGAAGCCTCATGGGACGAGATATCCCATGCATGATCTAGAGTTGAGGGCAGTGGTGTTCGCCCTCAGGGTTTGGCGTCACTACTTGTATGGGGTTCGTTGTATGATATATACGGACCATAAGAGTTTGAAGTACTTGATGGATCAGTCCAAACTAAATATGCGATAGAGGAGGTGGTTAGATGTGGTCAAGGATTATGATTGTGGGATCCTGTACCACCTGGGTAAGGCTAATGTGGTAGCCGATGCGTTGAGCCGCAGGGCGGAGCACTCCACTGCGAGATGTATGTTTGAGATTGACCGTGATAGCTCCGGTACTGGATGCCATTCGTGGGGCATAGGCCGAGGTTGTGCAACCGGAGATGCAGAAGAGGGAACAGGTCGTTGGTTTGGTTTCAGAGTTTGTTTCGGATGGTCGAGGGCTTATGACTTTTCAGGGTCGGATTTGGGTACCGTTTGTAGGTGGTACGCATACTACTTTGATGGAGGAAGCGCATCGATCGAAATTTTCGATCCACCCCGGGGCTACGAAAATGTATTTGGATTTGAGGAAAGAGTATTGGTGGCCCTGTATGAAGAGGGACGTCGCATGGTTTGTCGAGAGGTGTCTAACATGCCGAAGGGTTAAGGCCGAGCACCAGAGACCGCATGGCATGTTGCAGCCATTGGAGGTTCCTGAGTGGAAGTGGGAACAGATCACTATGGATTTCATCACCAAATTGCCGAGGACTGCCAGAGGAGTTGATGCAATTTGGGTGATTGTGGATAGATTGACGAAGAGCACTCACTTCCTTGCCATCAGTGAGAGTTCTTCGGCGGAGAAGTTGGCAAAGGTTTATGTGAGAGAAGTGGTATCTCGGCATGGGGTGCCGATCTCGATTGTTTCAGACCGTGATGTGCGTTTCACTTCCAGATTCTGGAAGAAATTTCATGAGGATTTGGGTACTAGATTGCGTTTTAGTACCGCATATCATCCCCAGACAGACGGCTGGAGTGAGCAGACGATTCAGACGCTTGAGGACATGCTTCGAGCATGTGTGTTGGATTTCGGGGGTAGCTGGGATGCGTATTTACCCTTGGCAGAGTTTTCCTACAACAACATCGATCATTCGAGCATTGGTATGCCACCCTTTGAGCTGTTTTATGGTAGGAGGTGTCGGACCCTATTTGTTGGGGAGAGGTTGGGCAAAGAGTGATGGGCAGTACAGAGATCGTGATTCAGACGACAGAGCAGATACAACAGGTCAGGCAGAGATTATTGACCGCCAAGAGCCGACAGAAGAGTTATGCAGACAGACGCCAGTCCGAGCTTGAGTTTCAGATCGGCAACTTCGTTCTCCTGAAGGTTTCTCCTTGGAAAGGAGTGATTCGATTCAGGAAGAGGGGCAAGTTGGGGCCTCGGTATATTGGACCATTTCGTGTGATTGCGAGGGTAGGCCGGGTAGCCTATCATTTGGAGTTGCAAGTAGAGTTGGGGCAGATCCACGACACTTTTCATGTGTCGCAGTTGAGGAAGTGTATAGCTGATGAATCGGCAGTGGTTCCATTAGAGGATATTCAGGTGGATGCAAGCCTGAATTATGCCGAGAGACTAGTGGCCATCAGAGATCGAAAGATCAAGGTTCTGAGGAATAAGGAGGTACCTCTGGTGTTGGTTCAGTGGCAACACCAGAGGGGATCGGAGATGACCTGGGAGCCAGAGTGTGTGATGCAGGAGCAGCATCCGGAGCTATTTCTAGAGCGAGACTACGATGGCGAAGTCTAGTTCCAGTGGGGGAGAGTTGTAACATCCTGATTCCCAGGTCTCATTTATGTTTATGATTTTGGTGTTTTGAGAGGGGACTCGGCGAGTTGGAGCTCAGACTCGCCGAGTAGGATCGCGGATCTGGTCGCGGGTTTGCGCTTGGACTCAACGAGTTCAGGATGTGGACTCGGCGAGGCCGCGCTGTGTAATGAAACCCTAATTTCCCGGGCTTGGGACTTATTTAAAGGGCCTTATAGCCGTCATTTGTGCTCACCAGTCCCTTGAGTGAAACCCTAATCGAGTGTGAGCGTTTGGAGCAATGTAGGAGTCCATTATTGATCTTGGAGGTGTCATTTTGCAAGGAAAGGAAGAACCAACTAAGGGGAAAGCAAGTGGAGCCATTTTCTGAGAGTTTGGAGTCCAGAGCATCACTATTGTGGTAATATCTTCGAGCTATCTTTTCCCATGTTGATGTTATTTGATTTAGGGTTTGTTGAACCCTCTTGTAACTAGATCTAGTGCTCCCTTGGTCCCTTAATTGATTTAAACCATAGATCTGGACCCTTGGAGGTCCAGAGTGTCCCTTTGCCCAAGCTTTTTGGGAATCAATGGAGGTTTTGGATTGGAATCCTTATGTCTTAGGTCAAAATGCTATTTATGAGCCATGGGGTGTGTTATGGACACCAAGTTAGGGGATTTACGTGATGAATCAGTCTAGGAAGGCCAGATCTATGAATTGTGGGAGCGGATCTGACCTTAGAAGCAAGTTGGAGTGGTTGCATGGCATGGACTCGCCGAGTCCGATGAACAGACTTGGCGAGTAGTTTGAAGATTGCCTTGGGTTCGCTCAGTGAGTGGTCCAGTCAAGTCATAGGTTGACTGAGTGAGTCAGGGGAGTTAGAGAGGGTCGACAGGTGGACTGAGTCGAACTGGGACTCGCCGAGTTGTTCTTGAGACTCGGCGAGTTGAGTCGGGGTGGCCCCGCGATTCTTCCAGGTGGAACTCGTTGAGTCAGGGGGAGTACTCGACGTGTAGGAAGGGAATCCTAGAGAGTGGGTGAAAACGTCTAGACTCGTCGAGTCACCCTAGCGTAGTCGCCGAGTCTGGTCAAAAAGTTGACCATTGACCATTGACCGTTGACTGGAGTTGACCTGTGTTGACTTCTTAGGGATAGTCAACCTTAGATGTGTAAAGTGTTAATCAAAGACATATGATGTTATAGGAGGATTAGAGCTCGGAGGATCGAGCACGAGGGATTTCCAGGATTCGTGAGATACCGAGATACGCGACGTGAGTCTTCTCACTATACTTTAGCTTGAGTAGGTAACCAGAGTTATGTGATATAGTATTTGTGTGCTATGTATGTTATGTGTTGTACTGCATTATTTCTATGTGAATTATGTTGTGCATGTTTACAGAGTTAGAACCTGAGGGTTCACTGAGTTTGGGTGCACGGACCCACCGAGTTATAGCCTCGAGTGGCTAATCTGTGTTATATGTGGTATTTTGGGAAACTCACTAAGCTTTGTGCTTATAGTGTTTGATGTTATTGTTTCAGGTACTAGTGACGACCGCGGGAAGGCGCCGACTTGATCCGTACACACACACGGAGTTTATACATTTGTGATCTTGGGATTTTGTATTGACTTGAGTTAGATAATTAATATGGTTGTTTTATGAATATTAATTGAATTATCTTTTACGAAAATTTTAAAATTTTGTTTTGAAATTCACGGTGTTACACTGAGCTTATGAACTCGGCGAGTCAGTAGGCTGACTCGGCGAGTAGGGTCAACCTGGAAGGTTGACTTTGACCAAGACTTTGACTTTGACAAGAGCTGACTTAGTGGACTTTTGGAGAACTGTTAGACTAAGTGTTATATTGATATTGTACCACGGAGAGCTAGAGGAGCAGCGCCTCAGAGGGTTGTCGGTTAACAGCTAGAGGTCTATCAGCAGAGCTCAGCAGTTCAGGTGAATTTTCCTTCCAGTACGAACGGGTCTACGGCCACAATACCGGCCCATTTAGTTAGCAGTAGTTCTGGACCTCGGTCCGATGCAGTAGTTAGATTGCTTAATGTCTTTGTGATTCAAGCATATTTTGTGTTATGTATTCTAGACTTTGGTCCGATGCAGTATGCAGTATATGTGCTTATGCTAATTGATATGTTTATGCTATGCTATTTTATGCTCAGTCAGTTTCCGTACTTCGGTCCGATGCAGGGGAAAAGGTCCCAGTCAGTTCCGGAATTCGGTCCGATGTAGTTTCTAAACTTTGGTCTGATGCAGAGGGCAAGACCCTGGTTAGTTCCGGACTTCGTTCCGATGCAGTTAGTCCGGACCTCGGTCCGATGTAGTGGGCAAGGACCAATATGTGCTTTATATGTTATTGTATGGTATGTGGTAGTTTGGGGGAGCTCACTAAGCTTCGTGCTTACGGTTTCAGTTTTTGGTTTCAAGTACTCAGTTTTCAAAAGAGGAGCTTGGAGATGTTGCAGTGCACACACCATAGTCAGTTAGTCTGGGAATGGTTTACTCTAATAATAAGATTATGTTTCGAATTAATACTCGAAATTATGTTATGACTTATGATACAGTTTTTATAAATCTGGGCTGAGTAATGTTTTAAAATAAATTTTTAGCAGTGATTTTTGGGTCATTACAAGTTGGTATCAGAGCCTTGGTTGAGGGATTCGAACACTCTTGAGAGTGTGTCTGGACTCAAACTAAGAAAACGGTAAAAGGTTTTCAAAAGAAAAACATTTTCGAAAGGAATTTTTGGTAAAAAGCAGTTTGCGAAAAGAAAAGAGTTGTAGAAAAAGCGAAAAGAATATAACTTGAGAAAAGAAAATAACTTGAAAAGAGAAAAAGGGTGTAGTGTATGCAATCAGCCGAGCTCAAGTAAGTACTCCCAAATTACCCATACAAGTTTATTATTATCAGTTTTAGTTTTAGTTTCAGTTTCAGTTTCAGTAGAACAACAAGCTAGTATAGGACTAAGGATCTAGGAGGATGCCTTATGTGTCTGATTATGTGTTTCAACCTTATGAGAATTGCATGCTAGCATTGAGTAGACAACAGTAGGATAGCCTGTTAGGTTATTCTTGATAGCGTGAGTTCAGCATTGTATGCTAGTGTAGATTCTTGGTTACGAGAATAGATTTTCCTGAGTTAGTTTCCTTCTTGTCTAAATGCTTCTTGCTTTATGCTTTGTGGGACTCTAAGTATTGGGTAGGGGTGAGCAAACCCGAACCAAGAAAACGAGAAAGCGACAAAAACCAACGAAACCGAAACCGAATCAAAATCGACGGTGTGGGTTTTAAATTTGTAAAAACCGACTTTCCAGGTTTGGTTTCGGTTTTGCCCCCAGAAACCGACCCAACAACCCAAGAAACCGACCCCTCTTTAAAACCATGAAACCGACCCAGCAAACCTGCAAACCGAGAAACCGACCCCTCTATATATATATTAAAAAATAAAAATAAATAAAAGAAGCTTAGGTGTTTTTTTAATTATTTAACTAATTGTTACATTTCTGGAAAATGGGTTAAAACCCAAAACCCATGGGTTTAAACCCAGAAACCGTAAGTATATGGGTTGAACCCAAGAAACCGAGAAACCGCCCAAACCAATATCAGAAACCGAGAAACTGAACCGACCAGAAACCGACCCTATTGGGTTCTAAAAACTAGAAACCGGTCATTTACGGGTTGGGTTGGGTTGGGGTCCAAAACCGACCCATGCACAACCCTAGTGTTGGGAGTTAGCCATTAGGTGAATATGTCACGTCACATGTGATCAGGGTTGAATAATCTCAGAGTAATGGATTTGGCCCTACGACGCAGCTCTCATCTGAGCCTAACAGTTGTAGGGATGATTCCCTTACTCGAAGGATTATCCGACCCTCGTTACATGTGATGGTATTCAGGTAATTGCTAATGGGCATTACGAGGAGACCTTCAGCAGCTGAGGACTGTTTGGGTGGAGTGAGAGGTTCCCTAGGGCAAGCCTAGGATGAGAGTAGCAAAGATTAGCAGTAGAGGAAAGGGACTTGGTGGAGTTGAGGTAACTCTTGAGGAAAGTATGTATAGATGTGGAAGGTAGTATGGGCCCGTACTACTGAAAACAGAGGATCCATACTCGATTCAAGAGGGGCCGAGGCAAAACCAGGGAACTAGTAGAGTGTGTGAGAGGTCCCTCAGCAGCGGTGTGTATTGATCAGTAATTTTTTATGTTTTCAGCATGGTGACGTTGCGCGAGATATCAGTTGGCAGTTCGGATGCTGGGGAGGGATTTCATTTCCGTAGAGATTATGCGTAACATCATTGATCAAACTCCAGTGATTTTCAGTTTGGTTAGAGAGGCCATCGTGGAGCTTATGGACAATCATCTGGAGGCCTTTAAGGTCGAGATAGTTTCAGGACAGATTGGGGCTCATCTAGAGCCTGATGCTTATGGAGTTTAGGGATCCATCAGGGAGGGAGTTCCCATTTTTAGCTCTTATCATCAGGGGGCAGGAGTGAGTGGGGCACCCTATCTCTAGGAGAGACCCTTGCATGATTAGGTAGTTAATGAGGTTTCTCTAGTCATTCGCGAGGAGTTACCCAACATCATTGAACGGGTCATTGGTCGGTTGACCGCTAAGTTCCAGGGACAGCCAGTTGCTATTCATACAGTTGATGGAGTAGTCGGGGTCACTCGAGAGCAGGAGATTGGTTTGGATGGGCAACTTGGAAAAAAGAAGAGGGCATGTGTTGCAAGGAGATTAGGAAGAAGTGTGGAGTCCTACTCAGCTGACTTGGCCCGTAGAGATCAGGAGGACCTATAGGTGTGTGGTAAGTATGGAGGGACTCATGGGTTTGCTGGTCACAAGTTCAGGTGTTTCACATGCGGGGAAATGGGGCATGTGTATCGGGATTGTAAGCAGGATCAGAGATGTTTTCATTGTGACCAGCCGGGTCACCTCAAGTCTTGATGTCCCGTCTTGTTGGTGGAGGGAGTTCAGGGTTAGGCACCCGTCGTTCCGCAGAAATTCAAGATCGAGCCGCAGTAGATCGCAGGTATGAAGTTTGAATTCTTCCCTTTTGTAGTAACTCCGTTGTTATGGTACTACACCGATGTTAGTAAGCATGTATCTGTGAGTATTATATCACATGCTTGTGATTGAGTTATATGCCATTTGCATACCTTGGTTTTAGATTGATACTCAGAGGTTGTTCCCCATAAGAGCGGGTTATTTAGGCTGCAGTAGCTATAGTAAGAGTATGTGGGACTTGGAGTGTCTCGCTAGTTCAGGAATGGGTCGTATTGGAGCTGGATTGGTTAGATCCCTAGCTATGGTAAGCTTGGGCTTTTCAGCGGGATTGATTATGGAATGGTGGTAAGGATTGGGAGTGCTTTTCAATCTTTGAGCAATGAGGTATAGGCAGATCAAAGAGGGGGAGAACCCTCCGAATATACAAGGGTAAGAGTACACAAATCCAGAATGAGTACGCGATCTCCGAGAAGAAAAGGTTGTAGCACATCGATTGATGGATTGAGGAGTTTAGTGTTGGTAGTTTGAGGAACTTCCCAATAGTTAGTTCATGTGATCAAGATGATTAGTAGCCGGTGGGGAATCCAGGGTTGGAGGACCTCCTGTAGGACTCTAGTGAGTCAGAATGAGGATCTTGAGAACGGTTAGCAAGAGATGATATTGTGTTAGTAGTCAGTGGCAGAGACAGCCTGTAGAGCATGGTAGAGCGGCGAGAAAGCCGCAACATTTTTCCAGCAATAGCCAGTTAGTAAGTAAAGTGTTGTAAGTTTTGCGGGGGTAGTCGTAGCATTCACTAGCAATCAGATGGTAGTAGAGTGTTGTAAGTTTGAAGGGGTAGCCGTAGCATTCACTACCAGTCAGATAGTAGAAGAGTGTTGTAAGTCTGCGGGGGTAGCCGCAGCATTCACTAGCAGTTAGATAATAGTAGAGTGTTGAAAGTCTACGGGGGTAGCCGTAGCATTCACTAGCAGCCATATAGTATTAGAAATTTGTAAGTCTGCGGGTGTAGCTGTAGCATTTATCAGGTTGGTAGGCAGCATGAGCGCGTTGTTTGGATGCGGGGGAAGCAGTAGTACCCACCAGTTCGGGTGCAGTAGTGAGGATATGGAAATCAACGGGTTAAATTTCGGATTTCCCAAATGGTTCAGTTATGGTTAAGTCGGAGATTTGTCCATGGATCGTCACCACAGTTATGAGATTAGGTAAGCAGTGGACCGCTTGGGTTCATGTATGTTAAGGGCTATCGTTAGTCTGGGAGTCATCATTTTTAGTCTTGGATTTGATGATGTCAGGATTCGACATATGAACCCATTCGGTTGGATCGGGAGGTTGTTTGTGACATCCCCATTTTCACGGCCAGAAAGACCGATTTTGTTTATGCTTTATATAAATCAGAGTACTTCTTTTCATAAAAATGTTCCGGAATTTGTTCCCAGAAAAATACGATAAATACGTTATCAAAATATTTTCAAAGAAACGTATTTTATTCATTTTAAAACATTTGGGATGTCATCGTCAATACAGAAACATAAGCATAAACAGAACTTACATTTATTTACACTAATGATATACATCTCTATAATCTCTCAGTGGAATGTGACTTCATATCAACACCTGTGATATGAATAAACTGAGTGGGTCAGGTTGGGAAACCTGGTGAGTACATAGGGTTTTCAACCCACTATAATATAATTATTATGTTTAAACAATCAAACAATCAACCCAATTACCCATCCCCATTATCTTCTTTAATCTTAAGGATCTACCCTAAGAATAAGCTATTCCTCGTTCATTCATTCCTAAGGATCATCCTAAGGAATCGGCACAAATTCTATCGTTGCCACAGTTTACACAACGGGCACTAAGTCTGCATAGTCGCCCGGGTTTAGGCATCAAGCCTGGATGATTACCAGGGCTTAGGAATCAAGTTTGCATGATCACCAGGGTTTAGGCATCAAGTCTGCATGATCACCAAGGTTTAGAGTACACTGGGTGACCACATCGTTCACAACACCTACAGGTTGCTAGCCTGCTAGTGTTCCACTAGACTGTCTAGAATAGTCCGTGGTTGTCATCCATACTCTGCTGAATGACGGGGCCATCATTTGGGAAAAAGGCTTCGCACATCGTCCACCTCTCACCCTCACCTCGTGCTCTATAACACCTCTCAACTCATCATTCAACTCATATTCCATCTATTATATCTACCCATGTTTACCCCAACATTATCATAGATATAAAATACATATACAGTTTAAATCATTTAAAACATGTATAAAATCGTTCATTTAGCATACACAACAAGTACTCAGATAATATGAACACATAGCACGTAATTTATATAAAATACTTCATATCTATGTGTAAGATGAAAGTAACTATGCATTCACTTGAAAAGGTGGTGATTCCGAACTCAGACAACGCTTCACTTCTTGAAAAAAAAAAATTTCCTTCGACGAAACCTACTATTATTACCACTTGAGTTTAGTCTATTATTCAGCAAGACTAATTAATAGTCTAGCTATTATTACTATTATATAACCATTAAATAATACTTATATAACCCATAATAATAGCCCAATTACTTATTATATGTTCTTAATAATGTTAATATAATTAAATAAAAGCTATATTAAAAATAGCGTAAGCGTAGCTCACTTACGGCAGGTTTTATAGAAAACCAGACTTTGCTTGGAGCATCATTGCCGTGCGGAAAATCTCTTCTTCTCGGAGCCATCGAGCACTCAGGGGCTACCACCTAGTGCTAGGGAGGTTCCCTAGGCTTTTCGTGGGGTTTCGGGGCTAAAAAGAGGTTCTAGAGAGAGAGAGTAAAGAGAAGAAAGAATGAGAAAAGTGTAAAGAAAATGAGGGTGGGAGAGGTTCTATTTATAGGGTGAAAATGGCTGAACTTGGTGCCACATGTCACCATCTAGTGGCAAGACTTGGGGAGAAAGCAATGGCCAAGATTGTGTCACATCACCCATTTTCGCACAACACACTTCCGACTTCTAATATCCGTAACTTTCACATACGACCTCTATTTTTGACATTCTTTATATCCACGCGTAGGTAAAAATAATATCTACAACTTTCATTTTGACTCCGTTGGCTAATTCTCGACCAATCTTAAATTTAACAGTACGAGGCGTTTAGATTGTTAAATGACCGCGAAGAATTCGTAACTCCTTCATACGGACTCTGTTTTCATCTGTCTTTTTAAAGTTAAGTTACTATTAATGAGATATTCAACTCTCGTTTATGTCACCCAATCCAAAAACCGCTCGAACTAAAATTCGAGTTTCAGGCCGTGCACTACTAAGCCGAATCTTAGAAAAATCATAACTTCGTCAGATGAAGTCAAATTTGGGCGTTCTTTTTATGTACGATCTCAGGTTAATATATTCTACGACTTTTGTTTAGATTACTAAGGCCAAAAGGTCCTCTATCGTAAATTCACTATTTATGTCTCCCGGTGTCGTGTCGGTTTTGCCGTAAAACTTCGACAAGCCATAACTTCTTCGTTATAACTCGGATTTTGGCGTTCTTTATATGTATGGAATCCTTGAGAAATATTATACATCTAGGTTAAGATTATTTATTCTAAATAATATATTTTTGAAAATTCGTTTTCGACCCCTATTATCTCTAAATTGATTAGTCCGGATCTACGGGCGTTACAATTATCTCCCCCTTAGAATGATTACATCTCGGAATCATCAAGAAAACAGGGATGTATAATGACTCCATATGTTATCTTTTCATCCTAGTTAATAATAGTAACTTCTTTGTTGGATCGAACAAGTTTCTAACTCTTGGACTCCTTGACTACAGGCGGTGCTTGATCTTGCACTTGCTCCCTATCTCACGTTAGACTCTAGATGATGACCTTAAAGTCACGATCTCGATCGTTAGTGGAGACTGATTACTACAATAGGCTGATGTATCATGTTCTAATGACCTCTTATCGTATGTTGCAACGCTCAGACTCAGGTCTCTTAGAGTCAAATTCCACAACAGACTATACCTTCCATCATGTTCTAATGGGATACAATCACATTTCAACATGTATCATTTCTAGCTACCTACTTCTTTGACAATCATCACGATATTTCTACTGATTGCCTTGGTTAGCTTTCATTTCAATCTTCTGGTTTAAGTCAGATGGTACATCGAACTTGGTTCTATGAACCACGTATCATACTCATCGTAGTCGGACCCAATTTAATATGACCACTAGGGTCAGAATGGAAACAATCTTCTTAGTCATTACCGAAACGATGGTAACGAGATGCTTGAATAAAATGGAATCAATTATTGGCTTCTTGGTAACCTTGTGACTTTCCCTGATCCAAGTGTGAGTCCTGTGCTTCCGGTAGTATATGCATCTACTACCTTTCACACCTACTCATACTCGTCCCAAGTATTATCTCGCAGTCCCCAAGTCCTAAAATCACAAAACAATTTGACACATACAAATGTGTCCAAATAAATATAAAAATTTCTCTAGACTCTACTAGGACTTCTTCCATGTGTATCTTCAATCATCAATTCTGCTTCAACTCGGTTGGTGATGGAAATTCTAGACGATAGGAAAACTTTAGGAACTACACCAATCGTTCTATCATCCCGCGAATCAAAATTTTACATTCATATGTACCGTACTTCTCTAAACGTACTGCTATTTTATCAGAAGTATTCTAAAGGCAAGATACCTCTATTGTGATATCTTCTGATGGGTATCATTCACTATCGTAAGCCATCTCATTTCCTCTATTTTCTTAGTCTATCATGGTTTGCATCACTTCCTGAACTTCTGCCATTGTGATAGGTTCGGGTGCAGGCGTAACGTCTGATGCATGACCCATCACATTCTTAGGCCCAGGTTGTCATCTTCACTTCTTGAAAAAAAATAAATTTCCTTCGACGAAACCTAGTGTTATTACCACTTGAGTTTAGTCTATTATTCATCAAGACTAATTAATAGTCTAGCTATTATTACTATTATATAACCATTAAATAATACTTATATAACCCATAATAATAGCCCAATTACTTATTATATGTTCTTAATAATGTTGATATAATTAAATAAAAGCTATATTAAAAATAGCGTAAGCGTAGCTCACTTACGACAGGTTTTATAGAAAACCAGACTTTGCTTGGAGCAGCATTGCCGTGCGGAAAATCTCTTCTTCTCGGAGCCATCGAGCACTCAGGGGCTACCACCTCGTGCTAGGGAGGTTCCCTAGGCTTTTCGTGGGGTTTCGGGGCTAAAGAGAGGTTCTAGAGAGAGAGAGTAAAGAGAAGAAAGAATGAGAAAGGTGTGAAGAAAATGAGGGTCGGAGAGGTTCTATTTATAGGGTGAAAATGGCTGAACTTGGTGCCACATGTCACCATCTAGTGGCAAGACTTGGGGAGAAAGCAATGGCCAAGATTGTGTCACATCACCCATTTTCGCACAACACACTTCCGACTTCTAAAATCCGTAACTTTCACATACGACCTCTATTTTTGACATTCTTTATATCCACGCGTAGGTAAAAATAATATCTACAACTTTCATTTTGACTCCGTTGGCTAATTCTCGACCAATCTTAAATTTAACAGTACGAGGCGTTTAGATTGTTAAATGACCGCGAAGAATTCGTAACTCCTTCATACGGACTCTGTTTTCATCTGTCTTTTTAAAGTTAAGTTACTATTAATGAGATATTCAACTCTCATTTATGTCACCCAATCCAAAAACCGCTCGAACTAAAATTCGAGTTTCAGGCCGTGCACTACTAAGCCGAATCTTAGAAAAATCATAACTTCGTCAGACGAAGTCAAATTTGGGCGTTCTTTTTATGTACGTTCTCAGGTTAATATATTCTACGACTTTTGTTTAGATTACTAAGGCCAAAAAGTCCTCTATCGTAAATTCACTATTTATGTCTCCCGGTGTCGTGTCGGTTTTGCCGTAAAACTTCGACAAGCCATAACTTCTTCGTTATAACTCGGATTTTGGCGTTCTTTATATGTACGGAATCCTTGAAAAATATTATACATCTAGGTTAAGATTATTTATTCTAAATAATATATTTTTGAAAATTCGTTTTCGACCCCTATTATCTCTAAATTGATTAGTCCGGATCTACGGGCGTTACAATTATCTCCCCCTTAGAATGATTACATCTCGGAATCATCAAGAAAACAGGGATGTATAATGACTCCATATGTTATCTTTTCATCCTAGTTAATAATAGTAACTTATTTGTTGGATCGAACAAGTTTCTAACTCTTGGACTCCTTGACTACAGGCGGTGCTTGATCTTGCACTTGCTCCCTATCTCACGTTAGACTCTAGATGATGACCTTAAAGTCACGATCTCGATCGTTAGTGGAGACTGATTACTACAATAGGCTGATGTATCATGTTCTAATGACCTCTCATCGTATGTTGCAACGTTCAGACTCAGGTCTCTTAGAGTCAAATTCCACAACAGACTATACCTTCCATCATGTTCTAATGGGATACAATCACATTTCAACATGTATCATTTCTAGCTACCTACTTCTTTGACAATCATCACGATATTTCTACTGATTGCCTTGGTTAGCTTTCATTTCAATCTTCTGGTTTAAGTCAGATGGTACATCGAACTTGGTTCTATGAACCACGTATCATACTCATCGTAGTAGGACCCAATTTAATATGACCACTAGGGTCAGAATGGAAACAATCTTCTTAGTCATTACCGAAACGATGGTAACGAGATGCTTGAATAAAATGGAATCAATTATTGGCTTCTTGGTAACCTTGTGACTTTCCCTGATCCAAGTGTGAGTCCTGTGCTTCCGGTAGTATATGCATCTACTACCTTTCACACCTACTCATACTCGTCCCAAGTATTATCTCACAGTCCCCAAGTCCTAAAATCACAAAACAATTTGACACATACGAATGTGTCCAAATAAATATAAAAATTTCTCTAGACTCTACTAGGACTTCTTCCATGTGTATCTTCAATCATCAATTCTGTTTCAACTCGGTTGGTGATGGAAATTCTAGACGATAGGAAAACTTTAGGAACTACACCAATCGTTCTATCATCCCGCGAATCAAATGTTTACATTCGGATGTACCGTACTTCTCTAGACGTACTGCTATTTTATCAGAAGTATTCTAAAGGCAAGATACCTCTCTTGTGATATCTTCTGATGGGTATCATTCACTATCGTAAGCCATCTCATTTCCTCTATTTTCTTAGTCTATCATGGTTTGCATCACTTCATGAACTTCTGCCATTGTGATAGGTTCGGGTGCAGGCGTAATGTCTGATGCATGACCCATCACATTCTTAGGCCCAGGTTGTCATCTTGCTCTGATAGTTCGTAGTCTATCTTCACCATGATGTTTTGTACTCCCAAGCAGACGTTCGGTGTACCGAGGCGAGAATTTTAAGATAGGAAAGAATTTATTTACGATAGACGTATAGATCTCTTTGTCACACCGAAAAGTTATATGTCAGTTCTAATACTGTAATCAAACGTTTAGAAATCTGAACACATAAAATTTCCAGATCCGGTCAGCAACAGACCATAGATCTGAACAAATAAGTTTAAGTCTAGTAATTTCCTAAAAATTCCTAGTTCGCTTAAACTAATGCTCCGATACCAACTGTGACATCCCTATTTTCACGGCCAGAAAAGACCGATTTTGTTTATCCTTTATAAAAATCAGAGTACTTCTTTTCATAAAAATGTTGCGGAATTTGTTCTTAGAAAAATACGATAAATACGTTATCAAAATATTTTCGAAGAAACGTATTTTATTCATTTTAAAACGTTTGGGATGTCATCGTCAATACAGAAACATAAGCATAAACAGAACTTACATTTATTTACAGTAGTGATCCACATCTCTGTAATCTCTCAGTGTAATGTGCCCATATCAACACCTATGATATAAATAAATTGAGTGGGTCAGGTTGGGAAACCTGGTGAGTACATAGGGTTTCAACCCACTATAATATAATTATTATGTTTAAACAATCAAACAATCAACCCAATTACCGATCCCCATTATCTTCTTTAATCTTAAGGATCTACCCTAAGAATCAGTTATTCCTCATTCATTCATTCCTAAGGATCATCCTAAGGAATCGGCACAAAGTCCATCGTTGCCACGATTTATATAACGGGTACTAAGTCTGCATACTCACCAGGGTTTAGGCATCAAGTCTGCATGATCACCACGGTTTAGGCATCAAGTCTACATGATCACTAGGGTTTAGGCATCAAGTCTGCATGATCACCAGGGTTTAGAGTACACTGGGTGACCACATCGTTCACAACACCTACAGGTTGCTAGCCTGCTAGTGTTCCACTAGACTGTCTAGAATAGTCTGTGGTTGCCATCCATACTCTGCTGAATGACGGGGCCATCATTTGGGAAAAAGGCTTCTCACATCGTCCACCTCTCACCCTCACCTCGTGGTCTATAACACCTCTCAACTCATCATTCAACTCATATTCCATCTATTATATCTGCCCATGTTTACCCCAACACTATCGTAGATATAAAATACATATACAGTTTAAATCATTTAACACATGTATAAAATCGTTCATTTAGCATAGTCAACAAGTACTGAGATAATATGCACACATAGCACGTAATTTATATAAAATACTTCATATCTATGTGTAAGATGAAACTAACTATGCACTCACTTGAAAAGATGGTGATTCCGAACTCAGACAATGCTTCACTTCTTGAAAAAAAAAATTACTTTGACGAAACCTAGTATTATTACCACTAGAGTTTAGTCTATTATTCACCGAGACTAATGAATAGTCTAGCTATTATTACTATTATATAACCATTAAATAATACTTATATAACCCATAATAATAGCCCAATTACTTATTATATGTTCTTAATAACGTTAATATAATTAAATAAAACCTATATTAAAAATAGCGTAGGCGTAGCTCACTTACATCGGGTTTTATAGAAAACCAGGCTTTGCTTGGAGCAGCATTCTAGTGCAGAAAAGCTCTTCTTCTCGGAGCCGTCGAGCACTCAGGGGTTTCCGCCTCGTGCTAGGGAGCTTCCCTAGGTTTTTCGGGGGTTTTCGGGGCTAGAGAGAGGTTCTAGAGAAAGAGTAAAGAGAAGAAAGAATGAGAAAGGTGTGAAGAAAATGAGGGTGGGAGAGGTTCTATTTATAGGGTGAAAATGGCTGAACTTGGTTCCACATGTCACCATCTAGTGGCAAGACTTGGGGAGAAAGCAATGACCAAGATTGTGCCACATCACCCATTTTCGCACAACACACTTCCGACTTCTAAAATCCATAACTTTCACATACAACCTCCGTTTTTGACGTTCTTTATATCAACGCGTAGGTAAAAATAATATCTACAACTTTCATTTTGACTCCATCGGCTAATTCTCGACCGATCTTAAATTTAACACTACAAGGCGTTTAGACTGTTAAATGACCGCAAAGAATTCGTAACTCCTTCATACGGACTCTGTTTTCGTCTATCTTTTTACTGTTAAGTTCGTATTAATGAGATCTTCAACTATCATTTAATTCACGTAAGCCAAAAACCACTCGAACTAAAATTCGAGTTTCGGGCCGTGGACTGCTAAACCGAATCTTAGAAAAATCATAACTTCCACATACGAAGTTAGATTTTGGTGTTTTTTTATGGACGCTCTCAGGTTAACATATTCTACAAGTTTTGTTTAGATTTCTAAGGCCAAAAAGTCCTCTATCATAAATTCACTATTTATGTCTCCCGGTGCCGTGTCGATTTTGCTGTAAAACTTCGACGAGCCATAACTTCTTCGTTATAACTCAGATTTTGGCGTTCTTTATATGTATGGAATCCTTGAGAAATATTATACATCTTGGTTAAGATTATTTATTCTAAATAATATTTTTTCGAAAATTCGTTTCCGACCCCTATTATCTCTAAATTGATTAGCCCGGATCTACGGGTTTTACATTGTTAGGGTCACAGTGAAAGGATGACTAGTGGAAACTAGTTCCAGAGAAAGATTTCATTCAGAAGTCGTGGGAACGACTAAGTAAAGAGTCCTTGGGCTCCTCAGTTGAGTTGGAACTCAGTGTTGCAAATAACCGATGAATGATTGGAGACCAGGAAGGTATTGAGATATTTTAGGAAGCAACCATATTGGCAGTTCAGTGTTTCAGGCAGTTCAGTGTTTCAGGCAGTTTAGTGTTGCAGGCAGTTCAGTGTTTCAGATAGTTTCATTGTTATGGACAGTATCAGTATTTGTCTTTGAATGCAAGTGCTGATGGTATAGTTGGTTGATTTGGCAATGGCAAATCCCTCTCAGCAGGGTCAGTTGAGTCTTCTACCAAGTATAAGTGATCTGTAAGGACAATTAGGCAGGTAGCCTTTCTTTCAGGATGGAAGACTTGAGTTATTGGAAGTTGAGTAGTCAGATGAGAGATAAGCAGGCTAGTTCCAGCAGGATCGACTCAGTATGACTAGAAGAGTGGATAAAAGAGTTATAGATAGTCAAAGTATCTTCAGAAGTCGTTGGAAGCAACTAGGAGATTGCGATGGGGTGTAGTGACCGGTGGGAGTCTGGTAACCCAGATATCGACAGATTAGTTTGACCAAGGTGGTCTCAGTGCATCGGGTAGGTGAATGAGGGGCAACATAATTTTCAGTCAGAGGTAGTATCGATAAGGGAAGTATGGTAAGAGGCAAGAAGTTGACAGAGGGTGCTACGCCTCTCACAGCAGGGTTGGATAATCTCAGAGGAGAGAGTTTGACCTTGTTGCGCAGCTCTCGTATGAGTCTTAACCGTTGCAGGGATGAATCCTTCACTTGAAGGATTATCTGATCCATTCGCTGGGACGGGTGCTCAGCACTAAGTTATGGAAATAAGAAGCATTAAGTATGTTCCAGTAGTAGTGACCAACACTGAGAGTGGCTGGATTGATGGACATCGTGAAGGGTATGATCTTCACAATGACAAAGGAGGCGAACAGCTATAGAAGGTAGCCTCGGGAAGGCCAGAGAACGCATGAGGAAAATAGATTATACCCCAAGAATTTTTAGCCTAAGTACTCAGGGAGTACCGGAAGGATTGTCAGTTGAACAGGAGGTGTTCTCAGGAAGGTTGAGGATTAGATTTTACTCGGGGATTTTAACTGCAAGGATTAGGCCATCCAGAATGACCGGGCAGAAGGTCAAAATGGTTAGAGTCACCAGGCATGGTGTTGGAGGCGGATTGTAGGCCAGTTGGACATAGCGAACTTCAAGGACGAAGTTTAGTTTAAGTGGGGGAGAGTTGTAACACCCAAAATCAGAAGGCCAAGAAAAGAAAGGAAAACCATGAGTTTAAGGGGTTGACTCGTTGAGTCTAAGGAAGAACTGTTGGATTAATGTCTAAGTCCATAACTATAATTGGTACGATTTGACCCGACCCGGCATGGTCCATTTGGGTTGCATGGCATCATGCACTTGGATAGACTATAATAAGAGAAATAAGACACTTATGGTTATTAATATATTATAAGTTCTAGTATATTAATAATAAGAATAATGAGATTATTTAATTAGTATTGATCAAGAATTAATCTAGGATTAATTAAGTGATCAAAAGAAGACTAATTAAATATATGGGTTGATTGTGTAAATCATCCATACTTGTATAGTGGGCTAATGCTCCATGGATAATCAAGTTGGGCTAAAACCCATAGGATGGTCCATGGATGCTCCATGGTGTATTTGAACCCATGGATCCAAGGAAATGGAAAGTCATGACAATTAGGGTTTACCCTAATTGTATAACTATATAAACATCTTATTCTTGATCAAAATCGGCCACTAGATTATTCTAGAGAGGGCTAGCCGATTTCATGAAGTGTAGAATTCTCTCTAAGTTATTCCAAGTGTTTATGGTGTTGTGTGAACCATTTGAGGTGTCACACTTGGGGCACTAGGCACTCAAGCTTCATGAAGACATTCTACATCAAAGAGGTGTGTATTCTATCTTGTTATATTGATAGTTTTGTATGCTAGACTAGGATAATACCTTGGATGTTCATATTTGCATGTATAATAGAGAAAACATAGATCCAAGGTATTTAGGGTTGCATGTACACTTAGGAGTGTTAGAATGCTCATAACCCAACAGTGGTATCAGAGCCTAGGCTTGTTTTCTTGTTATACCTGCAATAGAAGCTGAAAAATCGAAATTGGTGCTGTCAGCCCAACAGACTCGCCGAGTCCATGAAGGGACTCGACGAGTCCAAGGAAAAATGCATCCAACTCGCCGAGTTGTGTTCATGCACTCGACGAGTTGGACCCTAGACAGCATATTTTCGAGTTTTTTGGCTAGAAATGGACTAGGAACATTACCCTAAGTTGTTTTTGAACTTACAAACTTGTTTTTTGTTGTGGTAATGTTCATGCTAATCCAATTTCAAAGATACTTGTCAATAGATTCATGTTTTGTATTAGTTTAAAGGTTAGACTAATTACATGAAAAAGTTTGATTTGAATTATCTTGTTCTTATGAGTTTCTTAGATTAATAGAAAAGTTGAATGAAATAGTTGTTTTCAATCCAAATTAATCTAAGAGTGGATTCTAAAATGTGTTTTTGTAACTTGTCCTCAAGTTATATGAAAAGTCACATTTAAGTTTCATAAAACTCATAAAAGTTGGCAAAGGTTACAAAAATGAAGAGTCTAGTTCCAATTAATTGGAGTTATGACTCCATAATTTGTCTTCAAGTTATGGAGGACCAAGAGTCTCTTCATTAAATAAATAAAAAAAATAATGCAACCTTAATTAATTCCATAAGTTATAAAAATACAGAAAAGTTAATTCTTTATTAGTTTAAAGTCTTCCATAATTTGTCCACAAGTTATGGAACTTGAAGAGTTTTTGGATTAAAACTACTTTAAATACATAAGTTATGGAATTAATTAGTTTTGAATAGTTTCAAAACTTGCCCTCATGTTTTGGAATTTGTAAAGTTTTCTCATATGAATACTTTAATTCCAAGTTAGCCCTTAGAATTTTAAAAGTTAAAATTCAACCCTTATACTTTATAATATTATAAGTTAATAATATATATATGTATAAGAGTAAAGTCGGTGTTACCACTAGTACGCCTCATTCACGAAGCCGGTCTATAAGGTGGGTATAAGGTTGTTGCCTATAAAATGGCAACTTAATGGGTGTCCACTTTCACCCACCGCTTGCTTGACTGGTGGAGGGTCGTTAGCCGAACGGGTTTGACAGGACTATAATTCTCCCTTCATTAAAAGTATTAATGATAAATACTAAGTAACTAAACTCTTAATAATTCCCAATCTTAGTTTAGGAAAAATGTGAATAAGGTGCTAATCCATGAAATTACACTTTACACTATGTCTAAGTCGTTAGTGGAGCGTGTGTGGTTAACCGGCACACTAACTTGGACTTAACAAGGTAGGTAAAGGGTGACTTAATATTTATCATACTATCGATGGAGCGTGTGTGGTTAACCGGCACATCGGTTGAGGGGTAATTTATTAAGGGTACCAAGTAATTTGCATGGTTACTTCACACCTTGTTTTGTGATCCTCGGCATCCCAGTCACAAAACCTGAAGGGCACACTCGAGATTGAAACATGCCATTGAACAGTTCAGTGAATCTCAAAAAGATCTAGGAGTTTCAAAACTAATTAAAACCTAATAATACATTTTGTTTATCTTGGTGGAAATTGGTGAATCGTCATTCACCTACCTTCAAATTGTTTTATAGCTTGGATTACGGCATACCTCTTCTAAGTTATAAAATGGTTTGTTGGGTCCTAGCCTTAATATTTCATATTGGGTGTCATATTAAGGACTTTAAGATCAACTATCTTGAATATCTCCCAAAACATGTCTGGTTTAGACATTTATGATCTTCCCAAATCTCTTGAAACTAGCTTTCCTAAATGAAGATGATGTTCCAATGGAAATCATACTTCTTTCACCTCCTCCAATTATTCTCCCTACCCCACAAGTTCTTGAAAAGTTTAAGGTCACTCGAGCCCTATTGGCAAGGCAAGGTCTAGGTGTGATCATATCTTGGAGATGTAGTCACATATTGACAAGCCGGGAGAGTTGGGTGTCAAAGTCTTGAGAAAGTTGGTGGTTCAACTACTTTCTAAGTCACATAGTGAGTTCTTTTGGAACACCTATGAAACAGACTATGACAAGACCCTTAATGATCTTATTTATTTGTTAAGATCAACTTCCTCAAAACTTGATGGACATTGACAATGGTGACACTGGAAATACAGAAAAGGCATTCTCTTCCCAAGAAAAAGGATTGACCATAGTCAACTAGGTTGACCAAATGGTAAAGAGAAATGGCTAAGTCTGTAATAGTCTCGTGTACCATTATCAAAGGGTCCATATGTTTATATTGCCAAAGAAAGGGTCATTAGTTGCGAAGCTGCCTAATTTACCTAAGGATGTTAAAGTTAATAAGTTTGACTCTACTTCAGGTAAAGTCCACTATCTAACTCTGTTAAGTTTCTATTCTGAGATTCCTGATACATGATGTGACTGGGTCACATGGTAATGTTTTAAGAATCAAAGAAAAGTAAAGGAACTTAAAGAAAGAATATGTTGAATCTGATCGCATAGATGGATTTCTATCGCGTAGTTTGAAAATCAGATTCTTGAGCTACTTCTTAGGAGTTATGAGATATTGCTTAGGAATAGATAACAACAAGTTTTCATATGGATTGTAAGGATAAGTTTTTCCGCATAGTTTTAAAATAAAAGAAAATTTTTATTTTATTTATTTTAAAATATCCTTACAATGGCATTTGAGGAAACATTGTTGCTTATATGATTCCATTAATAGCAAGAGTGGAAATATGAAATTGATTCCTTCATTTGTGGTAATGTCTAAATTTACCAAATAAGGAAAGATTCTCATCATCCAAAGTCTCAATTGGATCGGGACTTGGAATCATGCAAATTGTATAGCATGATGAATGAGAACTTTCAAGTATTGGAAAATTAAGACTAATTACTTGTTCACATGGATGTGTGAGTCAAGTGATGGACTAAAGGATCGAGTACACATTCTTGTGCACTGGTCAAGTCCACCACAAAAGATCGATAAGACTATTCGTCATAGTTTACTAAAGCTCAGTAAATATGATTATACTTACAAGGTTAAGTGTAACTCTGAGACACTAGAAATGGTTCCAATGTAAAAAAGAGCGAATAAGAAGAATCAAATTAGGCAGAAGGATAAAAGTGTCTCAAATCTGAAAAGATGGGAGAGTACTTTAGTATCAGTTTTGTGATCATCTTAATGATTAAGAAACCATATCAAAATTAGTTCTCTAAGGAAGTCTTAGTGCATTCTTATGACTAAGAAGAAGGGATCTTGAATTGTTGAAATGGTTAAGTCAAGAAGATGAGTCATACTTCGTTCCAATACAAGTCTTAGAGTCATACTCCAAGATTGTAATTTGAGTGACATGTCTTTAAGAAGGTTTAAAACACGTGTCGAATGTAAGAGTAAAAGTGTCCTACTCTTGTTCATTTGAAGTTGGTAAGTTGTGATGTTTTGGATAAAACAAAGACCAACTTAGGCCAATTGTATGAAGTGTTTGTCTTGGTTAGAATCCACACTATCTCTTGGATGTTTGACAAGGGAGTCTTATAGGTCAAGAGGACAGTGGGAGTCATAAAGGTCTTGAAAGTCTCAAGAACTAATCAAGAATAAAACCTAAAGTCCTTCACTAGTACACGACTTGAGGTTTATAACCTATCGTGTTGACATATCTGTGCCCATTCCAGTTAAAGTTGGCTTTGCATATGAGTTCTTAGAGTTCTCAGTTTGTTGCACAACAATTTAGAAGCAATGGCAGGCCCTTAAGCTGCCAGATGGCAAGAAATTAAGATTGAGTTCAGTCCATATGAGTTTGGATTTGTCATTATCCTTGTCTTGTGACTATGGTTATGACAATTCACATGGATAAGAACACATACACCATTAAATCTAAGTGTCATAAGGTTTCTCTCCGATTCATGAAAATGATGGTGAGGAAACACTTTCACTAAGTAGATTTTAGTTAGATAGAAATTGTGATATTTGCATTCTCAAAGTCGTTAGTGGAGCGTGTGTGGTTTACCGGCACACTAACCTGGACTTGTGAGAAGTGGCAAAAAGGTCTAAGCATTATGATTACGACATCCCTCTTCATAATTGTTTAGACACACAAGTGTGCTATCGAAGGGAAGGTGTATGTTTTTGATAAAGTCTTATCAAAACAATCTAGTATCAGAAATCTAAGTACATGTCAAAGCTAGTGGGAGCATAAGTGTTATGCTAATAATCATCATGTTAGTGGGAGCATGATAATTATGATAAGTATTGCAAGTTAGCAATGTTAATTATAGAAAACAAAAGGTTTCAATTGGGAAAAAGTTGTTTTGCTATAATTAAGGGAGAGGAAATTATACTTCATCTCAAATCTATAAGCTTAGATCGTGAGGTTTTAATCATTTAGTCAAGGATATATATGAATTTCATGTTGGAATGGCTCAACATAAGGAAATTCTGTATATGGTTCCATTATTTGCGTTCTAAAATTAGATTATGATTACGGCATCCCTTTTCATAATCTGAATTATGAGAACTTGGCAAATAGAAATGGAAATGTTATAGCAAAAGACGGGTTTAGTCTTTATGTGAGACATCATGAATCGTATCCCATATGCTTCGGATATAGGATCGATTACATGTGCTATATTCATCCTTTCTAAAAGTTTCCAAATGCCTGGGGCATTAAGAAGGGAAAAGGTTTAGAACTGGATATGACTAAAAGGATTAAACAATTGTCGAGGACAATCTAAGGTTTACCAAAGATTGGTTTCTCAAGGACAATTGGAAGTATAGTGATAATTCTGGATGGACCATATTGACATAATCTGTAAGGAGGTAACTCTTGTTTAGAAGTGATAGTCAAAATGGAATCTGGAAATGTTTCAAAGTTAGAATTTTCAATCTGTGTAAGATTAAGGAAACTTAATGCAAGAAGGATGTTTCCAAGGAGCCGATCTCCTTTGGAATGCTCTGTAATGGTTGTTGTCAAGACTTTATGACTTTGTGCATAACCATTACAAGAGTAACAATGCATATAAGTTTAGAATCTAACAGATTTCAGTAAATGGCATGAATTTCGAATTCTTGCATTTGCAGTAAGGATTTGGGAGTGTGAAAAGAGAATCATTGAAGTTATGTTCAATTGATCTAGTTCACAAAGTAAAGATCATAGACAAACATAGTATGCATACTTGGTGTGTGGCATGACTAGTGTTTAGAAAACATAGTGTACATGCTTGGAGCATGGGACAACTATTGTTTTAAATTCAAGAATAAAGTTGATAGCTGAAACAGTATACAATGAATAATGTGTAATCATATGGTGATAAATAAAAGGTGTTTTATTTATGTTCATAGGTTTTGATACCATATTGGATTCATTTATTATTGTGTTTCACTTTGCATGTTTTGACTTCCCGAATAAACTAGTCCGGAATGACTAAGTTATTCAAACCATCCACAGTCGGTAATATGTTGGAAGTAGATATGAATTAAGACTGTCATGGGTTGGCTTGTAGAGGTCTAAGGTGTTGGACAAATGGCTACAACACTCATGAGTGCTCATAAGTTCTGAGTATTGGATTCAACCCGCGCTCATTGGAATCACTTCATGGATTTTATCACGAGTGATCATGAGACGATAATATCTTATATTCTTCAAACCTAGAGATATGAGTTGTTACTATGAGTTGATAGTACATTGATTGCACGAAACTGCATTTGGTAACTCGGTGCTATAAAACGTGCCTTTGTGTATGATTCAACAAGTAGTAGAAGAAGCCATATGAGTCAAAGTTTATCCATTCCTTTTACCTTCAGGATAAAAGCGATATCTATGGGCCCCTCGATGATTTGATTATGACCAATGGAAGTGCTCGGCCGGGCCAGGAATGATTTGATTTGTTCAATTAGTCAGTCATCATAAATCGGAAATCGGGAAACAACAAATGGATAGAGAGAAGGATTATAATCCATGTCTCAGTCCATATGATATCTAGAATGGAGGAATATATGATCCCTTATCTAATGGACAAGTCATTGACAAAGGTCAGCGTTTAATCGACAAGGTCAGAGTTCGACATAAGCTTTTGAGAGCTACGACTGCCAGTTGGTTCCTGAAGTCATACGCAATAATAGTTTTAGACTTATCCAAGTGGGAGACTGTTGGATTAATGTCTAAGTCCATAACTATAATTGGTACGATTTGACCCGACCCGGCATGGTCCATTTGGGTTGCATGGCATCATGCACTTGGATAGACTATAATGAGAGAAATAAGACACTTATGGTTATTAATATATTATAAGTTCTAGTATATTAATAATAAGAATAATGAGATTATTTAATTAGTGTTGATCAAGAATTAATGTAGGATTAATTAAGTGATCAAAAGAAGACTAATTAAATATATGGGTTGATTGTGTAAATCATCCATACTTGTATAGTAGGCTAATGCTCCATGGATAATCAAGTTGGGCTAAAACCCATAGGATGGTCCATGGATGCTCCATGGTGTATTTGAACCCATGGATCCAAGGAAATGGAAATTCATGACAATTAGGGTTTACCCTAATTATATAACTATATAAACATCTTATTCTTGATCAAAATCAACCACTAGATTATTCTAGAGAGGGCTAGCCGATTTCATGAAGTGTAGAATACTTTCTAAGTTATTCCAAGTGTTTATGGTGTTGTGTGAACCATTTGAGGTGTCACACTTGGGGCACTAGGCACTCAAGCTTCATGAAGACATTCTACATCAAAGAGGTATGTATTCTATCTTGTTATATTGATAGTTTTGTATGCTAGACTAGGATAATACCTTGGATGTTCATATTTGCATGTATAATAGAGAAAACATAGATCCAAGGTATTTAGGGTTGCATGTACACTTAGGAGTGTTAGAATGCTCATAACCCAACAAGAACTTGATGAGTCGGAGCGGGTTCTGTGTCGCAGATTAAGTGACCGACTCGACGAGTCGGGGTTTGGACTCGGCGAGTCTGGTCTGGGTTAGGAAACCCTAATTCTGGGACTTGGTACCCTATTTAAGCATCTTATTCTCTTCCCTAGGGCTCATTTGCGGCCGCTATAGTCCAGACCCCCAAACCCTAGCCACCATAACCGTTTTTGGAGCAAGATCTACCCTTGGTGAAGTAATTTGAAGCTTGGAAGAGAAGAGATTCACAGTGGTGCAAGAGGAGGCCTTGGATCCCAATTTGGTGGAACTTTGTAGAGCATTTGGAGGTAATGAATCATTATCCTTGGCTTTCTCCATTCTAGATCCATCTATCATGGAGTTTTAGGGTTTCTTTGATAGTATCTGATGAGAAATTGGTGCACAAGTTAGATCTGGAGTTGAAACTCCAGATTTGAGCTCTATTTGGATCTAAGATGCAGAAAGCCCTGTTTGTTGCTATGCAAAAGCCATTCCCCATGAGTTAAGTTCCTTTCTAGCTTGGTTTTTGGTATTTTGAGACAAGAAGCACGTAAAGGTAGCAACTTTATGTTGCTAATGGACTCTAGGAACCCAGATCTATTATTTGGAGCAAACGAGTAGCTCTGTGACTTGAGATTATGAGAATACACGTAAGGACTTGGTGAGTCTGGGAGAGGAATCGGCGAGTCGGGCTAGATACCAGACTTAAATTGCGTAGTAACTCGACGAGTCACATGGGTGGATTCGGCGAGTTGGATGAAGATAGGTAGGAACTCGACGATTTGGAAGAAGAACTCGGAGAGTCTATTGAAGATTGCCTTAGACTCGGCGAGTCAGGTCGCAAAACCCCAAACCCTTCTAGTTAAGACTTGAATAAGTGAGTTGAGTGGAGACTCAGTGAGTTGGACATGACAGAACTCGGAAATCAGTAGACTCGGCGAGTCATGGTCTGACTCGGCGAGCCGAGTCGCGGATGAAACGGGTTTCTGAGCTTATGAGCTTGGCGAGTCAGTAGGCTGACTCGGCAAGTAGGGTCAACCCGGAAGGTTGACTTTGACCAGGACTTTGACTTTGACAAGAGTTAACTTAGTTGACTTTTGGAGGATTGTCAGACTAAGTGTTATATTGATATTTGTAGCACGGAGAGCTAGATGAGCAGCACCTTAGAGGGTTGCCGATTAGTAGCCAGAGGGCTATCAGTAGAGCTCAGCAGTTCAGGTGAGTTTTCCTTCCAGTAGGAACGGGTCTACAGCCACAATTCCGACCCGTATAGATAGAAGTAGTTCTGGACCTCGATCCGATGCAGTAGTTAGATTGCTTGATGTCTTTTTGATTCAAGCACGTTTTGTGTTATGTGTTCCAGACTTCGGTCCAATGCAGTATGCAGTATATGTGCTTATGCTAGTTGATATGTTTATTGTATGCTATGTTATTCTCAGTAAGTTTTCGGACTTCGGTCCGATACAGGGGACAAGGTCCTAGTTAGTTCCGGATTTTGGTCTGATGCAGTTAGTTCCAGACTTCGGTCCGATGCAGGGGAAAAGGTCCTAGTCAGTTTCAAACTTTGGTCTGATGCAGTTTCTGGACTTCGGTCCGATACAGAGGGCAAGGCCCTGGTTAGTTCTGGACTTTGGTCCGATGCAGTTAGTCCAGACCTCGGTCTGATGTAGTGGGCAAGGCCTAGTATGTGATTTATATGTTATTGTATGGTATGTGGTAGTTTGGGGGAGCCACTAAGGTTTGTGCTTACGGTTTCAGTTTTTGGTTTCAGGTACTCAGTTTTCAAAAGAATAGCTCGGAGAGGTTGCGGTGCACACACCATAGTCAGTTAGCCTGGGAATGATTTTCTCTGATAATAAGATTATGTTTTGAATTAATACTCGAAAATTATGTTAAGACTTATGATACGTTTTTTATAAATATGGTTTTGGTAATGTTTTAAAAGAAATGTTTAGCAGTGATTTTTGGGTCGTTACAAAACAAGAGGCTATATGAGTTTAATGTCCAAGAATTGACCTTAACATGATTTTATAGCATGGGGCCATTTATCCATGAGTTTACGGCTGTAAATTCATGGTATGATGCACTAACTCGAATTTTAATATCCTGGTTCATTGGTGGAGGGTTCTAATCCAAATTCTAAGCATAAGGAAGGAGATTAAGGCAACTTTGCACCATAAAAGGGACTTTACAGCCTTGGGAGATCCTTGGCCGTAAACTCTCATCCAACCCTCAAATTTTGATGTTTCTGAGGCCTAAACATGTTTAATTTAGTGTATGAAAAGTTAGAACAAGAGTGGGTACGATATATGAGGTTGAACTGGTCGGTTTTAGCCAAGAACACTAGTGTGTGTTGTTGGTGAAACTTGATGATCTATGAAAACATGATTTTTATGGATGAAATCATGTAAGGATACTAGATTAAGAGATTTATTAACAAGTAACGGAAGACTACTTACTAGTTTTGAAGATCTAATGATGGAATGTAGATGATACTTGAGAGCAAACCTGAGTTCTAGGCTTGAAATGCCAAGAATGAATCAAAATGGCTAAGTTTTTCTTTTATAGGCATGCAGTTTACGACCCCCATACCATTTGGGCCGTAAACTCCAAATTCTTGGAGTTTTGGAACCTAAATGTTGCACACTTTACCATAAAGTATCCTCTCTCCAGCTATCTCTTGCAGTACTAGGCTTTAGAACACTCAAACTGACTTTAAAGTGGCTAAAAATTAGCAGAAAGTATTTAACTTTTAATTTAAGTGCTTGACTGTATTGGATTGAAAATTCCGGGTTGTCACATCATGTAAACCCAATTTACTATCACCTTTTGTTTAGAAAAATGAGTTAGCGATTATTGGTATACATAGATCATGTAGTGTTCTCATGCTATAGCATTTAGTATGTTCGTTCTGTTATAGTATCTTAGTATATTCTTTTTGTTATCATGTATAGTGTATAGTATGTCTTTCTGATGTATTGTATCTACCTCCCTGTTTCACTTTATAGTATGCTCTAGTATCTAGTATGAGCTGAACCTCTAAATTATACCCCTTAAAGTATGCTAGTGTTTTACTTGAACTGTTATTGAAAAGACTCATTTTACTACTAAGTTATGCTGGTACTTTAAAAATGGAGTTTTGTTAAACTATAAAGTAACATAACTTTAAAAGAGTTTTTGAAATGTTTTGATCACTTATAAAAGATATAATCAATCTTTGCAAAGATGTTTATAACAAAATTTACACAATTATCATTGTGTTTAACTTGTGTCCCCCCCCCCCCTAAAAATCATTTAAAACTGTTAAAAGATTCATTATAGGGGTATGAGCGCACCTTATGTGGGTGATTAAAACAAATATGTGTGTAAGGATGAAAAGTTCCACAAATGAAGTCCTGGAACACATACGAGTCCTAAATGACATATAGGCCAAGTATTTGTATGAATATATTTTTTAAAGGAACTAATATTCTAAGAAACACCTTTAGCGACTCGGATTAAGTGCCTGAATCACATGTGATTCATCAAAGTGATGTTTAAGGTCACCCAATGGTGTTTACGGTCGTAAACTCATGGTCAAACATGTATATGAGGGTGTTTGAATGCTAGGGAAACTTGAGGGACCATTTCTCTACAAAAGGATGAGAAAAACCAACTTAATGGAAGGTGTAGAGGTATTTACGGCCACACCATAAAGTATATGGTCATAAACTCACCAAATGGTCTTATTTAGGTCTTAAAGAAAAGGAGTTTCAAAGGTTCAAGTTTTTTAAGGGTTAGTAAGGTTCTAGAAGTGTTTAAGGCTCAAAACATGACAAATACAAGGGTTTACGACCAAGGGAGATACTCCTGTTCGTAAACTCTCTTTGATGTTAAGATTGATGGTATTTCAAGGCTATGATTTAGTTTTTAACATGTAGTACTAGATGATAGATAAAATATTCACACTTTTGAGGGCCTTTGATCAGTTTTCACCCACCAAGAACAAGTGTGTATTCTTGGTGAAAGTTGAAGATCTAGCCAAAAGATGTTTTCCATGGATGAATCATGAGAATGAGGCATGATTAGGAAGGATAAAAACAACTAGAGGGAAGAATCACTTCCATTTTTGGAGGATCTAGATGAAGAACTTGATGATGCTTGAGAGAGAAGTCAAGTGTTCTTGAGTTGGAAATGTAAGATTGAAAGAAAAGTGAAGGAAATGAGACCTTAAGGGCAAGTTTACATCAACCTTGAGTTTACGGCCGTAAACTCAAGTATCTTGGCTGCGAACTCCTTTTTGGTGGTCTTAACGCTTGGATGTTGCACAGTGTCTCTAGCAGGTACTTCCTACCAGTAATTCCTTAAGTGTACCAGGTTTATAACCCAATAGAATGACCCTTAACAAGGCTAGAAAGCAATTAATTTTTTGGTTGTCTCACAATTGGTATCAGAATGAGTTTTTGGTTGACTCAAGTAATCATGTCGAGTCCAATAATCCTAAATCATTTGGTCTCAAAAAAATTCCTCTCTATATTGAGCACAACTTCGCCGTGTGGAAAAATAAGACCATGATTTTTCTTGAAACCAGGAACTATGAGATGCGTAAAATTGTTGAAAAAAGTCCTCACGTTCCTTTTTATCAACCTATAGCCAACAATGCTCCCTTTGGCCCCTTGAAGCAAAAACCAAAGACTAGGTATGATAAGGATGATAAGAGGCTGACTAATCTTGATGTAAAAGCTAGAGAAACGATAGGAAACTCTGTTTCATATCACGTGTACCATCATGTACCAAATTACGATTTAACTCAAGAGATGATGCATACACTAACAGTGGCTTATAAAGGCACCATGGAAGTTCAATCCACAACAGTAAACAACCTCAATCGAAGATATAAGTATTTCTTTTCTCGAAAAAGTGAGTCACTTACTAAAACCTGCAATAGTTTTAACTATTTTGTTAATGATATGCGCAGGTTTTAAATCATCAGAAACTCATCATAGTTCATTCTAAAGTTTCTTGAGTCTCTTGGGAAATATTGGAAACATCATGTCGATGTCCTTAATAATAGTCAAAAGATCAATGCCATGGATCTTAACTCCTTTTTTGGAAATCTGCGAAATTACAAAGATACCAAAGCTCTTCGTAAAGACATCATGAAGGATTCAAGCTAGGAAAAGTCTGTCGCCCAGGCTTCTCAAAAAGAAGCAATGAATCATATCAGCGACTCAAATGTTTTGAATTAGGCTGAAGAGAGTGATGAAGATCTCACTGATGAACATGTTGCCTGCGCTGCACTTATTGTCAAACGTTACAAAGAAAGCCGATCAAACAGAGTTCGAAGAGCTCAATTTAAGGGAGGCGGTTCACTAAGGAGATCCTCTTTAGAGAAGAAAAAATTATATAATTGTTTTAACTGTGGTAGTCGTTACCATTTACCAGTGACAATAAAGAGAAAAAAGAAGCTTAATGTCCTGAGAACAACGAAGCTTTGTACAAGAAGTTGGTGGCCCACATGAAGAAGGAGAATATCTCTCTACTATTCATTGCAAAACAAGAGGATTATGAAGAATGGATGGAAAATGAAAAGACGTCATAAGATAAGGGGTTGAATGTTAACGGTCTAATGGTTCTTATCAATGATTCCCTTGATGGTAGTCTCAAAATGTGTGATGCTGATACTTCTCACGTTGTTCAATGATCAAGTCCAAATCTAGAACATACTTGGTACCTAGATAGTGGGTGCTCTAGACACATGACCGGTCTCAAGTCCCTATTCATAGATTTTGTGAAGAAAGATGGTCCCAAAGTGGTTTTTAGCGATAATGATAAAGATGATGTCATGGGAGTTGGAACTTTTGAGTGCAGGTCATTCAAGCTCAAGGAGGTGTTCTATGCAAAGGCCTAAAAGCAATCTTATCTCCATCATTCAACTTTATGACGTTGGTTATAAAGTACTTTTCAATTTCCGTGACGGAAAGGTTTTTGATTCTAAGAACAAAATTATGCTTACTACACTGATGGACACAACATTTATATGGTTTTATTTTTTTTGTTTAGACATTGCTACTTAATTTTTTTCACTTATGATTCATTACTTTTAACTTTATGAACATAATCTCCTAGGTTTTTTATTACTATCATTTTTTTCTTTAAAAATTATTTTTAACATTTATCTTATCAAAGGAGCATACATTGTACATTTTGTTACCAACATTAACAATGTGTGATCTTCTCTCTAACCTTCTAAATGTCTCAGGATCCTTTGCCTCCATCCCAACATTGATCTTAACTGATTACATAAGCGTGACATTCCTTGAAAGCATTACCTTCCATGTAGAGCTAGTTGAAGCTTACTCTGCATCTTTTCTTCAGCACCACCTGCTCTTTCACCAACACTGATGCTCACGTTGATTGATATGTTGCACCCTATTGATGAGACTATATAGGAGAGATATGTGCCACTAAGTGTTCGTTTAGGAACATACACCTTCTTTCTTGAATAACCTCTTATTGTTTCGATGGGATGAAGGTAATTTAGGTGACATAGCACATCTAATTTCCATTGATGCTATCACTACACCACCATCCCCTCAAAGATCCAATGTCATCTTCAACAAGTTAATGGTCCCACCTTCTTTTCCTTCATGGATCACAACGAGTGGAACCTTCAAGTTTTGTCTAGGTGACATTTATAACTCAAAGGTTAGAAAGATTGGATCCTTTTAACTCATTGGTTACAAAGACTGGTTCATGCTCTTCCTTTATTCTTGGTGAACGTGAAGCTTGGAATCAATCAACAATATCTCTACGATTAAAGGCAATCTCTCTCTTTGTTTAATATGAATTATGTTTTTGTTTGATAGATTTGAACTTGTTTTCTCTCTTTTATAGACACTGTTGAGGGTTAGATATCTTGGAAAATAGAAGTACATTTATGGTCATTCAATTCAAAAGATTTGGTGGATCGATTCTTATCATGTTTTTGAAAAAGCTGCACAAATATCGCTTTTTGAATATGTACTTGTTTTACTAACTTCATTCCTATCACATTTTAAATGAATTGATGGTGAACTTTATAGTTCTGGACTGCAACTTAACTCTATGATACATAAGTTAAACCACTTCTTGTTGATGTGTTAACAAGGTTTATGATTCACGTTGATTCCACCTTAGCGTTACTTAAACAATCAATTCTTTCCATAATATCTACATAATAAAAATTAACGATTCAATGTGATATACCAGATACTGATAAAAGTTTGAAACTCTATGCCGGTTAGTTTATGCATTGTATCCTATCACATGCACTGACCCCTTCTTGCCCTTATATTCTTCGTTAAAGCTTTATGATTCAATGTAACGTACCATACGCTAATGAGAGCTTGAAAAATCTACGTCGATGGTTAAGCTAAAACACCACATCTTAACCCATTCATCAAACCATTGTATCCATAGACTTTTTTAGCATTTTATGATTTAGTGTATAAAGTCAGACACTGATGTGAATTCGTGAATTTCGTGCCAATGGGTATATCATTGTCCATGATAAATTACACACACCTACTCACTATTTCCAAAATTTCTTCTATTAAGAAGTTAACGAATCACTTTATTAGCCATACATTTAGATGGTGTTTTTTTTTTTGTCTGCAGATCTTTTTGGCTTCTTCTGTCTGTGTGGCGCAGACCACACGCAGAGATTAGCCTTCGCAAACCGTTTGCTTTTTTGAGACTGCAGACCTAAAAATGATTGTGCGCCCTCTTCTTGAAGCAGATGTGGATCAGAGTCTTCTAACATATTCAAACATCTTGTAGCCTAAAAAAACACGTATATATTTATTTATTTATTTTTGAATTTATATTTATTCCAACTTTATTAGTGACAAAAGAATTTGAAAAAAAAAAGTTACAATACTTTAAAAAAAAGTTTGATGACACAAATATAATATTTTGACAAATTTATAAATAAAAATTTATTACAATAATGGTCGTCGAAGTTGTTTATATAAATAAGAAAAAAATCATAATATATTCATATATTTTTTGTGATAAATTTTATAAAACATTATTTAATACATTATCGTCAATTTCTTAGAAAAATATTTATGACACGTTTTTAATTGATTTAATTGAAAAAATCGAATTTTATATCCATCCATTTATGTATCAAAATCTTTGATTCCTAATGACAATGTTTAGATATAACTTTGTGACACATATTGTTGGTTTTTATGATATATATATATATATATATATATATATATATATATATATATATATATATATATATATATGTATGTATATATATACATATATATATATATATATACATATATATATATATATATAGATATATGTATGTATGTATATATATACATATATATCTATATATATATATATGTATATATATACATATATATATATACATATATATATATATACATATATATGTATATATATATATATATATGTACATATATATATATATATACATATACATATATATATATATATATATATATATATATATGTATATATATATATATATATATATATATATATATATATATACATTTTAATTTGTACCATTTTTATTTTCAATTTTCGTACAATAATACATAAAAGTTGATATAGATTTGTTAAACTTTTATAACAAAGTCATAAAAATATTAAAAAATCACTTGGTAATTTAAAAAAATCAGCTTATTTAGATTTTCGTTTATTTTAGTAGCCTACAGATGTTAAAAAAAACAAACAATATTCTTTTTTCAGACTGCTAACGTTTGGTCCACCTCTTCTGTTGCAGAGGTCTACACATATGGTCTGCAGACTGCAGACATTTTGCCTCAGGAAAACAAACAGCACCTTATAAAACTTTGACACATTTTGCCGATGGGTACATTTCATACCAGAATGTAATACACTCATGATACCACTCTTTCCGTTTTCTTCTAATAAAAGTGATTCATGAGCCACCATACGAAACCAGACGCTAATGAAATCTAGAAATCCTATGTTAATGAATGGTAGTTTAAACCTTTAGTATCAGGTAACATCACAATATTACTAGACTACAAGTTGCAATTCTGATACTCTGATCACTTTCTCCAAACCCGTATTTGCTGCTAATATAAAAAACGAGGAGAATCTAAAGAAAAACAAAATCTAATGGGAAGTAAAGCTGATATCAACATTGTCAGCTGATCATCGATTCATCTGTCTTCTGGGATTCATAAATGTTGCCTCAATTGGTTTACAATAAAAAAATGGGAACTCATTCATCTTCTTAGAGAGAGTACTTGTTAAAGCCGATGAACTTAAAATTTCAATCACACTCTTAGGGGGAGCACAAGCTAAAAAATCATTGATTATTAGTTTTTACATAATTAGATAGGCGAGTGTATATGGTCACACCTTATGATCTAATTAGTCAAAGACTATACATACTAACTATCAGCATCAGCGTCTATATCACCATCAATGCTAGTGTATAAAGTTTATCATCATTAGCTTATACATAGTTATTATATGTAACCTTATGTATATTAAGTAATGAGATAGTTATGTATAGAATAAATAGTATATTCGATATCTTAGTGATGAGGATTCGTTGTTAGTATACATTAGATATAATTACTTCAAGAAAGGGATATACTGGTATAGATTAGTGTATGTATACATATATATATATATATATATATATATATATATATATATATATATATATATATATATATATATATAACATGAGGGTGAAACCTTAATGTCTTTCGTCTTGGTGACCATATTTCTGACAACCCTTTTTCTTTTTGAAAAAAAACCCTTTCTTGGTGAAAACCAATTTGGAGAATTCCTTGTTTTCTTTACTTTCTATTCTTTATTTTCTTAGATTCAATTTCTTTTTTTCTTTATACTTGAAGTTTATCCAATCGATATAAGCCCTCAGTTCCTACTCGCGTTATAATGCATATCATAGAGTCTGATGCTTCACCTTCTGGTTCGTTGAATCCTTAGATTATCTATGAAGTTGATTTTGAAAGCCTTTCCAGACCAATAGAAACTGCTATTGATGCATAATCTCGATCATGACTATCCTCATCTTTCACTCTGGTTTGTTAAAATGTTTCTTGTTCGACCCCAACCTTTCCTCTATTTGATTCTGATGTGTCTCAACCTTCTTAGGTTGAGTGTGAAAATAACAATCATACCCTTACATCAAATGTTGATGGATTTCAAGATGTATAAGATAAATTCACTAAAATCGTTCCAATTCTGAACAACAATGAAGATGATGTCAACTTCTTTGGCTTTTTGAAGTCTGACGATGCTGACATTTTTGGTTTAGAAATTCAGGGGGAGCATTATCCTCAAAATTAAGTTGTTCATGGGGGAGGGGTGGGGAATACAACCCTATTGTTGGTATTGAGGCATCTACTACTCAAGAACTTTCAAGATTGCATATCTAGACAATGGATCATCCTCCGAATCAAGTAATTGGGAATCTCAATGTTGGAGTTTAAACTCACACTACTACTAAGATTCAAAATAAGTGTCACTTCTCAGTATTCATATCAATGGTGGAACCTAAATACATGTCACACCCCCAAACCTGAACAACGGAAACATTCAAGGGAAAACGACATCATGTGTAGTACCATACCAAATGAATAGTAAAGAAATTAAACACAATCATCATATAAATAATTGAAAACTTTATATCATTGTAGGCTTATACACGTTTCAAAAGTCAATTATAATATGATGTCAAAAGTTTTGTTTAACGCCTTGGCGTCAAATCTTCAAAAGTTGGTGATAACTTGTCTTATTAATTTCCTGATAATACAAGTTATTTGATAAAAAGTGTCAACATTTAAGTTGTTGAGTTAATAAGTGTTTGTATAAATAAATATATGCCATTCAATGAGATGAAATGATGTTTGTTTCCAGAATATCCGATATTTTCTATAAGATGAGTTACAATTCGTTTGTTTATAAAAATGAGAGTGTTTATCCCAGAATATCCTATATTTTCCATAAAACTGAATTGTAGTCTTTTATGTTTCCAAGACCGAAAGATACAAGTATATATGTCATACTTAGTTTAATAACATGCAGTTTTATTTGTGAATAAAACCGTTTGAAGAGCTGCGTATTTACATAAAATAAGAGTACTATTGTTTCACGTAAAATAACGTGTTTTTGTTTATCATGTGAGTTTCATAACTGTGCTATTAATGAATTGCATGCCTCGATGATCTTCAGGCATCGAAAAGACATGATGTTTGTCAGCCATAACCTACCGGTCGTGCTGTAACTAACAGCCAAGGTACGGGATCATGAGTCCCGTATAGATCTATACACAACTATCACGCTCTCCGGGAGGAGACTCTAGTTATAAAACAGGACTTCCATGGATACCTTTGTTAGGTATGATGTATATGAATGACATATGAATTTCCAACGAGATACATTTTTTGTAAATGAAAATATTCATGCCTGAAATTTTACCCATTTCATCATATATATTATGTATATAAAAATAACAGTATTTTTATATATCACTTCTTTGCCCTAAAGGATAAACTAATGTGAATATTTCTGAAACTATACCTATTATAGTTTAAAAGGTATTGTTTTATTGAAAATGATAACTATTTCGTTTTAACATGTTTTACATATAACTGTTTGTAATTTGGTAATAAGTTATGTCGCATGTTTGATATTCTTATGTAAAAGATATTTAAACGTAATAAATTATAAACAATAATTTGTATATTAACACAATGCTCTTGTATTTTACTTGTATTCTCCCCCTTAAAACATAAAAAAAAATTATGAAAATGTACGGGTATGAATTCACATTGTTTGTGTTTTTGACTAGATATCGAGATAAAAGCGGTGACCTTCGGGCAAAAATACGGGAATGATGTTGTATCCTAATAGATTTAAACACATAATGGTATGTGTGAAATTTGATGAAAATAATCATAAGATGGATGCGAAAACACTAAGAAACTTACCAAAATATTTAGGAGTAATACAAATCAATAATCTTCATGTGTAGATGTTCGGGAAGGACTATAGAGAAAATAGGGTTGATATACTGTGAGGATTTATAGAGGATTTCGATCACCAGGTATGGAAATGACGTATAGTCTCCATATTGTTACTTAAATATGAAGGAAAATAGGAGGTGATGTGATCTTTACGTTTGTAACTGAATCAAATCACATTGGAAAGCTAAATTAGGATAAGATATAAGATATTTAGGAGATTTTTTCGGATCAAAGTATGAATAATAAAAGGGGTTTTCGGACTCAATATCTTCTAGGAAATGAGTTCTTTCCCTTAATGGGCCTAAAGAAAAGGTTTTTCGTTCCTAAAGTCAAAAGCGAAAGAGATTTCAAATTTTAAGTCTAAGAGAAAAGAGTTTTCGGCCATGGTCTTCTAGAAGGGGGTATTTTCGGATCTAGGTTACTTCATGGAAGGGTTTTCGGATTTTGGCTTTCCAAAAGCATGTGTTTTCAGCCATCACTTCCATAAAGGAAGTGATTTCAGTCCTATAGTGTTTCCAACATTCTAAAAATTGAAATCCTTAATTAATATACAATAATAAGCTTTTAAACTTATCATATTGACTTCTATTAACTCCATTTGACCCCTTAAACCTAGTTTTCTCTAGTTTTTGCTGGTGTTGGGACTGCTGGGACAGTGACGGTGTGAGCTGCCTCCACCTGTTGTCTTTTGGAGTCTTCCTCTATTGTTTTGCTCTTTCTCTTGTTCCAAGGTCTTTTTCGGTTGTTACTTTCCTTCGGTTTTTTAGGAGCGACTGTTGTCGTTCCCTGACTCACTCCATGATCCATGAGTTGTTGCGCCAACCATTTTGCGATGTCGAAGGTAGTAGGTTTAGAAGCTATTACATACCCTTGGATCTGGGGTGACAATCCCCATAGGAATCATTCCATTTTATTTGGTGTTGGGGTAACCATCCCGGGACACAATATGGAGAGATCTCACAATCTGGTCGTCTAGACGGCGAGGTAGTCATTATAAGGTTCCACAATTCATGCTCCAAATTTTCTACATTGCCACTTGGGTAATATTCTTCTAGCATTAAGGTTTTCATGTCCTCCTAGTTCATCGAATTTTCCACTGGGAGGGTTACCGCTTTGACATGGCTCTTTCACCAAGTAAGAGCTCTGTTAGAGAAGGTGCAAGCTGCATATTTAACTTTACTTGTTTCTGGACACGCACATATTTTGAATATTGATTCAGTCTTTTCGAACCATTGCATTAGTGCTATAACACCTCCACTTACGTTGAAGGTTTTAGGATTTCCATTGATGAAATTTTTGTATCAACATTCCCTGGGGTGTTTGTGACTTTCCCCATTGTTTGAGTGGTTAGTACCATTTCACACTCCATTGGCACCGCTTGCATTTTTCTATGTTATGACGGCTGCTACGACAGCAGTTACCGCAACTTGGAACATAGCAGACTCATATTAGGGAGGTGGTGGTGGAGGAGAATTGTTGAAATGTCTGGGATTCTTTCTTGGTGGCATCTTTTTTCCATAGAGTTAAAAAGTGAAAATACGGTAAGTCTTTAAAAATAATTGTAAGTCAGGTGCTAATGAACTATTTTTATTAGTTTCTACACGCATTATGTTCCAGCTCATAATATGTTTTCTATTCAATTCATAATAGAAATTTATACATAAGAATAAATTTATGAATTTTAATAGTAATACAATTAATAAAGTGAAATTATTGTCAATTTCTTTTATATATTTATACATAAAAGTTTGAAAAAATTGACCTTGACATCGGTCTATAATACATCAAAGTTTAAAGGAAAAACTTGACAACATTACAATTCCCTGGATAGTGTAAATCCCTAGTAGCATGGTTGAGTTTATATGTACATGTAACGACCCGTTCCCGGTACGTTAATTCATTAGTAATTGGTGTATGTTTTCAAGAGGGACTCGGCGAGTTCTAGCCTGACTCGCCGAGTAGGGTCGAGTCTTTGAGCACGCGTGAGCCGGGGACTCGGCGAGTCCATATCCCTGACTCGGCGAGTCCATCCGTCTGGGTGAAACCCTAAATCCCCGGGTTGCCCACTATTTATACCACCTTATAGCCCCCATCCTCGCCTCCCTCACCCTGAGAACGCAGTGTTAGAACCCTAAACCTCACTTGAAGAGCTTCTATGTGTTTTGGTGCCATTTTGTGAAGGTGTGAAGAAGGAGAAGAAGGAAGAAGCAAGGAGAAGTGTTGTAGTGCAAAGATCCAAGGCCAAATCAGAGTTAATTGAGGTATTTTCGGAGTTCCATCTTGTTATATGCTTTAAACTTCCATTAGAGCTCTCCTAAGAGCTAGTTGATGCTTATTCCAAACCTTACACTTGCATGAACGTCTTATTAAGTCGAAATAGCTATGGATCTGAATGTTGGGGTGTTGTAGAGCCCAGATCTACTGTCTTTTTGGAGTTATATTGCATGATAACCATAGATCTACCCATTTTATGCATCTTTTAGCCTTATTTCCCTTATTCATGAGGTTGTGCACGTAAAGTTGGAAACTTTACGTGGTAAAACAGCTTATTGGACTCAGATCTATCAATTGTATGCATTGGATTCAAACAAAATCGAGTAAAAATCAGTTGCATGGTGGAAACTCGGCGAGCCGGGAAGAACGACTCAGCGAGTTGGGTTGCGAATTCCCGATTCCTTCATTTTTTACCAGTGTCGAGTGAACCTAGTAAGTTAGAGAGTGGACTCAGCGAGTTGAGGGTAAATTTAGTGATGGAGGGACTCGGCGAGTTGTTCATCAACTCGGCGAGTCCAAGGCAATCTCCTTAAGATCAAGAACAACTCGTCGAGTTTGTTCATCCGGCTCGGCGAGTCGGATGAAGATTGTCTGAGTTCTTGGATCAATAGGGTACTCGTCGAGTCGATGCCAGACTCGACGAGTAGCAGCGAGTAAGAGTGAAAAGTGAGAGTAGGACTCGGCGAGTTGGGTGGCCCAACTCGGCGAGTCAGCTCAAAAGAGAATTGACTTTGACCGAGGGTAAAAGAGTCATTTTACCCCAAGCGCAGTGTTTAGTATTTGATTGAGTGTGTTTACGGACTTGCAGCCGAGGAGATTCAGGAGCAGCCGCCGTTAGCTTCCCGAGCCACACACTCAGCAGCCAGCTTACGAGGTGAGTTTTCTTCTAGTAGGAACGGGTCTAAGGCCACAATGCCGGCCCGTTCAGTTAGCAGTAGTTTCCGGATTTAGGTTCGATGCAGTAGCTAGTATGTTCGATGCCTTCGTGGCTCGAACAGGATTTTGTGTGCTATATGCGTTAAGTATTATGTGTTCCGGGCTACGGCCCGATGTAGTATGCCATATATGTGTTTATGCTAGTTGATGTGTTATGCTATGCCATGTTCAGTCAGTCAGTTCCGGACTTCGGTCCGATGCAGTTAGTTCCGGACTTCGGTCCGATGCAGTTAGTTCCAGACATTGGTCCAATGCAGTTAGTTCCGGACTTCGGTCCGATGCAGTTAGTTCCGGACTTCGGTCCGATGCAGTTAGTTCCGTACATTGGTCCCGGACTTCGGTCCGATGCAGTTAGTTCCGGACTTCGGTCCGATGCAGGGGACAAGGTCCCGGTCAGTTCCGGACTTCGATCCGATGCAGTTCCCGGGCTTCGGCCCGATGCTGTGGGCAAGGCCCAATATGTGTTTATATGTTATTGTATGGTATGTGGTAGTTTGGGGGAGCTCACTAAGCTTCGTGCTTACAGTTTCAGTTTTGGTTTCAGGTACTTCCGCAAGCAAAGGGAAGAGCTCGGGGTGACGGCATCGCACACACCACAACTTTAGCTTTTAGCCTGGAATTGATTTAGTTTGTTTTGAATTGCCGTAGTATGATACAGTTTCCGTACAGTGTTTTCTATTATGTTGGAATACATCACGTATGGTTTTATTATATGATACTCTGATTATGGTTTTGATTATATCGAAAAACGAAATTGTTGGGTTGTATTTTTGGGTCGTTTCAAGTTGGTATCAGAGCCCTGGTTTGAGGGATTTGGATACACTTCCGGGTGTATCTGAACTCAAACTAAGGGAGATAAAAGATTTTAGTAAAAAAAAAAAATGTTTTACAAAAAGAATTTTGAAAGCACTTAGAAAGAAAGAATTGTTTTTAACAAGATAGAGGTGTGTGCATGCGGTCAGCCGAGCTCAAGTAAGTACTCCCAAATTACCATACAAGTTATTTGTTCAGTTTCAGTTTCAGTAGAACAGCATGGTAGTATAGGGCTAAGGATCTAGGAGAATGCCTTATGTGCCTGCTTATGTGTTACAGCTTTATGAGTATTGCATGCTAGAATTGAGTAGACAGAAGTAGGATAGCTTGTTTAGGTTATGCCTGATAGTGCGAGCTTAGCATCGTATGCTAGTGCAGTTTCTTGTTATAAGGATACTTTTGCCTGAGTCTGTTCCCCTTGTTCGAATGCTGCTTGCTTCGTGCTTGGTGGGGTTCTGAGTAGTGGGAGTTAGCCATTAGGTGAACACGTCACACCACATGTGATCAGGTTTGAATAATCCCAGAGTGCTGGAACTGGCCTTATTGCGCAGCTCTTGTTTGAGTCCAACCGTTGTAGGGACGGATCTTTTACTTGAAGGATTATCTGATCCTCATCACATGTGATGGTGTTTAGGTGGTGGCTAGCTGGCATTATGAGGAGACCTACAACAGCTGAGGACCAGTCGTGTTGAGCTTGAGGTTTCCCTAGGGCAAGCCTAGGATGAGAGTAGCAGAGAATGGCAGTAGTAGAAGTGACTTGGTGGAGTCAAGGCAGTTCTTGAGGAAAGTACGGATAGATGTGGAAGGTAGTATGGGCCCGTACTACTGAAAGCAGATGATCCGTACTCGAATCAAGGAAGGCCAAGACAAGACCAGGAAGCTAGTAGTAGTATCATGATCCCTTGAGATATTTCAGTGTTCTGATGTTGTTATGAAATGTTTCAGAATGGTAGTTTTGCGTCCGAGACCAGCAGTCGGCAGCTCAGATGCCGGAGGGGGATCAGGATCGGGATCAGGCCCGGAGGTCGGGCAGATGGATGAGCAGACTAGAGAGTTCCTTTCTTCTGAGGTTACCCGCATCATACTGGAGCAGACTCCTGTGATCTTCGGTTCGATCAAGGAGGGTATTTTAGAGCTTATGGATGAGAGATTGAGTACTTTCCGTGCTGAGATGGCGGCCGTGATGGGGTCGCGCACGCTCACTTTCAGGGAGTTCAGGGCATGCGGGGCTCCTGACTATCATGGGGCACGGGACCCCATAGCGAGTACCAGGTGGTTGGCGGATGTGGCCAACGCTTTCCGCACTAGCAGATGTCCCGAGGGGGATAAGGTCAGATTGGCGTCCTGTCTTCTGAAGGACAGGGCACGGGATTGGTGGGAGGAGGTCGGACATGCCATCGGGGATGATGCGGCATTGGATGCCATGACCTGGGCTGATTTCTCTACCAGGTTCAGGGCGGAGTTTGCACCGGTCATTGAGGTGCAGCAGTTAGCTAGGGAGTTTCAGGACCTTACCCAGACTACAGAGACAGTGGCGGAGATCACCGCCAAGTTCAGGGAAAGGGCCCTTCTTGTTCCTCAGTATGCAGCCGATGAGGAGATGAAGAAGGCCCGTTATCATGAGATGTTGCGGAGTGACATCCGCATGTTTGTGAGCCGGTCCAGTTGTAAAACGCTGGACGACATGATTGCCAGAGCTAGAGAGAGGGAGATTGATCTCGAGATGGAGAAGAAGAGGAAACCGGAGGCGGTTTCGGGTTCAGGCAGTGTGGGCAAAAAGCCCAAGGTTTCAGATCACAGGTCTAGGAGTCAGCAGAGCCACGGTCGGTGTAGCAAGTGTGGGAGATTGCACGAGGGGGCGTGCAAGGCAGGGAGTTCCGGCTGCTACAAGTGCGGTCGGACTGGGCATTTGAGTAGGGATTGTACGGCCCCTGCTACTACGGTTACAGCATCAGATCTGATTTGCTTTCAGTGCAATCAGAGGGGACATAAAAGGTCCCAGTGTCCCAGTTTAGCTGCAGCAGGGAAGGTGGTTGCACCTGCCCCTGCCACCTTGAGGATTACGGATGGCTGGTAGGGCCGAGCTGATGCGCCAGTGGCGAAGAGCAGGGCATTTCAGATGACAGTAGAGGAGGCGCGAGCGACTCCTGATGTGGTGACGGGTATGAATCTTTCCTTCATCTTTAATTGTTATTATATCGGTTGAGTATTACTTATGTGGGTATGTTCTATTTAGGGTCGTTCTCTATGAACGGCATTTCTGCTTTGGTATTGTTCGATTCGGGGGCTACCCGATCATTTGTATCACTTGCGCTTAGCAAGAGATTTAGCAGAGCTCCCGGGGAGCTGGATTGTCCACTAGAGGTTGAGATAGCAGATGATAGGACCGTGAGGGTCGGCAGAGTACATAGAGGGTGTTCCCTTCAGATATTTGATGAGCAGTTTTCAGTGGACCTGGTTCCTATTCCCCTGCGTGGGAATAAAGTTATTGTGGGCATGGATTGGCTGAGCCCCAATGGGGCGGTGATTGATTGTGAGCTTCAGCTAGTGAGGGTTCGCACTCCCAGTGGGGGAGAGATAGTGATTCAGGACGAGAGGCCCCAGCGAGGACCGATCTTTTGTTCCGCCGCAAGGGCGAGGCGCTATGTTCAGCAGGGTTGCGCCGGTTTTGTAGCTTACGTCTTGGATGCCCGGGAGAAGGGCAAGACGACGATTGATGATGTTCCTATTGTTCGTAACTACCCGGATGTGTTTCCCGAGGATTTGCCGGGGATACCTCCAGAGAGGCAGGTTGAGTTCAGGATCGACCTAGTTCCTGGTGCGGCTCCGATAGCCAAAGCACCGTATCGACTTGCTCCCCCTGAGATGCAGGAGTTGTCTACACAGCTTCAGGAGCTGTTAGACAAGGGTTTCATTCGGCCGAGCAGTTCGCCTTGGGGAGCGCCGATCTTAATTGTGAGGAAGAAGGATGGGTCGCATCGTATGTGCATTGATTATCGGGAGTTGAACAAAGTAACGGTGAAGAACCGTTACCCACTTCCGAGGATAGATGACTTGTTTGATCAGCTTCAGGGAGCGTCTTGGTTCTCCAAGATCGATCTACGCTCCGGTTATCATCAGATGAGGGTTAGAGATGAGGATGTACAGAAGACTGCTTTCAGGACCCGGTATGGCCATTATGAGTTTGTGGTGATGCCATTTGGGCTCACCAATGCCCCAGCCACGTTCATGGATCTCATGAACCGCGTGTGCAGACCGATGCTGGATCGGTCGGTGATAGTGTTTATAGATGACATCTTGGTGTATTCCAAGACACAGGGGCAGCACGAGGAGCACCTGCGGGAGGTGTTGGAGACTTTGAGGAGGGAGAGACTTTTCGCAAAGTTCTCTAAGTGTGAGTTCTGGTTGCGCGAGGTGCAGTTTCTTGGTCATCTCGTCAACCAGAAGGGTATTTTGGTAGATCCGGCCAAGATTGAGGCCGTGATGCAGTGGGAGGTCCTGAGGTCTCCATCTGAGATTCGGAGCTTCCTGGGGTTGGCAGGGTATTATCGGAGATTTATTCAGGACTTCTCCAAGATAGAAGTGCCGCTCACCCGGCTAACCAAGAAGTCGGTGGTTTTACGTTGGGGGCCTGAGCAGCAGGCGGCGTTCGAGACTCTCAGGCAGAGATTGTGCGAGGCTCCGATCCTTACCTTGCTAGAAGGAGTAGAGGATTTCATAGTCTATTGTGATGCATCGATCACATGTATGGGAGCAGTATTGATGCAGCGAGGCCATGTGGTAGCTTATGCCTCGAGACAGTTGAAGCCTCACGAGGCTAATTATCCTACCCACGATTTGGAGCTGGGGGCAGTTGTGTTTGCCCTCAAGATTTGGAGACATTACCTTTATGGGGTCCGCTGTACTATATACACGGATCACAAGAATTTGCGATATCTTATGGATCAGCCGAGTTTGAACATGAGACAGAGGAGATGGTTAGACGTGCTGAAGGACTATGACTGTGAGATCCTTTATCATCCAGGGAAGGCCAATGTGGTGGCCGACGCCCTGAGCCGTAAGGTGTCGACGGCCCCTATCAGAGATCTGTGTATGAGGATGACAGTGATCACTCCGTTGTTGGAGCGGATCAAGGAGGCTCAGATGGAGGGCCTCAAGGAGGAGAGGCAGAAGTGTGAGAGGATAGTGGGCCGATTAGCTTCATTTGATTATGACTGTCAGGGTTTGTTGACGCTTCATGGTAGGATATGGGTACCGTACTGGGGTGGGGTACGGCAAGTATTGATGGACGAGGCTCATAAGTCTCTATTTTCTATCCACCCAGGAGGGACGAAGATGTATCGAGATCTTCGACCTGATTATTGGTGGCCCTGCATGAAGCGAGACGTCGCTTGGTATGTGGAGAGATGTTTGACCTGCCGGAAGGTCAAGGCGGAGCACCAGAGACCTCACGGCAAGATGCAGCCGTTAGACATTCCCGTGTGGAAATGGGAGGATATCACCATGGATTTTGTCACCAAACTCCCCAAGACCGCACGTGGAGTGGACTCGATATGGGTAGTAGTGGATCGGTTGACGAAGAGTACCCATTTTATTCCGATTCAGGAGAGTATATCGGCGGAAAAGTTAGTTGATATCTATGTGCGAGAGATTGTGGCACGTCATGGAGTGCCGGTATCGGTGGTGTCGGACCGAGATGTTCGTTTCACATCTAGATTCTGGAAGCGATTCCACGACGAGATGGGTACTCGTCTCCATTTCAGCACCGCTTTCCACCCTCAGACTGACGGGCAGAGCGAGAGGACGATTCAGACTCTTGAGGACATGCTTAGGGCATGTGTTCTAGATTTTGGGGGCAGTTGGGACGCGTATCTTCCGTTAGCGGAATTCTCGTATAACAACAGTTATCATGCGAGCATTGATCGACCTCCTTTTGAGATGTTATATGGCAGGAAGTGCAGGACCCCGATTTGTTGGCGCGAGGTCGGTCAGCGAGTCATCGGGAGAACCGAAGTGGTGCTCAAGACGACTGAGTTGATCCAGCAGGTCCGTAGTAGGCTGCAGACTGCGCAGAGTCGGCAGAAGAGCTACGCCGACAGGAGGCATTCGGACTTGGAGTTCCAGGTGGGAGATATAGTTCTTCTGAAGGTCTCACCTTGGAAAGGTGTCATTAGGTTCCGGAAGAGGGGCAAATTGGGCCCCAGATTTATTGGTCCTTTCAGGGTTTTGGCCCGGGTGGGTCGGGTTGCTTATCGGTTAGATCTCCCTGAGGAGCTTAGTCAGATACACAACACCTTCCACGTGTCGCAATTAAGGAAGTGTTTGGTGGATGAGATGGTAGTCGTTCCCTTAGAGGATATCCAGGTTGATAGCGGCCTGAATTATATCGAGAAGCCGGTCGCGATTCTGGAACGGAAGACCAAGACCTTGAGGAACAAGGTAATTCAGCTAGTAAGGGTGCAGTGGCAGCACCGGAAGGGGTCTGAGTGGACGTGGGAGGCTGAAGAGGAAATGAGAGCGCACTACCCGGAGTTATTTGCAGATCCAGCCGTAGCAGACTTCGAGGACGAAGTCTGAGACAAGTGGGGGAGAATTGTAACGACCCGTTCCCGGTACGTTAATTCATTAGTAATTGTTGTAAGTTTTCAAGAGGGACTCGGCGAGTTCTAGCCTGACTCGCCGAGTAGGGTCGCGTCTTCGAGCACGCGTGAGCCGGGGACTCGGCGAGTCCATATCCCTGACTCGGCGAGTCCATCCGTCTGTGTGAAACCCTAAATCCCCAGGTTGCCCACTATTTATACCACCTTATAGCCCCCATCCTCGCCTCCCTCACCCTGAGAACGCAGTGTTAGAACCCTAAACCTCCCTTGAAGAGCTTATATGTGTTTTGGTGCCATTTTGTGAAGGTGTGAAGAAGGAGAAGAAGGAAGAAGCAAGGAGAAGTGTTGTAGTGCAAAGATCCAATGCCAAATCAGAGTTAATTGAGGTATTTTCGGAGTTCCATCTTGTTATATGCTTTAAACTTCCATTAGAGCTCTCCTAAGAGCTAGTTGATGCTTATTCCAAGCCTTACACTTGCATGAATGTCTTATTAAGTCGAAATACCTATGGATCTGAATGTTGGGGTGTTGTAGAGCCCAGATCTACTATCTTTTTGGAGTTATATTGCATGATTACCATAGATCTACCCATTTTATGCATCTTTTAGCCTTATTTCCCTTATTCATGAGGTTGTGCACGTAAAGTTGGAAACTTTACGTGGTAAAACAGCTTATTGGACTCAGATCTATCAATTGTATGCATTGGATTCAAACAAAATCGAGTAAAAATCAGTTGCATGGTGGCAACTCGGCGAGTCGGGAAGAACGACTCGGCGAGTTGGGTCGCGAGTTCCCGATTCCTTCATTTTTTACCAGTGTCGAGTGAACCCAGTGAGCTAGAGAGTGGACTCAGCGAGTTGAGGGTAAACTCAGTGATGGAGGGACTCGGCGAGTTGTTCATCAACTCGGCGAGTCCAAGGCAATCTCCTTAAGATCAAGAACAACTCGTCGAGTTTGTTCATCCGGCTCGGCGAGTCGGATGAAGATTGTCTGAGTTCTTGGATCAAGAGGGTACTCGTCGAGTCAATGCCAGACTCGACGAGTAGCAGCGAGTAAGAGTGAAAAGTGAGAGTAGGACTCGGCGAGTTGGGTGGCCCAACTCGGCGAGTCAGCTCAAAAGAGAATTGACTTTGACCGAGGGTAAAAGAGTCATTTTAGCCCAAGCGCAGTGTTTAGTATTTGATTGAGTGTGTTTATGGACTTGTAGCCGAGGAGATTCAGGAGCAGCCGCCGTTAGCTTCCCGAGCAACACACTCAGCAGCCAGCTTACGAGGTGAGTTTCCTTCCATTAGGAACGGGTCTAAGGCCACAATGCCGACCCGTTCAGTGAGCAGTAGTTTCCGAATTTAGGTCCGATGCAGTAGCTAGTATGTTCGATGCCTTCGTGGCTCGAACAGGATTTTGTGTGCTATATGCGTTAAGTATTATGTGTTCCGGGCTACGGCCCAATGTAGTATGCTGTATATGTGTTTATGCTAGTTGATGTGTTATGCTATGCCATGTTCAGTCAGTCAGTTCCGGACTTCGGTCCGATGCAGTTAGTTTCGGACTTCGGTCCGATGCAGTTAGTTCTGGACATTGGTCCGATGCAGTTAGTTCCGGACTTCGGTCCGATGCAGTTAGTTCCGGACTTCGGTCCGATGCAGTTAGTTCCGGACATTGGTTCGATGCAGTTAGTTCCGGACTTCGGTCCGATGCAGGGGACAAGGTCCCGGTCAGTTCCGGACATCGGTCCGATGCAGTTCCCGGGCTTCGGCCCGATGCAGTGGGCAAGGCCCAATATGTGTTTATATGTTATTGTATGCTATGTGGTAGTTTGGGGGAGCTCACTAAGCTTCATGCTTACAGTTTCAGTTTTGGTTTCAGGTACTTCCGCAAGCAAAGGGAAGAGCTCGGGGTGACGGCATCGCACACACCACAGCTTTAGCTTTTAGCCTGGGATTGATTTAGTTTGTTTTGAATTGCCGTAGTATGATACAGTTTCCGCACAGTGTTTTCTATTATGTTGAAATACATCACGTATGGTTTTATTATATGACACTCTGATTATGGTTTTGATTATATCGAAAAATGAAATTTTTGGGTTGTATTTTTGGGTCGTTTCAGTACAGAAGAGTTATATTTAACACATATCCACAGTCCTAATCTATATAATAATTGTGAGTAGTGTAAACACTACTCATGGCTGGTCTTGCCCCAAGTACTGAACTCAGCCATATGGCATTCTCTTTCCACCAAACGCCTTTCTAATGTAGCCTGATGCTCCCGAAGTACTCTTATTTCAGCACAGGCAGTAGCCAACTCTTCTTGAAGAGCCTTAGTGTGGTTCTTGGTATGATCATGGTCTTCGTTCATGTGATGAAGTCTAACTTTAGTGACTTGGGCAGTAACGTTAACATCCATGATTTTATTAACTGATGCACGTGCTTGTTCCTTGTTACGTGCGAAGCAGCGTACTATGAATGGAAGAGCCCTATCTGCTGAACCTCCTTTGGAGAGGTTATAGAAGCCTCTTTCCATCCTGTAAGAGGGGCATTGACCTTGTTCTTGGCTCCACCTCCATAAATCTACAGTCCATCTTGATATCCGTCCTTGAAAATTTTGTCTGGCTGTGGGGTATTGGACAGCCTACAGTGGATTGTAGACCTCTAGGTCCGAGTCGGTGTCTTCAGAATCTTCTTCATCTTCTTCCTCCATTGGTTCTTCCTCTTCCGATTCTTCCATCGGTTCTTCATCTATTATTTCTCTTGGATCCTCTTCTGAAGCCTCTTCAATCCAACGATCGTTGCCTTGAATAAGGGGATAGGGTATCCATGTGGGTGAAACCCTGCCACTATGTATGTGTGAGAATAGGGGTATGAAAATATATGAAAAACTTAAGTGTATGAAAATAAATATCGAAACCCAAATATAGTAATTTCGGTTATTATGGTATCATAAAATACTCCTATAGTATACAAATTTTATTTGGTTCTTGAGTTTATAGGGTTGGTAAGTTTTTAGATTTGTTGCACATTACGATTATTCCCAAGCGTATGCTAGTCAACTCTCGAATAAATATAGTTGATTAGGCTATATTCATTCCATGCCTGATTACATACTCACAAGCGTACTCGTAGTGTTAAACACATCTTTAATACTTTATGTTTTTTTTATTACGACACTGTTTTAGTACGTATGTATACATGTATACTTTTGACAAAAAAAACTTATTATATTTTAAAAAGTATAACTGTTGGTAAGAGTATTTTAGTCCCATTGTATGTATTTTTGTATATCATATGGTTCGATATACTTAGTTCACTATAAACAATGTTCTGATACAAATCTATCACACTCCAAACCTGAACAATGGAAATATTCGGGGGCGGAGGACAACATGTGCAGTATCGTAACAATTGAACAGTGAAGAAAGTAAACACAACCATCGTATACATAATTGAAAATTTTACATCATTGTAAGCGTTTACATGTTTCAAAAATCAATTACAATATGATGATAAAAGTTTTGTTTAACGTTCTAGCGTGAAATCTTCAAAAGCTATTGATAACATGTCTTATTGATCCTGAGAATACAAGTTATTTGAGAAAAATTGTCAACATTTAAGTTGGTTAGTTCATAAGTATTTCTATAAGTAGATATATGCCGTTCAATGAGATGAAATAATGTTTGTTTCTAGAAAATATGATATTTTCTATAAGGTGAGTTACAATTCGTTTATTTATAAAAATGAGAGTGTTTATAGCAGAAAATCCTATATTTTCCATAAAAACTGAACCATAGTCTTTTATGTTTCCATGACTGAAAGATACAAGTATATATGCCATACTTAGTTTAATATCATTTACTTTTATTTGTGAATAAAACCGTTTGAAGAGCTGGGTATTTACTTAAAATAAGTGTACTATTGATTTCACGTAAAATAATGTATTGCAGTTTATCATGTGAGTTTTGATAACCATGCTATTAATGAATTGCCTACCTCGACGCTCTTCAGGCATAAAAAAGATATGACCTTTTTCATCAATAACCTGTCGGTCGTGCTGTAGCTAACAACAAGGGTGTGGGATCATGAGTCGCATATAGATTTATACACAAGTTATAAAAAATCTAACTGGGCCTCTTTGATCTGTGTTGACAGTTGGGAATGGATAATCTTGATTAGTGGTTTTACTTTATGACCTGAGTACTATTGACGGCTAAGAGCATCTGCTACTACGTTGGCTTTGCCAGGATGATAACGAATTTTGCATTCGTAATCATTGAGTAGTTCAAACCATCGTTGTTGTCTATTACTCAGCTCATTCTAATCGAATATGTGCTAAAGACTTTTGTGGTATGTATAGATGATGCACTTTGTACCGTAGAGGTAGTGTCACCAGATCATTAAGGCAAACACTACCACTCCCAGCACAAGGTCATGAGTAGTGTAGTTGACCTCGTGTGTCTTCAGTTGTCATGAGACATAGGCAATAACCTTTCCTCGCTGCATAAGTAGACATCCTAGCCCTTGATTGGATGCATCGCAGTATACTATGAAATCTTCTATCCCTTCAGGAAGAGAGAAGATAGGTTTGTTGCACAGGGCTTGCTTCAGAGTTTAGAATGCATGGTCTTGTTTCTCTCCCCAGCGGAAAGTTACACCCTTCTAATTCAAGTTAGTAAGTGGTTTCGTGATCCTTGAGAAGTTATGTATGAATCTGCGGTAATAGCCAGCAAAGCATAAGAATTGGTGGATTTTTGTTGGCATTTTTGGTGCTGACTAGTTCTTGATTGCCTTAATTTTGGAGGGGTCCACATGAATTGTCACTTCGCTGACTACGTGACCTAGGAAATCTACTTTCTGAATCCAAAATTCACACTTTAAGCACTTTGGATAAAGCTTTTCTGCTCTAATGTTTCCAAGACCTATCGAAGGTGCTAACTATGCTCATCCTCACTTTGCGAGTAGATGAGTATATCTTCAATGAACAAAATCAAGATTTTTTGTTGGAAAGGATAGCATACTGTTGGGGCTTGTTGTGTTGTGTGTTAGGACATTTTGTATATATCCGGATTAGGCCTGTCCATCCATGATTATCTCTTAGGGTTATACTATATATATACATGCATGTATGCATTATTGTGAGACGTCCTTTTAATTATGCTTGAGTTTTGTAACCCTAAAACACCTCTACAGTCGAAATCCTTAATCGAGCTCTTCTGAGGTGTTGAAGCATTAATCATTCAACGTATTCAAGTCATATTCGTGTTTACTTTTACTTACTTATTTGTTTGCATTTTTAGAATGAATCGATCCTGATAGAACTACGTTCTAACAATTGGTATCAGAGCAGGAGACTGTGTGATCAATACACATTCCTTCTGTATTCAGAATTCCTTAGGGTTTCCGCTTTTTTCGTATAAATAACAAGTCGTCTTCTTTGTTTCGACGACAACTTTGTTTTAGATAAAACCCTAATATCAAGTTTACATGTTTGATTCTAAAAGCACACCATGTCTCACGAAGATTTGCAAACAAATCTCATCAACATCTCTAACAACATTGGATCTACAACCAGGACACCTATTCTCTACACTCAAGACTACAAAGTATGGGCACATCACATCGAAAACTATGTGGTTGGATCTAAAGAAAACAGCTATCTCATCTGGGAAGCTATGCCTCTTGAGCCGTTTGTTCATTCAGGAACAAGCACAACTGTCAAGACTCAAAAGGAATATAACAAGTTGATTGCTAATGAACAGAAGATGCCATAGGATGAAAAAGACAAGCTACTATGTAATGTGAAGGCCATGAGAATGATAAGATTCGCTTTTCAATCTAACACTTTTCGATTGGTCAGTTCATGCACAACGGCTAAAGAAATCAGGGATAGGTTGAAGGAGCTTTATTCGACTGATGAAGATCTAGAACACTCCATTCAAACCTTACTGCTGTCATAATTTGGAGTTTTTGAACAGAAACCTGAAGAGAAGCTAATACAAACCTTTGATCGGTTCAATCACCTCTTACGTAAGATGATAAAGCATGGAATAGAGAGCAATTTGATTGAGAAAGTAACATTCATGAACGAACTTAGACCAGAATGGATGGCTGTGGTTTCTATTGCAAAAGCGCATGAACTATTTAAGTCTTACTCGCTAGCGAAACTGGTGGGAATACTTAAGTCCAATGAAAGTGTCATAAACAAAAAAGCAAAAGTGGTTTCCGGTGTATGTCACACCCCAAAACCACGAACGGCGGAAACGTTCAGGGGTGGAGGAGGTCATGTACAGTATCACAACAGTGTAATATAATAAACAAGCAACAACATCATCCATTGCAATATAAGTAAAGTTTTAATACATGTGTGTTTCTTTCATTGTAGTAAGACACCAAAAATATACAATCAAAAATAAAAGACGAGACTTGTCAGCTCCGTCTTCTCAAAACCTGGCCTCCATACCTGTCTACTGATGACTTGAGAATACAAGTTATTTTCAAAGCGAGTATCAGCTTTAAAGCTGGTGAATTCATAAGTATATAAGTGTCATTGCCTTGTTTGTGAAAATCTGTTATAAAGACCATGTAAATCGTTAAATGAAAACGTTGATGTACGTATGAAAACCCTAGAAAAACCCTTATTTTCTATAAGTATAAAATGTAGTCTTCTACCAAGACCCGAATGTTCTGTAAGTAAAATTGTAGTTTTCCTTTAATTGTTTAGTACTAAAGTACTTAGTCTAACTCATCGTTTATGTGAAAGAATACAAAATAAAGTAAACAGGAAAATGTACTACTGTAAGTGTTGTCACTAGATACTAGGACCAACACATCATGTGTCACGGTTATCCCAAGGTACTAGGGTTAACACAACCTATATAACCTAATGAACATCCGAAGATTTGTCCAATTGTCCTCTGTAGCAGCAGCAGGGGGAAGGAAGGGTTAGTCCCTTTAAAGGTACTCCTAATATAAGTAATAACCGTAGGCATCCGTAGATGTTCATCACTCACTGTTGCTAACAGATGGGTTCCGGAATGGTTAGTCCCGTACATATATCCCGAGGTACTGTAGGATAGAGGCCCGTCTAGGTATCCCGACGTACTGGGGATAGGGTCCTGTCTAGATATCCCGAGGTACTAGGGATATGCAGGAAGATTTAAATAGAAGGTACAAGTAAATCATCCTCGCAATTCGAGATACAAGTATTCATGTAAATGTACATAATTTAGTGTATCTACGTAAAGGTACTCATGTAATGCGTTCATGTACGCGTATTCATGTATCAGGTAAGTATATGTAAACGTACTCATGTATCATGTAATCAAATGTAAAGGTACTCATGTATCAAGTAATGTACTGGTATAGACTCATGAATGAACTGACTCTTGTGTGATTCCTTGTAATAAGAATTATGTTTGATATCTCCAAATTATCCCTATGATAGTTTGTTGGAAGGTAATTGGTTGTTCAAGTAGGTTTATACACTCTTACTACTCAAGGTTGTACATGCATAGTTTGGTTCAATAATATAAAATGGTTTTATAAGAGCTCTTACGAGTTTTTGAACAATAATTAACAATGACTTGATGTCATTTATAATATACATTTCAAAGGTAAAATAATTGATAACAATGCGTTTTTAAGATTTAAAACCATTTTATGCAACACATTTTGTAGTATGTGAAATCTGTTAAATGACAACCACAGTTGTACAATATATAACAATGATTTAATAACATGTTTGTTTCTACTTGTATTCCCCCCCCCCCCCCCCTTTAAAGCATTTAAAATCATTTAAAACATTGATTAGGGGTATGAACTCTCCTGTAGTTGGTGATTGGGATGAAATGAACGGTATCGGATTGCTAGGTGTCAAGCGAGAACTTATGAACACACTACGATCCTAATGAACATATAATCACACATATATGCACTCAATTAGACATAATTGACTAATTGATAATGTTTAAGACATCCTAGGCATATAAACACTTTATATAAGTATTTTAAGCCATAAGGATTTCATATAAGCCATTGTGGGACATGGTACTTGTGTTTAGGGTTTCCAAAGGACCCCATATGAGAGTGTACTCTCTCTAAGCCATCACACATTGAGTTTACGGTTGTAAACTATTGAGTTTACGGCCGTAAACTCCCAAACATGTGTGTTTGGTGTGTTTTGAAGTCCCAAATGCTTTCTAGAATTGTTCTAACTTAGTGGCTATGTCCTTGGAAGAGTTTAAGGTCTAGAAGTACTCCAATTAGGAGTTTACGGCCTCAAGGCTAATACCCTTAGAGTTTAGGGCTGTAAACTCTAAGTATGGTGGGTTTTAGTTGTTTTCAAGCCTCTTGCACTTGTGAGATATGTTCTAGACAATTGTTTAAAGCAAATGAGAACCCTAGGCACACTTTGGTGCCATCCTTTTGAGTTTACGGCCCAAGAACATTGTCTTGGCCGTAAACTCACTTTGAAGAGTGATTTTTATGTATTTAGGTTACTCATTTTTTTAGGAAACAATTCCATGAAGGGGTCTAACACTTTAGGTGTCTTGAAACCACACTTTTGTCCATTCTTATGGAGTTTACGGGCTAAGCTTCTCTTGGGCCGTAAACTCACTTTGTTATGTGTCATTTGATGTGTTTAAGACCTTGTTCTACTTGGGGAAATAGCCTAAATACAAGTCCTAAAGTCCTAGTGTCCTCAAAACACCATGTTATGTTACAATATGGAGTTTACAGCCTAAGAGAGTTCTGGGCTGTAAACTCCCAATCTTGGGTGGCTTTTGGCTTGTTTTATTGTCCCTAGCATGCATACATAAACCTCTAAGGCCTTATCATAACACATGTGTCGGTTTTGGCTTCATTTCGGGAGTTTACCGCTCAAGAACACCTCGAGGTGTAAACTCCTAGATTTCATGTTTTAGCCTTCTAAAACATGTTATATACACGTATAAAGCTTTCTAACAATACTATAAGGAGTTACTCACGTTTCGGTATAAAAACCCGAAGATCCGTCAGAGAGAAAATGGCATTTCTCTAGTCGGAAATGTGAATAATGAATGATTTTGGTTTAGAAATCTATTTATACTCCTGAGATATTTTGGCAGAAAATATTTTTATTCCTGAAATGATCCCTAATAAATTAGAGTGTTGGAATAACAGTGTTGCACCAAACCCTAGTGCACCCACTCTCCTGATATTTCCTGAAGTGTAAACCCTGAATTTCTCAAACTTACGCGAAAAGTCTGAAAATTAACTATGACTACTACAACTTCTATTGAAGTGATATAGTTTGTACAGAATGGAAATTTCGGGTTGTCACATCATCCCCCCGTTAGAAGGAATTTCGTCCCGAAATTAGAATTTAAGCAAATAAGGAAATACAAATAACTAAGCGAAAAGGTGAGGGTATTTCAGTTTCATCTGATCCTCACGTTCCCAAGTGAATTCTGGTCCACGCTTTGCGTTCCAGCGCACCTTCACTATCGGGATACGGCTCTGTTTTGTTTGCTTGACCTTTTGGTCCATGATCTCTACTGGTTCCTCCACGAAATTGAGGCTCTCGTTGATGTCGATCTTGTCGAGTGGAATAACAAGAATCTCATTGGATAGACACTTTTTCAAGTTCGAGACGTGGAAGGTAGGATGTACGTTACTGAGTTCTTGTGGTAGATTGAGTTTGTAAGCTACAGGGCCAATTCTCGCAATAATCTCAAAAGGCCCTATGTATCTTGGATTGAGCTTCCCACGCTTTCCAAAGTGTATCAAGGCCTTCCATGGTGAGACATTCAGTAGGACTCGGTCGCCTACCTGGAACTCCAAAGGTTTCCTACGCTTGTCAGCGTTGCTTTTCTGTCGGTCTCTAGAGGCTTTCAATCATTCACGAATTTGAACGATCTTCTCTGTCGTTTCCTGAATGATTTCCGGACCCGTGAGAGTGCTTTCGGGAACTCGTCCTTTAGCCAACTGGGTGTCACCCACTTCAGCCCAGCACAGAGGGGACCTGCACTTTCGGCCATAGAGGGCCTCGAATGGAGCTGCCTTTATGCTCGTGTGATAATTGTTGTTGTAGGAAAATTCGACTAGGGGTAAGTGAGTATCCCAAGCTTTTCCAAAGTCAATCACACAGGCACGCAACATATCTTCTAAGTTTTGGATAGTTCTCACACTTTGCCCGTCGGTCTGTGGGTGGTAGGCTGTACTCATATCCAGCCTAGTTCCTAGGGAACTTTGCAATGACTGCCAGAACCTCGATGTGAATCTACTATCTCGGTCTGAGATGATAGATAAAGGAACGTCGTGCAGCCTTACAATCTTCCTAATGTAAGTTCTAGTAAGTTTCTCCATCTTGTCTGTCTCTTTGATCGGTAGGAAGTGTGCAGACTTGGTCAGTCTATCGACGATGACCCATATGGAATCAAGTCCACCCGTCGTCTTGGGTAACTTGGTTATGAAGTCCATAGTGATCTGCTCCCACTTCCATTCTGGTATTTTCGGTTGTTGTAGAAGACCGGAGGGTTTCTGGTATTCGACCTTGACCTTTGCGCAAGTAAGGTATTTACTCACGAAGGTAGCAATATCTGCTTTCATGTTAGGCAACCAGTATAGCTTTTTAAGATCCAGATACATCTTATCTGAACCCGGGTGGACGGAATAACGTGTGTTGTAAGCTTCGATCATGACCAAGTTTCTGAAGCCACCGTTTTTCGGTATCCAGATCCGATCCATGAGGTATAAGGCTCCATCACCCTTGAATTCCAAGTTTTTATCCATCCCTCTAAGGGATTCACCAGCCACGTTTTCAGGTTTCAAAGCGTCGAGCTGAGCCTCCTTAATTTGCGTGGACAAGTGTGAATGGATAGTTAGAGTCAAAGATTTGACTCTACGACCAGTATATTCTTTTCGACTTAGGGCGACGGCTACTACATTGGCTTTACCCGGATGATAACGAATTTCACATTCGTAATCGCTGAGTAGCTCGACCCACTGTTGTTGTCTCATGTTGAGCTCTTTCTGGTCGAAAATGTGTTGTAGACTCTTATGGTCCGTAAAGATCGTGCTTTTTGTACCATATAGGTAATGTCGCCAGATCTTCAGGGCAAACACAACTGCTCCTAGTTCAAGATCGTGGGTTGTGTAGTTAACCTCATGTGTCTTCAGCTGTCTCGAGGCATAGGTGATGACTTTACCTCGCTGCATCATAACACATCCGAGCCCTAGGTTGGATGCATCGCAATATACAATGAAGTCTTCTATCCCTTCGGGGAGGGATAGTATCGGGGTTGTAAGACGTTTTGCTACGCTGGAGAAGTTCTAAATGAACCTGCGATAGTAGCCAACTAGACCTAGAAATTGACGAATTTCGGTAGCTGTCTTTGGTGCTGACCAGTTCTCAATGGCTGTAATCTTAGAGGGGTCCACGTGTATACCTTCTTCGCTAACCACATGGCCCAAAAATTCGACTCGTCGAATCCAAAATTCGCACTTCGAGAACTTCGCGTAGAGCTTCTCCGCTCGCAGTGTTTCTAAGATTTTACGGAGATGTTGACTATGTTCCTCCTTACTTCGAGGGTAGATGAGTATGTCATCAATGAAGACGATGACGAACTAATCCAAGTAAGGATGACACACCATATTCATCAGATCCATGAATACTGCGGGCGTGTTAGTTAATCCGAATGGCATCACTACAAACTCGTAGTGCCCATAACGAGTTCGGAAGGTTGTTTTGGGAACATCCTCCTCTAACACTCGTAGTTGGTGATATCCGGATCGCAGATCAATCTTTGAGAAGCAGTTGGCTCCTTGAAGTTGATCAAACAAATTGTCAATGCGGGGTAAGGGATAACGATTTTTAATGGTAAGTTTGTTGAGTTCTCTATAGTCGATGCACGTGCAAAATGATCCATCTTTCTTCTTGATGAACAAGACCGGTGCTCCCCATGATGAGAAACTTGGTCGAATGAATCCCTTCTTGATAAGTTCGTTAAGTTGACTGGAAAGTTCTTGCATCTCGGACGGTGCCAAACGATAAGGAGATTTGGCTACTGGGGTAGCTCCTGGCACTAAGTCGATTCTGAACTCGACTTGGCGTTGCGGTGGCAAACCGGGATGTTCTTCTCGGAATATGTCGGGAAAGTCGCGTACTTCTGAAAATTTCTAGATGTCCTTTAGTTCTTGACTGGTATCGACGATGTGTGCTAGGAATGCATGATATTCCTTTCGCAAGCACTTCTGGGCTTGAATGCACGAAATGATACGAAGGCTCGTACTAGGATTGTCGTTGTAGATAGTTAAGGTTTCGTTGTTAGGAAGGTTAAGACGAACTACTTTTTCAAAGCACAAGATATCAGCTCGAAGAAGACTCAACCAATCCATACCGATGATAACGTCGAAACATTTAATTGTGACTGGCATGAGATCTATCTTGAAAGTATGGCCATCTAAAGTTAAGGTACAACATACGTATATGCTGTTTGTACTCTCTGTTTTCCCGTTAGCCATTTCTACCGTGAATGAATTATCTAATGCACATGGTTTTTGTTTAAGAAGGTGTGCAAATTTGTGACTTACAAAACTTTTCTCGGCTCGACTATCGAAAAGTACGCAAGCATATGAGTTATCGAGGAGGAACGTACCAGTAACTATCGTAGGATCAGCTACTACTTCCTCGTGACCTAAGGCCGTAACTCTTCTGTCACACCCCGAAAACCGAAGGCGGATACATTTCCGGGGTTGACTCCACGTTGAGTATCAAATCCAATGCACATAGTAAGTAAAGTAAAACAACCATTACATTACAAAAGAATGTTTTACAGTTGTTTCAAAAGTAAAGTTTGTACAGTTGTGATACATAGTATATATAAACAAAATGAAACGGATCTTCATGTAATCCGTCTTCAAGAAAATGGATCTTCGGGTATCTGTTCTAACGCTGACCTGAGAACACAAGCGATTTGAAAATCAGCATAAAGTTGGTGAGTTCATAAGCGGTTTTTGTTTGTGAAAATGTTTCGAGTTTCCTTTCTGTTTCTGAAATGTTATGTACACCAAGAAAATCCCGTATTTTCTTAAAAGTTGGTTATTGTTTCACAAATGTAATGTATAGTAAGTTTGTACACTGAAAACAGGTCTACTCATGTGAAAATGTATAGTTGATTATCTGACTTGTTAAACTGTTCTGTTTACTTATCATGTGTTACCAGGAAAGTCCCATACTTTCCTTATTGTATGTTACCAATTGTAAAAGATGTATTGTTATCCCATTGTTACTCTTTCTAGTTATGTACGTGTTACCCAGGAATGCCCCATGCTTTCCTGTATGTTGGTTTCTAATGTAAACGATGTTAAAGATGTAAAAGATGTAATCATGTTTAGGTTCCATGTTTTCCCCAGGAAAGTCCCGTACTTACCTGATTGTTAGTTACTGTACGCAAAAGATGTAAAAGATGTATAAAGTGGTTCATTATTACTATAAGCAAATCTCTGTTATCCTAATTGCGAGTTCCATAACCATACATTAGACAAAAACCTGTGGCAATAAGTAGTCCACATGTGGCAATAAGTCGTCCACATACTTATGACTTTCGTCACCCTTGAACCATTTCGGTTCGGCTGTAGCTAGCAGCCAGGTGTGGGGTAGTCAGCCCCGTATAGATCTATACACTCAAGTCACGCTCTCTAAATACCAGAGATTCTGGTTATGGGTGTAGTCCTCCACTCGCATATCTCGGTGGAGTGTTCTCCGAGGACGTGTCTCCAATCCTACATGATTAACAAATTTACTAGTAATAATATGATAATCCTCCGCTCGCATTTATGTGTGTGGAGTGTTACCGAGGACAAAACAATATACAGGTATTATATTCAAATGTCTAATTCCATGCTTTTAACTAATAACTTGTGGAAAGCCATTTGTGAAATATATGTAAAACATAACAGATTAAAGACCTATTTCACAAATATATGTTACGTGATCTGCATGTTCAAATGGTTATCAGTTGTGGTAATCAGTTATAAAAGCATATGAAATATGAAACACACATTTGAAAACATGTTTTGAGTACAAGAATTTCCTTGTACTTTGCTTTTGTTTCCCCCCTGAAAACAGTGAAAAAGGGGTAGGGGTATGAACTCACCGGACTCGGAAACGTGTCGGTTTTGAATGCTAGACGTTGGTTCGGGGTTTGATTACTCGCGATGTCCCTATGTAAAATGAAATAATGTCCATATATATACAATTAGGGATACATTCACTAATCATATGGAACATTACACTCCAATGAGGTTAAACACCTCAAAACGAGCGTTTGGAGTGACCCAGGTGACATCTTTGGATGTGTAATGGCACTAGGGACTTGGGACTTGAGTTTACTCCCCAAGAGTAAACATTTTAAGGAGTTTACAACTATTGAACACACACATACATGAGTTTACGGCTGTAAACTCATGTGGGTGTGGTTTTGATGGTTTAAGGGCTCAAATGGGCGTGGGGATTGCTAGAATGGATTATCTAAAATGCCTTGGAACACTTGGAATGAATTTACATCATTTAAAACACGAGTTTACGGCCACACTCTTAGAGTTTACGGCCGTAAACTCACCCATGGCTAAGAATGGTTAATTTGAACTATATAGGACAATCACATGTGATTCTAACTAATTTTCTAAGCATTGTTATGAATTTAGGTTACCATTTTACAAACTTTTAGGAGTTTACGGCCTAGAGGCATGTTCTATGGCCGTAAACTCTCCTTATGCTCTTGAAAAATTAGTTTTTGATGTTTAAAACACTCACATGCAATTCTAGAAATCTTTCCAAGCTTTTAGGGTGGTTTAAGACATCATTTTCACACTTATAGGAGTTTACAGCCTAGGAGGAGTTCTTTGGCCGTAAACTCACTTATGTAGGGTATATGTTGTGTTTAAGGTCTCCAAATCATTTTTAGATGAATCTAGGATTTACCACAAGGCCATTGGTTGAGTTTGAAAACATTTTGACATGTTTTAAGGCACTAAATCACCATTTAAGAGGAGTTTACGGCCCAAGAGTATGTCTTGGCCGTAAACTCTCTTTTGTCCCCCAAAAATCATGTTTAAGGTGTTTAGATGCTAAAACCAATGTCCCACATGTCATATCTAAGTCCCAACTATGATTTGGAAGGGTTAATTGGCTCAAAAACCCTTTGAATATGAGTTTACGGCCCAAGAATGTGTCTTCGCCGTAAACTCACTTTTGTACCTCAAAATCAATGTTTTACATGTTATAAGTCCTTTCCATTAAGCCATTAAGTCATATCTAATGTCCAACCATGCTAAGGAAGGGTTTTTAGGGCTTAAAAACCCCATTTCTTGGAGTTTATGGCCCAAGCTAGTTCCTTGGCCGTAAACTCATGCTCTTGGTCCCAAAACACAAATTAAACACAAATTTATAGGCTAAAGAGGTTGAATAACAAGTTAGGGGTGTTACCTCTTTGAATTCAAGCCTTAAATCTTTGTTTTGGACCTTGATTTTGGGTTGAGGAGAGAGGTTGTGAGTGTTAATTGATAAATTGACCAAAGGCTTCAAATGGAGTCTTAAACACGTTTATATAGTGTTTAAGTTTTGGACACGGTGGAATTCTACCCGATACCGGTGTTAGACGAGGCTTTTGGTTATACCCGATTGAGTTACCTTAACCCGATACGGTAATTTCTAGAAATATTCCTATCACTAAAGTTGGGTGTTAAAATGATTTCTAAATGTATTAAGACACCCATTAAGTCATTTTAAATGTGTACCAGATAATGACTTAAGTAAACGGAAGATCAGAAATCGAAATCGGAAACGACTATTGGTTGCGCGAATTGTACTACGAAAGAATTACAATAAATGATACAGAAATTTTGGGTTGTTACATTATCCCCCCGTTAAAGGGAATTTCGTCCCGAAATTCAAAGTTTAGAACATAAGACAAGATACACATCATGGATAAGAAAAGAGTTGCGGATACTTCTGTTTCATTGAATCTTCCCGTTCCCAAGTGAATTCCGGTCCCCGCTTGGCATTCCAGCGAACCTTCACTAACGGGATGCGACTTTGTTTTGTACGTTTGAATTCTCGATCCATGATTTCGATCGGCTCCTCCACAAAGTTGAGGTTTTCATTGATCTCGATCTCATCTAAGGAAATTGTTAGGGTTTCATCGGATAGGCACTTTTTGAGATTTGAAACATGTAAGACAGGATGAATGTTACTGAGTTCGTGAGGTAAATGAAGTTTATAGGCAACTGGAACAATCCTGGAGAGGATCTCAAAGGGTCCAATGTACCTTGGATTAAGTTTCCCATGCTTACCCAAGCGTACAGTGCCTTTCTAGGGCGAGACTTTCAACAGGACACGGTCTCCAACCTAGAATTCTAGCGGTTTCCGACGATTATCAGCGTAACTCTTTTGACGATCACGTGAGGCTTTCAGTCGGTTACGGATTTGAATGATCTTTTCGGTGGTTTCGTGGATGATTTCAGGACCAGTGAGAGCACTGTCAGGGACTCGACTCTTGGCTAACTGAGTATCCCCCACCTCGGCCCAGCACAGAGGGGATCTGCACTTACAACCCTATAAGGCTTTGAACGGAGCGGCCCTAATGCTGGTGTGGTAACTGTTGTTGTATGAGAATTCGATCAAGGATAGATGTGTGTCCCACGACTTTCCAAAGTCAATGACACACGCCCTAAGCATGTCCTCCAGGGTTTGGATTGTTCTCTCACTCTGTCCATCGGTCTGAGGATGATACGCCGTGCTCATATCTAGTTTGGTTCCAAGGGCTTTCTGAAGGGATTGCCAGAATTTGGAGGTAAACCTACTATCTCGATCAAAGATAATGGATACAGGTACACCGTGTAGACGTACTACCTCCTGGATGTAGATTCGCGCGAGTCTTTCCATCTTGTATGATTATTAATTGGAATGAAGTGAGCGGATTTTGTCAAACGATCGACAATTACCCAAATGGTATCGTACCCATTAGAACACTTGGGTAGTTTGGTGATTAAGTCCATGGTAATCATCTCCGATTTCCACTCGGGAATCTCGGGTTGTTGGAGCAGACCTGAAGGCTTCTGATGTTCGACTTTGACTTTGGCGCAAGCCAGACTCTTGCCCACAAATGTAGATATCTCAGCTTTCATGTTTGGCCACCAGTATTGCTTCTTGAGATCCAGGTACATCTTGTCCGAACCCGGGTGAACAGAGTATTTGGTTCTGTGTGCTTCCTCCATGACTATTTCCCTGAATCCACCGGATTTGGGAATCCAGATTCGATTCATAAAACAGTGAACTCCGTCACCTCTGATCTCAAGTTTCTTTTCCATTCCTCTCAAGACTTCATTTGACATGTTCTCGGGTTTGAGGGCTGTTATCTGAGCTTCTTGGATTTGCATGGGTAAGTTGGAATGGATGGTCATCGTCTGGTTCTTCACTTTGTGGCTTGTACTATCCTTTTGGCTAAGGGCATCTGCTACCACATTGGCCTTGTCGGGGTAGTAACGGATTTCGCACTCATAATCACTGAGTAATTCTACCCATCTCCGTTGCCTCATGTTTAAGTCTTTCTGATTAAAGATGTGTTGCAGGCTCTTGTGATCAGTGAAGATTGTGCACTTGGTTCCGTAGAGATAATGTCTCCAAATCTTCAATGCGAAGACTACTGCTCCTACTTCCAAGTCACATGTGGTATAGTTGACCTCGTGTGCTTTCAACTGTCTTGAGGCATAGGCAATAACCTTTCCTCTTTGCATAAGTACACAGCCTAAACCTTGATTAGACGCATCGCAGTAGACAACGAAATCCTCTGTCCCTTCAGGCAGAGACAGAACAGGCGTGCTGCATAAGGCTCTCTTTAATGTTTGGAATGCGGTTTCGTTTTTATCACTCCAACAAAAGGGTACACCTTTCTGTGTTAGAGTGGTTAAAGGTTTGGCGATTTTGGAAAAGTTCTGAATGAATCGTTGATAGTAGCCGGCGAGACCCAAGAATTGACGAATTTCTGTGGGTGTTTTTGTTGGATTAATGTCTAAGTCCATAACTATAATTGGTAAGACTTGACCCGACGCGGCATGGTCCATTTGGGTTGCATACCATCATGCACTTGGATAGACTAAATGAGAGAAATAAGACACTTATGGTTATCAATATACTATAAGTTCTAGTATATTAATAATAAGAATAATGAGATTATTTAATTAGTATTGATCAAGAATTAATCTAGCATTAATTGAGTGATCAAAAGAAGACTAAGTAAATATGTGGGTTGATTGTGTAAATCATCCATACTTGTATAGTGGGCTAATGCTCCATGGATTATCTAGTTGGGCCAAAACCCATATGATGCTCCATGGTGTATTTGAACCCATGGATCCAAGGAAATGGAAAGTCATGACAATTAGGGTAGTGAGACTAAGTGAGACTAAGAAAGGGCTAGCCGATTTCATGAAGTGTAGAATTCTCTCTAAGTTATTCTAAGTGTCTTGATGATTGTGAACCATTTGAGGTGTCACACTTGGGGCACTAGGCACTCAAGCTTCATGAAGACAAGCACCATCAAAGAGGTATGTATTCTATCTTGTTATATTGATAGTTTTGTATGCTAGTTTAGGATAATACCTTGGATATTCATATTTGCATGTATAATAGAGAAAACATAGATCCAAGGTATTTAGGGTTGCATGTACACTTAGGAGTGTTAGAATGCTCATAACCCAACAGTGGTATCAGAGACTAGGCTTGTTTTCTTGTTATACGTGCAGTAGAAGCTGAAAAATCGAGTTTTGTTGCTGTCTACCCAGCAGACTCGCCGAGTCCATGAAGGGACTCGACGAGTCCAAGGCAAAATGCATCCAACTCGCCGAGTTGTGTTCATGCACTCGACGAGTTGGACCCCAGACAGCATATCTTCGAGGTTTTTGGTTGGAATTGGACTAGGAACATTACGCTAAGATGTTTTTGAACTTATAAACTTGTTTTTTGATGTGGTAATGTTCATGCTAATCCATTTTCAAAGATAGTTGTCAATAGATTCATGTTTTGTATTAGTTTAAAGGTTAGACTAATTACATGAAAAAGTTTGATTTGAATTATCTTGTTCTTATGAGTTGCTTAGATTAATAGAAAAGTTAATTGAAATAGTTGTTTTCAATCCATTTTAATCTACGAGTTGATTCTAAAATGTGTTTTTGTAACCTGTCCTCAAGTTATATGAAAAGTCACATTTAAGTCTCATAAAACTCATAAAATTGGCAAATGTTACAAAAAAAATGAAGAGTCTAGTTCTAATTAATTGGAGTTATGACTCCATAATTTATCCTCAAGTTATGGAGGACCAAGAGTCTCTTCATTAAATAAATAAAAAAAAATCATGTAACCTTAATTAATTCCATAAGTTATAAAATAAAGAAAAAGTTAATTCTTTATTAGTTTAAAGTCTTCCATAATTTGTCCTCAAGTTATGGAACTTGAAGAGTTTTTGGATTAAAACTACTTTAAATACATAAGTTTTGGAATTAATTAGTTTTGAATAGTTTCAAAACTTGCCCTCAAGTTTTGGAATTTGTAAAGTTTTCTCTTATGAATACTTTAATTCCAAGTTAGCCCTTAGAATTTTAAAAGTTAAAATTCAACCCTTATACTTTTATAATATTATAAGTTAATAATATATATATGTATAAGAGTAAAGTCAGTCTTACCGCTAGTACGTCTCATTCACGAAGCCGGTGTATAAGGTGGGTATAAGGTTGTTGCCTATAAAATGGCAACTTAATGGGTGTCCACTCTCACCCACCGCTTGCTTGACCGGTGGAGGGTCGTTAGCCGAACGGGTTTGACAGGACTATAATTCTCCTTTCATTAAAAGTATTAATTATAAATACTAAGTAACTAAACTCTTAATAATACCCAATCTTAGTTACTTAGGAAAATGTGAATAAGGTGCTAATCCATGATATTACACTTTGCACTTTGGTTAAATCGGTTAGTGGAGCGTGTGTGGTTAACTGGCACACTAACTCATATTTAACAAGGTAGGCAAAGGGTAACTTAATGTTTATCATACTATCGATGGAGCGTGTGTGGTTAACCGACACATCGATTGAGGGATAAACACTTAAGGGTACCAAGTAATTTGCATGGTTACTTCACACCTTGTTTTGTGATCCTCGGCATCCCAGTCACAAAACCTGAAGGGCACACTCGAGATTGAAACATGCCATTGAACAGTTCAATGAATCTCAAAAGATCTAGGAGTTTCAAAACCAATTAAAACCTAATAATAGATTTCGTTTATCTTGGTGGAAATTGGTGAATCGTCATTCACCTACCTTCAAATTGTTTTATAGCTTGGATTACGGCATACCTCTTCTAAGTTATAAAATAGTTTGATGGGTCCTAGCCTTAATATTTCATATTGGGTGTTATATTAAGGACTTTAAGATCAACTATCTTGAATATCTCCCAAAACATGTCTGGTTTAGACATTTATGATCTTCCCAAATCTCTTGAAACTAGCTTTCCTAAATGAAGATGATGTTCCAATGGAAATCATACTTCTGTCACCTCCTCCAATTATTCTCCCGACCCCACAAGTTCTTTAAAAGTATAAAGACACTCGAGCCCTATTGGGTGTCAAAGTCTTGAGAAAGTTGGTGGTTCAATCACTTTCTAAGTCACATAGTGAGTTCCTTTGGGACACCTATGAAATAGACTATGACAAGATCCTTAATGATCTTATCTATTTGCTAAGATCAACTTCCTGAAACTTTATGGACATTGACAATGGTGACACTGGAAATACGGAAAAAAACATTCTCTTCCAAATGGAAAGGGATCAGCCATAGTCAACTCGGTTGAACAAATGGTAAAGAGAAAAAGCTAAGTTTGTGATAGTCCCGTGTACCATTATCAAAGGGTCCATATGTTTATATTGCCAAAGAAAGGGTCATTAGTTGCGAAGCTGCCAAATTTACCTAAGGATGTTAAAGTCAATAAGATTGACTCTACTTCAGGTAAAGTCCACTATCTAACTCTACTAAGTTTCTATTATGAGATTCTTACTACATGATGTGACTGGGTCACATGTTGATGTTTTAAGAATCAAAGAAAAAGTGAAGGAACTTAAAGAAAGAATATGCTGAATCTGATCGCATAGATGGATTTCTATCGCGTATTTTGAAGATCGGATTCTTGAGCTACTTCTTAGGAGTTATGAGGTATTGCTTAGGAATAGATAGCAACAAGTTTTCATATGGATTGTAAGGATAAGTTTTTCCGCATAGTTTTAAAACAAAAGAAAATTTTTTGATTTTATTTATTTTAAAATATCCTTACAATGGCATTTGAGGAAAAATTGCTGCTTATATGATTCCATTAATAGCAAGAGTGGAAATATGAAATTGTTTCCTTCATTTGTGGTAATGTCTAAATTTACCAAATAAGGAAAGATTCTCATTACCAAGTCTCAATTGGATCGAAACTTGGAATCATGCAAGTTGTATAGCATGATGAATGAGAACTTTCAAGTATTGGAAAAATTAAGACTAATTACTTGTTCACATGGATGTGTGAGCCAAGTAATGGACTAAGGAATCGAGTACATAGTCATGTGCACTGATTAAGTCCACCACAAAAGATATAAGGCTATTCGTCATAGTTTACTAAAGCTCAGTAAATATGATTATACTTACAAGCTTAAGTGTAACTCTGAGACATTGGAAAAGGCTCCAATGCATGGCAGAGCGAATAAGAAGAATCAAATTAGGCAAAAGGATAAAAGTTTCTCAAATCTGAAAAAGATGGGAGAGTAGTTTAGTATCAGCTTGTGATCATCTTAATGATTAAGAAACCATATCAAAATTAGTTCTCTAAGGAAGTCTTAGTGCATTTGTATGACTAAGAAGAAGGGATCTTGAATTGTTGAAATGGTTAAATCAAGAAGATGAGTCATACTTCGTTCCAATACAAGTCTTAGATTCATACTCCAAGATTGTAATTTGAGTGACATGTCTTTAAGAAGGTTTAGAATACTTGTCAAATGTAAGAGTTAAAGTTTTCTATTCTTGTACATTTGAAATTGGTAAGTCGTGATGTTTTGGATAAAATAAAGACCAACTTAGGCTAATTGTGTGAAGTGTTTGTCTTGGTTAGAATCCACACTATCTCTTGGATGTTTGACAAGGGAGTCTTATAGGTCAAGAGGACAGTGGGAGTCTTAAAGGTCTTGAAAGTCTCAAGAACTAATCAAGAATGAAACCTGAAGTTCCTCACTAGCACACAACTTGAGGTTTATAACCTATCGTGTTGACATATTCTGTGCCCATTCCAGTTAAAGTTGGTTTTGCATATGAGTTCTTAGAGTTCTTAATGTGTTGCACAACAACTTGGAAGCAATGGCAGGCCCTTGAGCTGCCAGGTGGCAAGAAATTAAGATTGAGTTCAGTCCATATGAGTTCAGATTTGTCATTATCCTTGTCTTGTGACTATGGCTTTGACAATTCACATGGATAAGAACACATACACCATTAAATCTAAGTGTCATAAGGTTTCTCTCTGATTCATGAAAATGATGGTGAGGAAACACTTTCACTAAGTAGATTTTAGATAAATAGAAATTGTGATATTTGCATTCTCAAAGTCGTTAGTGGAGCATGTGTGGTTTACCGGCACACTAACCTGGACTTGTGAGAAGTGGCAAAAAGGTCTAACCATTATGATTACGGCATCCCTCTTCATAATTGTTTAGACACACAAGTGTGCTATCTAAGGGAAGGTGTATGTTTTTGATAAAGTTTTATCAAAACAATCTAGTATTAGAAATATGAACTTTGGTAAGAAAGTCAGCTGATTTCTGAGTAGATGTCAAAGCTAGTGGGAGCATAAGTGTTATGCTAATAATCATCGTGTTAGTGGGAGCATGATAATTATGATAAAGATTGCAAGTTAGCAATGTTAATTATAGAAAACAAAAGGTTTCAATTGGGAAAAAGTTGTTTTGCTATAATTAAGGGAGAGGAAATTATACTTCACCTCAAGTCTACTTCACCTCAAGTCTATAAGCTTAGATCATGAGGTTTTAATCATTTAGTCAAGAATATATATGAATTTCATGTTGGAATGGCTCAACATAAGGAAATTCTGTATATGGGTCCATTATTTGCGTTCTAAAATTCGATTATGATTACGGCATCCCTTTTCATAATCTGAATTTTAGCAACTTGGCAAATAGAAATGGAAATGTTATAGCAAAAGACTGGTTTAGTCTTTATGTGAGACATCATGAATCGTGTCCCATATGCTTCAAATATAGGATCGATTACATGTGCTATATTTATCCGTTCTAAAAGTTTCCAAATGCCTGGGGCATTAAGAAGGGAAAAGGTTTAGAACTGGATATGACTAAAAGGATTAAACAATTGTCGAGGACAATCTAAGGTTTACCAAAGATTGGTTGCTCAAGGACAGTTGGAAGTGTAGTGATAATTCTGGAAGGACCATATTGACATAATCTGTAAGGAGGCAACTCTTGTTCAGAAGTGATAGTCAAAATGGAATCTGGAAATGTTTCAAAGTTAGAATTTTTCCAATCTGTTTAAGATTAGGAAACTTAATGCAAGAAGGATGTTTCTAAGGAGCTGATCTCCTTTGGAATACTCTGTAATGATTGTTGCCAAGTCTTTCTGACTTTGTGCATAATCATTATAAGAGGATCAATGCATATAAGTTTAGAATCTAACAGATTTCAGTAAATGACATGAATTTGGAATTCTTGCATTTGCAGTAAGGATTTGGGAGTGCGAAAAGAGAATCATTGAAGTAATGTTCAATTGATCTAGTTCACAAAGTAAAGATCATAGACAAACATAGTATGCATACTTGGTGTGTGGCATGACTAGTGTTTAGAAAACATAGTGTACATGCTTGGAGCATGGGACAACTATTGTTTTAAATTCAAGAATAAAGTTGATAGCTGAAACAGTATACAATGAATAATGTGTAATCATATGGTGATAAATAAAAGGTGTTTTATTTATATTCATAAGTTCTGAGACCATATTGGATTCAATTATTATTGTGTTTCACTTTGCATGTTTTGACTTCCCGAATAAACTAGGTTATTTCTTCTGGAATGACTAAGTTATTCAAACCATCCACAGTCGGTCATATGTTGGAAGTAGATATGAATTAAGACGGTCATGGGTTGGCTTGTAGAGGTCTAAGGTGTTGGACAAATGGCTACAACACTCATGAGTGCTCATAACTTCTGAGTATTGGATTCAACCCGCGCTCATTGGAATCACTTCATGGATTTTATCACGAGTGAAGATGAGACGATAATATCTTATATTCTTCAAACCTAGAGATATGATTTGTTACTATGAGTTGATAGTACATTGATTGCACGAAAACGCATTGGTAACTCAATGTTATAAAACGTTTCTTTGTGTATGATTCAACAAGTAGTAGAACAAGCCATATGAGTCGAAGTTTATCCATTCCTTTTACCTTCGAGATAAAAGCGATATCTATGGGCCCCTCGATGATTTGATGATGACAAATGGAAGTGCTCGGCCGGGCCAGGACTAATTTGATTTGTTCAATTAGTCAGTCGTCATAAATCGGAAATCGGGAAACAACAAATGTTCAGAGAGAATGATTATAATCCATGTCTCAGTCCATATGATATCTACAATGGAGGAATATATGATCCCTTATCTAATGGACAAGTCATTGCAAAGGCCAGAGTTCATCTACAAGGTTAGAGTTCGACAGAAGCTTTTGAGAGCTACGATTGCCAGCTGGTTCCTGAAGTCATACGCAATAATAGTTTTAGACTTATCCAAGTGGGAGACTGTTGGATTAATGTCTAAGTCCATAACTATAATTGGTAAGACTTGACCCGACCCGGCATGGTCCATTTGGGTTGCATACCATCATGCACTTGGATAGACTAAATGAGAGAAATAAGACACTTATGGTTATTAATATATTATAAGTTCTAGTATATTAATAATAAGAATAATGAGATTATTTAATTAGTATTGATCAAGAATTAATCTAGCATTAATTGAGTGATCAAAAGAAGACTAATTAAATATGTGGGTTGATTGTGTAAATCATCCATACTTGTATAGTGGGCTAATGCTCCATGGATTATCTAGTTGGGCCAAAACCCATATGATGCTCCATGGATGCTCGATGGTGTATTTGAACCCATGGATCCAAGGAAATGGAATGTCATGACAATTAGGGTTTACCCTAATTGTATAACTATATAAGCATCTTATTCTTGAGGAAAATCTGCGACTAGTGAGACTAAGAAAGGGCTAGCCGATTTCATGAAGTGTAGAATTCTCTCTAAGTTATTCTAAGTGTTTTGATGATTGTGAACCATTTGAGGTGTCACACTTGGGGCACTAGGCACTCAAGCTTCATGAAGACAAGCACCATCAAAGAGGTATGTATTCTATCTTGTTATATTGATAGTTTTGTATGCTAGTTTAGGATAATACCTTGGATATTCATATTTGCATGTATAATAGAGAAAACATAGATCCAAGGTATTTAGGGTTGCATGTACACTTAGGAGTGCTAGAATGCTCATAAGCCAACAGTTTTCGGTGCCGACCAATTCTCTATCGCTTTAATCTTGGAAGGATCTACATGAATACCCTCCTCACTTACTACGTGACCAAGGAAAGTTACCTTCCGTATCCAGAATTCACATTTGGAAAATTTCGCGTATAGCTTTTCGGATCTAAGGGTCTCCAACACTAGCCTCAAGTGTTGCTTGTGGTCTTCTTCGCTTCGGGAGTAGACGAGAATGTTGTCAATGAACACGATGACAAATTTGTCCAAGAAAGGACGGCACACCCGGTTCATCAGGTCCATGAACACAGCCGGTGCATTGGTTAGACCGAAGGGCATCACTATGAACTCGTAGTGTCCATACCGAGTCCTAAAAGCTGTTTTGGAAACATCATTTTCCTGGACTCGTAACTGATGGTACCCTGACCGAAGGTCTATCTTTGAAAAGTAACTGGCTCCTTGGAGTTGATCGAAGAGATCGTCTATTCTTGGAAAAGGATATCGGTTCTTAATGGTTAACTTGTTCAGTTCACGATAGTCGATACACATCCGAAAGGATCCATCTTTCTTCTTGACAAACAGAACCGGAGCTCCCCAGGGTGAGGAACTCGGTCTAATGAATCCTTTACTGAGCAACTCATCGAATTAGGTCTAATCTGCCGGAGCTAAGCGATACGGAGATTTTTCTATGAGAGTAGCTCCAGGAATTAGGTCAACATGGAACTCGACCTGACGTTTGGGAGAAATTCCTGGAGGTTCTTCGGAGAACACATCGGGAAAGTTACAGACTTCGGGGATGCTCGCGAGGTCTCTAACTTCTTGTTTCTCGTTGATCACATGAGCTAAGAATGCAGCGCACTCCTTTCAAAGGAGCTTTCGAGCTTTGATGTAAGAAATGATATGAAGATTGGAACTGGGTTTATCGCCATAGATTACGTGAGTTTGATCCGAAGGAAGATTGAGACGAATAGCTTTTCGTAACAAAGAATGTCAGCATGATTGGGACTCAACCAATCCATGCCAATGATAACATCAAAGCTCTTAATGGAAACGGGCATGAGATCTATAGGAAATGAGTGATCATTTAATATAAGCGCGCAACCTATGAATACATCGTTAGCGCTTTCCTTCTCACCGTTAGCCATCTCAACGGTAAACGTTTCAGTTAGGGGTCGAGGATTAGGTTTTAGATTATGTTTAAATGCATGACTAACAAAACTCCTTTCAGCACCCGAATCGAAAAGAATACTAGCATATGAGTTGTCGAGAAGGAACGTACCCGAAACAACAGTGGGATCAGCAACTGCTTCCTCCCATCCCATGGTTAGAACCCTTCCAGTGTTATCAGCAGTTGACTTCTTGGGACAGTTCCTTTTAAAGTGTCCAACTTCTCCACAGTTGTAGCAGGCTTGACTAACACCTGCTCCCGATGATTGGTTGGCTGATTGGGTAGGAGTTTTACAGAATCGAACTGTGTGCCCTTTCTTACCACAATTGGTGCAAGACAATTCTCGACAGGGACCAGGATGATGATGGTATTTACACTTGTCACACAGAGGGAGGTTACCAGCATATTTACTGGTAGCAGTTGAGGCTGTGGATCCCATGATAGAAACTGCAGCAACAGGGGTAGTAGTAGCAGCATGGACTGCTACCGTCTGTTGTTTCTTGGAAGATCCTTGAGAAGATTGACCCTTCTTCTTCTTCCATAATTTCCTCTTTTCACCACTCCTTTGAGTCGGCTCAGAAGTGGTAGTGATTTCCTTAACGTCGTCGCTGTGATCAATCAGAATTTGAGCTAAAGTCTTGGCACTATCATAGGTATCTGGACGAGCAGCTAAAACATGACTCTTTGTCGGTTGAGACAACCCCCAAACGAACCTTTCGATCTTTTTGTTTTCAGGAGTGACTAGTCCCGGGAAAAGAAGTGCGAGATCATCAAATCGGGAAGTATATGCAGCAATGTCGGAACCTTTCATTTTTAGGTTCCACAGCTCGTGCTCTAATTTTTGCATTTCACCACGGGGGCAGTACTCGGCAATGAGAAGATCTTTCATGGCCTCCCAGCCCATGGCATTGGCTACGGGTAAGGTCAGAGATTTGACTCGGCCATTCCACCAAGTCAAGGCTTTATCAACGAAGGTACAGGCTGCAAACTTGACTTTATTAGACTCCGCACAAGCACAGATTTCAAAAATGGACTCTATTTTCTCGAACCATCGAGATAAGGAAATGACACCTCCAGCGCCATTAAAGGATGTTGGTTTTGCGTTCATGAAATCCTTGTAGGAACTCCCTCTTTGGTGTCCCTGGCTACCTTCAGGGTTTTGAGATTGAGGACCACCACTTGAACCACTATGGTTCATTTGTGACATAGCTGCTACCATTGCAGCTGTCATCATTGTCTGGAGCGATGCTAGGTCAAACTGGGGAGGGGGTGGCAGCGAAGAAGGATTGTTGTCGTTCTTTGAGCTAGGTCTCTTTCGGGGAGGCATCTTGATCTAATAAGATCAAGAAAGAGAGGATGGTAAGTCCTCTACATTGAATCGATAGATATGGCAGTTATATGATTTGAATAAGCGATAAAGCAGGAAACAGTTATCAAAACAGATAATTTATCGCTAAGAATAATCACGGAAAGCCATTCGAACAAGGATTTCTACAGAGGATTGGGATTGAGAAATACTCCCATAGTACTTCATGAATTGTTTACGACAATGATTCAATGTTTGGGATTTTAGGGTAAGTTTTAGGCATGCCGCATACCACAGTCACTCCCAAGCACATGTTGGTCGTGTCTCGAATGAATATAGTTAGCCAGACCATATTGACCCTAGACACGACTACATAACTACCCAGGTTTAACCATAGTACACAACACCCAATTACTTATGTTCGGTTCTACTTGTGGTTACGGATGACGACGGTTTGGTATACTTGTAGACTTTTGAAAATACTTGTAGTTTGAAGTTACTTTTAATTCAGAGCATTTAGGCCCTTTAGTGTTTATAGTTTTATACCATGTAAGGTTTGGTATACTTCATTCACTATAAACAAGGGCTCTGATACCAATCTGTCACACCCCGAAAACCAAAGGCGGATACATTTCCGGGTCCACGTTGAGTATCAAATCCAATGCACATAGTAAGTAAAGTAAAACAACCATTACATTACATAAGAAAGTTTTACAGTTGTTTCAAAAGTAAAGTTTGTACAGTTGTGAGACATAGTATATATAAACAGAATGAAACGGATCTTCATGTAATCCGTCTTCAAGCAAAAGGATCTTCGGGTACCTGTTCTAACGCTGACCTGAGAACACAAGCGATTTGAAAATCAGCATAAAGCTGGTGAGTTCATAAGCGGTTTTTGTTTGTGAAAATGCTTTGAGTTTCCTTTCTGTTTCTGAAATGTTATGTACACCAAGAAAATCCCGTATTTTCTTAAAAGTTGGTTATTGTTTCACAAATGTAATGTATAGTAAGTTTGTACACTGAAAAAAGGTCTACTCATGTGAAAATGTATAGTTGATTATCTGACTTGTTAAACTTTTCTGTTTACTTATCATGTGTTACCAGGAAAGTCCCATACTTTCCTTATTGTATGTTACCAATTGTAAAAGATGTATTGTTATCCCATTGTTACTCTTTCTAGTTATGTACGTGTTACCTAGGAAGGCCCCATGCTTTCATGTATGTTGGTTTCTAATGTAAACGATGTTCAAGATGTAAAATATGTAATCATGTTTAGGTTCCATGTTTTCCCCAGGAAAGTCCCGTACTTTCCTGATTGTTAGTTACTGTACACGAAAGATGTAAAAGATGTATAACGTGGTTCATTATTACTATAAGTAAATCTCTGTTATCCTAATTGCGAGTTCCATAACCATACATTAGACTAAAACCTGTGGCAATAAGTCGTCCACATACTTATGACTTTCGTCACCCTTGAACCATTTCGGTTCGGCTGTAGCTAGCAGCCAGGTGTGGGGTAGTCAGCCCCGTATAGATCTATACACTCAAGTCACGCTCTCTAAATACCAGAGATTCTGGTTATGGGTGTAGTCCTCCACTCGCGTATCTCGGTGGAGTGTTCTCCGAGGACGTGTCTCCAATCGTACATGATTAACAAATTTACTAGTAATAATATGATAATCCTGCACTCGCATTTATGTGTGTGGAGTGTTACCGAGGACAAAACAATGTACAGGTATTATATTCAGATGTCTAATGCCATGCTTTTAACTGATAAATTGTGGAAAGCCATTTGTGAAATATATGTAAAACATAACAGTTTAAAGACCTATTTCACAAATATATGTTACGTGATCTGCATGTTCAAATAGTTATCAGTTGTGGTAATCAGTTATAAAAGCATATGAAATATGAAACACACATTTGAAAACATGTTTTGAGTACAAGAATTTCCTTGTACTTTGCTTGTGTTTCCCCCCTGAAAACAGTGAAAACAGTGAAAAAGGGGTACGGGTATGAACTCACCGGACTCGGAAACGTGTCGGTTTTGAATGCTAGACGATGGTTCGGGGTTTGATTACTCGCGATTTCCCTATGTAAAATGAAATAATGTCCATATATATACAATTAGGGATACATTCACTAATCATATGGAACATTACACTCCAATGAGGTTAAACACCTCAAAACGAGCATTTGGAGTGACCCGGGTCACATCTTTGGACGTGTATGTTGGGTTATGAGCATTCTAACACTCCTAAGTGTACATGAAACCCTAAATACCTTGGATCTATGTATTCTCTATTATACATGCAAATATGAATATCCAAGGTATTATCCTAAACTAGCATACAAAAACTATCAATATAACAAGATAGAATACATACCTCTTTAATGGTGCTTGTCTTCATGAAGCTTGAGTGCCTAGTGCCCCAAGTGTGACACCTCAAATGGTTCACAATCATCAAAACAATTAGAATAACTTAGAGAGAATTCTACACTTCATGAAATCGGCTAGCCCTTTCTTAGTCTCACTAGTGGCAGATTTTCCTCAAGAATAAGATGCTTATATAGTTATACAATTAGGGTAAACCCTAATTGTCATGACTTTCCATTTCCTTGGATCCATGGGTTCAAATACACCATGGAGCATCCATGGAGCATCATATGGGTTTTGGCCCAACTAGATAATCCATGGAGCATTAGCCCACTATATAAGTATGGATGATTTACACAATCAACCCACATATTTAATTAGTCTTCTGGATCAATACTAATTAAATAATCTCATTATTCTTATTATTAATATACTAGAATTATAATATATTAATAACCATAAGTGTCTTATTTCTCTCATTTAGTCTATCCAAGTGCATGATGGTATGCAACCCAAATGGACCATGCCGGGTCGGGTCAAGTCTTACCAATTATAATTATGGACTTAGACATTAATCCAACAGTCTCCCACTTGGATAAGTCTAAAACTATTATTGCGTATGACTTCAGGAACCAACTAGCAATCGTAGCTCTCAAAAGCTTCTGTCGAACTCTGACCTTGTAGATGAACTCTGACCTTTGTTAATGACTTGTCCATTAGATAAGGGATCATATATTCCTCCATTCTAGATATCATATGGACTGAGACATGGATTATAATCATTCTCTCTGTCCATTTGTTGTTTCCCGATTTCCGATTTATGACGACTGACTAATTGAACAAATCAAATCAGTCTTGGCCCGGCCGAGCACTTCCATTTGTCATCATCAAATCATCGAGGGGCCCACAGATATCGCTTTTATCCCGAAGGTAAAAGGAGTGGATAAACTTCAACTCATATGGCTTGTTCTACTACTTGTTGAATCATACACAAAGACACGTTTTATAGCACCGAGTTACCAAATGCAGTTTCGTGCAATCAATGTACAACCAACTCATAGTAACAACTCATATCTCTAGGTTTGAAAAATATAAGATATTATCATCTCATGATCACTTGTGATAAAATCCATGAAGTGATTCCAATGAGCGCGGGTTGAATCCAATACTCAGAACTTATGAGCACTCATGAGTGTTGTAGCCCTTTGTCCAACAACTTAGACCTCTACAAGCCAACCCATGACAGTCTTAATTCATATCTACTTCCAACATATGACCGACTGTGGATGGTTTGAATAACGTAGTCATTCCGAAAGAAGAACCTAGTTTATTCGGGAAGTCAAAACATGCAAAGTGAAACACAATAATAATTGAATCCAATATGGTCTTAGAACTTATGAATATAAATAAAACACTTTTTATTTATCACCATATGATTACACATTATTCATTGTATACTGTTTCAGCTATCAACTTTATTCTTGAATTTAAAACAATAGTTGTCCCATGCTCCAAGCACGTACACTATGTTTTTCTAAACACTAGTCATGCCATACACCAAGTATGCATACTATGTTTGTCTATGATCTTTACTTTGTGAACTAGATCAATTGAACATAACTTCAATGATTCTCTTTTCACACTCCCAAATCCTTACGGCAAATGCAAGAATTCCAAATTCATGTCATTTACTGAAATCTGTTAGATTCTAAACTTTTATGCATTGATCCTCTTGTAATGATTATGCACAAAGTCAGAAAGACTTGGCAACAATCATTACAGAGTATTCCAAAGGAGATCAATTCCTTGGAAATATCCTTCTTGCATTAAGTTTCCTAATCTTAAACAGATTGGAAAAATTCTAACTTTGAAACATTTCCAGATTCCATTTTGACTATCACTTCTGAACAAGAGTTGCCTCCTTACAGATTATGTCAATATGGTCCTTCCAGAATTATCACTACACTTCCAACTGTCCTTGAGCAACCAATCTTTGGTAAACCTTAGATTGTCCTCGACAATTGTTTAATCCTTTTAGTCATATCCAGTTCTAAACCTTTTTCCCTTCTTAATGCCTATGCATTTGGAAAATTTTAGAAAGGATGAATATAGCACATGTAATCGATCCTATATCCGAAGCATATGGGACACGATTCATGATGTCTCACATAAAGACTAAACCAGTCTTTTGCTATAACATTTCCATTTCTATTTGCCAAGTTCTCATAATTAGATTATGAAAAGGGATGTCGTAATCATAATCGAATTTAAGAACGCAAATAATGGACCCATATACAGAATTTCCTTATGTTGAGCCATTCCAACATGAAATTCATATATATCCTTGACTAAATGATTAAAACCTCACGATCTAAGCTTATAGATTTGAGATGAAGTATAATTTCCTCTCCCTTAATTATAGCAAAACAACTTTTTTCCAATTGAAACTTTTTTTTCTATAATTAACATTGCTAACTTGCAATCTTCATCATAATTATCATGCTCCCACTAACATGATGATTATTAGCATAACACTTATGCTCCCACTAGCTTTGACATGTACTCAAAAATCAGCTGGACTTCTAGAAATCAATACTTTATTGACTTTCTTACCAAAGTTCAGATTTCTAATACTGGATTGTTTTGATAGAACTTTATCAAAATCATACACCTTCCCTTAGATAGCACACTTGTGTGTCTAAACAATTATGAAGAGGGATGCTGTAATCATAATGGTTAGACCTTTTTGCCACTTCTCACAAGTCCAGGTTAGTGTGCCGGTAAACCGCACACGCTCCACTAACGACTTTGAGAATGCAAATATCACAATTGCTATCTAACTAAAATCTACTTAGTGAAAGTGTTTCCTCACCATCATTTTCATGAATCAGAGAGAAACCTTATGACACTTAGATCTAATGGTGTATGTGTTCTTATCCATGTGAATTGTCAAAACCATAGTCACAAGACAAAGATAATGACAAATCCAAAACCATATGGATTGAACTCAATCTTAATTTCTTGCCACCTGGCAGCTCAAGGGCTTGCCATTGCTTCCAAGTTGTTGTGCAACCAATTGAGAACTCTAAGAACTCAACTTTAACTGGAATGGGCACAGACTATGTCAGCACGATAGTTTATAAAACCTCAAGTGGTGTGCTAGTGAGGAACTTCAGGTTTCATTCTTGATTAGTTCTTGAGACTTTCAAGACCTTTAAGACTCCCACTGTCCTCTTGACCAATAAGACTCCCTTGTCAAACATCCAAGAGATAGTGTGGATTCTAACCAAGACAAACACTTCACACAATTGGCCTAAGTTGGACTTTGTTTTATCCAAAACATCACGACTTACCACTTTCAAATGTACAAGAATAGAAAACTTTAACTCTTACATTTGACAAGTGTTCTAAACCTTCTTAAAGACATGTCACTCAAATTACAATCTTGGAGTATGACTCTAAGACTTGTATTGGAACGAATTATGACTCATCTTCTTGATTTAACCATTTCAACAATTCAAGATCCCTTCTTCTTAGTCATAAGAATGCACTAAGACTTCCTTAGAGAACTAATTTTGATATGGTTTCTTAATCATTAAGATGATCACAAGCTGATACTAAAGTACTCTCCCATCTTTTCAGATTTGAGAAACTTTTATCCTTCTGCCTAATTTGATTCTTCTTATTCGCTCTGCCATGCATTGGAACCTTTTCCAATGTCTCAGAGTTACACTTAAGCTTGTAAGTATAATCATATTTACTGAGCTTTAGTAAACTATGACGAATAGCCTTATATATTTTGTGGTGGACTTAATCAGTGCACATGACTATGTACTCGATCCCTTAGTCCATTACTTGACTCACACATCCATGTGAACAAGTAATTAGTCTTAATTTTTCCAATACTTGAAAGTTCTCATTCATCATGCTATACAACTTGCATGATTCCAAGTTTCGGTCCAATTGAGATTTGGTGATGAGAATCTTTCCTTATTTGGTAAATTTAGACATTACCACAAATGAAGGAAACAATTTCATATTTCCACTCTTGCTATTAATGGAATCATATAAGCAACAATTTTTCCTCAAATGCCATTGTAAGGATATTTTAAAATAAATAAAATCAAAAAATTTTCTTTTATTTTAAAACTATGCGGAAAAACTTATCCTTACAATCCATATGAAAACTTGTTGCTATCTATTCCTAAGCAATACCTCATAACTCCTAAGAAGTAGCTCAAGAATCCGATCTTCAAACTACGCGATAGAAATCCATCTATGCGATCAGATTCAGCATATTCTTTCTTTATGTTCCTTCACTTTTTCTTTGATTCTTAAAACATCAACATGTGACCCAGTCACATCATGTAGTAAGAATCTCAGAATAAAAACTTATTAGAGTTAGATAGTGGACTTTACCTGAAGTAGAGTCAATCTTATTGACTTTAACATCCTTAGGTAAATTTGGCAGCTTCGCAACTAATGATCCTTTCTTTGGCAATATAAACATATGGACCCTTTGATAATGGTACACGGGACTATCACAGACTTAGATTTTTCTCTTTACCATTTGTTCAACCGAGTTGACTATGGCCGATCCCTTTCCATTGGGAAGAGAATGCTTTTTTCCGTATTTCCAGTGTCACCATTGTCAATGTCCATAAAGTTTCAGGAAGTTGATCTTAGCAAATAGATAAGATCATTAAGGGTCTTGTCATAGTCTATTTCATAGGTGTCCCAAAGGAACTCACTATGTGACTTAGAAAGTGATTGAACCACCAACTTTCTCAAGACTTTGACACCCAACTCTCTCGGCTTGTCAATATGTGACTACATCTCCAAGATGTGATCACACCAAGACCTTTACATGCCAATAGGGCTCGAGTGACTTTAAACTTTTAAAGAACTTGTAGGGTAGGGAGAATAATTGGAGGAGGTTACAAAAGTATGATTTCCATTGGAACATCATCTTCATTTAGGAAAGCTAGTTTCAAGAGATTTGGGAAGATCATAAATGTCTGAACCAGACATGTTTTGGGAGATATTCAAGATAGTTGATCTTAAAGTCCTTAATATAACACCCAATATGAAATATTAAGGCTAGGACCCATCAAACTATTTTATAACTTAGAAGAGGTATGCCGTAATCCAAGCTATAAAACAATTTGAAGGTAGGTGAATGACAATTCACCAATTTCCACCAAGATAAACGAAATGTATTATTAGGTTTTAATTGGTTTTGAAACTCCTAGATCTTTTGAGATTTATTGAACTGTTCAATGGCATGTTTCAATCTCGAGTGTGCCCTTCAGGTTTTGTGACTGGGATGCCGAGGATCACAAAACAAGGTGTGAAGTAACCATGCAAATTACTTGGTACCCTTAAGTGTTTATCCCTCAATCGATGTGCCGGTTAACCACACACGCTCCATCGATACTATGATAAACATTAAGTTACCCTTTGCCTACCTTGTTAAATACGAGTTAGTGTGCCGGTTAACCACACACACTCCACTAACCGACTTAACCAAAGTGCAAAGTGTAATTTCATGGATTAGCACCTTATTCTCATTTTCCTAAGTAAGTAAGATTGGGTATTATTAAGAGTTTAGTTACTTAGTATTTATCATTAATACTTTTAATGAAAGGAGAATTATAGTCCTGTCAAACCCGTTCGGCTAACGACCCTCCACCGGTCAAGCAAGCGGTGGGTGAGAGTGGACACCCATTAAGTTGCCATTTTATAGGCAACAACCTTATACCCACCTTATACACCGGCTTCGTGAATGAGACGTACTAGCGGTAAGACTGACTTTACTCTTATACATATATATATTATTAACTTATAATATTATAAAAGTATAAGGGTTGAATTTTAACTTTTAAAATTCTAAGGGCTAACTTGGAATTAAAGTATTCATAAGAGAAAACTTTACAAATTCCAAAACTTGAGGGCAAGTTTTGAAACTATTCAAAACTAATTAATTCCAAAACTTATGTATTTAAAGTAGTTTTAATCCAAAAACTCTTCAAGTTCCATAACTTGAGGACAAATTATGGAAGACTTTAAACTAATAAAGAATTAACTTTTTCTTTATTTTATAACTTATGGAATTAATTAAGGTTACATGATTTTTTTTATTTATTTAATGAAGAGACTCTTGGTCCTCCATAACTTGAGGATAAATTATGGAGTCATAACTCCAATTAATTAGAACTAGACTCTTCATTTTTTTGTAACATTTGCCAATTTTATGAGTTTTATGAGACTTAAATGTGACTTTTCATATAACTTGAGGACAGGTTACAAAAACACATTTTAGAATCAACTCTTAGATTAAAATGGATTGAAAACAACTATTTCAATTAACTTTTCTATTAATCTAAGCAACTCATAAGAACAAGATAATTCAAATCAAACTTTTTCATGTAATTAGTCTAACCTTTAAACTAATACAAAACATGAATCTATTGACAACTATCTTTGAAAATGGATTAGCATGAACATTACCACATCAAAAAACAAGTTTATAAGTTCAAAAACATCTTAGGGTAATGTTCCTAGTCCAATTCCAGCCAAAAACCTCGAAGATATGCTGTCTGGGGTCCAACTCGTCGAGTGCATGAACACAACTCGGCGAGTTGGATGCATTTTGCCTTGGACTCATCGAGTCCCTTCATGGACTCGGCGAGTCTGCTGGGTAGACAGCAACAAAACTCGATTTTTCAGCTTCTACTGCAAGTATAACAAGAAGACAAGCCTAGTCTCTGATACCACTGTTGGGTTATGAGCATTCTAACACTCCTAAGTGTACATGCAACCCTAAATACCTTGGATCTATGTTTTCTCTATTATACATGCAAATATGAATATCCAAGGTATTATCCTAAACTAGCATACAAAACTATCAATATAACAAGATAGAATACATACCTCTTTGATGGTGCTTGTCTTCATGAAGCTTGAGTGCCTAGTGCCCCAAGTGTGACACCTCAAATGGTTCACAATCATCAAAACACTTAGAATAACTTAGAGAGAATTCTACACTTCATGAAATCGGCTAGCCCTTTCTTAGTCTCACTAGTCGCAGATTTTCCTCAAGAATAAGATGCTTATACAGTTATACAATTAGGGTAAACCCTAATTGTCATGACTTTCCATTTCCTTGGATCCATGGGTTCAAATACACCATGGAGCATCCATGGAGCATCATATGGGTTTTGGCCCAACTAGATAATCCATGGAGCATTAGCCCACTATACAAGTATGGATGATTTACACAATCAACCCACATATTTAATTAGTCTTCTTTTGATCACTCAATTAATGCTAGATTAATTCTTGATCAATACTAATTAAATAATCTCATTATTCTTATTATTAATATATACTAGAACTTATAATATATTGATAACCATAAGTGTCTTATTTCTCCAATTTAGTCTTTCCAAGTGCATGATGGTATGCAACGCAAATGGACCATGCCGGGTCGGGTCAAGTCTTACCAATTATAGTTATGGACTTAGACATTAATCCAACAAAAACACCCACAGAAATTCGTCAATTCTTGGGTCTCGCCGGCTACTATCAACGATTCATTCAGAACTTTTCCAAAATCGCCAAACCTTTAACCACTCTAACACAGAAAGGTGTACCCTTTTGTTGGAGTGATAAAAAAGAAACCGCATTCCAAACATTAAAGACAGCCTTATGCAGCACGCCTGTTCTGTCTCTGCCTGAAGGGACAGAGGATGTCGTTGTCTACTGCGATGCGTCTAATCAAGGTTTAGGCTGTGTACTTATGCAAAGAGGAAAGGTGATTGCCTATGCCTCAAGACAGTTGAAAGCACACGAGGTCAACTATACCACACATGACTTGGAACTAGGAGCAGTAGTCTTCGCATTGAAGATTTGGAGACATTATCTCTATGGAACCAAGTGCACAATCTTCACTGATCACAAGAGCCTGCAACACATCTTTAATCAGAAAGACTTAAACATGAGGCAACGGTGATGGGTAGAATTACTCAGTGATTACGAGTGCGAAATCCTTTACTACCCCGGCAAGGCCAATGTGGTAGCAGATGCCCTTAGCCAAAAGGATAGTACAAGCCACAAAGTGAAGAACCAGACGATGACCATCCATTCCAACTTACCCATGCAAATCCAAGAAGCTCAGATAACAGCCCTCAAACCCGAGAACATGTCAAATGAAGTCTTGAGAGGAATGGAAAAGAAACTTGAGATCAGAGGTGACGGAGTTCACTGTTTTATGAATCGAATCTGGATTCCCAAATCCGGTGGATTTAGGGAAATAGTCATGGAGGAAGCACACAGAACCAAATACTCTGTTCACCCGGGTTCGGACAAGATGTACCTGGATCTCAAGAAGCAATACTGGTGGCGAAACATGAAAGCTGAGATATCTACATTTGTGGGCAAGTGTCTGGCTTGCGCCAAAGTCAAAGTCGAACATCAGAAGCCTTCAGGTCTGCTCCAACAACCCGAGATTCCCGAGTGGAAATGGGAGATGATTACCATGGACTTCATCACCAAACTACCCAAGTGTTCTAATGGGTACGATACCATTTGGGTAATTGTCGATCGTTTGACAAAGTCCGCTCACTTCATTCCAATTAATAATCATACAAGATGGAAAGACTCGCGCGAATCTACATCCAGGAGGTAGTACGTCTACACGGTGTACCTGTATCCATTATCTTTGATCGAGATAGTAGGTTTACCTCCAAATTCTGGCAATCCCTTCAGAAAGCCCTTGGAACCAAACTAGATATGAGCACGGCGTATCATCCTCAGACCGATGGACAGAGTGAGAGAACAATCCAAACCCTGGAGGACATGCTTAGGGCGTGTGTCATTGACTTTGGAAAGTCGTGGGACACACATCTATCCTTGATCGAATTCTCATACAACAACAGTTACCACACCAGCATTAGGGCCGCTCCGTTCGAAGCCCTATACGGTTGTAAGTGCAGATCCCCTTTGTGCTGGGCCAAGGTGGGGGATACTCAGTTAGCCAAGAGTCGAGTCCCTGACAGTGCTCTCACTGGTCCTAAAATCATCCGTGAAACCACCGAAAAGATCATTCAAATCCGTAACCGACTGAAAGCCTCACGTGATCATCAAAAGAGTTACGCTGATAATCATCGGAAACCGCTAGAATTCCAGGTTGGAGACTGTGTCCTGTTGAAAGTCTCGCCCTAGAAAGGCACTGTACGCTTTGGTAAGCATGGGAAACTTAATCCAAGGTACATTGGACCCTTTGAGATCCTCTCCAGGATCGGTCCAGTTGCCTATAAACTTCATTTACCTCACGAACTCAGTAACATTCATCCTGTCTTACATGTTTCAAATCTCAAAAAGTGCCTATCCGATGAAACCCTAACAATTTCCTTAGACGAGATCGAGATCAATGAAAACCTCAACTTTGTGGAGGAGCCGATCGAAATCATGGATCGAGAATTCAAATGTACAAAACAAAGTCACATCCCGTTAGTGAAGGTTCGCTGGAATGCCAAGCGGGGACCGGAATTCACTTGGGAACGGGAAGATTCAATGAAACATAAGTATCCGCAACTCTTTTCTTATCCATGATGTGTATCTTGTCTTATGTTCTAAACTTTGAATTTCGGGACGAAATTCCCTTTAACGGGGGGATAATGTAACAACCCAAAATTTCCGTATCATTTATTGTAACTCTTTCGTAGTACAATTCGTGCAACCAATAGTCGTTTCCGATTTCGATTTCCGATCTTCCGTTTAATTAAGTCATTATCTGGTACACATTTAAAATGACTTAATGGGTGTCTTAATACATTTAGAAATCATTTTAACACCCAACTTTAGTGATAGGAATATTTCTAGAAATTACCGTATCGGGTTACGGTAACTCAATCGGGTATGACCAAAAGCCTCGTCTAACACCGGTATCGGGTAGAATTCCACCGTGTCCAAAACTTAAACACTATATAAACGTGTTTAAGACTCCATTTGAAGCCTTTGGTCAATTTCTCAATTAACACTCACAACCTCTCTCCTCAACCCAAAATCAAGGTCCAAAACAAAGATTTAAGGCTTGAAATCAAAGAGGTAACACCCCTAACTTGTTATTCAACCTCTTTAGCCTATAAATTTGTGTTTAATTTGTGTTTTGGGACCAAGAGCATGAGTTTACAGCTAAGGAACTAGCTTGGGCCATAAACTCCAAGAAATGGGGTTTTTAAGCCCTAAAAACCCTTCCTTAGCATGGTTGGACATTAGATATGACTTAATGGCTTAATGGAAAGGACTTATAACATGTAAAAACATTGATTTTGAGGTACAAAAGTGAGTTTACAGCCAAGACACATTCTTGGGCCGTAAACTCATATTCAAAGGGTTTTTGAGCCAATTAACCCTTCCAAATCATAGTTGGGACTTAGATATGACATGTGGGACTTCTTGTGGTAGTCGGGGTTGGGATTTTGTAGTATAGGAGTAGGGCTTGTTATGTTATGAGGTTTCCGGTGATCAATGAGGGATTGTGCTAGTTCCTTGGCACTATCAAAAGTAATAGGTTTGGAAGCTATAACACTCGACTGGATCTGGGGCGACAGCCCCCAGATATATCTTTCTATCTTTTTGCTCTGGGAAGCAACCATGTCGGGGCATAAGTTTGCCAGATCACAAAACCTATTCGTGTAGGTTCCTATGTCAGATCCAACCATTTGCAGGTTCCAGAGTTCCTGCTCGAGTTTTTGTACTTCTCCCCGAGGACAATACTCTCTCATCAGCATGTCCTTCAAGTGTTCCCAGTTGATGGAATACGCCACCACTAGAGTTAGGGATTTAACATGGCCGTTCCACCATGTTAGTGCTCTATCGGAGAAGGTACAAGCTGCGAACTTGTCCTTGTTGTTTTCCTGGCAAGCGCAAATTTCAAAGACAGATTCCATCTTTTCGATCCACTGCCTTAACACCATAACCCCACCAGTACCATTGAAGTTGCGGGGTTTTCCTAGCATACGTTTAAAAGATGACGACATGGATAAGAATAAATGATTTATGAATGTGTCCCATGGACTAACTCCCCATAGTCCAACAACAGAATGAATAGAATAACTAACTGAAAGTGACAACATTTGGATAATAATTTCCATATGATTAGATATTTGTCAAAAATACTGGAATTACAGATGTAACAAGTTCGGGAAAAATGGCCTAAAAGTAGGCCTTACATCAACCAAGATGGAAAATTTTGATAGAATTAAGACTAAACCATGACCTAACAGGTCTAAGATTTATACACGTAGGAAATTAGACCAAAGTTTTACATAAACTAGGTTATATCCAAAAGATGAGATGACGCTATTCTATCGGCGACGGGAACTGCTAGCATGAGTCCTCGATCCCGACAGTAGACGTTCAATGTCCCTTATACGCCTGTCCGACCTTGTTTCTTGACCTTGAAGTTCTCTAACTTCTGCTCGGGTTTCAGCAAGTTCCCTTTGCAGATTTGCATTGCGGACCAGAGTCCTTTCTGTAACAACCCGAAGTTTTCCATCGTCGAAAACTTGTTCTACCCGTGAGACTTCGCCGTCAATCGATTCGTTTCGTTCTCGCTTCGGGTTAATTTATGAAATTTATATGTTATTATAATTTAATGTGTAACAGCCCGGAATTTCAGGTATTGTTTTAAAATTTTTTTTTTGGGGCATTTTAGGAAGGGACTCGGCGAGTTGGTGCCTGACTCGCCGAGTAGGACCGCAGGCTTGGTCGCGGATGCGCGACTGGACTCGACGAGTCCAGATATGGACTCGGCGAGTCGACACTGTTCAGCAGAAACCCTAGCCGTTTAGTTTGGAACATATATAATGCCCCTTAGGCCGTCACCGTACGTTTTTTTGGCCGATTGTGAAGCACCTAGCATCTGTGGACGACTAGAGGAGAAGGGAAGGCTATTGGGGACCTTGAGGAGATTGTTAGGCGAGAAGAGGCAAGGTGTTGGTCAAAGGAAGATCAAGGGGATTGAGTTCTGAAGGTTGGGGACACAGAGATCATGTTTTTCAGGTAATACTCGGTCCATTTCTGTTATGTTGGTGGTGAGCATGAATCTAGGGTTTATGAAACCCATTTAGTGATTAGATAGATTATAATGTTGTTACCAAGCGTTTAAGTCCCAGTAATAGCATGTTTAGAGGTCCAGGAGGTCCCATGTTTATATATATTGCGGAACCATGCAGATTACAGGAGGCAGTTGATCGACTGCATGGCATGGACTCGCCGAGTCCAATGATCAGACTCGGCGAGTAGCTTGAAGATCCGCTGGGACTCGCCGAGTTGTTCTTCAGACTTGGCGAGTAGCTTGAAGGTTCACTGGGACTCGCCGAGTTATTCTTTAGACTCGGCGAGTGGAGTCGTGGTGGCCCCGCGATTCTTCCACGAGGATCTCGTCGAGTCAGGAGGGATACTCGACGGGTAGAAAGGGGAACAACAGGGAAGTTGGGGGAGGACGTCTAGATCTCGTCGAGTCAAGCTGACCGTTGACCAGAGTTGACCTGCATGTAATTTCGTAAGGTCAGTTGTTTTGTGTGATACGATTATTAATAAGGGTATATGGTATTATAGGGAGTCTGCAGATTGGCGGATCGAGTGCGAGTAGTTTCAAGACTTTATAGCTTACATACTACGAGGTGAGTTTTCTCACTATACTTCACCCGGAAGGGTTTGACTGTGAGACCGGAAGGTCGTATATGATACGTGTTATTTATGCTATAAATAGAAAGATAGATACTATGCGTGATATGTATGTTTATACGGGCCGGAAGGCGATATATTGTGTGACAGAAAGGTCAGGTATGATGTATGATGTATGTGCTATGTGCGTTATGTTATATGTATTATGTGATGTGAATGCTATGGGCCGGAAGGCAAAATGTTATGGGCCGGAAGGCAATATGATACGGGCCGGAAGGCGATATGTTATGGGCCGGAAGGCGATTATGTTACGGGCCGGAAGGCAATGTATTGTGGACCGGAAGGTCAGGGCCTGGAAAGGCGTATGTGTGTAAGTCGTATACTGGGGAACTCACTAAGCATTTTATGCTTACAAGTTGTATGTATGTGTTTCAGGTACTAGCGAGGACCGTGGGAAGGCGCCGGCGTGACGTGTACACACTGCCATTGTTGGAGATCTCGGGGATTCTTTTAATTGTATTTTGAAATGAAACTTGGAATAACTATTATTGTTGAATGAAATTGTTTTATTTTAAATGAAAATTTTATTTGAAAATTTGAGTTATTACATAATGAGTGTTCAAATCCCTTAGGAACTCATGAAATTAACCCGAGAGTATTTATTTCAAAAAGTTAGAAACATTCCCGCCGGGTGACGGTAACTTAATCGGGTGTGACCGAAAGCCGCGTTTAATGCCGGTATCGGGTAGAATTCCACCGTGTCCAAAACCTAGACACTATTTAAAGTTATCTAAGCACTCATTTGAAGCTTTTCCTTCCTCTCTCTACTCTCTCTCTATAACCTCTCTCCTAAATCCAAGTTTAAAGGTCCAAATCATCAATTTTAAGCTCCAAATCTTTGAGGTACTTCCCTTAGCTTGTTATGTAATATTCCTAGCCTTCAAATTCGATTTCAAAGCATGAAATATGACCATAATCTTGAGTTTATGGCCATGGAACCATCCTAGGCCGTAAACTCATATATCATGGGTTTTGGAGCTCAAAAACCCTTCCTAAGCATAATTGGACCATAGATATGGCTAGATGGCTTTATGAATTGGACTTATAACATTTTAAACTTGGATTTTGAGTCATTTGAAGGAGTTTACAGCCAAGGATCATTCTTGGGCCGTAAACTCATAAATCTAGGGTTTTCATGCCCTTAAACCCTTCCAAATCACTCATATTCCTTAGTTATGAATTATAGAACATAGATCTTTGCATTTGGACACTTGAAACACAATTTTTGGGGGACTAACATGAGTTTACGGCCAAGGCTTGTGCTTGGGCCGTAAACTCCATGAAACATGGTACAAATCCAAATCTAGGGTGTTTGAAAGCCATCCAACACCACCAAAAGCCTTGGAATAAATCAAAGGACCAACCAAAAACAGTTTCAAGGCTTTACAAACATCAAAACCCCACATTTGAGAGTTTACGGCCATAAAACATGTCTCATGGCCGTAAACGCATAAAAAGGTGTCAAATGGTGCCTTAAACTTATTTCTAGGTTTGTGGGAATTTTTAGAATCACATGTGATTGATTTTAACCCCTTAAAAACACTAAATCTTGGAGATTTGAGAGTTTACGGCCAAAGACCCCATGCCTAGGCCGTAAACTCCCTTATGTATTGTAAATGATGTTTTTAATTCAATCCAAGCCTTAAGAAAAATTAATCCAAGCATTTCCAAGTGTCCATACCCATTTATGACCTAAATTTGCACCATAAACCACCCACCATGAGTTTATGGCCGTAAACTCATGGGGAATGGGTGTTTTGGACCAAAAACTCTTGTATGAGTTCATTCATGGGGAGTAAACTCAAGTCCCAAGTCCCTCGCTTCAATTCCCGTCCTTAAACGCCACCCGGGTCCCTCCAAACACTTGTATCGGAGTGTTTTCGTGACTTGAAGCAATTGTCCCTATCCAACAATCAATCTAAGTCCTAATTAGATATAGATGTGTATCTTTACATCATAATTAGGAACCTCGCGTGTTTACAAGTCCCGGATCAACTCTTAACATCCAAACCGTCACATATCTCGTCCGAAGAGTTCATACCCCTACACTTTTTCAACTGTTTTCACTGTTTTCAGGGGGGTAATACAAGCAAAAGTACAAGGAAAACTTGTACTCAAACTTATTGTTTTTAGTTTAAACGTTTTCATTCCGTATGTTCTAATATCAATAACTGTGTTTATCAGGTAGTTCGAATTACGAATTTAGCTTTCAAACGAATCATAGATATCTCGATGAAATGCTCTAATCTAATGTATGTTTCATAATCTACGAATAACTTACTAATTTCCAATGATAACTAATTACGAATACGAAAACAAATACGAATTTATAACTAGAAACAGGACGAATAACACATCTATAACTAGGAACAGAATGGATAACAAAACTATAATTAGGAACAGAACGAATATGAATACGAATACGAATACGACTGCGAATAGTAATAGGAGTAGGATTAGGGATAGGAATGCGACTACGAATACGAATACGAATACGACTGCGAATACGAATACGAATACGAATACGAATAGTATTAGGAGTAAGATTAGGGATAGGAATGCGACTACGAATACGAATACGAATACGACTACGAATACGAATACGAATACGAATAGTATTAGGATTAGGAATAGAGAAACGAATACAGTAATGAATACGAATACGAGGACAGATAAGTACACGAATATGTTTAAGAATAAGAATACTGAACATAACCATAACCATAACCAGTAGAGACGCACACCCACACAGTCAGGGAAACATGGGGTTTTCATGGGGAAAACAAAACATTACCTAATCACGTATACATCTTTTACATCTTTAACATCGTTCACATTAGAAACCAACATGCAGGAAAGCATGGGGCTTTCCTGGGTAACACTTATATAACTAGAAAGAGTAACAAACTGAATAACATTAAATCTCTTACAACTAGTAATATACAATCAGGAAAGTATGGGACTTTCCTGGGATCATAGTTAATCAATTAGAACCGTGTAACCTATCAATCAACCAACCTTCTCTTTTAAGAAAATATGGGATTTTCTTGGATAACAACTTTTCGGTAAACTAAAGGAAACTTGTACATTTTCACAAAACAAACATCTTATGAACTCACCAGCTTTATGCTGATTTTCAAACTGCTTGTATTCTCAAGTCAACATTAGATAGGTACCTAGCAAATCTTTTGGAGAAGACAGAGCATACAGAAGACTCGTCTCTACTTTTGTTCTTATATACTATGTATTACAAATGTACACCTTTACTTTTGAACAAATGTAAACTTTGATATGTAATGTAATGGTTGTTTACTTTGCTTACTATGTACATTGGATTTGATACTCAACTTGGTAGTCCACCCCAGAGACGTTTCCGCCTTCGGTTTTCGGGGTGTGACAGATTGGTATTAGAGCCCTTGTTTATAGTGAATGGAGTATACCAAACCTTACATGGTATAAAACTATAAACACTAAAGGGCCTAAATGCTCTGAACTAAAAGTATACCTCAAATATAAGTATTTTCAAAAGTATACAAGTATACCCGATAGTCGAAAATCCGTAACTACAAGTAGAACAAAACATAAGTAAATGGGTGTTGTACACTGCGGTTAAACCTGGGCAGTTATGTAGTCGTTTCTAGTATCAATATAGCCTGGCCAACTATATTCATGCAAGACACGGCCAACATGTGCTTGGGAGTGACTGTGGTACGCAGCATGCCTAAGACTTACCCAATACCCAAAGAATGAGCCGTCGCTGCAGCGAATCATGAAATACTATGGGAGTATTTCTCGAGCCAAATCTGTTATATAATTCCTCATCCTAGCGTTACTCCTTAATCATTTCATTAGCAATAATTTATCTGTTTGATAAATCCTTCCTGCTTTTTCGCTTAATAGAATTCTATGTATGCCATAAAGAGATATCCTTTGTATCATATCTCTTGATTCAGCTTAGAGGGCTTATCATCATCTCTTACTGAACTTATTAGATCAAGATGCCTCCAAGAAAGAGACCCAGCTCGAAGAACAACAACAACCCTCCTCAAACACCATCTTCTCTTCAAATCGACCTGGCAACCCTTCAGTCAATTTTAACTGCAGCATTTTCAGCAGCCACATCGCAAACGAACCCCGGTAGTTCAGGAGGTGGCCCCCAACCTCAAAACCAGGAAAATAACCAGGGACACCGAAAGGAGTGTTCCTATAAAGACTTTATGCATGCGAAACCTACATTCTTCGATGGCACAGGAGGTGTCATTGCTCTAACTCGATGGTTAGAAAGAATCGAATCCATCTTCGAGATCTGTGCTTGTTCAGAATCTGACAAAGTGAAGTTTGTTGCTTGCACTCTCACCAACAAAGCCCTGACTTGGTGGAACAGCCGAGTCAAATCTCTAACTCTACCTGTAGCCAATGCTATGAGTTGGAGTGTTATGAAGGAACTTCTACACGCTGAGTATTGCCCTCGGGGTGAAATCCAGAAGTTGGAGCATGAACTTTGGAATCTGAAAATGAAAGTTTCCGATATCGCTGCCTACACATCCAGATTTGATGACTTAGCACTTCTTTGTCCAGGGATGGTTACCCCTGAATGTAAAAAGATTGAGAGGTTTATCTGGGGATTAACCCAGCCAACCAAAGGGAATGTCTTAGCTGCGAGGCCAGATACATACGACAACGCCAAATGCCTAGCGCAAATCTTGATTGACCATAGTGAGGACGTAGAAGAAGCAGCCACCACTCCTGAGCCGACAGAAAGAAGTGGTGAGAAAAGAAAGTACTGGGAGGCAGGGGATAAGTATCAGCCTTCCCAGGAGTTCTCAAAGAAACAACAAATGGTGACAGTCCATGCTGCCACTACCCCTGCTGTTGTACCCATCATCGGTTCCCCAGCTCAGGCACCTATTACCGGATATGCCGGTGTTCTCCCGTGGTGTAACCAGTGCAGTTACCACCACTATATCCCCGGTCCCTGTCGTATAAAACTTTGCAAAAATTGTGGCCAAGAGGGTCACCTTGCGCGAAATTGTAGAACACCAACAAATCAAGCTCCTGGAGCGGGAATCAGTCAGGTTTGTTATGGTTGCGGAAAGGTCGGGCATTATAAGAAAAACTGCCCCAATGCAACAACAGTTGGCAACTCTGGAAGAGTCCTAGCTATAGGACAAGGTGAGACATCCATCGATCCCACAGTTGCCCCAGGTATATTCCTTTTCGACGATCATTTTACTTGCAGTTCTTTTTCAACTCTAACCTAGAAAGATAAATTGTTATCTATTCATTCGAATCTCTCCATAAACGTAGAACTATTCGAAATCCTCATTAGGATTGATCCCGTAACCTACAAACTTCGATTAGCCTCGAAACCTAGAAACATTCCTATGGTACGTCATGTCTCGGTCTTTTAGAGATATCTACCCAAAGAAACCTAGATGCTTCCCGATAGTGAGGGTTCACTGGAACGTCTAGTGGAGACTCAATTCCACGTGGAAGCGTGAAGATCCGAAGTAGTAAACTCAGCCACGATTCTCTTTTCAACTTGCAATTTGAGTCCAAATCTTTGAATTTCGGGATGAAATTCCCTCTAACGGGGGGATAATGTAACAACCCGAAGTTTTCCATCGTCGAAAACTTGTTCTACCCGTGAGACTTCGCCGTCAATCGATTCGTTTCGTTCTCGCTTTGGGTTAATTTATTAAATTTATATGTTATTATAATTTAATGAGTGTTCAAATCCCTTAGGAACTCATGAAATTAACCCGAGAGTATTTATTTCAAAAAGTTAGAAACATTCCCGCCGGGTGACGGTAACTTAATCGGGTGTGACCGAAAGCCACGTTTAATGCCGGTATCGGGTAGAATTCCACCATGTCCAAAACCTAGACACTATTTAAAGTTATCTAAGCACTCATTTGAAGCTTTTCCTTCCTCTCTCTACTCTCTCTCTATAACCTCTCTCCTAAATCCAAGTTTAAAGGTCCAAATCATCAATTTTAAGCTCCAAATCTTTGAGGTACTTCCCTTAGCTTGTTATGTAACATTCCTAGCCTTCAAATTCGATTTCAAAGCATGAAGTATGACCATAATCATGAGTTTACGGCCATGGAACCATCCTAGGCCGTAAACTCATATATCATGGGTTTTGGAGCTCAAAAACCCTTCCTAAGCACAATTGGACCTTCGATATGGCTAGATGGCTTTATGAATTGGACTTATAACATTTTAAACTTGGATTTTGAGTCATTTGAAGGAGTTTACGGCCAAGGATCATTCTTGGGCCGTAAACTCATAAATCTAGGGTTTTCATGCCCTTAAACCCTTCCAAATCACTCATATGCCTTAGTTATGAATTATAGAACATAGATCTTTGCATTTGGACACTTGAAACACAATTTTTGGGGGACTAACATGAGTTTATGGCCAAGGCTTGTGCTTGGGCCGTAAACTCCATGAAACATGGTACAAATCCAAATCTAGGGTGTTTGAAAGCCATCCAACACCACCAAAAGCCTTGGAATAAATCAAAGGACCAACCAAAAATAGTTTTAAGGCTTTACAAAGATCAAAACCCCACATTTGAGAGTGTACGGCCATAGAACATGTCTCATGGCCATAAACTCATAAAAAGGTGTCAAATAGTGCCTTAAACTCATTTCTAGGTTTGTGGAAATTTTTAGAATCACATGTGATTGATTTTAACACCTTAAAAACACTAAATCTTGGAGATTTGAGAGTTTACAGCCAAAGACCCCATGCCTAGGCCGTAAACTCCCTTATGTATTGTAAATGATGTTTTTAATACAATCCAAGCCTTAAAAAAATTAATCCAAGCATTTCCAAGTGTCCATACCCATTTATGACCTAAATTTGCACCATAAACCACCCACCATGAGTTTACGGCCGTAAACTCATGGGGAATGCGTGTTTTGGACCAAAAACTCTTGTATGAGTTCATTCATGGGTAGTAAACTCAAGTCCCAAGTCCCTCGCTTCAATTCCCATCCTTAAACGCCACTCGGGTCCCTCCAAACACTTGTATCGGAGTGTTTTCGTGACTTGAAGCAATTGTCCCTATCCAACAATCAATCTAAGTCCTAATTATATACAAATGTGTATCTTTACATCATAATTAGGAACCTCGCGTGTTTACAAGTCCCGGATCAACTCTTAACATCCAAACCGTCACATATCTCGTCCGGTGAGTTCATACCCCTACACTTTTTCAACTGTTTTCACTGTTTTCAGGGGGGAATACAAGCAAAAGTACAAGGAAAACTTGTACTCAAACTTATTGTTTTCAGTTTAAACGTTTCCATTCCGTATGTTCTAATATCAATAACTGTGTTTATCAAGTAGTTGGAATTACGAATTTAGCTTTCAAACGAATCATAGATATCTCGATGAAATGCTCTAATCTAAAGTATGTTTCATAATCTACAAATAACTTACTAATTTCCAATGATAAATAATTACGAATACGAAAATGAATACGAATTTATAACTAGAAACAGGACGAATAACACATCTATAACTAGGAACATAATGGATAACGAAACTATAATTAGGAACAGAACGAATACGAATACGACTGCGAATAGTAATAGGAGTAGGATTAGGGATAGGAATGCGACTATGAATACGAATACGAATACGACAGCGAATATGAATACGAATACGAATACGAATAGTATTAGGAGTAGGATTAGGGATAGGAATGCGACTACGAATACGAATACAAATACGACTACGAATACGAATACGAATACGAATAGTATTAGGATTAGGAATAGAGAAACGAATACAGTAATGAATATGAATACGAGGACAAATAAGTACACGGATATGTTTAAGAATAAGAATACTGAACATAACCATAACCAGTAGAGACGCACACACACATAGTCAGGGAAACATGGGGTTTTCCTGGGGAAAACAAAACATTACCTAATCACGTATACATCTTTTACATCTTTAACATCGTTCACATTAGAAACCAACATGCAGGAAAGCATGGGGCTTTCCTGGGTAACACTTATATAACTAGAAAGAGTAACAAACTGAATAACATTAAATCTCTTACAACTAGTAATATACAATCAGGAAAGTATGGGACTTTCCTGGGATCATAGTTAATCAATTAGAACCGTGTAACCTATCAATCAACCAACCTTCTCTTTTAAGAAAATATGGGATTTTCTTGGATAACAACTTTTTGGTAAACTAAAGGAAACTTGTACATTTTCACAAAACAAACATCTTATGAACTCACCAGCTTTATGCTGATTTTCAAACTGCTTGTATTCTCAGGTCAACATTAGACAGGTACCTAGCAAATCTTTTGGAGAAGACGGAGCGTACAGAAGACTCGTCTCTACTTTTGTTCTTATATACTATATATTACAAATGTACAACTTTACTTTTTAACAAATGTAAACTTTGATATGTAATGTAATGGTTGTTTTCTTTGCTTACTATGTACATTGGATTTGATACTCAACTTGGTAGTCCACCCCGGAGACGTTTCCGACTTCGGTTTTCGGGGTGTGACACTTTCATGAGCAGACTCTAGTTGGCGAATGTGGACAGTGTTAACACCAGAGTTGGCGTCAACTTCCAAAACTTGATTTATAGTCGCTTGAGCCATGATCGTGTTTCGAGAAATCCTACGCACCATGATTGGTAGTACTCTATCAGCAGAACCTCCTTCAATGAGGTTGTAGAAACTTCGGTCTCCGTTGAAGGGAATGGGTTGACCTTGTTCCTGACTCCATTCTGTCAAGTTAATGGCCCACAAGGGTGTGGGTCCTTGAAACACAGGACGAGGATTTAGGTTTAGGTTTTGAGCAGCTGGGGGTAGGTTGTTGACTTCTGGCTCCGAGTCCGAACTATCGGAAAATCCCTCAGCCTGGTGATCATCCAAAGGAATTGGGTGATCGTCTTCTGGTTCTGCCTCTAGCCAACCAGCATTGCCGGGTTTTGGGAAGTACGGATCACCATGGTGAAATCCAGCCATTTTAATCTACGCGAGAAAAGGGATATAAGAAATAGCTTAAATAGACGCACTAACTAAGATAATTAAAGTAAGATCAAATACCCATATGGTATTTCTTGATGGTTGTGTTGGTAAGTTTTTAGATTTGTTGCCACTTCACAACCATTCTTGGGCATATGCTAATCACTCTTAGGACCAGCATAGTTGATCAGGCTATGCTATTCCCAAGACTGACTATATATCCCCAGGCTCATTTGTGATGTTCAACAATCGTAATACTTTTGTTCTTGTCATTGTGACATTGGTTTTAGCATGAATGCAGGCACATATACTTTGTTAAATATTTTATTATTTAAAAGTATAACTCTTACACAGAGTGTTTTAATCCCATGTATTTATAGTTAGTATATCTTTTATGGGTTGATATACTTAATTCACTATAAACAATGCTCTGATACCAATCTATCACACCCCAAAACCACGAATGGCGGAAACTTTCAGGAGTGGAGGACGTCATGTACAGTATCACAACAGTGTAATATAATAAACAAGCAACAACATCATCCATTGCATTATAAGTAAAGTTTTAATACATGTGTGTTTCTTTCATTGTAGTAAGACACCAAAAATATACAATCAAAAATAAAAGATGAGACTTGTCAGCTCCGTCTTCTCAAAACCTGGCCTCCGTACCTGTCTACTGATGACCTGAGAATACAAGTTATTCTGAAAACGAGTATCAGCTTTAAAGCAGGTGAATTCATAAGTATATAAGTGTCATTGCCTTGTTTGTGAAAATCTGTTATAAGGACCATGTAAATCGTTAAATGAAAACGTTGATGTACGTAAGAAAACCCTAGAAAAACCCTTATTTTCTATAAGTATGAAATGTAGTCTTCTACCAAGACCCGAATGTTTTGTAAGTAAAATTGTAGTTTTCCTTTAATTGTTTAGTACTAAAGTACTTAGTCTAACTCATCGTTTATGTGGAAGAATACAAAATAAAGTAAAGAGGAAAATGTACTACTGTAAGTGTTGTCACTAGATACTAGGACCAACACATCATGTGTAATGGTTATCCCAAGGTACTAGGGTTAACACAACCTATATAACCTAATGAACATCCGAAGATTTGTCCAATTGTCCTCTGTAGCAGCAGCAGGGGGAAGGAAGGGTTAGTCCCTTTAAAGGTACTCCTAATATAAGTAATAACCGTAGGCATCCGTAGATGTTCATCACCCACTGTTGCTAATAGATGGGTTCCGGAATGGTTAGTCCCGTACATATATCCCAAGGTACTGTGGGATAGAGGCCCGTCTAGGTATCCCGAGGTATTGGGGATAGGGTCCTGTCTAGATATCCCGAGGTACTAGGGATATGCAGGATGATTTAAACAGAAGGTACAAGTAAATCATCCTCGCAATTCGAGATACAAGTATTCATGTAAATGTACATAATTTAGTGTATGTACGTAAAGGTACTCATGTAATGCGTTCATATACGCGTATTATTGTATCAGGTAAGTATATGTAAACGTACTCATGTATCATGTAATCAAATGTAAAGGTACTCATGTATCAGGTAATGTACTGGTATAGACTCATGAATGAACTGACTCTTGTGTGATTCCTTGTAATAGGAATTATGTTTGATATCTCCAAATTATCCCTATGATAGTTTGCTGGAAGGTAATTGGTTGTTCAAGTAGGTTTATACACTCTTACTACTCAAGGGTGTGAGAAACCAAATGAAAACTGAAACTATAACATTCATACATATATAAGAATATAAGTGTACATGCATAGTTTAGTTCAATAATATAAAATGGTTTTATAAGACCTCTTACGGGTTTTTGAACAATAATTAACAATGACTTGATGTCATTTATAATATACATTTCAAAGGTAAAACAATTGATAACAATGCGTTTTTAAGATTTAAAACCATTTTATGCAACACATTTTGTAGTATGTGAAATCTGTTAAATGACAACCACAGTTATACAATATATAACAATGATTTAATAACATGTTTGTTTCTACTTGTATCCCCCCCCTTAAAGCATTTAAAATCATTTAAAACATTGATTAGGAGTATGAACTCACCTGTAGTTGGTGATTGGGATGAAATGAATGGTATCGGATTGCTAGGTGTCAAGCGAGAACTTGTGAACACACTACGATCCTAATGAACATATAATCACACATATATGCACTCAATTAGACATAATTGACTAATTGATAATGTTTAAGACATCCTAGGCATATAAACACTTTATATAAGTATTTTAAGCCATAAGGATTTCATAAAAGCCATTGTGGGACAGGGTACTTGTGTTTAGGGTTTCCAAAGGACCCCATATGAGAGTGTACTCTCTCTAAACCATCACACATGGAGTTTACGGTTGTAAACTATTGAGTTTACGGCCGTAAACTCCGAAACATATGTGTTTTGTGTGTTTTGAAGTCCCAAATGCTTTCTAGAATTGTTCTAACTTAGTGGCTAAGTCCTTGGAAGAGTTTAAGGTCTAGAATTACTCCAATTAGGAGTTTACAGCCTCAAGGCTAATACCCTTAGAGTTTATGGCCGTAAACTCTATGTATGGTGGGTTTTAGTTGTTTTCAAGCCTCTTGCCCTTGTGAGATATGTTCTAGACAATTGTTTAAAGCAAATGAGAACCCTAGGCACACTTTGGTGCCATCCTTTTGAGTTTACGGCCCAAGAACATTGTCTTGGCCGTAAACTCACTTTGAAGAGTGATTTTTATGTATTTAGGTTACTCATTTTTGTAGGAAACAATTCCATGAAGGGGTCTAGGGCTTTAGGTGTCTTGAAACCTCACTTTTGTCCATTCTTATGGAGTTTACGGCCTAAGCTTCTCTTGGGCCGTAAACTCACTTTGTTTTGTGTCATTTGATGTGTTTAAGACCTTGTTCTACTTGGGGAAATAGCCTAAATACAAGTCCTAAAGTCCTAGTGTCCTCAAAACACCATGTTATGTTACAATATGGAGTTTACAGCCTAAGAGAGTTCTGGGCCGTAAACTCCCAATCTTGGGTGGCTTTTGGCTTGTTTTATTGTCCCTAGCATGCATACATAAACCTCTAAGGCCTTATCATAACACCTGTGTCAGTTTTGGCTTCGTTTCGGGAGTTTACCGCTCAAGAACACCTCGAGGTGTAAACTCCTAGATTTCATGTTTTAGCCTTCTAAAACATGTTATAGACACGTATAAAGCTTTCTAACAATACTATAAGGAGTTACTCACATTTTGGTATAAAAACCCGAAGATCCATCAGAGAGAAAATGGCTTTTCTCTAGTCGGAAATGTGAATAATGAATGATTTTGGTTTAGAAATCTATTTATAGTCCTGAGATATTTTGGCAGAAAATATTTTTATTCCTGAAATGATCCCTAATAAATTAGAGTGTTGGAATAACAGTGTTGCACCAAACCCTAGTGCACCCACTCTCCTGATATTTCCTGAAGTGTAAACCCTGAATTTCTCAAACTTACGCGAAAAGTTTGAAAATTAACTGTGACTGCTACAACTTCTATTGAAGTGATATAGTTTGTACAGAATGGAAATTTCAGGTTGACACAGTGTAGGATCGTTGGCTCTTGTCTTAAAAGGAAAAGGTATTGTAGAAGATGAAGAAGAGTCGAATTTGTCTGAGTGTGACCTTACAAGTGAGGAGTATGCTATGATGGTCACCAATCCAAAGAAGTTTGCAAGAAGAAAATTTCCAGTCAGCAAGAACCGAAATAGGTAAGGAACCACTTTGCGACTGCAATTAGTGTCATGGCAAGAACCACTTTGCGAAGGATTACATGCTGAGAAAGATGGCTAAGAAAAGAGATAGTGTAGATGATGAGGCATACTACTTGCGCAAGATGGAAGAAATCAAGAACAAGAAGACAACTAATGGTGTGAAAGGTACTATGAATGCTTTGATTGTGCGGGAAGATGCTGATGAAGATGAGTTCGGTGGCGTGGAAGTTTGGTCAACCGAATCTGAAGATGAAGAGGTGAGAAAGCCCTCTCATGGAAAGGCTTATGTGTTGGATTAGTGTCCAAAACCCATCATTATGTAGCTAAGGAAGAAGGTTCGGCTGGGAAGTGCTTAATGGTACCCACTGGATCATCAACCAAAAGTGCAGATGAGGAACCGAACCTGACTGAAAACAAATGTTTTGCAGCAAAGCCAGTCAGTGAGCAGATCAACGACTGTGATCGTTTGATCAAAAAGGTACAATCCATCCTTGAATCACTTAAAGTTCCATTAACCAATTATTAAGATGAATTAAATAAATTAAAATTTAAATTCACAAACTTAAGTGGTAGTCTCATGTAAACTCGCTTAGCGAATTCTAACATAACCGACCAACTCAGCAGGGTGTCTTCGAAGAGTGAGGAGAGAAGAATGTGGATTGAGCTGAAGGAGGCGGAGTTAATTAGAGCTAGAGATGAAAGTTTTTATTTGCAAAAAGACAATTTAAAGTTTTTAAAACAGAGAAATGTTTTTTGTTTAATTGCTAAGCGTTTATATACTAATATAGCTCAATTACATTTAAGTTGTGAGGTAGGAACGAAAATTTACAAGATGATTTTGCCATTCCTTGAATTTAAGGAATACGAGGTCATAGCCGAATGTGAATCAGAAGTATCATCAGAAGAGATGTCCATGTCCTACAAAATTGGACTGATAAAATAGAAACCTTCATTGATTCAAAGGAACACAAATGCCTGCTAAAAGACATTTTAGGTGAAAATTATAAGTTGAAAATTAAGTTGGACACAATTCACTCATTTGACCAATCGAATGCCAAACTAGCTACTGAAAATAAAATAGACTTAGAAAATACGTCCGAATTTGATGAAGAAAGTAAGATGAGTGAGATATTTGTAGAAGATATAGTTTATTGCTCTAAGTTTATGAAGAGTGAAACTGAGAATGATATACCACTAATCTCAGAAAATTTAGTGGAATTTGCTCGTCTAGCAAAAGATAAGGAAAAGAAGCTCAAAGAAATGGCAGTGGTTTATCAAAAGGTTCAAACTGTGTTGAACCAGGTATATGCGACAAAAGGAGTCACTTCTAGACAAACAGAAGAGCTAAGAGTCTTGGTGGAAAAAAACAATGCAGAAGGGTGCAACGATTTCTTTTGGTCTGCTGTTATTGATAATGCAGACGAAACTGTAGGCCTATCTGAGCAGACTTCTTGGAGAGTTAAAGGAAGGTACGTAGCTGAACCAATAAACAAACCCTCAAGTTTTGACAAACCAAGCACAAGTGAAACAAAAGAAATCCCTGTGGAACCAAAAGAAGAACCGAAAGTTCGAGTCAAAACAACGGAAACTCCAAGAGAGAAATCAAAGGCCAGTTTCAATATCCACAAATCGTAGAAGGAGCTAGATGAATAGAAACGCTTAAGAAATCAAAGATATGCAAAGAATCTGAATGAGCGAAAGAGTTACTGGAATTCCCAAAATCCCAACTATATTGCTCTTAAGAAGATCTCAACGGATAACGGAAAGGAAAAGGTAAAGGAAAATTTCAGCCCAAGTTTGTATTATTCAAAGTCTAAGAACCGAACTTTTGGTCCACATACCAGATTCAGTCTGAACGTCACTCAGAACCGAAAGTCCACTTTCGGTCCACAGACCAGTTTCGGTCCTAAGTCAAGTTTCGGTTACACCAAGTCCTAAGGCAAAGCATATTCTAGGGAAGACATCAAAGGAAAAGGAAAGCTAACGTCTGCGTCTAAGATCAATAATAAGAAGTCATCAGCTGATCCTAGGTGTCAAATGCCATCAAACAAACTAACCAAAAAATTAAAATTAAAATAATATAAAACCAAAATCAAAGTTTATACAACTAAAAGAAAAGATCAAACCACCTTAGTAAAAAGAACATACCCGGTTGATATTTCAATTGCAATTCGTTTTTCAGTGAAAAACTCACAAGGACCTAAGCGACTTTGGGTTCCTAAATGTACTTAAATTTGTAGGCAATCAATGACGAGAAGTTCGACGAAGAATGGTATATAGACAGTGGTTGCTCGCGTCACATGACAGGTAAGAAGGAAGACCTGAGGGAGTTTCGATCTCTGAAAGATGGTGGCTGTGTGAAATATGGAAATAACGCATATGGGACAATCAAGGGATATGGCATGATAACAAATGGTGACTTCACGATTCGGAAAATGGCTTATGTAGAAGGTTTGCAACACAACCTCACTAGTGTGTCACAATTAGTTGTGGGCACAGGTCTAAAAGTATCATTTGATGATGAGGGCTCTGAGATAATTGAGAAACAATCTAAGAAGGTTCTGTTGAAATCTGAACGTAAGGGAGAGATGTATCCTTAAAATCTCAATCCCATACGAGGAAAACCATCAATATGTTTGCTGACAAAGGCAAATACAGACGATAGCTGGTTGAGGCATAGACGACTATGGCACCTGAACTTTAAAGACATTAATAAGTTGGTGCTTGGTGATCATGTTCGTGGACTTCCTCTTCTCAAGTTTGACAAGGACTATCTGTGTTCAGCATGTGAAATGGGAAAACAAAGCAGAAAGAGCCACCCTACTCAAATCAACACGATGATAATTGAAGCTCTTGAACTCTTGCACATCAACTTATGTGGACCTTCGGCTATTGAAAGCTTTGGTGTGAGTAAGTATATTCTTGTAATTGTACATGACCTTTCACGCTTCACCTGTGTTTTCTTTCTTAAACAAAGATCAGATGCAACTCCCAAGCTGAAAACATTCATCAGGCAAGTGGAAGCATAGCTGAGGAAAACGGTGCGGAATATCAGAAGTGACAATGCTCTAGAATTCAAGAACAACGATTTTGAGAGCTTTCTGGCTGACAAGGGATTAACTCATAATTTTTTGGCCGCTTATACACCGAAACAGAATGAGATTGTTGAAAGACGAAACCGATCTATGTGTGAAGCAGCTAGAACCATGCTCAGTTTTGCTTCACTTCCATTATACTTCTGGGCTGATGTTGTTGGAACTGCATGCTATACTCAGAATCGGTCCTTCCTAAATAAAAAATTCTCAATTACTCCATATGAGATCTTGAACAACCAAAAGCCAAATGTCAAGTTTTCCACATATTCAGTTCACGGTGTTTTATTTTCAACTCCAAAGAGAACCAAAATAAGTTCGACGTCAAAGCCGATCAAGGAATTTTTCTGGGTTACTCACTCACATCGAAATCATACAGAGTGTTGAATAAACGCTCAAAACGAATTGAACAAACCTATTATGTCACCTTCGAAGATAGCTAAATGAAGAAAGTTCAAAGAAGTGAAAGTGACATGGGAGACATTTTTCCAGAATCAGGATAAGTCTCGGTTCCAATAGCCAGCCTGTTTGAAGAATACATGCATCTGTTTGATGAACCAGAGAAAACAGTAACCTCAGAAGCGAAAGCCATGGATAACGAAATTGAAAGTCTCAAGAAAATTTTCGATGAAGCTGCTAAATAGATGGAAGATTAACCTCCAACTGTTAAGAGCAATCCACCATGTCAAGGGGAAAGTTCAACAACATCAAAAACAAACAAAACATCTTTCAAGGGGGAGGATCCAATTTCGACTCCATCTCATAAAGATGATGATTCTGCTCAAAATCCACCTATCGGTAGTAAAACTGAGGGGCAGAATTCCACTCCCACACAGAATGTAACCATTAGGGAAGATACAGATTATACTTCGCTAGTCGAGGGGTAGAAAGAGACCAAAAGCACAACTGACGAAGGCAAAGGTGATCTATCTGAAGCTGAAGTCGAAGTGAATGCTGAATTGGATCCAACATATGACCCAAATTATCTTCCATGGGTGAAATGGAACAAAGACCATCCCAAAGCACAGATTATTGGTGAAACTTCCGAAAAAGTCCTTACTGAGTCTCAATTAAAAGCGAAACAAACTGCATTGTTCTCTAAAGTTGAATTTTGCATGTTTAATTCGTTTGTTTCTAAGATTGAACCGAAAACTGTAAATGTTGCACTTGATCATTCAGATTGGGTCCAAGCAATGGAAGATGAGCTCCATGAGTTTGAGCGGAACCGAGTTTGGAGGTTGATACCTACACCAAAGGATGTGTCTGTAGTTGGCTTGAAGTGGGTCTTCAGAAATAAGTTGGATAAATAAGGGAATGTCATTCGCAACAAGGCTCGATTGGTGGTGAAAGGATATTGTCAAGAAGAAGGGATAGATTATGAGGAAACCTTTTCTCCAGTCGCTAGGTTGGAATCAGTATGGACCTTCTTGGCATATGTTGCTCATAAAAACTTTGATGTCTTCCAAATGGATGTCAAATGTGCCTTCTTGAATGGAGAATTAGAAGAAACAGTTTATGTTGAGCAACCGCCTGTGTTTGTGAACGAGAAATTCCCTGATCATTTCTATGTGCTGGATAAAGCAGTTTATGGACTAAAGCAAGCACCGAGAGCATGGTATGAAACCTTAACTTGTTTTCTAAAAATGTCAAAATTTAAGAAAGGTTCGGTTGACCCTACCTTCTTCCGAAAGAAAGAAGGCGAACATCTAATGATTGTTCAAATTTATGTTGATGATATCATCTTCGGCTCTACAAATCCTAGCTTAACAGTTGAATTGAGAAAGTTGATGGAGACTAAATTTGAAATGAGCGCAATGGGTCCAATTAACTTTTTTGTTGGTTTAAACATTGGCCACGGAACAGAAGGTATATTCATCAACCAGGAGGCTTATACAAAGACCTTACTGACAAAGTTTAGTATGATAGGCGACTCAAAAGTGAAGGTTCCAATGGCGTTTGGACTAAATTAACACCATCTCTGGAAAAACCTGTTGTTAACATAACACAATATCGTCAAATGATAGGGTCACTTATGTGTTTAACGGCTAGGTTTCAAACTAATCCAAGAGAACCTCACATGTTTGCTGTGAAGAACATATTCCATTACCTAAAGAGAACCTCATCTCTCAGTCTCTAGTATCCTGCAAGAACTGGATTCTTAATTCAATCTTATTCTGATGCTGATCTAAGAGGATATGGACTAGACAGAAAGAGCACCACAAGTGGATGCCAATTTCTTGATGGAAAACTTGTTAGCTGGCAGTCCAAGAAGCAAACTTCTATGTCATTGTCTACAACTAAAGCTGAGTATATTGTTGTAGCCTCTTGCACTTCTCAAGTAATCTAGATTCAAAATCAACTGAGAGATTACAGGCTAAGCAAGAAGAAGATACAACTCTATTGTGACTGAGAAAGTGCAATAAGGATTTGTCACAATCCGGTGCAACACTAAATGACTAAGTGCATTGTACTTAGATATCACTTCATTAAGGATCATGTAGAAGATGAGAACATAGAAATACATTTTGTTCGATCTAGTGATCAATTAGCTGACATATTCACTAAGGTATTACCTGAAGCACTCTTTAACAGAATCTTACAAGGCTTGGGTATGATGGAAGCAGAGTCGGTACCAAATCCTCAATCCTCTCACTAAAAATTAGACAAGCGAAATGGAGCGAACGCTCGGTCTATTTCGGATCCTTAAATTTATGGGAACTGAAATGAACTGACCTCTCGGTCTATTTCGGCTCCTTAAACTTCGGGAACCGAAATGAACCGACCGCTCAATCTATTTCGCTTCACTCAACTGAGATAAGGTTTCGGTAGAAGACTGTTTACATTTCTTTTCTTATCTTTAACTTTCTTTATGCTTATTCAAATTTTTTTTCTGTTTTTATTCTTTTTCAGAAAATTTCAAAAATCCAAAAATAATTTCTTTTTCTGTTTTTATTCTTTTTTAGAAAACCTCAAAAATTCAAAAATATTTTCTTTTTCTGTTTTATATTATTTTTCATACAAACTTCAAAATTTCAAAAATATTTTTTTCTTTCTATTTCTATTATTTTTCAGAATACGCCATCACTCGAAAATATTTTTCATTTTGTTTGTTTGGTATATTTGTTTGCTTTTGCCTCTATTCAGTCACAAGGGTACAAGTATCACAGAAGTTGGAGTTGGGACAGGTATGATGTTTATTTTATGAACTACTGAAGGGTCCCTAGAAGCATGTTGTTGCATGTTGATCCAAGCCTCTACCACCTAGAGCAAGGCCTTAATTATTCAATCAATACCTATCGTATCTTCCAAATTAGGCTATTCTTATTTACTCGGTATTAAGCTACCTTAATCTTCTCACATGACTTAAGTGTTTCTCTGCTTTGTCTTGTTTTATAGCAGAAGGTACTTTCGTTTCTTTCACCATTCTCCATCTAATCTCGGTTCACAATTGTCCTTGAGACTCTCAGTTCTTACCACGGAGGTTTATGGTTGCACAAAATCTTTGTTTATGATCTTAGATACGCATACCACGTGCTGAGTGAAACCAAAAATTCAACACCCATAATGAATTAACGATGAATTTCTATATTCAAGATCTTACTTGTTACCTAATGAAATCTCTTTTCTTTACGAGGTCTTTTATGAATTTGTCTAAAACCAAGACTATTCTTCCCATAAAGATGCAATTTAATTTTAATTTTTTTTTGAGATTTCTATACATTCTTTTGTCATCACAAAATATAACCTGCCTACTTGTTCAATAAACCACATCGGTCTCACAAGTACTTCTTAAACATTCGGTCTTATTTTGAGTATCGATGTTCGATTGAAGATAAGCCACCTTGATCCTATGTCATGAAAAAGAAGCCTTTCAATGTTTATTTACAAACAATTGATTGTATTCTCGGGAATCCACACAAGCACTTCAAGTCATTCTTGACTTCGAAGGAAGTCATTCTTTCCCGGAATCCCCTGTTTTTATCACTCACATCCCATACACATTTTCTTTATTTCTTTATCTTTTGTCACTCTCATGCACGAAAAATTTAATTTTCTCACATTTTGTTGATGGTATGTGTGACATCCACATTTTCACGGCCAGAAAAGACCGATTTTGTTTACGCTTTATAAAAATCAGAGTACCTCTTTTAATAAAAATGTTGCGGAATTTGTTCCCAGAAATACATGATAAATATGTTATTAAAACATTTTCGAAGAAACGTATTTTATTCATTTCAAAATGTTTGGGATGTCATCGTTAATACAGAAACACAAGCATAAACAAAACTTACATTTATTTACACTAGTGATCTACATCTCTTTAAATCTCTCAGTGTAAAGTGACCCCGTATCAACACCTGTGATATAAATGAACTGAGTGGTTCAGGTTGGGAAACCTGGTGAGTACATAGAGTTTTCAACCCACAATAATATAATTATTATGTTTAATCAATCAAGCAATTAAACCCAATTATCCATCCCCATTATCTTCTTTACTCTTAAGGATCTACCCTAAGAATCAGTTATTTCTCGTTCATTCGTTCCTAAGGATTATCCTAAGGAATCGACACAAAGTACATCATAGCCATGGTTTACACAACGGGCACTAAGTCTGCATAGTCGCCAGGAATTAGGCATCAAGTCTGCATGATCACCAAGGTTTAGGCATCAAGTATGCATGATCACCAAGGTTTAGGCATCAAGTCTGCATGATCACCAGGGTTTAGGCATCAAGTCTGCATTATCACCAAGGTTTAGAGTACACGAGTGAACACATCGTTCACATCACCTACAGGTTGCAAGCCTGCTAGTGTTCCACTGACTGTCTAGAATAGTCTGTGGTTGTCATCCATACTCTGCTGAATGATGGGGCAATCATTTGGGAAAAAGGCTTCTCACATTATCCACCTCTCACCCTCACCTCGTGGTCTATAGCACCTCTCAACTCATCATCAACTCATATTCCATCTATTATATCTACCCATGTTTTCCCTAACATTATCGTAGATATAAAATACATATAAAGTTTAAATCATTTAAAACATGTATAAAATCGTTCATTTAGCATAGACAACATGTACTCAGATAATATGCACAGATAACACGTAATTTATACAAAACACTTCGTATCTATGTGTAAGATGAAAGGGAACTATGCACTCACCTGAAAGGTGGTGACTCAGCACTCGGACATCGCTTCGATACTCTCAAAACAATTTCCTTCGATAAAACCTAGTACCAATACCACTAGGGTTTAGTCTAACAATAATCGCGACAAAGTAATTAGTCTGACTATTATTATTATTATATAGGCGTTAATAACACTCAATATAACCCATAATAATAGCCCAAATAATTATTTTAAGGACCTAATCACATTCCTATAATTATTCGAAAGCTATATTAAAAACTGCGTAAGCGTAGCACACTTACAACGAATTTTATCGAAAACCGGAACTTAATTGGAGCAGCATTTCGAAACCGAAAGGCTCTTTTTCTCAGGACTCCGGGAGCCTCGAGGCTTCCTTAGGGTGCTAGGGGTTAACCTAGACTTTAGGAAGGGTTAAAACCCTTAGATAGAGAAAGTAGTGAGAGAAAGAAGTGGATTTGGAGTGAAAAACTCAAAATGGCTCGCACGCTATTTATAGCCCCAGCAGCCTCGGACTACGCGGCGTGTCCGGCAGCACTACGCGGGGCTTAGCTCGGAGGTGGTTGCCAGCTTGCACCAGCTGGCTCGCACTCGGACTCGGAAGGATAAGGCCGGAGGTACGCGGGGCGTACCAGACCTCGTACGCGGGGCGTAGTGCGAAGGGAGGCATGTCCGAATCCGAAGTGTCCTTTGATCAGCGATGGACGGCCTACAACGCGCCACTTCATCAACTTCGCAATCAGCTTCGCAAGTTCAAGTTATAACTTCAAAAATTCGTAACTTTCGCGTACGACCTCCGTTTTCGACGTTCTTTATATCCACGCGAAGGTGTGAATGTACTCTTCAACTTTCGTTTAGACTCCGTCGGCTAATTTTGATTTGATTTTAAATTTGATATTATTAACAGACCGGGACAGGATTGATCTGTTAAATTCTCATAACTTCTTCATTCGATATCCGTTTTTGCCCATCTTTTTCTCGTTACGCTACTCTTATCGACATCTTCGAGTCTCATTTAGGTCGTGTCGGCTAAAAACCACTCGATCTAATATTCGAATTTCGGGTTATACACTTCTAATCCGAAACTTCGAAAAATCATAACTTCTTCATACGAAGTCAGATTTGGGCGTTCTTTTTATCGATGTTCTTAGTTTAACATATTCTACGACTTTTGTTCAGATCGCTAAGGCTAAATCTCGCTCTATCGTAAATTCATTATTTACGCTTCCTGGTATCTTACCGGTTCCGTCGCGAAACTTCAACGGGTCACAACTTCTTTGTTATAACTCGGATTTCGGCGTTCTTTATATGTACGAAAACCTTGAGACATATTCTACAACTTGGTTAAGATTATTTATTCTAAATAATCTTTTGTCGAAAATTCGTTTTCGACGTCTATTGCCTCTAAATTGACTAGCCCGGATCTACGGGCGTTACAATTATCTCCCCATTAGGATGATTACGTCCCGGAATCATCAACAAAATAGGGCGCATATAATGACTCTATACGTTATATATTCATCCTAGGTAATATTTTATAACTTCCATATTCCTTCAAGTCTATCTCTTAGACTCATTGACTGTAAGCAGTACTTAATCGTGCACCTGCTCTCTACCTCAGGTTAAACTTCAAATTATGATCTATCATCATGGGACGCACTTTTAGACTCAGGTTTTTTTTGAGTTAAATTCTAAAATAGACTATGCCTTCCTTCATGTTCTAATGTGATATAATCACACACCTTAACATGTAGCATTTCTAGCTACCAACTTCTTTAACAACGAGCGCGATACTTCTATTGATCACTCAAATTCAATTGTTTGGTTTAAGTCGGACGCTACATCAAACTTGGTTCTCTAAACCACGTAACCTACTCATCATAGTCGGACTCAATGTGATATGACCACTAGGGTCGGGATAACAATAATCTTTTTAGTCATTACCGAAACAATGGTAACGACATACTTGAATAAAACGAAATCAATTACTAGCTTCTTGGTAACCTTGTGACTTTCCCTGATCCAAGTGTGAGTCCTGTGCTTCCGGAAGTATAGGCCTCTACTACCATCCACACCTACTCATACCCGTCCCAAGTATTTTCCCGTAGTTTCCCAAGTCACCATGCAGCAAATCACACAATCATTAACCACATCAGATAACAAAACGAAGGTTTTATTTTATTACTTGAAACGATTACATGGGTGTTCAAGGTCACCCTAGATTATGCCTTTAACAGGCTACATCATGTGAAACTATCTATATGGCTTCTGTTGGATAAGGTGTCTAAGTCCATAACTATTTTTGGTATGTACTTGACCCGACCCGGCATGGTCCATTTGGGTTGCATGGCACCATGCAATTGGATAGACTAAATGAGAGAAATAACACTTGGAGATTATTAATATATTATAAGTTCTAATATATTAATAATATTATTTGATTAGTTTGATCAAGAATTAATTTAGAATTAATTAAGTGATCAAAAGATAACTAATTAAATATATGGGTTGATTATGTAAATCATCCATATCTTGTATAGTGGGCTAAAAGGCTCCATGGACTATCAAGTTGGGTTCCACCCATAGGATGCTCCATGGATGCTCCATGGGAGTTACAAACCCATGGGTCATGGAAATGAAGAGTCATGACACATTAGGGTTTAACCCTAGATGTGTCAACACTATATAAGTAACATGTTCTCCACCCAAAATCGGCTACACTAAGAAACAAGAGGGCTTGGCCGATTTTGAAGAAGTGTGTGTTCTCTCATAAGTTCTTCCAAGAGCATTTGGTGTTGTGTGAAGCATTTGAGGCATCACACTTGGGGTGCTAGGCTCACAAGGTTTCAAGGAACACAAACAACAACAAGGTAAGTTATTCTATCTATACTTTAAGTTAAAGTTGTTCCCCATGTATGCTAGATAGGAATATAACCTTGGAATTCAACTTTGCATGACAATTAGACAAACATAGATCCAAGGTTATTAGGGTTGCATGTACACTTAGGAAGTGTTAGAATGCTCAAAACCCATCAGTGGTATCAGAGCCTAGGCTTGTTTGTTCTTATTTGTGGTTAAAAGTTGAAAAACAGAATCGGAAATCTTGCTGTCTGCGAATGGAATCGTCGAGTCTATAGGGGGGACTCGTCGAGTTCATGAGTATCTTCAACCAACTCGGCGAGTGAGTTCATGCACTCGGCGAGTAGGGTCGACTGAGTGCAGAATTTCGATTCAGTTGCTGGAAATGAATTAGAAACATTACCCTAAACTGTTTTGGTAATTGAAAACTTGTTTTTGGTGGTGTAATGTCTTTGCTAATTCATTTACAACAACTAGTTATCAAAATTACAAAGTTTTAAATGTAATTTTTGATTGTGTTCATATTCATGTTCTTGTTCTTATGATGTTTTAGATGATCATAGGAATTATTTGTAACCTATTTGGTAGATTAATTCTTGATCATAATGTGTTTTAATGGAGTCCACAACTTATCCTTAAGTTATGGAAAACCAAGAGTCACACTTGAGTTAAAACCATTAAAACAAATACAAGAGTTAGAAAAATGAAGAGTCTTCATTTTATTACTCTATTAAACTCATAAGTTACAAGAAATGAAAAGTTTTGAAAGTTACAAAACTTGCCCTCAAGTTTTGGAACAAGTAAAGTTAATTTAAAACTTTAAGTTCAAACCCCTAGAATTTTAAAAGTTAAAATTCAACCCTTATACTTATATTATGATGATTTAATAATTATATATATATATATATATATATATATATATATATATATATGTATAAGAATAAAGTCGTCTTACCGCTAGTACGCCTCATTCACGAAGCCGGTCTATAAGGTGGGTATAAGGTTGTTGCCTATAAAATGGTGACTTAATGGGTGTTTACTCTCACCCACCTCTTGCTTGACTGGTGGAGGGTCGTTAGCCGAACGGGTAAGACAAGGACTTATAAATTCTCATTCAAAGTATGATGAATATAATAAAGTAACTAAATGTTTATTAAATTCCCAATCTTAGTTACTTTAGGAAAAATGTGAATAAGGTGCTAATCCATGAAATTACACTTTACACTTTGTCTAAGTCGTTGGTGGAGCGTGTGTGGTTAACCGGCACACTAACTTGGACTTAACAAGGTAGGTAAAGGGTGACTTAAGGTTTATTATAGTATCGGTGGAGCGTGTGTGGTTTACCGGCACATCGTTTGATTGATAAACTTTAAGGGTACCAAGTGATTTGCATGGTTACTCCACACCTCGTTTTGTGATCCTCGGCATCCCAGTCACAAAACTTGGAGGGCACTCTCGAGATTGAAACATGCCTTTGAAAAGTTCATTGGATCTCAAAGAATTTAGGAATTTCTAAAACCAATAAAAACTAAATATCTAATATTTCGGTTTTCGTGGTGGAAATTGGTGAATCGTCATTCACCTACCTTTCAAATATGGTATAGCTTAGATTAGGGCATACCTCTTCTAAGTTATATTATATTGTGATTGGATCCTAGCCTTAATATTACATTTGGGTGTTTTATTAAGGACTCTCTTAAATCTAAACTAAACTTGTTCTTCTCTTTCAGATGTCTTCAAATAATGCTTCTGGATCGAATCCTAATGGCTCCTTTACTCTTATGAGTTTGTGTGGGAAAGTCACCTTTGATGGATCCAACTTCAATAAATGGATCAGAAACATTAGGATGATTACCCGCTACGAGGACAAAGAATATGTCCTTAACAAGGAGCTTAAGGAAATTGATGAGTCCACTGCAACTCCACAGGAGATCGCTGACTTTCATACTCATGAAAGGGATGCAACCAAGGTGGCTTGCATCATGTTGGCCACCATGACAGCTGAACTCCAAAAGTCTTATGAAGATTTCTACCCTTATGAAATGCACCAAGATTTGATGGAAAGATACCATCAAAGTGCACGACAAGAGAGGTACGAAGTCATCTGCTCCATGATAACAACCATGATGAAGGACGGAGAGTCCGTCACGAGCCACATGCAGAAAATGCAAAGGTATGTGGATCGTTTGCTGAAGCTCAATGTGAACTTCCCTGAGGAGCTTGCAATAGATATCATTTTGCACTCCTTACCATCGTGCTATGATCAATTATGCATGACATATCACATGAACAAGGAAGACGTCACCCTCAGCAAACTTCAGGGACTTCTCAAGACCGCAGAAACAGGTCTGAAGGGGAAGTCGGTTGCTATCACTCCTACTCCAGACTCAACTCCGGTCTTGGCAATCGGGCAAAATCGAGGGAGGAAGAGAAAGAGATCTTCGAAGGGTACCAAGGCTCGGACCCTTGATGGCTCTTCTTCAAGTGGAACCAAGAAAGGTTTCATTACTCCTTCTTCTGACCCAAAAGAGGCTGAATGCTTCTATTGCCATGAAAAAGCTCATTTGAAGCGAAACTGCCCAAAGTACCAGCAGGATGTGAAGGATGGGAAACTCAAACCCAACCATGCAGGTATTTAGACTATCATTTCTAATAACTCACCCCATTCGAAATCTTGGGTCCTTGATACCGGTTGCGGTATTCATATTTGTTGTGACTTGCAGGGACTAGGAAGAAGTGAGAATGTGGAGCAAGGAAGAATAAACTTAATCATGGGGAATAGGAAAGTTACACCTGTCACCAAGATTGGAGTTTATACTTTATCGCTAAGTAGTGGGTTAAATTTAGATTTGAATAAATGTTGTTATTCGCCAGAAATGGCAAGAAATATTATTTCCTTTCATGCATTGTACAAACAAGGTTTCACCTTTTCGTTTGATAATGAAGTTGGTTCGATTAATTCTTTCTTTAATAATGTTCTTTATTTTAAAGCATTACCTTGTGATGGTGTGTATGAAGCTGTATCTATTGTAGATAACTTAGGAAATAATGTTTTGTGTATTGATTCTACTAATAATAATAACTTGGATAAAGCATCATTATGGCATTGTCGTCTTGGACATATAAGCAAGAAACGCATAGGCCAACTCCAAAAAGATGGAGTCTTGGAGTCGTTTGACCTAAAGTCAAATGATAGTTGCGAATCATGCTTACTTGGAAAAATGACAAAGTCACCCTTCACAGGCTCGTGTGAAAGGGGTGAAGGTTTGTTGGACCTTATACACACGGATGTGTGTGGGCCATTCAAACATGCCACAAGGGATGCTAATCGTTATTATTTGACTTTTACTAATGATTACAGTAGATATGGATATGTCTACTTAATCAAGCATAAGTCAGAGACTTTCGAGAAGTTTAAGGAATTTAAACAGGAAGTCGAGAATCAATTGGGTAGGAATATTAAGATGCTTCGATCCGATCGGGGTGGTGAGTATCTTAGTTCAGAGTTCCTCGACTATCTAAGGGAATGTGGGATTGTCTCACAATTGACACCTCCCAGGACACCGCAGTTGAATGGTGTGGCTGAGAGGCGTAATCGAACCTTGTTGGACATGGTTCGTTCCATGATGAGTCGAGCTTCGCTACCAATCTCATTCTGGGGGTATGCCTTAGAGACTGCCCCCCATATCCTTAATCTAGTCCCTACAAAGAAAGTTGCCAAAACTCCTCACGAGATGTGGACTGGTAAAGTACCTAAATTAGACCACATCAAGATTTGGGGTTGCGAAGCTTTCGTGAGACGCGAGACTCATGATAAGCTCGAACCCCGAAGCGAGAGGTGTATTTTCATCGGCTACCCACAGCAATCCTTTGGTTACCTCTTCTACAGACCTAGTGACAATGTGGTCTTTGTAGCAAGAAGAGGAGTCTTTCGAGAAAGAGAGTTTATAAGCCAAGGAGACAGTGGGAGGCAAGTTGATCTTGAAGAAATTCAAGAGTCAAGTGGTGAAGGAACTTCAAACTCTAGCCCTCAACTTGAGGAGGAAACTCCTGTTGAGCCAATTGACGAATCTGTACCTCTGAGGCGTTCCACGAGAGTTAGGAGTGCACCTGAGCATTACTATGGATTCCATATTACTGCAGAAGGTGAGACACTTATTAGTGATGAGACACTAGTAAGTCAAGATGACCCTAACAGCTACGAGGAAGCCATGGCAGGCCCCGAGTCTGCTAAATGGAAAGAGGCTATGGACAGCGAGATACAATCCATGTATGACAATCAAGTTTGGAACTTGGTTGAGAATGTACCAGGTCGAAAGACTGTAGGGTGCAAATGGGTCTTCAAGAAGAAGACCGACATGGATGGTAAAGTACACACTTATAAGGCTAGACTGGTTGCAAAGGGCTTCTCTTAAATTCCTGGAGTGGATTATGATGAGACCTTTTCTCCGGTAGCCAAGATTAAGTCTATTCGGGTTCTGTTAGCCATAGCCGCATTTCATGACTATGAAATTTGGCAAATGGATGTCAAAACCGCTTTCCTTAATGGGAAGTTGGCTGAAGATGTTTACATGAGTCAGCCAGAGGGTTTTGTCAGCAACGAGTACCCTAATAGAGTGTGTAAGCTTGAGAAGTCCATTTATGGATTAAAGCAAGCACCTCGCAGATGGAATCTTTGCTTTGATGAAAAGGTCAAGGAATTTGGCTTTTCTAGGAGTGAAGATGAATCTTGTGTATATGTCAAGGCTAGTGGGAGTATAGTTAGCTTTTTGGTATTGTATGTGGATGACATACTACTCATAGGAAACGACATTCCAACCCTGCAGGAAGTAAAGTCCTGGCATGGAAAGTGTTTCGCTATGAAGGACCTTGGTGAAGCTGCCTATATTTTGGGGATAAGGATCTTGAGAGATCAGAGTAAAAGACTAATTGGACTTAGTCAAAGTACCTACTTGGATAAGGTGCTGAAGAGATTCAGCATGCAAGACTCCAAGAAAGGAGAGTTACCCATCCAGAGTAACGCCAAACTGAGTAAGACACAAAGCCCTAGCACTGAGGCTGAGATAGCACAAATGAGTCGAGTACCTTATGCTTCGGCTGTAGGATTGATCATGTATGCTATGCCGTGTACTCGACCTGATGTAGCTTTTGCCCTGAGCATGGTTAGCAGGTTTCAGGGGAACCCTGGCAAGGCACACTGGACTGCGGTAAAGAATATTCTCAAGTACCTACGAAGGAGTAAGGACTAGGTCCTTACCCTCGGTGGGAGTGATGACTTGAGAGTTGTAGGGTATAGTGATGCTAGCTTCCAGACTGATAGGGATAACTTCCGCTCTCAGTCGGGCTGGGTCTTTACCCTAAATGGAGGAGCAATTTCTTGGAAGAGTTCCAAGCAAGAGACAGTGGCAGATTCTACTTCTGAATCAGAGTATATTGCAGCTAGCGAAGCGGCAAAGGAGGTGTTATGGCTGAGGAACTTCATTGGAGACCTTGGAGTTGTACCAGCTATTAAAGAGCCAATGGAAATTTTCTGTGATAGTGAAAGTGCTGTTGCCTTAGCCAAGGAACCAAGGGATCACGGGAGATCCAGACACATCGACAGAAAATACCATTTCATCAGACATCGGATCAAAGAAGGACTCCTCGTGGCAAAGAGGGTATCATCAGATAAGAATCCGGCAGATCCCCTCACGAAGGGACTGACTCGGGTTAAGCATCTCCAGCATGCTCGGAGCATAGGGCTGAAGGATGATATTAGATTTAGTAGTTAGATAACCTCGAAATTTGTAAAGTGTAATTGACATTTGATGATGAATAAAAGTGTTTTATTTATGAGTAAAGTGTTGCTATCTCTTGTCGATCGTTTACTATATTTCTTTTGCATGTTTTGACTTCCAGAATAATTTTGTTTGGTATAACATATTATTCAAACCTCCACAGTCGGTCATATGTCGGAAGTAGGTATGAATCAAGACTGTCATGTTTGGTTGTAGAGGTCTGGGATAAGGCTACAACAATCATGAGTGCTCATAAGTTTTGAGCATTGGACTCAACCCACGCTCACTGGAATCACTTCATGGAATTCTATCTCGAGTGATCGTGAGACGGTAATATCATATAAGTCTTTAAACCTAGAGATATGATTTGTTACTTACAAGTTGGCTATGCATTGATTGTACGAAAAACGCATTGGTAACTCGATGTTATAAATCGCGCTCTTGTGTGTAATTCAATGAGTAGTAGAACAAACATATGAGTCGAAGTTTATCTGTTCCTTCTTGGATTAGAAGCTGATATCTGGGCCCCTCGATGATTTTGTTTTGACCTATGTACCGGGCCCGGTCAGAACTAAATTGATGTGTTCAATGAAGTTCTTTGTCAAACAAATCGGAAATCGGGAAACAAATTGTTGGACAATAAGTAAGACATTGTTCCATGTATTTGTCCGACTGATATCTAGAATAGAGGATTATATGATCACTTATCTTAAATGGCGTACCATCATTTTCTCAGTTTCGAGAAACCTTGAAAAGAGCTATGATTGTCGATCGGTTCCTGAAGTCATACTTACAGTAATAGTTGTTAGACTTATCCAAGTGTGAGACTGTTGGATAAGGTGTCTAAGTCCATAACTATTTCTGGTATGTACTTGACCCGACCCGGCATGGTCCATTTGGGTTGCATGGCATCATGCAATTGGATAGACTAAATGAGAGAAATAACACTTGGAGATTATTAATATATTATAAGTTCTAATATATTAATAATATTATTTGATTAGTTTGATCAAGAATTAATTTAGAATTAATTAAGTGATCAAAAGATAACTAATTAAATATATGGGTTGATTATGTAAATCATCCATATCTTGTATAGTGGGCTAAAAGGCTCCATGGACTATCAAGTTGGGTTCCACCCATAGGATGCTCCATGGATGCTCCATGGGAGTTACAAACCCATGGGTCATGGAAATGAAGAGTCATGACACATTAGGGTTTAACCCTAGATGTGTCAACACTATGTAAGTAACATGTTCTCCACCCAAAATCGGCTACACTAAGAAACAAGAGGGTTTGGCCGATTTTGAAGAAGTATGTGTTCTCTCATAAGTTCTTCCAAGAGCATTTGGTGTTGTGTGAAGCATTTGAGGCATCACACTTGGGGTGCTAGGCTCACAAGGTTTCAAGGAACACAAACAACAACAAGGTAAGTTATTCTATCTATACTTTAAGTTAAAGTTGTTCCCCATGTATGCTAGATAGGAATATAACCTTGGAATTCAACTTTGCATGACAATTAGACAAACATAGATCCAAGGTTATTAGGGTTGCATGTACACTTAGGAAGTGTTAGAATGCTCAAAACCCATCAGCTTCTTCATAACTCGATCTCTATATATCCATCCTTACTCCTGATTCCTTGCATCGTCAGCTGCTTCGTCAAGGATCATTTGAAATGCTCTTGCCTTTGGTTTTGGCGTCACATTTGGATTTGTAGCCCCTTCTCTCTTTGGGCAATCTTGCTTGAAGTGCCCTTCCTCGTTACATTCGTAACACACCCTTTTGTTGAATTTACACTCATTAGCATAATGCCCATGCTTCCCACAATTGAAATAAGTCACCTCCTCACCACATTTTCCAGAGTGTTTCTTTTTGCACTTCTCGCACCATCTTTCCTCACTCCCTCCTCCTCTAAACTTCCTTGTACTCGACTTGATTTTCTCATCGGGCTTCGCAGACCCCTCAAACTTTCTCTTTTCGCCAACCTTGGTCTTGTTGGCGGCTCTTCCCTTGATCATCTCCTCAATTGACTTGGCAGCCTAGATAGCTGCCCCCAAAGTAGGTTCCTGACATGCTGGCACCGCGTACTCCCATGGAAGTCCTTTTGCATACTTGTCAACTTTCGTCAGCTCATCCGGAACAAGACGTAATGCGAACTCCATTTTCTCTGTAAAGTTGTTGGTGTATTCATCAACAGACATGCTTCCTTTCTTCAAGGTAAGGAATTGGTTTTCTAGCTCGAGAAGATTTTGGGCTGAGTAGTACCTACGTTTGAATTGCACCAGAAATTCTACCTATGTCAGTTGCAGGGGCTCATTGGGGCTCAGAGTCTTCCCCAAGGTATTCCACCAACGTACAACGCCTCCTCGAAACTGATGCACTGCAAATGTTGTCTGTTGTTTTCCCTTGCAACCGCACGTCATGAAAGCTAATTCCATCTCCGAGATCCAATCCATGACCCCGATCGGATCCTCCTTACCGGTGAAAGTCGATGGTTTGCAAGTCAGAAAATCTTGTACTTGGATGCATTCCTCTCGACTTCGTCATCGTAGTTGTTTTGTCAAACTATTGGTGGGTTGACTTGACCAACAGTCCCACTGTAGTCTCCTTCCTCAGTCTGCCCTTCGTTCAACTCGGGTTGTTCGATCTGAATAGTCGCTTCCTCTCGATTTTGCTGGAGCAAACGTCTGGTTTCCTCCATTTGAGGATCCAACATCGCCTGGATCATTGCTTGCACTCCTGCCATCGTTATTGGTTCAGCAGCGGCTACCATAACCGGTATTTTCTTAATCATTGGGTGCTGGTTTCGGTTCCCATTTGCATTCATGTTTCCGCTACGGGTTCTTGCCATCTTGATCTATACACCGAATAAGGTGAATCTAGAACTTTACTTAGGATTGACGGTTAAATCATCTTTATCACTCCGAAACATTTATATGCTAGTTCTAATATCGTAGTTAAACGCTTAGAATCCTAAACACATAAGGTTTCCAGATCCGGTGGCAATAGACCATAGATCCGAATAAATAACACAATATCAGGCACAAGCATTTAGTACATAAAAGCATTTTAGGCACAGTTCCTAAAATAATCTAGTGCTTTACTGTAACATCCCGGAATAGCAAGAGTAGAGTTGAAGGACTAAAAATGAAAATTTTGAAGGGAAACTCGGCGAGTCCATGGATGGACTCGGCGAGTAGGGTTGCGACTTGGTCGCGAGTCAAGTGGCCTACTAGGTGAGTCCAAAGATGGACTCGGCGAGTAGGTGCTATGCGGAGAAAACCCTAAAACCGGGGAATGAGCCCTATTTAAACAACATTATGTCCCCTCCCCAGCCTCTTTGATCCCCCTTGAAGTCCAGAAACCCTAGAAATCGTGATTGTGAGAGATTGGAGTGCATTTGGAGCTTGGAGAGGTCCTTGTTGAAGAAATCTTGAAGGAGAAGAGGCTTGGATCAAAGGGCTTTGCTTGGATTCGAGTTTTATTGCAGTTGGGGCATTCTTTTGAGGTAATATCTTGTTCTTGGGATGTCTTCTTCTAGTTTCTTCATTATTGGGTTGTGTGGGAAGCTTATATTTGTGGCATCTTGAGTTCGAAGGATAGATCTGAGGTTGCTACCTCAGATCTGCAGTGGAGAAGGTCTTAAGAGCATTAAAGTCCCTGTTCTTGTGTTGATGATGGAGCCATCTTGTCCCAAACCCCAAACTCTAGAGTAAAAGGGCTAGATCTCTTTGGATTCACGTAAAGTTTGCCACTTTACGTGATGGATGGGTTGTAGGAGGCTAGATCTATGTTTTGGATCAATTGCATGGCCTGGAATACTTCTGTTTGGATTCAGACCAGTTGTACTCGGTGAGTCACGAGGGTGGACTCGAGGAGTTGCTTGAAGTGTAACAGCCCGGATCCCCAGGTATCTTCTTTTCTTATATATTTTGACATTCTGTGAGGGGACTCGGCGAGTCGGTGGTTGAACTCGCCGAGTCGGGTCGCGGTTTTTAGCAGGGGTTCGCGTCTGGACTCGGCGAGTCCAAGGGATGGACTCGACGAGTCCGCACTGTTTAATGAAACCCTAATTTCCCGGTCCTAAGCTCTATTTAAAGGACCTTATGGCCCTCATATGCGGCCACCTTGAACCCTAAGAGCCTCCATACGTCTGTAAGCCCTTGTGTGTGTGTTTGAAGGCCTTTTGTTCTTCATTTTGTGTGTTAGTGCAAGGAAAGGAGGGAGAGGAGCAAACTTGAAGTGTTGGGGAGCTTAGATCTGTTACTATTTCATCAAGGGGGTCTTCTTAAGGTAACTTTCTGAGCCAATCTTCGTGTTTTGTGTTGATGGGCCAAATCTAGGGTTTCTTCTTGCATTTCTTGGCTTGAATAAGAAGTATGAGAGGTCCCATGGGGATATGGGACCTAGATCTGGACTTTAGCAGGTCCAGGACACCCCTTATGACAAGCTTTATGCCCATCCTTTTGAGTTAGAAGTTAAACTTGCCATATTAAAGGTTGTTTCTTCAAAATAAGCCTTGTATGCATTGCATGGCAACCAAGACTGAGACTTTACGTGACAAATAAGCTTGGGAAGGCCAGATCTATGTATTTATGGAACGGATCTGACCGCAAAAGCCAGTTTTAGCTGGTGCATGGCATGGACTCGCCGAGTCTGAAGAACAGACTCGACGAGTCACTTGAAGATTGTCCTTGAGACCATCTTGTGTGTAGACTGGACCGAGTTGTGGGCGACTCAGTGAGTTGCAGAGAGTTGGAAAGGTTTTGACAGGTGGACCGAGTCAGGATGGGACTCGCCGAGTTGGCCTTCGACTCGGCGAGTTGAGTCGCGGTGGCCCTGTGATTCAGGCCCAGGTGGAACTCGTCGAGTCGGGGGAGTACTCGACGAGTCAAAGGGAAAATTCTTGAGAGTTGGTAAAAACGCGTAGACTCGCCGAGTCACTATTGTGCACTCGCCGAGTCTAGTCCAAATGGACTAAAGACTGTTGACCAGGTCAACCTGTGTTGACTTGATTTGGATAGTCCACCTTAGTGGTGCAAGTAATATTTATAGATTTATGATATCGTAGGAGGATTGCAGCTCGAGGGTTCAAGCCCGAGTGATTTCAGGATTTACGATTAGCAACTTAGCGAGGAATACGAGGTGAGTCTTCTCACTATACTGTACCCGGAAGGGTTTTGACTATGTGACCGGAAGGTCGAATATGATATGGAATATATGCTTTATGTGTGTTAAGTTATTTGCTATATATGTCATGTATGATGTGTTTGATATGGGCCGGAAGGCGTGGTCATATGGATTGTAAAGTTTGATGTGGGTAGGACCGGAAGGTTTACCCAGTCGGGACGGAAGTCCCCTGAGACACATGGACCAGAAGGTCAAGGCCTGGAAAGGCGTATGTGCGTATATTGTATTTTGGGAACTCACTAAGCTTTATGCTTACAGTTGTTGCTTTATGTGTTTCAGGTACGAGTGAGGACCGTGGGAAGGCGCCAGCGTGACCGTACACACACTCGGGGAATCTATTTTATCTTTTGTTATGTAATCGTTGAGACTATGTCGTTATTTTGGGAATCTAAACTAATTACTCATGTCTTGATGGTTGTAAAAATGAAAATTTTTGGTTGGAAATTTTATGACGTTACAAGTTGGTATCAGAGCCTTGGTTTGAGGGATTCGGGTACACCTTCGGGCGTAACTGGACTCAAACCGGGGATTGGAGAAAATTGTTTTTACAAAAAATTTAATTTAATTAATTTAAATTTAAAATTTGAAAGGTGAGACGACCAAAGAAGAAAAAGTGTGTACGGTCAGCCAGCGCCCGAACGGTAAAAATCCTCAAAATACTCTCATTATATGTGTTACGATATATGATATGATATGATACGCATGCTAGTAGACTAGGTATACATATTAGGGCTAGAGTGGCCTGATTTTGTGATGCCTTAGTCTAGGAAAACTTGCTTCTATGAGGTGCCCGAGAGCGAGTGAGTAACAAGAGTATGAAAAGAATAGAGTGCTCAGGATTCGAGGTTGGGGAGGATGACTTGGGTGAATACCGACGCGGTGTAACTAGCAGTATTGGGCCCGTACTACCAAGGACACCGGGTCAGTAGGCAGCCAAGTGGGAACCCCTGAGTATCGAAAACTGAGCAGGACTGCGTTATCGAGTGCGATTTTTGCCCGATAGGGTCTCTGATATTCTTTTGTTGTATTTCAAAGACATCATGGTTGGACCACGACACAGACCTGGCACGAGTGGAGTGACGGACGAGGAGCTTCGTCAGATGATTCATGAGGAGGTAGCTACAGCGATCCGGGCCGAGATCCCGGAGATGTTTGGGTCTATTAAGACCACGCTGATGGAGACATTTGATGAGCGGTACGCCGCGTTGTCTGAGGCTGCCGCTGCTGCAGCTACCGCAGCTGTGGCTGCTGCCAGACCACAGGGGGGTGACTCGTTGCTGTTCCGGGAGTTCAGTAACACGAAGCCACCAGAGTTTGACGGGACTCAGGATCCGATTGCTGCGATGAGGTGGATTGCCGATATTGAGGGATGCTTCTATAGTTGTTCATGTTCGGAGCATCTGAGGGTGCGGTTCGCCCTGAACCAGCTCCGCCTGGGAGCGAAGGATTGGTGGAAGTTTGTGACGGCGAACTTCACTCTCGCGGAGGTTTCAGCCTTGACTTGGGAGAGATTTACTGCTATGTTCAGAGACGAGTATGTTCCCCCGGTAGAGAGGGAACGGTTGGTTCAGGAGTTCTTGACCCTCAAGCAGGGTAATGATTCGGTTGCAGTGATCACGCGGAAGTTTCATGAGAGGGCGATGTTCTGCCCCGAGCAGGTGTCCACGGAGCAGGCTCGGATGAGCCGGTATTTGGGAGTGCTGAGGAGAGACATCCGGGAGTTCGTATCGAACTCGTCATATCAGACTTTTGCTGAGCATCAGGCGAATGCCAGGAAGCGGGAGATCGAGTTGGAGACCCAGGCCAGGGAGGAGGCCGAGTCTTAACGGATGGATCGGCGACCGGCTCAGTCGCAGCCGGCAGCCAAGCGGACCAAGTCCGCTGATTTGAGATCCGGAGGACAGAAGAGCCGTACTTGTGGGAAGTGCGGCAAGGGTCACGAGGGGGCATGTTGATCGGGTGCTTGCTACAAGTGTGGCAAGGAGGGGCACATTGCGAGGGATTGCCCCAAGGGATTTATGGTCTGCTTCCATTGCAACCAGACTGGCCATCGGAAGGCCGAGTGCCCCCAGCTTCGCCAGGGATCTTCGCCTGCTGCCAGGGTTCCTGAGGTTCGGCCAGTGAAGACCGAGGCCCCGAAGGCTCGTGGGAGAGCTTTCCAGTTGACTGCGGAGGAGGTCCGCGCGGCACCTGATGTAGTGGCCGGTATGTATTCTTTCACGTATTTACATTTATGCTGAGACATTATGCTTATATTCCTATATGCGTAGGTACTTTTCTTGTGAATCATGTGCCTGCTTTGGTATTATTCGACTCAGGTGCGAGTCGATCCTTTGTTTCGCTGGCTTTTAGCCAGTACATCGATATCGATCGGGAGACGATGAGTCGTCCCCTGCGAGTTGCTATAGCAAACGAGAGAGCAGTATACGCCACCGAGGTGATTCGAGGATGCGTGCTCGAGATTTTTGGGGTCGAGTTTCCTATAGAGTTGGTCCCTATAGGTATGGGGGATGTTTGCATTATCGTGGGCATGGATTGGTTGAGTAAGTTTGGAGCAGTCATTGACTGCGAGAGACAGCTGGTGATGATTAGAGACCCTAGTGGGGGAGTGCTCACGATTTATGGCGAAGGGACCCGGTGTGGGTCAGCGTTTTGTTCAGCGGCCAGGGCAAGGCAGAGTCTGCAGCAGGGCTGTGATGGATTCATAGCCTATGTGATGGATACTCGTGTGACCACGGAGAGGCCCAATTCGATTGATGACGTTCCGGTTGTATGCGAGTTTGCGGATGTGTTCCCCGAGTAATTACCAGGCGCGCCTCCGGAGAGGCAAGTGGAGTTTCATATCGATTTGGTTCCGGGGGCGGCGCCCATCGCCAAGGCGCCTTACCGTCTCGCTCCACCGGAAATGCAGGAATTATCCTCGCAACTTCAGGAGCTGTTGGGGAAGGGATTCATTCGACCCAGTAGCTCGCCTTGGGGAGCACCGATTTTGTTCGTCAAAAAGAAGGATGGTTCACATCGGATGTGTATCGATTATCGGGAGTTAAACAAGTTGACGATTAAGAATCGATACCCGTTACCTAGGATCGACGATCTGTTCGATCAGTTGCAGGGGGCATCTTGGTTTTCCAAGATTGACTTGAGGTCGGGATATCATCAGATGAGGGTTCGCGAGGAGGATATCCAAAAGACTGCCTTCAAGACTCGTTATGGACATTATGAGTTTGTAGTGATGCCTTTTGGGCTCACCAATGCCCCGGCTGCATTCATGGATCTCATGAACAGGGTGTGCCGACCGATGCTGGATCGGTCGGTGATCGTATTCATCGATGATATTTTGGTGTATTCGAGGACTAGGGACCAGCATGAGGAGCATTTGCGGGAGATTCTTCGGGTTTTGAGATCGGAGAGGCTGTACGCCAAGTTCTCCAAGTGTGATTTCTGGTTGTTAGAGGTCCAATTCCTCGGGCATCTTGTGAACCAGAAGGGGATATTGGTCGACCCGGCCAAGATTGAGGCGGTGTTGAGGTGGGAGGTGCCGAGATCGCCCACCGAGATCAGGAGTTTTCTGGGTTTGGCTGGATATTACCGCAGATTTATCAAGGATTTCTCCAAGATCGCTGTGCCACTTACTAGGATGACCCGGAAGGGTGTTGCGTTTTCATGGGGGCCGGAGCAGCAGTCTTCGTTTGAGACGCTTCGTCAGAAATTGTGCGAGGCTCCAGTTCTTGCACTCCCGGAAGGGATGGAGGACTTTGTGGTATATTGTGATGCCTCTATATCGAGTTTGGGGGCGGTACTTATGCAGAGGGGTCGTGTGATAGCGTACGCTTCGACGCAGTTGAAGCCTCATGAGTCGAGATATCCCACGCACGACCTGGAATTGGGGGTGGTGGTGTTTGCCCTCAAAATCTGGCGACACTATTTGTACGCGGTTCGGTGTACGATTTACACGGACCATAAGAGCTTGAAATAGTTGATGGATCAGCCAAATCTGAATATGCGTCAGAGGAGGTGGTTGGATGTGGTGAAGGATTACGATTGTGAGATCCTGTACCACCCGGGCAAGGCTAATGTGGTAGCCGACGCATTGAGCCGTAGGGCGGATAGCGCCCCGATCCGAGACATTTGTATGAGGTTGACGGTTTTGACCCCGATTCTGGACATTATTCGAGGGGCTCAGATGGAGGCTGCAAAGCCGGAACACCAGAAGAAGGAACGGGTGGTAGGTCAGGTATCGGGATTTGTTACGGATGGTCGGGGGCTTATGACTTTTCAGGGACGGATTTGGGTGCCGTTTGTGGGCGGTGCGCGCACTATCTTGATGGAGGAAGCACATCGATCGAAATTCTCGATTCACCCTGGTGCTACGAAAATGTATTTGGATCTCAAGAAGGAGTACTGGTGGCCATGTATGAAAAGGGATGTCGCTTGGTTCGTCGAGAGGTGCTTGACTTGTCGGCAGGTCAAGGCCGAACACCAGCGACCGCACGGTAAGCTGCAACCGCTAGAGATTCCCGAATGGAAGTGGGAACAAATCTCTATGGATTTCATTACCAAGTTACCGCGAACGGCGAGAGGAGTCGATGCGATTTGGGTAATTGTGGACCGACTGACAAAGAGCGCTCATTTTCTAGCTATTAGTGAGAGCTCTTCTGCGGAGAAGTTGGCTGAGTTATATGTGAGGGAAGTAGTATCTCGGCACGGGGTGCCAATCTCGATTATTTCGGACCGCGACGTGCGTTTCACTTCCAGGTTCTGGAAGAAATTCCATGAAGAGTTGGGTACTAGGTTACATTTCAGTACGGCATATCATCCTCAGACAGACGGCCAGAGTGAGCGGACCATTCAGACCCTCGAGGACATGCTTCGGGCATGTGTGTTGGACTTCGGAGGGTGCTGGGACACCTATCTACCTTTAGCAGAGTTCTCATATAACAACAACCATCATTCGAGCATTGGTATGCCGCCCTTTGAGCTGTTGTATGGGCGGAGGTGTCGCACTCCCATCTGTTGGGGTGAGGTGGGACAGCAGGTTATGGGTAGCACGGAGATCGTGCTTCAGACGACCGAGCAAATTCAGATGGTCAGGCAGAGGTTGCTGACCACTCAGAGCCGGTAGAAGAGTTATGCAGACAGGCGACGGTCCGAGCTTGAGTTCCAGGTTGGTGATCTCGTGCTCCTGAAGGTCTCTCCTTGGAAAGGAGTGATTCGATTCAGGAAGAGGGGCAAGTTGGGGCCCCGGTAAATTGGTCCTTTTCGTGTGATCGCAAGGGTGGGTCGGGTAGCCTACCGTTTAGACTTGCCAGCAGAGTTGGGACAGATTCACGATACCTTCCATGTGTCGCAACTGCGGAAATGTATAGCCGACGAATCAGCGGTGGTTCCATTAGGGGATATTCAGGTGGATGCAAGTCTGAATTATGCTGAAAGACCTGTAGCCGTCAAAGATCGGAAGATCAAGGTTTTGAGAAACAAGGAGGTGCCCCTAGTATTGGTTCAGTGGCAGCATCGGAAGGGATCAGAGATGACCTGGGAGCCGGAACGGGAGATGCGGGAGCAGCATCCGGAGCTTTTTGCCTAAGCGGGACTTCGAGGGCGAAGTCTTATTCTAGTGGGGGAGATTTGTAACAGCCCGGATCCCCAGGTATCTTCTTTTCTTATATATTTTGACATTCTGTGAGGGGACTCGGCGAGTCGGTGGTTGAACTCGCCGAGTCGGGTCGCGGTTTTTAGCAGGGGTTCGCGTCCGGACTCGGCGAGTCCAAGGGATGGACTCGACGAGTCCGCACTGTTTAATGAAACCCTAATTTCCCAGTCCTAAGCTCTATTTAAAGGACCTTATGGCCCTCATATGCGGCCACCTTGAACCCTAAGAGCCTCCATACGTCTGTAAGCCCATGTGTGTGTGTTTGAAGGCCTTTTGTTCTTCATTTTGTGTGTTAGTGCAAGGAAAGGAGGGAGAGGAGCAAGCTTGAAGTGTTGGGGAGCTTAGATCTGTTACTATTTCATCAAGGGGGTCTTCTTGAGGTAACTTTCTGAGCCAATCTTCGTGTTTTGTGTTGATGGGCCAAATCTAGGGTTTCTTCTTGCATTTCTTGGCTTGAATAAGAAGTATGAGAGGTCCCATGGGGATATGGGACCTAGATCTGGACTTTAGCAGGTCCAGGAGACCCCTTATGACAAGCTTTATGCCCATCCTTTTGAGTTAGAAGTTAAACTTGCCATATTAAAGGTTGTTTCTTCAAAATAAGCCTTGTATGCATTGCATGGCAACCAAGACTGAGACTTTACGTGACAAATAAGCTTGGGAAGGCCAGATCTATGTATTTATGGAACGGATCTGACTGCAAAAGCCAGTTTTAGCTGGTGCATGGCATGGACTCGCCGAGTCTGAAGAACAGACTCGACGAGTCACTTGAAGATTGTCCTTGAGACCATCTTGTGTGTAGACTAGACCGAGTTGTGGGCGACTCAGTGAGTCGCAGAGAGTTGGAAAGGTTTTGACAGGTGGACTGAGTCAGGATGGGACTCGCCGAGTTGGCCTTCGACTCGGCGAGTTGAGTCGCGGTGGCCCTGTGATTCAGGCCCAGGTGGAACTCGTCGATTCGGGGGAGTACTCGACGAGTCAAAGGGAAAATTCTTGAGAGTTGGTAAAAACGCGTAGACTCGCCGAGTCACTATTGTGCACTCGCCGAGTCTAGTCCAATGGACTAAAGACTGTTGACCAGGTCAACCTGTGTTGACTTGATTTGGATAGTCCACCTTAGTGGTGCAAGTAATATTTATAGCTTTATGATATCATAGGAGGATTGCAGCTCGAGGGTTCGAGCCCGAGTGATTTCAGGATTTACGATTAGCAACTTAGCGAGGCATACGAGGTGAGTCTTCTCACTATACTGTACCCGGAAGGGTTTTGACTATGTGACCGGAAGGTCGAATATGATATGGAATATATGCTTTATGTGTGTTAAGTTATTTGCTATATATGTCATGTATGATGTGTTTGATATGGGCCGGAAGGCGTGGTCATATGGATTGTAATGGTTGATGTGGGTAGGACCGGAAGGTTTACCCAGTCGGGACGGAAGTCCCCTGAGACACATGGACCGGAAGGTCAAGGCCTGGAAAGGTGTATGTGCGTATATTGTATTTTGGGAACTCACTAAGCTTTATGCTTACAGTTGTTGCTTTATGTGTTTCAGGTACGAGTGAGGACCGTGGGAAGGCGCCAGCGTGACCGTACACACACTCAGGGAATCTATTTTATCTTTTGTTATGTAATCGTTGAGACTATGTCGTTATTTTGGGAATCTAAACTAATTACTCATGTCTTGATGGTTGTAAAAATGAAAATTTTTGGTTGGAAATTTTATGACGTTACATGAAGATAAGCTGGAACTCGACGAGTTGGATGAACAACTCGGCGAGTAGGTTGAAGATAGCCTTAGACTCGGTGAGTCTTGTCGAAGAGTCCCAAAAATTTCTGGTTGAGTCGAGAATCGGTGAGTCAAGGGATGACTCGGTGAGTTGGGTACGAGTGGACTCAGAGTCGTTGGACTCGGCGAGTCTCGGGGTGACTCGGCGAGTTTGGTCGCTGATTGAGGGAAGTTCTGAGCTTGGGGACTCGGCGAGTCATCGGGTTGACTCGGCGAGTAGAGTCAGTCAGGGGTTGACTTTGACCTTGTCCAAGGTTGACCAGTTGTCTTCCGGGGGTATTTTGGTAATTAGGGTATATATTGAGTTGATTGTTTTTGTGTTCAGTGAAGGAGTTCGTGTTGGAGTTCAGAGTAGCGGGATCTTATCCTTTCGGCCGGCAGTTTCGAGGTGAGTTATCCTCACTATATCGATAGGGTCTACGGCACCAAGGCCAACCCTTTTACCGGATGGAAATCCGGATGGTTGTCTGTTATGGTATTGCTTGATATGGGCCGGAAGGCATTATGATATGAGCCGGAAGGCATTATGATATGAGCCGGAAGGCATTATGATACGGGCCGGAAGGCATTCTATGTTATGCGGACCGGAAGGTCATGGCCTGGAAAGGCGTATGTGTGTAAGTAGTATTTTGACTGAGAAGTAGGGTGATATATGCTCGTGATCGGCTAGGTCAGTATCCTGGTTAGGGTAATGATATGTTATGTGATCTGCTTGTTCGATTTGTTGACTGCGAACTGTTATATGATTGAATGTTATGTGCTCAGGGTTGGTCAGACTGGAGTTTGACCCGATATGCATGACTGTTTTATGTTCTGTTATGTTATGTATGCTTTATATGTTATGGGCCGGAAGGCAATATGTTATGGGCCGGAAGGCAATACGTTTTGGAACGGAAGGTCATGGCCTAGAAGGGCGTATATATGGTTGGTATTTTGGGGGTATCTCAGTAAGCTTTCGGGCTTACAGTTGTGGTTTAATGTTTTTCAGGTTCTTCAGGAGAATGTGGCAATGCAAAGGCGTGATCGTACCGTTCCTCGCATTTTATGTTTTATGAAATGGACCTGGGAATGTTCTGGTAAATAATGTATTGAAAACCTCTTTGAAATAATGTTATTAAAATGAATGGTTTTGAAAAGTTTAAATTATGTTGAAATTTTTGGTCGTTACAAGTTGGTATCAGAGCCTTGGTTTGAGCGAATTGGAGGAACACTCGTGTGACTCCAGTCTCAAATCAGGGAGGGTTTTAAAAAGACAAAATAAAATGGTTTTCAAATTAAGTAAAAGGAGGATGCAGAGGTACGATCAGCCATAGCCAGTAAGTAACCCCAAATTACCATTCATGAGATTTGTTTTATTGATCTTTGATAGAACAGCATGCTAGTGTTAGGCTAGGGATCTTCAGGATTTCATGATAATGTTGCATGTTTTATGATGCCTGCTAGCCTAAGGTTTTCCTCTGTTGAGATTTCCAGTGTTCCTCTAGGAGTGAGGATCGAGCGCTTGCTATGAACATTTGTCGCTAGGGTGTTGTGGTAGTACTTCATACAAATATGGGTAGGTGTGGAAGGTAGTATGGGCCTGTACTACTGAAAGAACAGGACCCATACACGTATCAGGGAAACCATGACCTCTAGGGTTGGGTTGAGAGTTGGTTCCCGGGATAGTGGGAAGAGTTTGAGGTTTTCTGGTATATTTTCAGTATGGAGATTTCGAGGCATGATGGGAGTGGATCCGGGTCAGGATCGGGTGCAGGAAGAGGAGTTGCGGACGGGTCAGTACTGCTCGAGGTTATCAGTCAGATGAGTACGCACAAGTTGGATGCGAGGATTCGTGAGATCCTGCATGATGAGGTTGCTGCATTGTTCCGGGCTGAGCTGCCGGAACTATTTGGGTCGATCAAGACCGCCATGGTGGAGTATTTTGATGAGTGCTATTCCGCTCTCATGGAGACGGCTGCCGCAGTGGCTACAGCTGTTGTAGCGGCGGCAGGGGGAGGAGCTAGTAGGGGTTTTCAGTATCGGGATTTCGATAATACGGAGCCTCCCACCTTTGATGGAGTTCGGGATCCGATCGTTGCTATGAGATGGTTATCAGACGTGGAGGGGTGTTTCTTCACGTGTTCATGCCCTGCGGATCAGAGGGTGAGGTGTGCTCTGAACCTGTTAAGGCTCGAGGCAAAGGATTGGTGGAGATTGACCACGGGGTCATACTCGGACGCGCAGAGGGCTGCAATTTCATGGGATCAGTTCAGAGAGATGTTCAGCACTCGTTATGTTCTGCGAGTCGAAAGGGAGAGGTTGGCTCAGGAGTTCCTTGAGCTGAAGCAGGATACGGAGTCGGTGACGGAAATTACCAGTATGTTTACTGAGAGGGCGATGTTTTGCCCTGAGTTCTCTTCGGAGCAGGCTCAGATGTCCCGGTACCTGAGTATGCTAAAGAGGGACATCAGGCAGTTTGTGTCCGCACAGAGGTGGGAGACCTTGTTGGAATTGCAGGAGGCCGCTAGGCGGCGTGAGATAGAGATTGAGTTGCAATTGTGTGAACTGATGCAAGCTCCAGTTCAGTTGCAACCGGTGACGAAACGGTCTAAGACCGTTGATTCTAGGATGGGAGATCAGGGCAGCCACGTTTGTGGAAAGTGTGGGAAGGGTCACGTTGGAGTTGTCGGTCCGGTGGTGCATGCCGCAAGTGCGGAAAGGAGAGGCACTATGCGAGGGATTGTCGGCAGTCAGTGCCGGTTCGGGATTTGTGGATCTGTTATCAATGTCATCAGGTTGGGCACTTGAGGGTCAACTTCCCACAGCTTGTTGCAGGACCGGGGCAGGCTCCAGCACCGACCATTTTGAGGATCGCAGGTAGAAGTCAGGGTGGAGCGGAGCCCCCAAGGGCTTGGGGTCGTGCTTTTCAACTTGTAGTGGAGGAGGTTAGAGCAGTGTCGGACGCAGCTACGGGTATGTCTCGTCCTTGTTGTCTTGTTTATTTATGATTATTGTGGAGTATCGTTTATCTGCTAGTCTTGATGGATGGTTATGGATTGTGATTCGGGTTCTCATTTTGGTATCCGTTGTTCCTCGAGGGTTTGGCATGGTTATGGATTGTGATTCGGGTTCTCGTTTTGGTATTCGTTGTTCCTCGAGGGTTTGGCATGGTTATGGATTGTGATTCGGTTTCTCGTTTTGGTATCCGTTGTTCCTCGAGGGTTTGGCATGGCTATGGATTGCGATTCGGGTTCTCGTTTTGGTATCCGTTGTTCCCTGGAGGTTTGGTAAGGTTATAGTTTGGTGTTTCGTGCTATCGTTGATTATCATTTGTGAGGGTGATTAGTGGAGTTATGGCGTTGGTTGAATGTTGGGTAGCATCTTCAGATGAGGAGTGGTTAGCTGAGGAATGAGTACTTTTGAACGGATTGATCAGTGTGGAAATGTGTTTTGCGAAGGTTGCTACTGCTAGTGGAAATCAGTCTGCGTGTAAGCATTGGGTTTTGTGCAAGGTTATTTTGGGAGGTCGTGTTAGCGGCCGGTGGTTGATAGTCAGTGCCCTAAGTGGGGGAGAATTGGAAATTCTCCGGATGATCAATAGACTTGAGAGGTTGTTTAGCTGTTTGGGTTTCGGCGGTATTCCTTTCAGCCGAGAGCAGGCTGGTATAGTTAAGTAGCAGGGGTACGGGGCGGATTACAAACCTATGGCATTGATTGTGTAGAACCTGAGATCAGTTTGGGTTCGATTATGTATGATAGAGATAGAGTTCGGGACCCCTGAGGGGCTATAACAGTATGCAAGGGAGGATTCCCCGGAGGGATAACTCGGAATGTTGATTGCTAGTTGAGCGTTCCGAATAGACTAAAGGCCAATGGGCATACCAGTCAGGCCGAAGGCTTGGTGAACGGTCCAGGTCTGCTGAAGGTCATGAGAGTGGTCCAGTTTAACTGAAGTCCTTGTAAGGCGGCCCAGTCATGCTGAAGACTCTGTGGGTGTCGTTAGATCAGTGCGAGGTAATGAATTGAGTATGCTGCGATGTGTTGGCATCAGAAGGTCTGGCCCCGGGTATTGACCTTGATTAGTGGAGATGGTGCACGGACTCGAGAGTCCTTGCGAGCAGATTCAGGGCATATGTGTTCCATGGATAGCGGTTATGCTACAAAGAGGTGGTGTAGCGTTGGATGCGCACCTTGGCTCTTGTCATGGTGACGAGGCGGTCAAGTGGTTTTCCTTGGTAAGGAAAGAGGGAGGAATGTAATTCCGAAGGGGAGTGCAAATTCACGGAAGTGAAAGCGGCAGTGTAGAGTTATGATCGGAGTGGTTCGACGGTAGTCATTGAGCAGCATGATTGCGGTGGTGGTATGGAATGACATCATGATGGGATGTCTGCTGAGGACGTGGAAGGGATTCCACGGGTATAGAGTCAAGAGGCTCGTAAGGGATGCAGATGTGGAGTTTTGGGTTCCCAGTTCGATTTCGGTAAAGGATTTGTGTATCAGTGGTTCATCCTGAGGGATGTTTTGAGGGTCGTCAGAGTGATGGGTTTCCTAACCCGAGGGTGCTAGAGCTAGCTCAACATGTGCATTCGATTGCAAGAAGAGAACTCATGGGAGTTGCTCTGAAGAGTGTGTCTTTCTGTCAGCATGGGATGGATATAGTTGGACTCGGATCGGAGATCGGGTGGTGCATAGTTATTTATAGCTCATATGGGTCAAGTAACGGTTGTGTTTTGGAGCTGTGATGCATCATGGGTGGTACTCAGTTGTTGTGTGTGGCTATCAGAGGGTAAAGTTGGTGCCCGGTTTGAGATGTTGGTCAGGACACCGCAAGGAAGAAGAAAGTGAGTTCGAGTTTCGAGGGGTACACCTTGAAGGACCTGGTCTGGTTAAGGTCAGGTGGCGTGTTGTGGGAGTATTTTTGGAAATGAGTTGTCGTAGGTTTCGAGGACGAAGCCTAATTTAAGTGGGGGAGAATTGTAACATCCGGGAATAGCAAGAGTAGAGTTGAAGGACTAAAAATGTAAATTTTGAAAGGAAACTCGGCGAGTCCATGGATGGACTCGGCAAGTAGGGTCGCGACTTGGTCGCGAGTCAAGTGGCCTACTCGGCGAGTCCAAAGATGGACTCGACAAGTAGGTGTTGTGCGGAGAAAACCCTAAATCCGAGGAATGAACCCTATTTAAACAACATTATGTCCCCTCCCCAGCCTCTTTGATCCCCCTTGAAGTCCAGAAACCGTAGAAATCGTGATTGTGAGAGATTGGAGTGCATTTGGAGCTTGGAACGGTGCTTGTTGAAGAAATCTTGAAGGAGAAGAGGCTTGGATCAAAGGGCTTTGCTTGGATTCGAGTTTTATTGCAGTTGGGGTATTCTTTTGAGGTAATATCTCGTTCTTGGGATGTGTTCTTCTAGTTTCTTCATTGTTGGGTTGTGTGGGAAGCTTAGATTTGTGGCATCTAGAGTTTGAAGGATAGCTCTGAGGTTGCTACCTCAGATCTGGAGTGGAGAAGGACTTAAGAGCATTAAAGTCCATGTTCTTGTGTTGATGATGGAGCCATCTTGTCCCAAACCCCAAACTCTAGAGTAAAAGGGCTAGATCTCTTTGGATTCACGTAAAGTTTACCACTTTACACAATGGATGGGTTGTAGGAGGCTAGATCTATGTTTTGGATCAATTGCATGGCCTGGAATATTTCTGTTTGGATTCAGACCGGTTGTACTCGGTGAGTCACGAGGGTGGACTCGAGGAGTTGCTTGAAGATAAGCTGGAACTCGACAAGTTGGATGAACAACTCGGCGAGTAGGTTGAAGATAGCCTTAGACTCGGCGAGTCTGTTCTTGGACTCAGCGAGTCTTGTCGGAGAGTCCCAAAAATTTCTGGTTGAGTCGAGAATCGGTGAGTCAAGGGATGACTCGGTGAGTTGGGTACAAGTGGACTCAGAGTCGTTGGACTCGGCGAGTCTCGGGGTGACTCGGCGAGTTAGGTCGCTGATTGAGGGAAGTTCTGAGCTTGGGGACTCGGCGAGTCATCGGGTTGACTCGGCGAGTAGAGTCAGTCAGGGGTTGACTTTGACCTTGTCCAAGGTTGACCAGTTGTCTTCCGGGGGTATTTTGGGAATTAAGGGTATATATTGAGTTGATTGTTTTGGTGTTCAGTGAAGGAGTTCGTGTTGGAGTTCGGAGCAGCGGGATCTTATCCTTTCGGCCGGCAGTTTCGAGGTGAGTTATCCTCACTATATCGATACGGTCTACGACACCAAGGCCGACCCTTTTACCGGATGGTTGTCTGTTATGGTATTGCTTGATATGGGCCGGAAGTCATTATGATATGAGCCGGAAGGCATTATGATATGAGCCGGAAGGCATTATGATATGTGGACCGGAAGGTCATGGCCTGGAAAGGCGTATGTGTGTAAGTAGTATTTTGACTGAGAAGTAGGGTGATATATGCTCGTGATCGGCTAGGTCAGTATCCTAGTTAGGGTAATGATATGTTATGTAATCTGCTTGATCGATTTGTTGATTGCGAATTGTTATATGATTGAATGTTATGTGCTCAGGGTTGGTCAGACTGGAGTTTGACCCGATATGCATGGCTGTTCTATGTTCTGTTATGTTATGTATGCTTTATATATTATGGGCTGGAAGGCAATATGTTATGGGCCAGAAGGCAATATGTTTTGGACCGGAAGGTCGTGGCCTGGAAGGGCGTATATGTGGTTGGTATTTTGGGGGTATCTCACTAAGCTTTCGGGCTTACAGTTGTGGTTAAATGTTTTTCAGGTTCTTCAGGAGAATGTGGCAAGGCAAAGGCGTGATCGTACCGTTCCTCGCGTTTTATGTTTTATGAAATGGACCTGGGAATGTTCTGGTAAATAATGTATTGAAAACCTTTTTGTAATAATGTTATTAAAATGAATGGTTTTGAAAAGTTTATATTATGTTGAAATTTTTGGTCGTTACATTTACACCTCACAATCATTGCTTAGCATTCTAAGTTTAAGTCTAGAAATCCTACAAATTCCTAGTTTGCTTAAACTAATGCTCTGATACCAACTGTGACATCCCCATTTTAATGGCCAGAAAAGACCGATTTTGTTTATGCTATATAAAAATCAGAGTACCTCTTTTAATAAAAATGTTGCGGAATTTGTTCCCAGAAATACATGATAAATACGTTATTAAAATTTTTTCGAAGAAACGTATTTTATTCATTTCAAAATGTTTGGGATGCCATCGTTAATACAGAAACATAAGCATAAACAAAACTTACATTTATTTACACTAGTGATCTACATCTCTTTAAATCTCTCAGTGTAAAGTGACTCCGTATCAACACCTGTGATATAAATGTACTGAGTGGGTCAGGTTGGGAAACCTGGTGAGTACATAGGGTTTTCAACCCACAATAATATAATTATTATGTTTAATCAATCAAGCAATTAAACCCAATTATCCATCCCCATTATCTTCTTTACTCTTAAGGATCTACCCTAAGAATCAGCTATTTCTCATTCGTTCGTTCCTAAGCATTACCCTAAGGAATCGGCACAAAGTACATCATAGCCACATTTTACACAATAGGCACTAAGTCTGCATAGTCGCCAGGGATTAGGCATCAAGTATGCATGATAACCAAGGTTTAGGCATCAAGTCTGCGTGATCACCAGGGTTTAGGCATCAATTCTGCATGATCACCAGGGTTTAGGCATCAAGTCTGCATTATCACCAAGGTTTAGAGTACACCGAGGGAACACATCGTTCACAACACCTATAGGTTGTGAGCCTGCTAGTGTTCCACTGACTGTCTAGAATAGTCTGTGGTTGTCATCCATACTCTGCTGAATGATGGGGCCATCATTTGGGAAAAAGGCTTCTCACATTATCCACCTCTCACCCTCACCTCGTGCTCTATAACACCTCTCAACTCATCATACACTAATATTCCATCTATTATATCTACCCATGTTTACCCCAACATTATCGTAGATATAAAATACATATACAGTTTAAATCATTTAAAACATGAATAAAATCGTTCATTTAGCATAGACAACAAGTACTCAGATAATATGCACACATAGCACGTAATTTATATAAAATACTTCGTATCTATGTGTAACATGAAAGGAAACTATGCACTCACCTGAAAGGTGGTGACTCAGCACTCGGACAGCGCTTCGATACTCTCAAAACAATTTCCTTCGATAAAACCAAGTACCAATACCACTAGGGTTTAGTCTAACGATAACCATGACAAAGTAATTAGTCTGACTATTATTATTATTATATAGGCGTTAATAACACTCAATATAACCCATAATAATAGCCTAAATAATTATTTTAAGGACCTAATAACATTCCTATAATTATTCGAAAGCTATATTAAAAAGTGCATAAGCGTAGCACACTTACAACAAATTTTATCAAAAACTGGAACTTAATTGGAGCAGTGTTTTGAAACCGAAAGGCTCTTTTTCTCGGGACTCCGGGAGCCTCGGGGCTTCCTTAGGGTGCTAGGGGTTCACCTAGACTTTAGGGAGGGTTAAAACCCTTAGAGAGAGAAAGTAGTGAGAGAAAGAAGTGGATTTGGAGTGAAAAACTCGGAATGGCTCACATGCTATTTATAGCGCCAGCAGCCTCGGACTACGCGGCGCGTCCAGCAGCGCTACGCGGGGCGTAGCTCGGAGGTGGTTGCCAGCTTGCACCAGTTGGCTCGCACTCGGACTCGGAAGGATAATGTCGGACGTACGCGGGGCGTACCGGACCTCGTACGCGGGGCCTAATGCGAAGGGAGGCGTTTCCGAATCCGAAGTGTCCTTTGATCAGTGATGGACGGCCCACAACGCGCCACGTCGTCAACTTCGGAATCAGCTTCGCAAATTCAAGTTATAACTTCAAAAATTCGTAACTTTCGCGTATGATCTCCGTTTTCGACGTTCTTTATATCCACGCGAAGGTGATGACGTACTCTACAACTTTTATTTAGACTCCGTCGGCTAATTTTGACTCGATTTTAAATTTTATATTATTAACAGACCGGGACAGAATTAATCCGTTAAATTCTCATAACTTCTTCATCTGATGTCCGTTTTCGCCCATCTTTTTCTCATTACGCTACTCTTATTGAGATCTTCGATTCTCATTTAGGTTGTGTCGGCTAAAAACCGCTCGATCTAATATTCGAATTTCAGGCTATGCACTGCTAATCCGAAACTTCGAAAAATCATAACTTCTTCATACGAAGTCAGATTTGGGCGTTCTTTTTGTCGATGTTCTTAGTTTAACATGTTCTACGACTTTCGTTCAGATTGCTAAGGCTAAATCTCGCTCTATCAAAAACTCACTATTTATGCTTTCCGGTATCGTACCGGTTCCGTCGCGAAACTTCAACGGGTCATAACTTCTTCGTTATAACTCGGATTTCGGCGTTCTTTATATGTACGAAAACCTTGAGACATATTCTAAAAATTGGTTAAGATTATTGATTCTAAATAATCTTTTGTCGAAAAGTCGTTTTCGACCTCTATTGCCTCTAAATTGACTAGCCCGGATCTACGGGCGTTATAGTATGTTTGACTTTATATGTCCTCTAGTGCATCAAGGGAAATTCATGTTTGGATGTTGCATTCTATTTCAAATGCAGATTGTTGAAATCTTTTTGGGCGCGTGAATTTGAATGGTCAGTCTATGCACGCATGCTGCCGCATACCTAGGAACACCTAACCTATCAAATCCCGCTTTTCCAGGCTACATTTCAGCGATAGTATCACAATCATCACGATTCTCTCTCTCCTGGAAACGGTATAAAAAGGGTTTCCTTGTCTTCTACCAGTCTCAAGATTTCTACACTGTACAGCGATTTCAGCTTTTCATCTTCTTCCCTTGTTCAACAATGATGACTTCTTCTTCTGCACAAGATCAGATTACTTCATCAGCCTTTCTTACTATCATGCTAAATCAGAATATGATTATAGAACTTAATCCATTTCTATATGATTCTTATATGTTACAAGTTCTCGAATGCTTGAAGTACTCTACTTTAGTTATTGCTCTAACCCGGTTCGAGGCTGTTCCGATGTCTTTATTATCTCAAGTTTATTCTTCTGCATCATATGACAAGAACAAGGAACAAATATATTTTCAAATACACTCCAAGAAGGCCTCTATTTCCAAAGGGAGGTTTTGTTCCATACTTCATCTCACAGTGGATTCTTCAGTGATTTCTCCAGACTTTATCACAAAAACCTAAATCTTTTCAATGTCGTATGAAATGGGCTATACAGATGTACTGACAATCATTGCCAAAGTCAAGAAGTTGTGTCTACCTTCTTAGTGGAACGGTCTTCTCACTCTACTCGTCAAAGGCTTGGCAGAAAGAAGTGCTGGACCGGATGGCACAAGTAAAGGTTTCCTGACCATTCTATATGGTCTGTATAACAGAATCAACCTGGACTATGGGTCTATCATATGGTCTCAGGTTGTGCAGACCCTAAACACTTCCACTCGTCAGTCCGAGATTTCATCTGGATGGTTTTGGACTCTTATTACCCGAAGGGCAATCGACACTCTGGAAGTTCCGATGATGAAGGATGCTCTCATCGCGTCCATTTCAACTTTTCATACCAAGAAGTACATCATCTTGGACCCCACCAAGTTTACTCATTATGGTTCTATTTCGGAGACCATATATAGGGGTGTAATAGCCGAGAGCAAGATGATGGTTGATTACAAACAACTTCCACCCAAGGAGCCGAGAGTTCTTACTCCTGAACAGCAGGCTGCCTTAGAAGCTATTGATAAGCCCAGCAACAGACGAAAATGGTTGAATACAAAGAAGGAAACAACCGAAGAGGAACAACTTAAGCCCTTCAAATCGACAAAGCGAAAGTCAGAATCGGAGTCCTCTTCAAAGCGAAAGAAAATAAAGAAAATGGCAAAGAGATCAAAACAACAAATTGCTCCAATACCTGATCATTCTGCACATGATGAAGAGGATGACGTTCCTCCCGAATCTCCACGAGGTAATACTCCTCCTCGATCACCTCCACAAACCAAATCTCCACCCCATAAAATTCCAACTCCACCACCATCACCGAAATAGACACCTCCAAAGCCGACACCGAAAGTCCTAGTTTCGGTTGTTACCACTTCCACCATGGAAACCTCCTTACCATAACCACCAGTTTCTGATGTTTCCATTTCTAGAACAACATTATCAACTCCAATCATTACCCAAACCATCACCACTACACTTCTGGTACAAACAAAAAGGGTCAACGTATCTGATACGGGAGCACCTACTGAAACAGAACCCCTATCATCACTAAGCCTATCTCTCTAACCCACTCAACAGAGATAGGTGCTACTCTAGGAGGTGACAATGATGAGTATGACTCTATATACTTTAGTCCCTATCGGCTTCAGTCTGATGAAGACACTGATGCTCCTGTCAACCGCCAACATTTATAGAGCATTCATGAGAAGTTGGATAAGCTGCTTGAAGATAATAAAGCTTATGGAGGGGTCGTTCTAAACGCTTTTATGGAGATAGCTATAGAGCAATATACACAAGATATGGATAAAGCAACGGATGCCATCAAGGAATCAACTTCAACTTGCAAGAAAGCATCTGCTGATGTTGCTGAAGTTATACGCACTACGCAGATATTTTTAGATTCTTTGAAAGGGCATGTTGATATGAATGCTGCTAAATTTCGTGAATCGGTTGAATCACATTCACAGTCATTAAAGGAAGAACAACAGAAACTTGATGATGTTCGTTCCTCCCTCAAAGTTGACAATGCTTCTCTGATCGATTTAGCATCTTCTAGACTGGACTCACTGCATGCGGAGTTTGCCAAAGAGAGTGCTTTGAAGGAAGAGATAGCTCGTCAAGCCTCTACAATTGCAGTTTGGCAAGTCCAACTTGCTTAATCAGAGAAGGAAATTTCGTTGTAGAAAACAGAAAGAGCTGTCTTCCACAACTGTGCAAGCGATGTCAAGGACATGTTGACCAATCTCCTTGGTGCTCATGATCTAATTCTCACTCTCACCATCCGCAATCATTTAACAAGCAAACTGCTCCCTGCTCTTGCCATGCTTCATGAGATGAAAGGTGTTTCGGAGCCTTTTGTGACTCCAAAACAACGAGGAGAAGGACCGCAGAAAGTTATTGTCACAAAAGAACTGAAGGTAAATGTACCTTCAGGTTCTGGTCCAACTGAAAAACTGAAACAAGTTGTTAACGACAGTGATAGTGAAGAAGAAGAAACTATTGCTGATGTCCTTCAAAGAAAGAAGAGAGATAAAGAATTAGATGAAAATCTAAAAATCACAAAGGAGGCTGAGGAAACAGAGAGACGCAATAAAGAACAAGAAGATATCTTGTAGTGTAAGAAGGCTTTGTTTCCTGATTGGACGAAAGATGTGTTGATCAGTCAAGCAATTGAATCACCAAGTATCTATTGGTTGGAACCGATTGCCTCTTTTGACTGTGACAATTCGAAGGACTCATAGTTTGATATGCCGATTGCAAGGAAGGCATTTACATTTCATTTTGTTGACTCAACTGTTGAGGTTCCTTTTCCAAACCCGAAGGTTGACTGAGAGCTCATTAACTTTTAATTGAAGTATGGCCAACCTCAATACTTGACATGGAGTGCGCAAGAAATTACAACTGTCAAGGTATTGAAAACGACTCCCACTGGTAAATTTGTGAACGTGCATTTCAAGATCTCACGGGGGTCTACAAACTCTGTCTCGATGATATCTTTAGCATATTTTGTTGCGTTAGGGATTTTTGTATATATATGGATTGGGCCTGTCCATCCATGATTATCTCTTAGGGTTAGACTATATATATATGCATGCATGTAGGCATTATTGTGAGACGTCCTTTTAATTACGCTTGAGTATTGTAACCCTAAAACACCCCTACAGTCGAAGTTCTTAATCGAGCTCTTCTGATGTGTTAAAGCACTAATCATCCAACGTATTCAAGTCATATTCGTGTTTACTTTTACGTACTTATTTGTTAGCATGTTTAGAATCAGTCGATCCTGATAGAACTACGTTCTAACACATACCTTGTTCATTAAGTCCAATGTGGGCGCATTGGTTAGTCCGAAGGGAATCACTACAAATTCAAAGTGACCATAGTACATTCCGAATGTAGTTTTGGGAACATCGCTTTCCTGGATTCGTAATTGGTGATATTTGTATTTCAGGTCGATCTTTAAAAAGTACTTTTCTCCTTGGAGTTGATCGAACAAGTCGTCTATTCTTGGTAGGGGATATCTGTTTTTATGGTTAGTTTGTTCAGTTCATAGTGGTCGATGTATATTCGGAACGAATCCTCCTTCTTCTTTTCGAACAGTATTGGTGCTCCCTAAGGTGAGAAGCTCGGTCTGATGAATCCTTTGTTAAGTAGTTCGTTTAGTTGGCTGGATACTCCTGTATCTTTGTTGGGGCTAGATGATATGGTGATTTGGCTACTGGGTAGCTCCAGGAATAAGGTTGATTCTGAATTCAACTTATTGCGTAGGTGGCACCCCTAGAAGCTCTTTAGGAAATGCATCAAGAAAATTACAGACTTCAGGAATGCTCATAGGTCTTTCACTTCTTGCTTCTCATTCACAACATGTGAAAAGAATACGTGGTATTCCTTGAGTAGGTATTTCAGAGCTTTGACATTAGAAATGATGTGAAGGTTCGTACTGGGTTTATCACTGAAAATGATGAGGGTTTCGCCATTTTTCAGATTAAGGCAAACGACCTTTTCGTAGCATAGAATGTCAGAACGATCGGGGCATAGCCAATCGATCCCGCTGATGATATCGAAACTTTTGATTGTGACTTGCATGAGGTTAATTTGAAAATAATGATTGTTTAGTGTGAGGGTACAGTCTATGTATATATCATTAGTGTTTTCTATCTTTTCGTTTTCCATTTCGACAATGAATGTTTTGTTTAATGATTTTGATGTTTAATTGAGTAAATGTTTCAATTTGTGGCTCACGAAACTCCTCTCCGCCCCACTATCAAATAGTACACATGAATAAGACTCTTGAAGAGAAACGTACCCATGACCACGGTTGGGTTTGCTATCGCATCCTCCTATCCCATTGCAAGTACTCTTCCTACTCCCCCTGCATTCCTTGTTTTCGGGAAATCCCTCTTGATGTGCCCTATTTGTCCACAACCGTAGCATGTGCGGCTCAGTCCTATATTCGCGGTCGGGGAAGCTTGTTGAGCTGGCTCTTTGCAGAAACGGATTGTATATCCTTTATTGTTGCACTTCGTGAAATACATTTCCTGGCACGCACAAATCTGGTGGTAGTTACACTTATTGCATTTTGGTAACTTCCCAGCATATTGTTTTAATTGTGTTGGGGTTGCTGGGACAGTGACGACATGAGCTGCCACCACTTGCTGTCTTTTGGAGGTTTCCTCTATTGTTTTTCTATTTCTCTTGTTCCAATGTCTTTTTCTATTGTCACTTTCCTTTGGTTGTTTATGAGCGGCTGTTATTATGCCCTAAGAGACCCCATGATCAATGAATCATTGTGCCAAGCATTTTGCACTATCGAAGGTAATAAGGTTGGAAGCTATTATACGCCCTTGGATCGAGGGTGCTAATCTCCATATGTATCTTTCAACCTTCTTCTCTTCCATGGTGACCATCCCAGGACACAATACGGCTAAATCATTGAATCTGGCCGTGTAGAAAGTAAGGTCAAATCCAGTCATTTTAAGGGTCCACAACTCATGCTCCAATATTTTCACTTTGCCCCTTGGCCAATATTCTTCTAGCATTAAGATCTTCAGCTCTTCCTAGCTCATGGAATTTGCCACAGGGAGGGTTAATGCTTTGACATGGCTCTTCCACCAAGTAAGAGCTCTGTCAGAGAAGGTGCAAGTTGCATATTTGATTTTACTTGTTTCTGGACACGCACATATTTCAAAGACTGACTCAGTCTTTTCGAACCATTGCATTAGAGCGATTACGCCTCCACTTCCGTTGAAGGTATTAGGATTTCCGTTGGTAAAATCTTTATATGAATATTCCCTGGGGTGTTCGTGACTTTCACCATGGTTTGAGTGGTTAGTACCATTTCCCCTCCATTGGCACCACTTGCATTTATCTGTGTTATGGCGGCTGCTACAACACAAGTTATGGCAGATTAGAACATAGCGGAGTCATATCGTGGAGGTGGTGGTGGTGGTGGAGTTATGTTGAAATGTCTATGATTCTTTCTTGGTGGCATCTTTCTGCCATAGAGTTAAAAAGTTAAAAGAAGGGAAGTCTTCAATAATAATTGTAAGTCGGGTGGTAATGAGGTAAATTTATGAGTTTCACATGCATTATATTTCGACTCATAATATGTTTTGTATTCAATGCATATTAAAAATTTATGTAAGAATAAATTTATGAATTTCAATAGTGTTACTCTCAATAAAATAAAATGATTGTCAATTTCTTTGATATATTGATACATAATGTTTTGGAAAATTTAACCTTGACACCGGTCTATAATACATCAAGGTTTTAACGGAAAATCTTGACAGCATTACGATTCACTGGATAGCCTAACCGCAGGGTTAAGTTTATAGGTAGATACAAGTAATATTCAACGCGTATCCACAGTCCTAATCTATATAAAAAATGTGAGTAGTCTAAACACTACTCGTGGCTGATCTTGCCTCGAATACTGGACTCTGCCACCTGGCGCTCTGTTTCTATAACAAGCCCTTTTAATGTAGCCTGATGCTCCCGAAGTGCTCTTATTTCAGCTCGTGCAGCAACGATCTCTTCTTGAAGAGCCTCAGTGTGGCTCTTGGTATGATCATGGTCCTCATCCAGGCAATGAAGTCTAACTGCGGTGACTTGGCCAACATGGTTAACATACATGATTTGGTTGACTAATGCTCGTGCTTGTTCCCCGTTATGAGCGATGCGGCGTACTATGACAGGAAGAGCCCTATCTGTTGAACCTCCTTTAGATAGGTTATAGAAGTGTGTTTCCATCCCATAAAGGGGACGTTAGCCTTGTTCTTGGCTCTACCTTTTTAAGTCAATGGTCCATCATGTTATCGGTCCTTGAAAATTATGTCTAGCTACGGGGTATTGAACTAGCTATGGTGGATTATAGACCTCAAGATCTGAGTCTTTGTCTTCAGAATCTTCTTCATCTTCGTCTTCCATTGGTTCTTCCTCTTCTGATTCTTCCATCGGTTCCTCTTCTATTATTTCTTAAGGATCCTATTCTGAATCCTTTGCACTCCAACCATCGTTTCCTTGAATTGGGGGATAGGGGTCTCCATGTGGGTGAAATCCTGCGATTGTGTCTATACGAGAATAGGAAGATGAGAAATATATGAAAAACTTAAGTGTATGAAAATAAATATCAAAGCTTAAATATAGTGGTCATGGTAATTATTGTATCATAAAATACTCGTATAGTATTTTAAAAATATTATCAAGTGTATGCAAGTCACCCCTCGAGTTTATGGGGTTGGTAGGTTTTTGGATTTGTTGCCCACTATAACTATTATCAAGCATATGCTAGTCACCTCTCGAATAAATATAGCTTATCAGGCTATATTCATTCCAGACCTGATTACATACTTTTAGACATACTCTTAGTGCTCAAATGCATATTTAATACTTTTTTTATTATTACGACGTTGTACTATTATGTATGTATGCCTATATAATTTTTATAAGAATATTATTATATTTTAAAAAGTATAACTCTTGGTCAGACTATTTTAGTCCCATTGTATTAATAGGTTTATATCATATGGTTCAATATACTTAGTTCACTATAAACAATGCTCTGATACCAATCTGTCACAACCCAAACCTGAACGGGAGAAACGTTCGTGGGCGGAGGACATCATGTGCAACATCATAACAATTGAATAGTAAAGAAATCAAACATAACTATCATATACGTAATTCAAAAAAATACATCATTGTATGTGTTACATGCTTGAAAAAATCAGTTACTATATGACGTCAAAAGGTTTATTTAACATCTCAGTGTTAGTTCTTCAAAAGCTGATGATAACCTGTTTTTATTGATTTCCTGAGAATACAAGTTATTTAAGAAAAAGTGTCAATATTTCAATTGGTGAGTTCATAAGCAGTTGTATAAATAAATATATGCCATTCAATGATATTAAATCATGTTTTTTTCCAGAAAATTCGATATTTTCTATAAAATGCATTATAATTCGTTTGTTCATAAAAATGCGAGTGTTTATCCCGCAAAATCCTATATTTTCCATAAAGCTGAATTTTAAACTGTTTCTTTGTAAAACAATCGTATTTATCCAAAAAATCCTATATTTTCCATAAAACTTAACTTTAGTCTTATACATTCGAAGACCGAAAAGTACAAGTATATATGTCATACTTAGTTTAATAACATGTAGTTTTATTTATGAGTAAAACCCTTTGAAGAGCTGGGTATTTGCGTAAAATAAGTGTACTATCGATTTCATGTGAAAATAATATATTGTCATTTATCATGTGAGTTTTCATAATTGTGCTAATAATGAATTGACTGCCTCGACGTTCTTCAGGCGTCAAAAAGATATGGCATTTGTCACCCATAACCTGTCGGTCATGTTATTGCTAACAGCTAGCGTGCGGAATCATCAGTCCTGTATAGATCTATACAAAAGTATCATGCTCTTCGGGAGGAGACTCTAGTTATAAAACAGGACTTCCATGGATACCTTTGGTAGGTACAATGAAGAGGAATGACTCACGAATTTCCAACCAGATACGTGTTTGGAAATGAAATTATTAATGCAAGAAATTGTTACCTATTTTTATATAATCGTTTCTTTGCCCTGGTGGGTAAAACAATGTGAGTAATTCTTTAACTAGACCTATTATACTTTAAAAGGTATTGTTTCATTAAAAATGATAACCGTTTCGTTTTAATATGTTTTGCATATAACCATTTGTAATTTGTTAATAATGTTCTATCGCATGTTTGATATTTTTATGTAAAGATACTTAAACATAATAAACATAAAAACAGAAGTTCATGTGTTTTACTTGCATTCCCCCCCCCCCCCCCTAAAATAGGGAAAAATTTATGAAAATTTAGGGGTATGAACTCACCTCAAGTGTGATAACGGAATAGAAACACTGAACTTTGATTTACGAAATGAAACGCTAACCGTGTCCTAATGTTTGAACACATATTTATGTGTGAATATTTGATGAATCAAGAATTCATAGTGTGTATAAACACTAAATTTAAGAGATACTTACCAAGTCTAATAACTTGTCCATACGAGGAATGATCTCCTGGAGTGGATTGTTCTTGAAATGTAAAGAAAAGAGTCTTATGCTTGAGAGATTGAATGGAAGGAATATTGTTGCTATTTGAGACAAAATGAGATGATTTCGTATACTGGATGTGTGAAAGTGAAGAATTTATCTTATGTGTGACTTATATATGAAGTAAATGAGGAGGTGATGTGATACTTACATTGGTAACTGAGATTATCACATTAGGAAGCTAAATAAGGATAAGATATGAAGTTATTAAGGGGTTTTCGATCATAACTTCACATGGAAGGAAGTGTCTTCGGTTTCAAAGAGCAGAATTTGGTCATACATGACTGAATTATTTTGAATTCATTCAATAAGGAAGAAAATTTGGTCCTAGGAGAAAAGAGAGAAAGGAATTCGACCTTAAAGTTAAACAAAGAAGGAAATTCGGTCAATGCCTTCTAGAAGAAGGTGATTTCGGTTTTTGCTTTATTCCATGGAGTGAATTCGGTTTTGAGTTTGGGATACGATTCCCCAAATGAATTATATATATATATATATATATATATATATATATATATATATATATATATATATATATATATATATATATTGATTATAAATATTAGTATTATACCATAGCATGCTCATATACATATTACTTGAATTAGTGATGACTTCTTTGAGTCCTTAATGTCTTGTGTTAGGTCATAATTTGTTGGTTTGGGCTAGGCATCTTTCTTTATAGGTCTGTTAGGGTGTTGGGTCATGTATTTGGTGTTTGCAGCTGGTGTTCTCGATTGTAAGGTGTTCACGACCGTGAACATGTGCACGGTCGTGAACCCATTTGCGGTTGGTCGTGTCCTATAAATAGTGCTTCAGTGTGTCAGAGTTACTATTGTCGGTCAAATGTGTGTGTGTGTGTGCTCCAAGTGTACTGGACATTCCCAGTTAATAGAATGTGTGCATTGTTGGAACCTCTTGGCTTGTATTCTTTTTGATTCTTACTGTTTTGCATCTGGATTGGGTTTGATCACTGGTTATTTCACGTTTGTGGGACTTTTGTATTAGACCCATACAGGTGCCAAACTTGTTCAAATTTGTGTTCACGTTTGGAATTCTTCTCATTTTTGTGGTTGATTCAAGGCTTAGTTGCTACATATCTTCATTTAATCGAGGATTCAAGGAAAAAGGAATTGAAAATCTACTTGAAATTTGCTTTTTTTGGCGTTTGATTACTTTACGACTGTGAACTTCATGTAAGGTCGTGAACCATTCATCTTCAATAGTCGTGTTCTTCATTGCTGGCCATGAATCATTCATCTTCATCACTCGTGTTCATCTTCATTGACCGTGATTTATTCATTGACCGTGATCTAATCATTCACCGTGATCTACATTGGCCATGATCTACTCATTTGCAATGAACCATAAACTGTTTGTTAACAATCAATTTAACCATGAAAAGCTTTTGAATCATGAAAGTCATTTAACCGTGAACTTTTGTCTGTGTACGGTCGTGAACTATTTGACCGTGTTCAACTCTTTGACCATGAATCAAATTTTGTATATGGTCGTGAATTGTATACGGTCGTGTACCCTATACGTCCGTAAAATCACTTGGTTATAGAACACTTTCTATTTTGTACTTTCATTGCAGGTTTTATTTGTTCAATCAATTAAGAAAACCTAAAAACAAATGGATTCAAAAACTTTGACTGCTCATCAAGAATTAGAATCCAATGTAGAGAGAACTACGCGCATTCTATGCTTAGGGTTTCCACAAATGGAAATACCGCATGGAAAAGCACATAAAGATGAGGGACTTCAATATTTGGAAAAGCATCTTGAAAGGACCAGTTTGAATCACCACAACACTTGATGATGGAATAGTCATTGACAAGGAGATTGAAGACTACACTGATGAAGATTTGAGAAAGTTAAAGAGCAAGAGAAATCACTCGCCACACACACGATGGCCTTATCTCCAGAAATTGTTTAGGATTTCAGAGAATACACTTCTACAAAAGCCTTGTGGGAAGCACTTATTAAGCTATATGAAGGGAACGAGGATATGAAGCAGAGTTGTCAAGAAATGCTTACACAAAAGTTTAATATGTTCAATCATATTCTAGGAGAATCCTTTGAAGCTAAACTACATAGACTCATCACTCTCATTACTGAGATGAGCTCTGTTGGTGTTATGGTCACAAGGTCTGAGATCAACAAGAAGCTGATAAACTCACTGCCAAAGTAATGGGACATGAATGTCTTAATGATCAACACCACGAAGGACCTCAACCATCTGAGTCTTACGGAAACCATGGCAATTATCAAAGCATGCAACCTTGATGACAAGTAGAGGGAGATTAATCATGTAAATTCATATTCCACCACTAACCTTGGGATCTCATCTAACAGTGCCTTCTCATCATTCACCACTCCACAACCTCAAACCTTTGTTGCTCCACAACCACAATCTCATGTTGCTCCACCGCTGCATAACATTCAACCAACTGTGTCTAATCAACATGCAACCTCTTCCTCAAAAGCACTTATTCCCACTCCTACTCCCAAAGAAATTGATGAGAACATGGCTTTAGCAACCAGACTTGTGAACAGTTACAACGCCTTGTGGCTGGCGAGCTACCTCCACCACTCTCTTTTGCTGACCTTGATCAAATACATCCAGAGGATGTTAAGGAGATGGATATCACATGGCAGATTGCTATGGCTATGCTCAGGGCCAAGAAATACTCTAAGAAAACTGACAAAAACAAATGGGGAATAAACGCATAGAAGAAGGTCGGCTTCAATAAGGGAAAATTAAGATGTTTTAATTGCCATGAACCTGGTCACTTTGCTAGAGACTTCCTGAAGCTAGATAGGAGGGAAAATAGTGAACGAACAATGGTTCCAGTCGGAAGCAGAAGGGGAGCTACCACCAACAACCAAACATCGAATCTAACAATTGTGGCTCAGTCATTTGACTGGGTTGATCGGATTCAGGCCCTAAACATCCAAGGACCTAAAGATTCTCATCTTTCCCAGATCAATGATGTCCCAGAAGAAAAAGCTAAAGTGGAACCAGAGGAAGAAATGATGGAGCTGCAATTTTCTTTATGGTACACACTACCCCAAAGTCTGAAAAGAATAAGGTCAGTGAAATCTTTTTTACTCAAACATGCATTAAAACAGTTAAATTTTTATGTGAGCAAATTGAATTGATAAAAAAGGTGAAAGAGGACCTTAAATAAGAGAGGTACACCCTTAGGAAAGGCCAGAAACCATTAAAAGAACAAATAGAGGCCAAGACTACGGACTTTATTAAATTGTAGGATGATTATAGTAACAAGTATGGGAACTATAATCACATTAAGAAACAACTTGCTGCTATAACTGAAGAACTCGACACATTGAAAAACTGTTTTGAAATTGCTGATTCCATTTTTTTTAAATATGATGTGTCAAGTGAAAAGAGTTGCAACAATAATTTATAAACAAATGAAGTGGAGGGACGAAAAACAAGTAGGTATAGGATATGAGAGTGTCCCTCCGATATTCAATCATAATTATACTACTAAACCTTTGACTCAGGAGGAGATAGACTGAGAACCATTTATGGTGTATGGTAAAATAGCTTCACATGACACATAAAGTAATGCTAGGGAAATAGATACTAACATTTCTACCTCCCACACAGATTCGTATCTAAGTCAAGGAATGTAGGAATACGGAGAGAATAGTGCTAATAATAATTTTGTTTTGAAAAATGATGTTTTTGTTTCAGACAATAGTGTTTTGTTTCTAAAACTAATGATTTGATTGGTGATGATTATGTGTCTAATTCTGATGCTTTATATGTTGCTTGTGGTGATGTGTCTAAAAATTTTGATGTTTCTGTTTCTAGAACATCCACTACACGTACACCTGTCACACAACCTGAATTATGTACTTGTACATGTGGAAAGAGAAAGGTAGTTGATAAGAAAAATAAACCAAATAAAAAAATAAGAGGCCTCGTTATAGATGTTATTGATGATCTAATCATCTAGTGGAGTATAGATGACGACCACAAACTATTCTAGGCAGTCTAGTGGATCGCTAGTAGGCTCGCAACCTGTAAGTGTTTATTTGAACTGTGTGTTTAACAGCAGTACTCCATCCCCCACATGGTTACCTTATTTGACATGAATTGCTGAGTAATCCCTGAAGCATGTGTTACTCTTATTTTCAAACAAGTATAAACAAAATCAGTTTTTTCTGGCGGTGAAAATGGGAATATCACAGTTGGTATCAGAGGATTAGTTTAAGCAAACTAGGAATTTGTAGGATTTCTAGACTTAAACTTAGAATGCTAAGCGGAAATTTGTGAGATGTGAGCACTAGCTTATTTTAGGAATTGTGCATAAAATGCCTTTATGTGCTAAATGCTTTGTGCCTGATATGTTGTTATCTGTTCGGATCTACGGTCTGTTGTCTACCGGATCCGGAAACCTTATGTGTTTATGATTCTAAACGTACGACTACGATATTAGAAGTATCATGTAAACATTTCAGAGGGATAAGAATGATTTAAACTTTTATCCTGAATAAAGATCTAAATTCACCTTATTCAGTGTATAGATCAAGATGGCAAGAACCCACAGTGGAGACGGGAATCCAAATGGAAACAGAAACAACCTACAGTGGTTGAGCAAATACAAGTTGTGACAGTCGCTCATGAGCCAATGACAATGGTCGGAGTGCAGGCGATGATCTAGATGATGTTGGATCGTCAACTGGAGGAAACCGGAGGTTTGCTCTAACAGAATCGAGAGGAAGCTACCATACCAATCGAACAGCCCGAATTCAACGAAGGGCAGTCTGAGGAGGGAAACTATAGCAGGACCGTTGGTCAAGCTGATCTTCCGGTGATTAGGAGGAACAATCAAGATGATGGAGTCGAGGGGAATGGGTGCAAGTACAAAGATTTTCTGACTTGCAAGCCATCAACCTTCTCCAAGAAGGAAGATCTTATCGGAGTTATGGATTGGATCTGGAGATGGAGTTAGCTTTCATGACATGTGGTTGTAGAGGCAAGTTAAAGACCACCTTTACAGTATGCCAGTTCCGAGGAGGCGTAGTGCGTTGGTGGAATACCCTGGGGAAGACTTTAAGCCCTAATGAGCTCCTGCAGCTGACATGGGCAGAGTTCTTAGTGTAGTTCAAGCAAAAGTATTGTTCAGCTCAAAACATGCTCGAGATAGAGAACCAGTTCTTGACCCTGAAGAAGGGAAGCATTTCAGTTGATGAATACACAAACAAATTCACGGTGAAGATGGAGTTTGCCTTGCGTCTTGTGTTGGATGAATTGGCGAAGATCGACAAGTATGAAAAGGGAATTCCATGGGAATATGCAGTGTCAGTACATCAGGCAGATACTCTAGATGCAGCTATCTGGGCTTCCAAGAATGTGGAGGATATGATGAAGGGAAGAGCTTCTAGCATGGTTAAGTTTGGCGAGAAGAGAAAATTTGAAGGGTCTTCTAAGCCCAACAATAAGAAGAGCAAATTCGGTTTGAAGAAGTCCAAGGGAGGAGGAAATGAATGGAAATGGTGCGAGAAGTGCAAGCAGAAGCACCCAGGCAAATGTAGCGAGGAAGTAACCTACTACAAGTGTGGGAAAACGAGGCACTATGCCAATGAGTGCACCATCAACAAGAGGGTGTGCTACGAGTGTCGTGAAGAAGGGCACATTGCCAAGGATTGCTCGAAGAAGAAAGATGCGGTAAGGCCGAACGTTCCACCAAAGTCGAAGGGAAGAGCCTTCCAGATGATGCTCGAGGCTGTGAAGGAGACAGTAGGCGTCGCTTCAGGTACCTTTCTTGTAAATGCTTTGCCTACCAATGTATTGTTTGATTCTAGAGTAAACTACTCCTTTGTGTCGCATAATTTTGCTGGGAAACTACCATTACCTGCAGAAAAAGTAGATAATCCCCTGATTGTGGAAGTTGCCACTGGCAAATTCATACCTGTTAGTGATCGTATTAGGAACATCATCATCGACCTAAACAGAAACAAATTCCACGAGGTGCTATTACCCATAGAGTTAATTGGTTTCGACATCATTTTGGGAATGGATTCGCTTATCGCCAACGATGCTCAGACTCTATGTCGAAAGAAGATAAAAAGGGTGAACCAACCCGGAAAAGAGTCGTTCATGGCGTACAAGGACAAACACCGAGTAAATTCTGGAATCATCTCCCTGATGAAAGCCAGAAAATGTTTGTCCAAGGGATGTGCATCATATCTGGCATTTGTGATCGATGCAATGAAAGAAAAGAAGGCGGTGCAGAGTATACATGTGGTATGTGACTATCCGGAAGTCTTTCCATAAGATCTTCCTGAGTTACCACCTGATAGACAAGTAGAGTTTCGTATAGACTTGTTACCAGGAATGACATCCATAGCAAAGGCACCTTACCGATTAGCACCGACAGAGATGAAGGAGCTTATGAACCAACTTCAGGAGTTGTTGGACAACGGTTTCATTAGACCTAGTTTATCACCCTGGGGAGCTCCGTTGCTATTCGTGAAAAAGAAGGATGGAAGCATGCAAATGTGTATAGACTACAGAGAGCCGAACAAGGCAACGATAATGAACAAGTATGCTTTGCTGAGGATTGATGACCTATTCGATCAGCTTCAAGGTTCGATCTATTTCTCAAAGATTGATCTTAGGTCAGGATATCATTAGCTCAAAGTGAGAGAGTTGGATATCGAGAAAACTGCATTCAGAACTAAGAGACTATGAGGCTTTGGTTATGTCGTTTGTACTAACCAATGCTCCAACAACATTCATGGATTTGATGAACAGGGTTTGTAAACCATTCCTCGATAAATCTGTGATAGTGCTCACCGATGAAATTCTGATCTACTCAAAAAGACAAGAGGAGCATGGCAAGCATCTACGAGAGGTGTTAGAGGTATTGAAGAAGGAGAAGTTGTACGTAAAATTCTCCAAGTGTGATTTTTGGATCCGATAAGTTGAATTCTTGGGTCATGTGGTTAACCAATAAGGAATAATGGTTGAGCCAACAAAAATCAAAGTCGTGATGAAGTGGGAACGTCCAAAGATTCTCACAAAGATTCGAAGATATCTAGGATTAGCTGGATATTACTGACGATTTATCCAAGGCTTTTCTTTGATAGCTTCTCCATTAACAGCTTTGACCCACAAAGGAGCTACTTAGACGTGGAGTGAGAAGCATGAAGAAGCATTCGAGAAGCTAAAGAATAAGTTATATGAAGCACCGATTCTTTCTCTACCCAATGGAGTTGAAGACTTCACGGTCTATAGTGACGCATCTGGAGTCGGGTTGGGTTGTGTTCTGACCCAAAGTGAAAATGTGATAGCATACGCATCTCGACAATTGAAGGAGCATGAAAAGAACTACCCCACTCATGATTTGGAGTTAGCAGCAGTAGTTTTTGCCTTCAAGATATGGAGATATTACCTCTACGGCACGAAATGCAAACTTTTCACTGATCATAAGAGTCTCTAGTATCTCTTTAATCAGAAGGAATTGAACATGAGACAACGACGCTGACTAGAGTTACTCAAGGACTACGACTGTGACATACTTTACCACCCTGGTAAAGCAAATGTTGTCACTGATGCTCTCACTCGGAAATCCAATCTTGAAAGGAAAAGGCCAAGAGCATTGAGAATAGAAGTTGCCTCGATGATTGTTGAACGTATCAGCAAAGCTCAAGAAGAAGCTTCAGAGAAGAATAACCGAAAGGAAGAACGTTTAGGAAAAACGTTAGACTTCGGTACAAACAATCAAGGACTGAAGGTATTCCAAGATCAGATTTGGGTACCTAAGACGGGAGGAATAAGAGAACTTATGAATGAAGAAGCGCACAAGACCATGTACTCAATACATATCACTAGCACTAAAATGTATAGGGACCTAAAACCCTACGATTGGTGGCCGATGATGAAGCTAATGTTGCGAAGTATGTGGCCGAGTGTGTGACATGTGCGAGAGTGAAGGCACAACATCAGAAACCGTATGGGAGTTTAGAACCTTTACCTGTACCCATGGGTAAATGGGAAGACATCACTTTGGATTTTGTGACTAAACTGCCCAAGATGAAGAATGGTCACGACATTATTTGGGTAGTCGTGGATCGTTTCAGTAAGAGTGCACACTTTATAGTACCCAACGAGAGGTGGTCTATGGATAAGCTCACAAATGATTATGTTAAGGATATAGTAAGACTTCACGGTGTTCCTCTTATGATTGTATCGGATCGTGATAGTCGTTTCTCGTCAAGGTTCCGGGGAAGTATACAAGAGGAATTGGGTACGAAGTTGTGTTTGAGTACAGCTTACCATCCGCAGACTGATGGCCAGAGGGAAAGAACGATTCAAACACTTGAAGATATGCTGAGAGCATGTACCCTGGATTTGCAAGGTAACTGGGATGAACACTTACCTTTGGTAGAATTTTCCTACAACAACAGTTTCCACTCGAGCATCAAGAGGGAACCCTATCAAGCTTTGTATGGACAGAAGTGTCGTACGGCGTCTTTTTGGATTGAGGCAATAGAAAAGCAGTTTATGGGCCCTGAGATAGACCATGAGACTGTTGAAAAGTTTAAGGTGATTAGGGAAAGAATGTTAGCAGCGCAGGATCGTCAAAAGAGCTATGCTGACAAGAAGAGAGGACTGATGACCTTTGAAGTTGGGGTTTCAGTTTTGCTTAAATTCCCACTGTGGAATGGACTTATAAGATTTGGGAAATGAGGGAAGTTAAGTCCAAGGTTTATTGGACCATTCAAATTTCTTCAGAGGATTGGGAACCAAGCTTACAAGCTCCAATTACCCAAAGAACTAGATGTTATTCATAACACTTTCCATGTGTGTTATTTGAGGAAGTTCACGGGAGAAGTTCCCGACACAATTCCAATCTCATAGTTAAGAATGGATGACAATAAGAGGCTGATTGAAGAACCTAAGGCAATTGTTGACCGTAAGACTAAGAAGTTACGGCATATGATGGTCGACATAGTGCTAGTCCGTTAGAACATTCGAATGGGCTGAATCTCACTTGGGAAACAAAGAGTGACATGATGAGTCGCTATCCGCATCCATTTGCTAATGCATGATTCCGGGACGGAATCAGCCTAAGGGGGACACAATTGTAATGCCCGTGTTTCGGGGCTAAGCATTTTAGATGATGTAATAGTCTAGGTCAACTATTGTAACTCTTTTGAAGTAATAAAGAAGAAATATTTGAATACTATGTGAATTATGTGTATTTATGAGTTTATTACTTATTTATAAATGTGTAATAAATAAAGGATAAAAATAAGCGTCAAAAATTAAAGTGTGAGATAAACACTATATCTTTACATAAAGTTATAGTGGTCGAAACAAGGATTTTGGGGTTATAAAGAACGCCAAAATCTGACTTATAACAAAGAAGCTATGACTCGTCGAAGTTTCGCGACTGAACCGGCACGATACCGGGGAGCGTAATTAGTGAACTTATGGTAGAGCGACTTTTAGCCTTAGCGATCTAAATGAAAGTCATAGAATACATTAAATCGAGAATGTCTAAATCTGACTTCGTATGAGGAAGTTATGATTTTTCGAAGTTTCGGTTTACCGGTATACAACCCGAAGTTTGAATATTAGATCAAGCGGTTTTTAGCCAACACGACCTAAATGAGAATCAAAGATTTCGTTAATAGTAGCATAACGATAAAATGATGGATGAAAACGGACGTCGGATGAAGAAGTTATGGATTTTTAACGGACCAATCCTGTCCCGATCTATTAAAAACATAACTTTTAAAATAAATTCAAAATTAGTCGACGAAATCTAAACGAAAGTTGTAGAGTACGTTCCCACCTTCACGTAGATATAAAGAATGTCAAAATCGGGGCTCGTATGAGGAAGATACGAATTTTTGAAGTTGGTACTAGATTTTGCAATGTATGATAGGAAGTTGCTGACGTGGCGCATTTCTAGCCGTCCGATGAAGATCAGCCTTGCTCTGAATTTGCGACACGTCACCTCGCTACGCCCAGCATCCAAACTCGGAACGCGTCGCATACGAGGAGCCTTCTGCGAACCGAAATAAGCCACGATGATCCAGCAGTGATGTGACATGTGCGAGACAGCTAGAAGTCTTATCCGAGGAACGCCCAACGTACCACTTCGGAACGTGCGGCATCGGTCCGAAGCTGGCCCCATAAAAGGGTGCGACATCTTCTGGATTTTACACACCAAATCAATTTCTCTCTCTAAGTGTTTTCTCTCTCTAAGGGTTTTAACGCCCATAAAGTCTAGGTGAATCCCTAGCACCCGAAGGAAGCCCCGGTGCTCCCGGAGTCCCGAGAAAATGGGTCTTTCGATTTGGAAACGCTACTCTGAGCAAAGTCCGGTCTTCTTTAAAATCCGTTGTAAGTGAGCTATGGCTAAGATATTTTTAATATAGCTTCTAATTAACTATAGTAACGTTATTAGAAACTTATAATAAGTATTTGGGCTATCATTATCGGTTATATAAGTATTGTTTAATGCTTATATAATACTAATAATAGCTAGACTATTAATTAGTCATTGTTAATGTTAGACTAAACCCTAATGATATTGATACTAGGTTTTATCGAGGGATAATTGTTTTGAGATAACGAAGCGCTGCTCGAAGGCAGAATCACCACCTTTTTCAGGTGAGTGCACAGTTACTTTCATCTTACACATAGATATGAAGTATTTTATAGAAATTACATGTTGTCTGTGGATATTATCTGTATACTTGCTATCTATGCTAGATGAACGATGTTATACATGTTTTAAATTATTTAAACTGTATATGTAATTTATATCTACAAATGTGCTGGGCAAAACATGGGTAGATGTAATAGTTGTTGTGTGACCAAATAAGATAATAAGAGGCCTCGTTATAGATGTTATTGATGATCTACTCATCTAGCGGAGTATAGATGACGACCACAGACTATTCTAGGCAATCAAGTGGAACGTTGGCAGGCTCGCAACCTGTGGGTTTTTATTTGAACTATCTGTTTACCAGCAGTACTCCATCCCCCACATGGTTGCCTTATTTAACATGAATTGCTGAGGAATCCTGAAGCATGTGTGGTCAACTCAATGAAAGTCCTTAGACTAGGTCCCTTGTGTTAGATGTTTTAGGGACGTAAAGCGAGGATAACGGGAATGGGTAATCGGGATTGTTTGGTTTGATAAAGTTAATAAACATATTTATTATGGGTTGAAAACCCTATGTGCTCACTAGGCTCCCAATCCTGACCCGCTCAGTTTCTTGCATTATAGGTAATCGCACATAAGCATAGATATTTGGATGAGAGATAAGGGATTATAGGCCTGTAAATGCGAAATAATGTAGTAAGGCTTATGTTGTACTATTTATGCTTTTGATTTGTATCGAACATGACATCCCGAATCTTTTAATTAATTAAATTTCTTTGGAAATGCTTTTGATAAATCTTTATCATATTGTGTTTTGGGACAAAATTCCGCAACACTTTTACTTAAAAGGTTACTCTTATTTTCAAACAAGCATAAACAAAACCGGTCTTTTCTGGCCGTGAAAATGGTGATCTCATAGTGGAACCGCTGGTCATATAGCTTAAAATTGTCCTGATCGGGCATTTGTTCATTTTTCTGCACCATGAATAGAAAATGAGTCTCGAGGAAGGTCTCTCACGAGAAAGTCCTCGAGATCTCGTCTTTGTGATGATGATTGGAAAGTTCATCAGGACAAGATAAGGGCTAAACATAAAATGAACAGACATGTTTTCAATCAAACAGCCGTAGGCGCTTTAACAAAATCGAATGCAGCCAAGCCAAGATCAATATCGTCAAAGACAGCGTCTAAATCCTCAACTAATCCTAGTCGAAAATCCAAACACTATATATATATATATATATATATATATATATATATATATATATATATATATATATATATATATATATATCACCTGTAAATATTTCAAAACCTAATTACTAGCGGATGCATAAATCTTCAATTGTCCAGTCATCTTCATCTTTTGTCAGTGCATCTAATTTTAAATCAAAATTAAAAGATCAAAAAGAATAATCAGTGAATGTCAAACGTAAACCCAGTGTTGTAATGACCTGGGTCCTAAAATCTAAATGATCCCATGGATTGTGCAGGAACAGCTATGGAGGAATGTCGCCAGACTGTGGTATGTCGACATCGGTTGTTCCCGACAAATGAAACGAGACATTTCCAAGTTACACAATATTCAAAACTTTAACGGGGGATTTGTTTCCTTTCTAGGAGGGGATGGAGGAAAGATCATGCAAAATGAATCGTTTCTAATGGAGTGTTTAGCTTTGAAAACATCAACTACGCGCCCGATTTGAAGCATAGCTTGTTAAGCGTTTCTCAAATCTACAACAAGGGCTACTCTACCCACTTCACCGATAAAGAATGCCTTATCTTGAAACCCGGTATCATCATCCCTGAAGACTGGATATTGGTGATATCAAAAAGAGATGGGAACTCTTACATCATCGACATGAATCATAATATCTCGGAACAAGTTACGTGCGTCTTCTCTAAAGTCTCAAAACATAATGTGATGCATTGGCATCATTGTCTCGAGCATGCAAACGCCAAGAACCTCAATCATCTTGCAAAGAACGAGATCATTCGTGGCCTTCCAGTTAAAGACTTCATAACCTTTGAAAATTTGTGGCTTGTGCTTAGGGTAAACATCATAGAAAGCCCCATTTTCCAAAGGCGGTTAATTCAATCAAAAAAGTTCTCCAATTATTGCACATGGATTTGTTTGGTCCTGTGAATGTCCTCAGCATCAACAAAAACTCTTACAGCTTGGTTGTAATAGATGATTACTCACGTTACACATGTGTCTTCTTCTTATCCAACAAGAGTGGGATCCCAGACTTGATCATGAAGTTTGTGGTAATGATTGATAAACAAACTAACGAGAAGGTGAAAGCGCTTAGAATGGATAATGGTACAGAATTCAAGAATGTTATTCTGGATCACTTTTGGATAGAAAAAGGGATATTGCGTAAGTATAATGCCGTTCGGACACCTCAGCTAAATGGTGTTGTGGAACGGTGGAACCGAACTCTAATGGACACTGCAAGGACGATGCTGCGTGATTCTAAACTGCCAGTCTTCTTTTAGCCGATGGCGATCAACACTACCTGCTATGTTCAGAATCGTGTGCTGATAAACAAAGCTCAGATGAAGACTTTGTATGAAATTCTCTACAATCACAAGCCATCGGTCGCTCACTTTCATATCTTTGGATGTCATTCTACCCTTCTTCACCTTAAATCCAACCCCAAATTCAATTCTAAAGTCAATGAATGTTACTTTGTGGAATATGCAATGCGCACAACTTACCGTCTTTACAACAAGAAGACAAAGCAGATAATGGAATGTTTTGATGTTCGTTGGTTGGAGGAAAATGAGACGGACCCCAGAGTCGGTTCTGACAGGTTGTTTGATTACGCTTTTCTATTCAAATTATTCAAAGTGTTTTCAGATGATGTGTCGGGTTCTTACTCCGGTTTCTTCTTGAGGATAAAGAGGAAGAAGTTGTCTATAGTCCACCATTGGTGTCTTCTACGTCTTCTTCGGTGAATTAAGTTGTTCTAAGTTCTCCTTTAGATTTCAACCTCAATGAATTAATCCTGATGTTGAAGCCACTCCACTCACTCTAGCTGAAAGAGACTTCATGACCAGAGATACTTCCGCTGCCACTCAAACTTTCATGGAGCTTCTCTTTCGCGATCTAATTGCAAATGAGTATGTGGCCAGCACCTCTTGCGATTTGGAGTCGTCTGAGGCTGTTGTTTCAGCAAATGATAGACATTTCAACATCTACAACCTTCTTATCACACTTCATGATATCAGCCATGAAGTTCATACTGGGTTGCAACGCAATCATCCCATAGAGAACGTTATTAATGAACTAGGCGATGATGTTCGAACAAGAATTCAGAGTGATGACGTAAACACATGTCTCTACTCTTGCTTCATCTCTCAGATAGAGCCAAAGAATGTCGATAAGGCGCTGAATGAGCCTAGTTGGGTTGATGCAATGCATGAAGAGCTGAATCAGTTTGAGAAATTAGCGATTTGGAAACTGGTTGATCTGCCTAAAGGAAAGAAGTCACTTGATACTCGTTGGGTGTTTCGCAACAAACTGGACGATTGTGGGGTCATAGTAAGGAATTAAGTGCGTTTGGTTGTTTGTGCTTTTCAACAAATTGAAGGACTTGACTACACTAAGGTGTATGCTCCTATACCATGTCTTGAAGCTATCTGTATCTTCCTAACATATGCATCCTACTTGGGGTTCACTGTATATCATATGGATGTTAAGACTGCCTTTCTTTATGGATCTATGAAAGAGGAGATTATCGTTGATCAGCCTCCGGGTTTCATCAACTCAAAGTTTCTGAATCACGTCTACAAATTGGATAAGGCTCTGTATGGGTTACATCAGGCTCCTCGAGCCTGGTATGCAACCCTAACAGATCATTTGCTCGAATCAAACGTTGTTTATAAAGCATGTGGATGGAGACATAATTCTGATGGGTTTTAGCCATAAGAACTTTCCTATGTGTGCATGCAAAACCCTATTGCTTGGATCTAGGCTTTCTAATAAACATGCTTTTGAATCCAAGACTTCTAATGGCTAATTAGGTTAAACAACAATATTAAAACAGATCTAGAATCATACCTTTGAATCCCTTGTTGATCTTGTTTGTCTTGGAGCTTCTAGAGTCACAATTGTCACTCCTCTAATGGCTTACAAACACCAATAGCAAGCAAGATGATTTAGGAGAGAGGAAAGGGGATGAATTCGGCCAGAGTATACTTGCTTAAGGTTGTGTGTCGAACTCCCACATCCATAGGGTCTATTTATACTATCAAACTCCTTAAGGGTTTCACCCTAAACCCTAATTGGATAATCTTCTCTTAAGGCTATCCAAATCCATTCCATAGATAACCCTATGGACGATTTTGAGCTATCCTAAAGCTCTTAGAATCCATCCAATGTCCATCCTAATGGATTTACAGTCTAAAGTCTAACTATCAAACAATTGACAGTTTATACCCTCTTATTTAATTAATCTCTTTAAGTCACCAAATTAATACCAATTAATTTATGACTTATATTAATCAAATAGTCAAATATTATTCCTTATAATATTTACTCTCTCTTAACAAATCATCCTTCAAGTTGCTATGGTGAAGGCAACCCAAAAGGACCATGCACCACCGAATATAGTTATAGCCTTAGACACTATTCCAACAGTCTCCCACTTGGATAAGTCTAGTAACTATACAAGTACAATATGGTTTGCAATCGTAGCTCTCAAAGACGCTGTCAACTCTGATCTAATCAATCTTGTCCTTTAGATAAGGGATCGTACAGTCCTCTGTTAGATATCATGCTGACAATCCTATGGAATGGTAGTTTAGCATTTAGATTTCTCGATCTCCGATTTATTTGACATAGAACTTAATCGAACACATCAATTCAGTTCTGACCGGGCCCGGCACATAAGTCAAATCCAATCATCGAGTGGCCAAGATATCTCTTCTACCCTCTTAGGATAAAATTTACAGATAAACTTCGACTTATATGCATTTACTTATTCATTAACCAACTACACACAACAATGCATTTTATAACATCAAGTTACTGATGCGTTTTCGCATTATCAATGCACAATCAATTAACAAATAATAAACCATATATCTAGGTTTTAAGACCATATGATATTATCGTCTTGCGATCACCTTTTATATCGTATTCCATAAAGTGATTCCAGCAAGCGCGGGTTTATTCCAATGCTCAAAACCAGATCATAAGCACTCAGGAACGTTGCAGCAACCCTTGCTATGTCTAACACCATTTCGACATTCTACACACCAATTCATGACAATCTTCATTCATATCTACTCCCAACATATGAACGATTGTGGACCATTTGAATAATTCGATTATTCTTAATAAACTCAATTATTCTGGAAGTCAAAACATGCAAAGTGAAACAATAGTTAAACAACTAACATGTGATAGTAACTTTACTCATAAATAAAACTTCTTTATTTAATCATCAAATGTCAATTACATTTATCTATTATACGTTTCTAATACTATCTAATCTATGCTAATATCATCCTTCAGCCCAATACTCCTAGCATGCTGCAAGTGCTTAACCCTACTCAGTCCCTTCGTAAGCGGATCTGCTGGGTTATCTTCTAATGATATCCTCTTCACTACGAGTTGTCCTTCTTCTACACGATGTCTAATGAAGTGATATTTTCTGTCGATATGTCGAGATCTACCATGATCCCTCGGTTCCTTGGTCAAGGCAACCACACCTTCGTTATCACAGAAAATCTCTATGGGCTCCTTTATGGCCGGCACAACTCCAAGATCACCGATGAAGTTCTTCAGCCATATTGCCTCCTTCGACGCTTCACTCGCTGCGATGTACTCTGATTCGCACGTTGAATCAGCTACGGTTTCTTGCTTGGAACTTTTCCATGTCACTGCTCCTCCATTTAGGGTAAAGACCCAGCCCGACTGCGAACGGTAGTTGTCCCTATCGGTTTGAAAGCTGGCGTCACTATACCCTTGCACCTTCAAGTCATCACTCCCTCCAAGGACTAAGAACCATTCTTTCATCCTCCGAAGGTACTTAAGGATGTTCTTCACCGCAATCCAATGTGCTTTGCCAGGGTTCCCTTGATATCTGCTAACCATGCTCAAAGCGAAGGCTACATCAGGGCTAGTACAAGTCATAGCGTACATGATTGAGCTAATTGCGGAAGCGTATGGTACTCGGCTCATTTCTGCTATCTCAGCTTCGGTACTCGGACTTTGAGTCTTACTCAACTTGGCATTTCCTTGTATCGGTAGTTCTCCCTTCTTTGAGTTTTCCATTCTAAAGCGTTTTAGTACCTTCTCCAAGTAAGTATTCTGACTAAGTCCAATTAGTCTCTTACTTCTTTCTCTTACTATCCTTATTCCCAAAATGTAAGAAGCCTCTCCGAGGTCCTTCATAGCGAAGCACTTCCCGAGCCAGGACTTAACCTCCTGCAGAGTCGGGATGTCGTTTCCTATGAGTAATATGTCATCGACATATAGAACGAGGAAGCTTACTATACTCCCACTGGCTTTGACATATACACAAGATTCGTCTTCGCTTCGTACAAATCCAAACTCTTTGACTTTCTCATCGAAGAAAAGATTCCATCTGCGAGACGCTTGCTTAAGTCCATAAATGGACTTCTCAAGCTTACACACTCTATTCGGATGCTTCGGATCCACAAACCCCTCTGGCTGAGCCATGTAAACATCCTCAGCCAACTTTTCGTTAAGGAAAGCGGTCTTGACATCCATTTGCCAAATCTCATAATTATGAAATACGGCAATTGCTAGCATCACTCTAATAGATTTAATCTTCGCAACTGGTGAGAAGGTCTCATCATAGTCAACTCCGGGAGTTTGAGTAAAGCCCTTCGCAACCAATCGCGCTTTATATGTGTGTACGTTCCCATCCACGTCGGTCTTCTTCTTGAAGATCCACTTGCTACCTACGGTCTTACGTTCGGGCACGTAATCAACCAAATTCCAAACTTGGTTATCGCACATGGATTGGATCTCGCTATCCATTGCCTCTTTCCATTTCGTAGACTCCGGGCCTGCCATGGCTTCCTTATAGCTATTAGGTTCATCAAGATTTACTAGTGTACCATCACTAATATACGTGTCCCCTTCGGTAGTAATATGAAAACCATAAAACTGGGGATGAACTCTAACTCTATCGGAATGTCTAAGAGGTAAGGATTCGTCAATCGGTTCAACCGGAGTTTCCTCCTCGGGTTGAATGCCAGTGGTAGAGGTTCCTTCATCTATCGATTCTTGAATCTCTTTAAGTTCGATTTGCCTCCCACTGTCTCCTTGGCTTATGAGTTCTCGCTCTCGGAAAACTCCTCTCCTCGCAACAAAGATAACATTATCTTTCGGTCTATAGAAGAGATATCCAAAGGAAGTTTGCGGGTAGCCGATGAAAATACATCGCTCACTTCGAGGTTCAAGCTTGTCGTGAGTATCTCGTCTTACGAAAGCCTCGCAACCCCAAACCTTGATATGTGCCAACGAGGGAGCTTTCCCCGTCCACATCTCGTGAGGTGTTTTGGCAACCTTCTTAGTAGGGACTCGGTTAAGGATATGGGCGGCAGTCTCTAAGGCATACCCCCAAAAGAAGATAGGTAGTGAAGCACGACTCATCATAGAGCGAACCATATCCAATAAGGTTCGATTACGCCTTTCTGCCACACCATTCAACTGCGGTGTCCTAGGAGGCGTCAATTGCGAAACTATTCCACACTCCTTGAGATAATCGTGGAATTCAAGACTTAGGTACTCTCCTCCTCGATCGGATCGAAGCATCTTGATTTTCCTGCCCAATTGATTCTCCACTTCATTCTTGAACTCTTTGAACTTTTCAAAGGTTTCTGACTTTTGCTTGATTAAATAGATATACCCATATCTACTATAATCGTCGGTAAAAGTCACATAGAAGTGGTTCCCATCCTTCGTGGTTGATCTAAAAGGTCCACATACATCGGTATGTATTAGGTCTAATAGTCCCTCACCCCTCTCACAAGTACTCGTGAAGGGTGACTTAGTCATCTTTCCAAGTAAACAAGACTCGCATGTGTCATCTTCCCTAAGGTCGAATGACTCCAACACTCCATCCTTTTGGAGTTGGGCTATGCGTTTCTTGTTGACATGTCCAAGACGACAATGCCACAAGGATGCTTTATCCATACTAGTGGAAGAATCAATATTCAAAACATCATTTCCTAAGTTATCAACAATCATAACAGTTTCATATATTCCATTACATGGTATAGCTTCAAAGTAAAAGACACCATTTAGATAAGCCAAAATAGAACCATTCTCATTATTAAAAGAAAATCTAAATCCTTGTCTATATAAACCATGAAATGAAATGATGTTTCTAGCCATTTCTGGCGAATAGCAACAATTGTTCAAATCCAAAACTAAACTATTCTTAAGCACTAAAGAATACACTCCAATCTTGGTCACAGGCAACGATCTTCTGTTCCCCATGATTAGATTGATCCTTCCTTGCTCCACATCCCTACTTCTTCTTAGTCCCTGCACATTAGAACAAATGTGATAACCACAACCGGTGTCAAGAACCCAAGAAATAGCATGATTAGAATCGTTAGATTTGATTGCATATATACCTGTGAAAGATGGCTTGATCTTTCCTTCCTTGATGGCTTGCAGGTAATCCAGGCAGCTTCTCTTCCAATGTCCTATCTTGTGGCAGTGGTGGCACTCTGCCTCCTTCGGGTTAGAGCAGGGCTTAGAGGGATCAACTTTGGTCCCACTAGAAGAGGAACCATCTCGGGCTTTCACCTTTCGATAGTTATTTGAAGAAGCTTTCCTCTTCTTTCCCTTCCCTTGACCAATAGCCAAGACAGGAGCAGCGGATGGATTGGGAGTTGGTGCAACAGACTTGTCCTTGAAATTGCTCTCAGCAACCCTTAAGAGACCTTGGAGTTTACTTAGAGTGACCTCCTCTTTGTTCATGTGGTAGGTCATCCTAAATTGATTATACATCGGAGGCAAAGAGTGAAGCACCATGTCGATCGCCAAGTCTTCGCCGAAGTCAACATTTAACTTGCGAAGGCGGTCGACATACCTTTGCATCTTTTGCAAGTGCACGGTAAGAGATTCTCCATGACCCATCTTGGCGGAAATCATGTTAGTGAAGATCTCGTAACGCTCTTGTCTCGCGTTTTGGTGGTACCTCTCCAACAAGTCTTGATGCATCTCGTATGGATACATGTCCTCGTAGGACTTTTGGAATTCGGAGTTCATGGTGGCGATCATGATGCAATGTACTTTCGTTGCATCTCGCTCATGGGTTTCAAAGGCGGTGATTTCGGCGGGAGTAGCAACTTCGGGGTTGATTTTCTCGAGCTTCTCGTCGAGGACATACTCTTTATCCTCATAGCGAGCAATGGTGTGAATGTATCTTATCCATTCGCCAAAGTTCGTTCCATCGAAGGTGACCTTTTGGCAAAGGCTCATCAACGTGAAAGAACTAGCAGCAGCGTTGTTTGCGTTTGACATCTATAGAAAGGACAAAGATTGATTAGAACAAGAATCCCTAATTATCACCCAATAATAAAAAATTAGGGCTAGGATCCAACAATAACATTTACATACTAGAAAAGGGATGCCGTAATCCAACATGCAAATAAATTGAAGGTAAGTGAATGACGATTCACTAATTCTCCATCACAAAACTTAAACTTTTAGTCCTAAGTGTTTTTGAGAATTCCTAGGTTCGGATGAGATTCATTGAACTATTCAATGGCATGTTTAAATCTCGATATGCCCCTCTTGTTTGTGACTGGGATGCCGAGGATCACAAAGCGGGTGTGAATTACCATGCAAATTCACATGGTGCCTTCATTGTAACGATCACCTATTCGATGTGCCGGTAAACCACACACGCTCCATCGAACTATGATGAACAATGAATCACCCTTTGCCACCTTCGCTTAGAACCAATTAGTGTACCGGTAAACCACACACGCTCCACTAACATCTTAGCAAGGTGCAAAGTGTAATTTCATGGGATTGCATCAATTCACTTTTCCTAAAGTAACTAAGATTGGGATATTTTAAAAGAAAGTTTAGTTACTTCGTATTTCTTATTATACTTTTAATGAGAGGATGAGGTTTGCCCTATCCTACCCGTTCGGCTAACGACCCTCCACCAATCAAGCAAGCGGTGGGTGTGAGTGTACACCCATTAAGCGCCATTTTATAGGCCGCAACCTTATACCCACCTTGTAGATCGGCTTCGTGAATGAGGCCTACTAGCGGTAAGACTAGCATTTAGTTATACATATATATATTATTCTAGTAATATTATATAAGTATAGGGTTGCATTTTAAACTTTTCAAAATCTAGGGTTTGAAATTTAAGTTGTCTAAATTAAAATTTTAATCACAAATATAAATTTCAAAACTTAAGGGTAGGTTTTAAACATTTAAAAACATAGAGGATCAAAAAACAAATAATTCCAATTAACAATTAATTTTCTAATTATCTTTATTTGATTTATCTTGATTTCTTTGAAGATAATTACCAAAATAATTAATTATTATCATATAAGGAAATTAAATATTTTATTAGATGATAAATATCTTTAATTAGATCAAGATAACAGTCATATTTATCAAAAAAATCGGATTTACATTGATCTAATATGATTAAGGTAAGTTTCCATAAGATAATTATGAAAAAATCCCGAATCTGGCCATTCCTGACGCTTGGACTCGCCGAGTGCACAAGGGGACTCGACGAGTCAGGCCTACTCGACGAGTCCACCTTGGAACTCGACGAGTCAGTGACTCAAAACCCAAAAAATCGAATTTTGCAGGTTTGTTTCAGTTATTCAAGCAACAATTTAAAGAAAACCAATCTAGGCTCTGATACCACTGATGGGTTTTAGCCATAAGAACTTTCCTATGTGCGCATGCAAAACCCTATTGCTTGGATCTAGGCTTTCTAATAAACATGCTTTTGAATCCAAGACTTCTAATGGCTAATTAGGTTAAACAACAATATTAAAACAGATCTAGAATCATACCTTTGAATCCCTTGTTGATCTTGTTTGTCTTGGAGCTTCTAGAGTCACAATTGTCACTCCTCTAATGGCTTACAAACACCAATAGCAAGCAAGATGATTTAGGAGAGAGGAAAGGGGATGAATTCGGCTAGAGTATCCTTGCTTAAGGTTGTGTGTCAAACTCCCACATCCATAGGGTCTATTTATACTATCAGACTCCTTAAGGGTTTCACCCTAAACCCTAATTGGATAATCTTCTCTTAAGGCTATCCAAATCCATTCCATAGATAACCCTATGGACGATTTTGAGCTATCCTAAAGCTCTTAGAATCTGTCCAATGTCCATCCTAATGGATTTACATTCTAAAGTCTAACTATCAAACAATTGACAGTTTATACCCTCTTATTTAATTAATCTCTTTAAGTCACCAAATTAATACCAATTAATTTATGACTTATATTAATCAAATAGTCAAATATTATTCCTTATAATATTTACTCTCTCTTAACAAATCATCCTTCAAGTTGCTATGGTGAAGGCAACCCAAAAGGACCATGCACCACCGAATATAGTTATAGCCTTAGACACTATTCCAACAAATTCTTGTTCAGATCTATGTCGTTGATATCATTTTCGGTTCAACAAGCTAGAAGCACGGCAAGGAGTTCGAGACAATTATGAAGAAGAGGTTCGAGATGAGTTCCCTGGGAGAAATTACAATGTTTGTGTTTTTGCAAGTACGTCAATGATCAACAGGAATCCTGATACACCAAGAAAAATACGTTGAAGACACGATTGAGTGGTTCGGGTTTAAAGACGCAAAAGTTGCCTTGACGCCAATAGATGAATGACCCCTACTGTCTCCAAATCCCGAAGGTGAATCCATAGATCAGACTGAGTACAGATCGATGATCGGATCCCTGATGTATCTAAATGTGAGCAGGCCTAACATCATGTTCGCAGTTTGTCAATGTGCACGATACTAGGCTAATCCTAAACTCTCTCATCTTATTGTTGTCAAAATAATCTTTAGGTATCTCAAAGGCATCCCAAAATTGGGTCATTGGTATCCTAAAAATTCTGATTTTGATTTATATCATTCGTTGACAGCAATTTTGGAGGTTGTGAACTTGATAGGAAATCAACACCTGGGGGAAGTCAATTTCTAGGTGACCGTCTGGTGTCATGGCAGTGCAAGAAACAACAGACAGTCTCAACCTTAATGGCGGAGGCAGAATACGTCGCTACTTCTTCCTACTGCTCTCAATTCATTTGCATTCAACATGAATTAATGGATTACGATTTGAACTTTATCGAAACCCCAATATTTTGTGATAATGAAAGTATAATTCAAATTGCTAAAAATCTTGTCGAGCACTAAAAAACCAAGCACATTAACATAAAAGTTCATTAATCCGAGATTGTTATGAGTGTTCGGGCATTCGGTTAAAACAGGTTCCCACTGCTAATAATGTAACATCCGGATTCCCAGGTATTATTTTATTCTTTTATTTTTGGGTGATTGTGAGGAGACTCAGCAAGTTGGAGTCTAAACTCGCCGAGTAGGATCGTGGTTTTGTGTGCGGGTTCGCGTCTAGACTCGACGAGTCCAAAAGTGGACTCGGCGAGTCCACGCTGTTTAATGAAACCCTAATTTCCCGGGCTTGAGACCTATTTAAAGGGGCTTATGGCCATCATTTGCGGCCACCAACCCTAGAGAGAAACCCTAAAGAGATTTTGAGCGTTTTGGGTGAGAGAAGAGGCCATTGTTGACCTTTGAAGCTTTATTTGGCAAGGCAAAGGAGATTCTAGCTAAGTGGAGGCAAGGGAGGTGGACATCCTTTGATTTTGGAGCTCAGAGCATCATTTTGGAAGTATATTTTGGCTCCGTTTTCTGCTGTTATGATGAACATGGGGGTTTAGGATTTCTTGACCCCTTTGTTGCTTAGATTTGATGTCCAATTCATCCCTATTTGTGATGAGGCTTGAGATAGGATCCATAGAGGTCCAGAGAAGCTTTATTCCTTAAGCTTTGTGAGGATTCATGGAAGTTTTGACCTAGAGTTATGAGATATGGGGCTAAAACATAATTTAGGAGCAAATAGATGTTGTTTGAGCACCAAGGTTTGGACTTTACGTGATTATCATGCTTGGGGAGGCCAAATCTATGATTGTATGGAACAGATTTGACCTTAGAAGTGAGTTTGAGTTTATGCATGGCATGGACTCGTTGAGTCGGAAGAACAGACTCGGCGAGTAGCATGAAGTTGCCCGTAACCACTCAGCGAGTGGTCTTGTCGAATTGAGAGGTCGACTCAGTGAGTCAGGGAGAGTCAGGGGGGATGGATTCAAGCCGGAACTCGCCGAGTTTCTTGTGACTCTGCGAGTTCTATCGTGGTGGCCCCGCGATTTATGCCAAGTGAAACTCGTCGAGTCAGAGAAGTACACGGCGTGTCAACAGAGGATCCAAGGGAGTCAGTGGACACGTATAGACTCGCCGAGTCGCCCTAGTGCACTCGCCGAGTCCGGTCAAAGTTGATCGTTGACCTTGTTGACCTTTAGGGTTGAGTTCAGTTGTATTTATGAGTGTATTACTTTGTGTGATTGGACAGAGGCTAGATCACATTTATTCCGAGGCAAATATTTACCGATATACACGAGGTGAGTCTTCTCAGTATACTTTACCTTGGGTAGGTAACCAGAGTTATGTGCCAGAGTATTTGTATGCTATGTATCTTATGTGTTGGACTGCATTATTTGTATGTGATTCATGTTGTGCATGTTTACAGAGTTAGAACCGGAAGGTTCCCAAAGTTAGAACCGGAAGGTTCACAGAGTTAGAACCAGAGGGTTCACAGAGTAGGGTCCACGGACCCACAGAGTTATAGCCTCGAGTGGCTAATATGTGTTATGTGTGGTATTTTGGGGAAACTCACTAAGCTTCGTGCTTACGGTGTTTGTGTTATGTGTTTCAGGTTTCTCTCACGATCACGGGACGGCACCAGCTCAATTGTACACACTAGAGAAAGAGTCATGTTTTGAGGATCCTGGTTAATTATGCAAGTGAAAATGGAGTTATGTTTTGTAATTCGATTACAAATGAGATTTTAAGAAAAGTGTTTTTAAGAATTAGACGATTATTTTTAAATGAAAACTTGTTTTGAAATTTACGGTGTTACAAGTTGGTATCAGAGCCTTGTTTTGAGGGATTCAGATGCACCTTAGGGTAAATCTGGACTCAAAATGAGGATTTAAGAAAAGTTTTCAAAAAGAAATGTGTTTTTATAAAAAGAATAAGAGTTTCAAAGAGAAAGCAAAAAGAGCAGTGTGTACAATCAGCTAGAACCCGAACGGTGATTTCACAAAACACCCTTATTTTGTGTTATGGGATATTTGTGATATATTTTATGAGATATTATGCATGCTAGAGGCAGGCTAGGTAATTCATATTTTAGGACTAGAGTGGCCTAATTTGTGATGCCTTAGCCTTGGGTTGCTGATATATGTGATGTGCTTTTGAGTATGTGCTGAGCGAGAGTGTCCAGCAGGAAATTTTTAGGGGATTTGAGTAGGGAAGTAATATGGAAGAGATATCTATATGAGGATATGAGGAGGTTACTGAGAGGGTTTCCAGATGCCCACGTGGGGCGGAGTTGTTAGAGTTCAGTGATATCCATCACATATGAGGAAAGCGAGTGGATAATAACCTATGGAGGTTTTTGGTGCTGAAGGGGACGCTGTAATGCCCGAATGTTTCTTGCTTCGTGCTTGATGGAGCTCTCAATGATGGGAGTCAGCTACTAAGTGAATATGAAGATATTCAGGAGGTAGATGGATGGCATCATTAGGAGCTCTTAAGCAGCTGATGGCGGAAAAGTGTGGGAATCTAGGAAAAGCCTAGAGAGTAATCTTAGCCAGATGAGTGCGCTGGTAGAGTAGAGAATTTCGCTGGGAAGTATGGGTAGATGTGGCAGGTAGTATGGGCCCGTACTACTGAAAGCAGAGGACCCATACTTTATACAGGGAGTATTCTGAAGGTTCTAAGGAGCGGATTGAGGAGTGATGTTATGGTTCGAGTACCATACATCGGAGTGGATTGAGGAGTGATGTTATGGTTTGAGTACCATACATCAGAGTGGATTGAGGAGTAATGTTATGGTTCGAGTACCATTCATCGGAGTGGAATGAGAAGTGATGTTATGGTTCAAGTACCATACATCAGAGTGGATTGAGGAGTGATGTTATGGTTCGAGTACCATACATCGGAGTGGATTGAGGAGTGATGTTATGGTTCGAGTACCATACATCGGAGTGGATTGAGGATTGATGTTATGGTTCGAGTACCATACATCAGAGCGGATTGAGGAGTGATGTTATGGTTTGGGTACCATACACTGGAGCATATTAAGAAGAGATGTCATGGAATGAGTACCATGGTTCGTAGTGAATGATGATTGTGGTTCTCCGGTTATCCGGTCATGATTGAGTTCGAAGAGGCGTCCCTTGAGATGGAGATCGAGAGCCTCTTAGAGTATTTTGGGAAGGAGTTAGAGGGAGGGGAGAATTTTAGTCTGAGTTGAGTAATCAGTCGATAGAGAAAATGTAACCTTCTATGATCTCGATGGTACTATTTATGTCGTGTGCGAAACATGAAAAGTATGATGTTTAAGTTTTCGGTTGGGGGTAAACCCTGCAGGTTGTCATTGATGATGATTTTCCTCCAGAGTATCAGGTAGCATGTGTGCCACGAGGCAGTGATTTATCATGAACAGATAGTCAGTTGAGACTGAGATAGTCGAGGACAACATTACACCAATTTGAGTATAGTAGGGCGTATTGTAGTAGTATCAGTGGGGAGTTCATTCGCGTTTATCAGTGCAGTGGTTTTTCTATCTATGTTGGGTATTGAATATAGAAGTGGGTCCCTGTTCCTGGGATGATCCATGTGTTGGAATGTTGGTTGATGAGTTGAGGTGGGGAAGTTTGATGATTTCGTGGTTTAGTCTATGAGCCAGTGATGTTATTGGACAGTTGAGTTATTTGGTATTGGATTGGTACGAGACTTGGAACGACTAGAGGCAGTCGTGACGAGAAGTTCTTGAGTATTTCATATGAGGTTTAGAGTATATGAGATCGATTGATTTCCTTAAAGGGGATTATCGGGCGTTGCGTGGCACTTTCCAGGGGCAGGTGCGATTTTGCTGGTGAAAATAGTTTGTGGGATGGTTGTGTACCAATTGGTGATGGTTCGAAGCCTCAGTGGGAGAGAACCAGGTACCGTATGGAAGAAAGCAGAGATTTGTCAAGAGCAGTTATAAGTAGGGTATAGAGATCTTGTAACAACGCAAAAATTTTCAAACAAATTTTTCATTTCAAACAATTAGATTATTTTTATTCAAACCCAATATAATTATTTCAAGTGTTAAGTCGAAATACAATTCATAAAATTCCCAAGATCTCAAAACATCAATCAGTGTGTACGCATCTGTAACAGCCCGGAATTTCAGGTATTGCTTTAAAACTATTTTTGGGGCATTTTAGGAGGGGACTCGGCGAGTTGGTGCCTGACTCGCCGAGTAGGACCACAGGCTTGGTCGCGGGTTCGCGACTAGACTCGACGAGTCCAGATATGGACTCGGCGAGTCGACGTTGTTCATCAGAAACCCTAGCCGTCTGGTTTGGATCGTATATAACACCTCTTAGGCCATCATTGTTCGTTTTTGCTTACTGAGAAGAACCCTAGAACGATTGTGTGCATCTGGAGCAAGGATTGAAGACCATTGTTGGGTTTGGAAGAGTTGTGTCCAAGGAAGAGGAAGGTTTAGCTAAAGGAACAGCAAGAGAATCACGTTCTGAGGATTGGGGACACAGAAAGTGCATCAATCAGGTAATATCTCGGATTTCGTTCTTCTGTGATTGATGTGTATATGAAGTTAGGGTTTATAGAACCCATTTGATGATTAGATGGATTATTATGTTGTTACCCAAGTGTTTATACCCCAGTAATAGGATGTTTAGAGGTCCAGATAGTCCCATGAGTGTGTATTTCGGGACCATACGTGTTTCAGGAAGCAGTTGATCGACTGCATGGCATGGACTCGCCGAGTCGGATGAGCAGACTCGGCGAGTAGCTTGAAGATTCACTGGGACTCGCCGAGTTGTTCTTCAGACTCGGCGAGTGGAGTCAGGGTGGCCCCGCGATTCTTCCACGAGGACCTTGTCGAGTCAAGAGGGATACTCGACGAGTAGAAAGGGGAACAACAGGGAAAATTGGGGAGGACGTCTAGACTCGCCGAGTCGCCTTTGCACTCGACGAGTCCGGTCAAGTTGACCGTTGACCAGAGTTGACCTGCATGTAAATTCTTAGGGTCAGTTGTCTTGAATGATAAGAGTATTAATAAGGGTATATGGTATTATAGAAAGTCTGCAGATTGGCGGATCGAGTGCGAGTAGTTTCAAGAGTTGATAGCTTACATTACCACGAGGTGAGTCTTCTCACTATACTGTACCCGGAAGGGTATCTATGTGTGACCGGAAGGTCGAATATGTTATGTGTTATATATATGCTATAATTGAAAAGGTAGTTGCTATGCATGCTATGTATGTTCTATGGGTCGGAAGGCAAAGTATTATGTGGCAGAAAGGTCAGGTATGATATATGATATATGTGCTATATGTGTTTAAGTAATTGTACTATGTGTTGCATATGTTTATGGGCCGGAAGGCAATATGTTACGGGCCGGAAGGCAATATGTTACAGGCCGGAAGGCAATATGTTATGGGCCGGAAGGCAAAATATCATGGGCCGGAAGGCATTGTACTGTGGACCGTAAGGTTCGGGCCTGGAAAGGCGTATATGTGTAGTGGTATACTGGGGAACTCACTAAGCATTTATGCTTACAAGTTGTTATGTATGTGTTTCAGGTACTAGCGAGGACCGTGGGAAAGCGCCGGCATGATGCATAGACACTGCTGCTAATTGAGATCTTGGGGATTTTATATATGTATTTGATATGAAACATGAAATAAATACTATTGGTTGAATGAAATCACTTTGTTTTAAATGATTAATTTATTTGAAAATTTGTGTTGTTACAATTGGTATCAGAGCCTTGGTTTGAGGGATTCGGGTGTACCTTTGGGTGTAACTGAACTCAAACCGAGGATTTGAGGAAAAATCTTTTTAAAAATAATAAATACATAAACTTTTATAAATGGTAAAGTGGTAAACAAGAAAGAAGCAGTGTGTACGATCAGCCAGCGCCCGAACGGTAAAGATCCCCATAATACCTTACAATGTTATGTTATGCACTGAATTATGAATTGTTATGCATGCTAGAAGATTAGGTATACATGATAGGACTAGAATGGCCTGTTTTGTGATGCCTTAGTCTAGGAAGATTGCTTATATGAGATATTCGGTAGCGTGCAGGTAGGTAGTGCATATTAGAAGTAGAGTACTCACTATTCGGGGTTCGGGGAGGAAGATTTGGGACGAATGCTGATACGGTGTGGTCGGTAGTATTGGGCCCGTACTACCGAAGACACCGGGTCGGTGGGCGACCCAAGTAAGAATCCCTGGATGTCGGAGACTGAGTAGGGTTGCGTTATCGAGTGCAACAGTACTTGATGTAGTCTCTGATAATCTTATGTTATATTTCAGAGACATTATGGTTACGACACGCCATGGAGCGAGTTCGAGCAGTATGAGTGACGAGGAGATTCGTCAGATGATTCAGGAGGAGGTAGCTGCGGCGGTTTGGGCTGAGATCCCGGAGATGTTTGGGTCCATTAAGACCACCCTGATGGAGGAGTTTGAGGAGCGGTACGCCGCACTGACTGAAGCTGCAGTCGCTGCCGCTACTACAGTTGTGGCCGCTGCTAGGTCGCAAGGGGGTGATTCGTTGCTATTCCGGGAATTCAGCAACACGAAACCCCCTGAGTTCGATGGGACGCAGGATCCGATTGCGGCAATGAGGTGGATCAGCGACATTGAGGGGTGCTTCTATACTTGCTCATGCCCGGAGCACCTGAGGGTACGGTTCGCCTTGAACCAGCTCCGTCTGGGAGCGAAGGATTGGTGGAAGTTCGTAACGCCGAACTTCACTCTGGCGGAGATTTCAGCGATGACGTGGGAGAGGTTTACTGAGATGTTCAGCGATGAGTACGTTCCCCCAGTGGAGAGGGAACGATTGATTCAGGAGTTCTTGACCCTTAAGCAGGGTACTGATTCCGTTGCGGTGGTCACATGGAAGTTTCACGAGAGGGCGATGTTCTGCCCCGAGCTGGTGTCTACAGAGCAGTCACGGATGAGCCGGTACTTGGGCGTGTTGAGGAGGGATATCCGGGAGTTTGTGTCAAACTCCACCTATCGTACTTTTACTAAGCTTCAGGAGAACGCCAGGAAGCGCGAGATTGAGTTAGAGACCCAGGCCAGGGAGGAGGCCGAGTCTCGGCGGGCGGACCGGCGACCGGCTCAGTTTCAGCCGGCAGCCAAGCGGACCAAGTCCGCTGATTCGAGGATGGGAGGTTCGAAGGCCCGCACTTGCGGAAATTGCGGCAAGAGTCATGAAGGGGCGTGTCGAGCGGGGGGTTGCTACAAGTGTGGCAAGGAAGGACACATTGCCAGGGATTGCCCTAAGGGGTTTATGGTTTGCTTTCATTGCAACCAGACAGGCCATCGGAAGGCCGAGTGCCCGCAGCTTCGTCAGGGATCTACACCTACTACCAGGACTACCGAGACACGACCGGCGAAGGTCGAGGCCCCGAGGGCTCGCGGGAGAGCCTTTCAGCTGACTGCGGAGGAGGTCCGCGCTGCACCCGATGTTGTGGCAGGTACTTTTCTTGTGAACTCTATGCCTGCTCTTGTGTTATTTGAATCGGGTGCGAGTAGATCCTTTGTATCTTTAGCTTTTAGTCAGCATATCAGCATTAGTCGTGAGTCGTTAAGTCGGCCTCTGAGCGTTTCTATAGCGGCCGAGAGGGTGGTTTGTGCTACAGAGGTTCTTCGGGGATACGTACTAGAGATTTTTGGGGTTGCGTTTCTGATTGACCTAATTCCTATTGCGATGGGTGATGTCTGTGTCATCATGGGCATGGACTGGTTGAGCCGATTCAGCGCCGTCATCGACTGTGAGCGCCAGCTGGTGACTATACGAGACCCTAGTGGGGGAGTTCTTACGGTGTACGGCGAGGGTACCCGTTCGGGATCAGCTTTTTGTTCGGCCGCTAGGGCGAGGCAATGCCTACAGCAGGGATGTAGAGGTTTTATGGCGTATGTGATGGATACGCGGGAGGCTTCCGAGAGACCGAGGACAGTGGAGGAGGTTCCAGTGGTGCGCGAGTTTTCAGATGTTTTTCCTGAGGAGTTGCCGGGAATACCTCCTGCGAGGCAAGTAGAGTTTGGTATCGATCTGATTCCGGGGGCTGCGCCTATTGCGAAGGTGCCTTATCGTCTTGCACCTCCAGAGATGCAAGAGTTGTCCTCGCAACTCCAGGAGTTGCTGGGGAAGGGATTTATTCGGCCGAGTAGCTCGCCGTGGGGAGCACCGATTCTATTCGTCAAGAAGAAGGATGGTTCACACCGGATGTGTATTGATTACCGGGAGTTGAACAAGGTGACGGTCACGAACCGCTATCCGTTACCGAGGATCGATGATCTATTCAATCAGTTGCAAGGGGAATCTTGGTTTTCCAAGATCGATCTGAGATCAGGGTACCATCAGGTAAGAGTGCGGGATGAGGACGTCCAGAAGACAGCATTCAGGACGCGGTATGGGCATTACGAGTTCGTGGTGATGCCTTTCGGGCTCACCAATGCTCCGGCAGTGTTCATGGACCTCATGAACAGGGTATGTAGGCCGATGCTGGATCGGTCTGTGATTGTATTTATCGACGACATCCTAGTATATTCGCGAACTAGAGAGCAGCATGAGGGACATTTGAGGGAGGTCCTTGAGGTACTGAGGTCGGAGAAGCTATATGCAAAATTCTCCAAATGTGACTTCTGGTTGCGGGAGGTCCAATTTCTTGGACATGTTGTTAATCAGGCAGGGATATTGGTCGATCCGGCCAAGGTGGAAGCAGTGATGAGTTGGGAGGCACCGAAGTCACCTTCCGAGATCAGGAGTTTCCTTGGGTTGGCGGGGTACTATCGGAGGTTTATTAGGGACTTCTCCAAGATCGCAGTACCGCTCACCAGATTGACCCGGAAGGGTGTTACATTCTCATGGGGACCCGAGCAGCAGACTTCCTTCGAGACACTTCGTCAGAGACTGTGCGAAGCCCCGGTATTAGCTCTCCCGGAAGGGATGGAGGACTTTGTCGTATATTGCGACGCATCGATTTTGGGACTGGGTGCAGTGTTGATGCAGAGGGGCCATGTGATAGCTTATGCATCGAGGCAGCTAAAGCCTCACGAGGCGAGATATCCCACGCATGACTTAGAGTTGGGGGCAGTAGTGTTCGCTCTCAAGATTTGGCGTCACTACCTATACGGGGTTCGTTGTACTATATACACGGACCATAAGAGTTTGAAGTATTTTATGGATCAACCCAACCTAAATATGTGTCAGAGGAGATGGTTGGACGTGGTTAAGGATTATGACTGTGAGATCCTATACCACCCAGGCAAGGCTAATGTGGTAGCAGATGCATTGAGTCGTAGGGGGATGAGCATTCCATTGCGAGATGTATGTCTGAGACTGACGGTGATGACCCCGGTATTGGATGCTATTCGTGGGGCGCAGGCCGAGGTTGTGAGATCCGAGATGCAGAAGAAAGAGAGAGTCGTTGGGTTAATTTCAGAGTTCGTTAAGGATGGACGAGGACTTCTGACATTTCAGGGTCGGATTTGGGTACCATTCGTGGGCGGTACGCGTACTATTTTGATGGAGGAGGCTCATAGATCGAAATTCTTGATCCATCCCGGTGCTAGGAAGATGTATTTGGACTTGAGGAAGGAATATTGGTGGCCTTGTATGAAGAGAGACGTCGCATGGTTCGTTGAGAGGTGTTTGACTTGCCGTAGGGTTAAAGCCGAGCACCAGAGACCACATGGTAAGTTGCAGCCCTTGGAGATTCCTGAGTGGAAGTGGGAGCAGATTACTATGGATTTCATCACCAAATTGCCAAGAACTGCTAGGGGAGTCGATGCAATTTGGGTGATTGTGGATAGATTGACGAAGAGTGCACACTTCCTTGCCATTAGCGAGAGTTCATCAGCGGAGAAGTTGGTGGAGTTATACGTGAGAGAGGTAGTATCTCGGCATGGAGTGCCAATCTCGATTGTTTCAGACCGTGATGTACGCTTCACTTCCAGGTTCTGGAAGAAATTCCATGAGGAGCTGGGTACTAAACTGCATTTTAGTACCGCATACCATCCCCAGACAGACGGTCAGAGCGAGCGGACGATTCAGACATTGGAAGACATGCTTAGAGCGTGTGTACTAGACTTCGGGGTTTGCTGGGATGCGCATTTACCCTTGGCTGAATTTTCCTTCAACAACAGCCATCATTCGAGCATTGGTATGCCACCTTTTGAGTTGTTGTATGGTAGGAGGTGTCGGACTCCCATTTGCTGGGGAGAGGTGGGACAGAGAGTGATGGGCAGTACCGAGATCGTACTCCAGACGACAGAGCAGATTCAGCAGGTTAGGCAGAGTTTATTGACCGCCCAGAGCCGACAGAAGAGTTATGCGGACAGACGCCGGTCCGAGCTAGAATTCCAGGTTGGCGATTTCGTTCTCCTGAAGGTTTCTCCTTGGAAGGGAGTGATCCGGTTCAGAAAGAGGGGCAAGTTGGGGCCCCGGTTCATAGGTCCATTTCGTGTAATTGCAAGGGTAGGTCGGGTAGCTTATCGGTTGGAGTTGCCAGCAGAGTTGGGACAGATTCACAATACCTTTCACGTATCACAGTTGAGGAAGTGTATAGCCGATGAATCGGCGGTGGTTCCGTTAGAGGATATTCAGGTGGATGCGAGCCTGAATTACGCCGAGAGACCAGTAGCTATCAGGGATCGGAAGATCAAGGTTCTGCGGAACAAGGAGGTACCTCTGGTGTTGGTTCAGTGGCAACACCGGAAGGGATCGGAGATGACTTGGGAGCCGGAGCGTGAAATGCGGGAGCAACATCCGGAGTTATTCGCAGAGTGAGACTTCGAGGGCGAAGTCTAGTTCTAGTGGGGGAGAGTTGTAACAGCCCGGAATTTCAGTTATTGCTTTAAAACTATTTTTGGGGCATTTTAGGAGGGGACTCGACGAGTTGGTGCCTGACTCGCCGAGTAGGACCACAGGCTTGGTCGCGGGTTCGCGACTGGACTCGACGAGTCCAGATATGGACTCGGCGAGTCGACGCTGTTCAGCAGAAACCCTAGCCGTCTGGTTTGGATCGTATATAACGCCTCTTAGGTCGTCATTGTTCGTTTTTGGTTACTGAGAAGAACCCTAGAACGATTGTGTGCATCTGGAGCAAGGATTGAAGACCATTGTTGGGTTTGGAAGAGTTGTGTGCAAGGAAGAGGAAGGTTTAGCTAAAGGAACAGCAAGAGAATCACGTTCTGAGGATTGGGGACACAGAAAGTGCATCAATCAGGTAATATCTCGGATTTCGTTCTTCTGTGATTGATGTGTATATGAAGTTAGGGTTTATAGAACCCATTTGATGATTAGATGGATTATTATGTTGTTGCCCAAGTGTTTATACCCCAGTAATAGGATGTTTAGAGGTCCAGATAGTCCCATGAGTGTGTATTTCGGGACCATACGTGTTTCAGGAAGCAGTTGATCGACTGCATGGCATGGACTCGCCGAGTCGGATGAGCAGACTCGGCGAGTAGCTTGAAGATTCACTGGGACTCACCGAGTTATTCTTCAGACTCGGCGAGTGGAGTCGGGGTGGCCCCGCGATTCTTCCACGAGGACCTCGTCGAGTCAAGAGGGATACTCGACGAGTAGAAAGGGGAACAACAGGGAAAATTGGGGAGGACGTCTAGACTCGCCGAGTCGCCTTTGCACTCGACGAGTCCGGTCAAGTTGACCGTTGACCAGAGTTGACCTGCATGTAAATTCTTAGGTTCAGTTGTCTTGAATGATAAGAGTATTAATAAGGGTATATGGTATTATAGGGAGTCTGCAGATCGGCGGATCGAGTGCGAGTAGTTTCAAGAGTTGATAGCTTACATTACCACGAGGTGAGTCTTCTCACTATACTGTACCCGGAAGGGTATCTATGTGTGACCGGAAGGTCGAATATGTTATGTGTTATATATATGCTATAATTGAAAAGGTAGTTGCTATGCATGCTATGTATGTTCTATGGGTCGGAAGGCAAAGTATTATGTGACAGAAAGGTAAGGTATGATATATGATATATGTGCTATATGTGTTTAAGTAATTGTACTATGTGTTGCATATGTTTATGGGCCGGAAGGCAATATGTTACGGGCCGGAAGGCAATATGTTACGGGCCGGAAGGCAATATGTTACAGGCCGGAAGGCAATATGTTATGGGCCGGAAGGCAAAATATTATGGGCCGGAAGGCGATTATCTCATGGGCCGGAAGGCGTTGTACTGTGGACCGTAAGGTTTGGGCCTGGAAAGGCGTATATGTGTAGTGGTATACTGGGGAACTCACTAAGCATTTATGCTTAAAAGTTGTTATGTATGTGTTTCAGGTACTAGCGAGGACCGTGGGAAGGCGCCGGCATGATGCATACACACTGCTGCTAATTGAGATCTTGGGGATTTTATATATGTATTTGATATGAAACATGAAATAAATACTATTGGTTGAATGAAATCACTTTGTTTTAAATGAAAATTTTATTTGAAAATTTGCGTTGTTATAGCATCATGCCGGCGCCTTCCCACGGTCCTCGCTAGTACCTGAAACACATACATAACAACTGTAAGCATAAATTCTTAGTGAGTTCCCCAATATACAACTTACACATATACGCCTTTCCAGGCCCTGACCTTCCGGTCCACAATACAACGCCTTCCGGCCCATAACTTAATCGCCTTCTGGCCCATAGCGTATTGCCTTCCGGCCCATAACATATTGCCTTCCGGCCCATAACATATTGCCTTCCGGCCCATATAAACATACACAGCACGCATAGCAATTAACTTACCACATATAACACATATATCACATATCATATCCGACCTTCCGGTCACATAGTCAAACGCTTCCGGGTACAGTATAGTGAGAAGACTCACCTCGTGGATACCGTAAGCTAGCTACTCCTGAAATCACTCGTACCCGATCCGCCGAGCTACAAACTCCCTATAATATCATATATCCCTTATTAACACTTTTATCTCTCAAGTTAACTGACCCTAAGAAATCACACATAGGTCAACTCTGGTCAATGGTCCACGGTCAACTCGACCGGACTTGGCGAGTGCCATGGCGACTCGGCGAGTCTAGACGTCCTCCAATCTTCTAAGATTCCCCTTCTACTCGTCGAGTATCCTCCTTGACCCGACGAGTTACTCCTGGCAGAATCGCGGGGCCACCCCGACTCCACTCGCCGAGTCTGAAGAACAGATCGACGAGTCCCAGTTATTCTGCAAGCTACTCGCCGAGTCTGTTCATCGGACTTGGCGAGTCCATGCCATGCAGTCGATCAAACTGCTTCCTAAGGTCAGAATTGTTCCGACCATTCATAGGTCTGGTCCTTCTAGACTGGTCCATCACGTAAGGTCTTCATTTAGGTGCTCATGCTACACCCCAAGACTTATAATTTACATTTTGACCTAAGGCATAAGGATTCCAATCCAAAACCTCTATTGATTCCCGAAATGCACAGGCATGGGACATTCTGGACCTCTAAAGGTCCTAATACGGGGTTCCAATCGTTTGGGGACTAAGGTAACATTCAATCTAGCCACAAAAAGGGTTCCATAAACCCTAAATCCATATACACATCAACATGGAAGAATGTAATTCGAATTATTACCTGAATAATGTGTTCTCTCTGTGTCCCCAATCCTCAGAACGTGACTTCTCTTGTTGTTCCCTTCACCAAGCCTTCTCTTCCTTGCACAACAACTCTTCCAAACTCAACAATGGTCTTCAACCTTGCTCCAGATGCACAGAATCGAATTAGGGTTCTTCTCAGAAGGCTAAAATGAACAATGACGGCCTATAAGTCCTTTTTATACGTCCCAAAACTGAACGGCTAGGGTTTCCGCTGAACAGCGCAGACTCGCCGAGTCCATATCTGGACTCGTCGAGTCATTTCCAACTTGGCGACCAGGTCTGAACAGCGCGACCAGGTCTGCGGTCCTACTCGGCGAGTCTGGCTCCAACTCGCCGAGTCCCCTCTTAAAACACCCCAAAACACAATTTAAACAATACCTGAGATTTCGGGCTGTTACAGATCTGTAGTAAGAATTCATGAGACCAGAGATATTGTGATAGAGGAAAGGGTCAGAGTGAGCTAATGCAGGAAGTACTTGTTTTAGAAGGATGAATGTCTCCACGGAAGGTGGTTAATGGTCAGGAACCTGGTAGTGGTCAGTGTTGTTGCAAGTAGGTAGAGAATGATTGAGCAGCCAACTCCCGGGTTGGTATGCGTATTCTTGCTTGGATTTTGAGCGGTAGGAAAAAGGGTTTCGGAGAATTATCAGCATATTCCGTAGCGTTAGCATTTTCTCGTGTTCCAATTGAGTAATTGGATACACCGAAGTTGTGCATTGGGAAAATGAAGATCTGATTATGGGGTTCAGAGGAAATGTATTATTGTATCTATATGACACTTTGGGTAGGAGATCAGTGGTTGTGGTAGGATTTTGTGATGTTCTGTTGGGGTGTTCCGAGGTATCCGGGTATGATATCTTGATTTCGGAGTTATTCGAGAATCTTGAGTTGAGACGACTTGTGGTGTATCAAGTATCTATGGTTCCAGTGGGAGCCTTAGGAGTTGTCATCAGGAAGGACTATTTAAGAATGTGGATTTTCTGAAGAAAGAGGTATTTTATTATGACAGTTGTCATCATAATTTATGATGCATAAATGGGGCAAGTGTGTGTAAATATCTTTGATACTCCGTGGAGCATGAGCTCGTGAACATAGTGTGGTGTGGTATGAGAATTGGATTATGGGGTAATGGGAGAGAGTGTTGTGATGCTACAGGGAGCCGTGGTATTCACTAGTCAGAGAGTGTTGTGATGCTACGGGGAGCCGTAGTATTCACTAGTCATAGGGTGTCGTGATGCTACGGGGAGTCGTGGTATTCACTAGTCAGAGAGTGTTGTGAGGCTACGGCGAGCCATGGTATTCACTAGTCAGAGAGTGTTGTGATACTACGGGGAGCCGTAGTATTCACCAGTCAGAGGGTGTTGTGATGCTACGGGGAGCCGTAGTACTCACTGCTCAGAAGCTTTTGGTGATGTTGAGGAGCCGTAGTATTCTAGACGACAAGAGAGTGAGATGATGAAGTGTTCTCCGAGCAGAGTATGATGCAGAGGAGTTTTAGGCTCGAGTAGCCTAGTATCAAGTTGTTGGAGCTTGGTGGTTAGGCGAGGGGCGAGACGGGGGTCTCCTTCTCTCTCGGGAATTATTATATTTTGAGTTGAGTTGAGTTGTGTTTGTCGCAGCATGAGGAAATTGGGAAATGGTATACGCGCGGAGCGTAGGGTGAGTCATGAGACCAATGTTGTATTGGGACACGAGATTTCAACCTGTCACACCCCAAAACCGATAACGGCGGAATACGTTTCGGGGTGGAGGACGTAGTGTACGGTATCATCACAATTGCATAATAGTAAAAGCAAGAAACATACAACCATTTCATTTACATAGTGAGTATATTTACAAGTGTGTTTTGTAATGTTCAACAAACACCAAAAGTAAACAAAAATAAGAGATGGGACTTGCATGCTCCATCTTCTCCAAAAATACTGCAGTCGTACCTGTCTATCTTTGACCTGAAGATACAAGTTATTTTGAAAAGAATATCAGCATAAAGTTGGTGAGTTCATAAGAGTTTTGTGTGAGTTCTTATATGAAAAGCATTAGAATCGTTAGTATGAAAGCTGAAGTTTATAGTCATAAGTAGTAGTAAAACCTAGAAAATCCTATATTTTCCAGAAATGTATAGTAAGTGAAAACCTTTAAGAAATATGATATTTTCATCTTTGAAAACCATTTATCGTGGAAGTACAATAGTGACTCACCAATGAGTAAAGCAATATAGTAAGTTATACTTAAGGTAAATAATAGTGGTGCAGCTTCCTTTAGTATTAGATACTTATTTACTTCGGGATATTAACATTATCTTTTGTTTAGTGTTTTAGTGCGGTTATAGTGTATTTCTTGTATGTTGCCAATAGTGTGAGTAATAGCGGACCCCCATGACCTTCCCGATCATGTATAGTGTAGTGGAGTAAAGGCATCCCTGGACCTGTGCGGCTCGGACTAAAATATCAGTCGGGATGTAATAGCGTCTGCCCCGTATAGATCTATACATATAGTGTCATCTTCCTATCGGAAAACTTCGGGCATAGTGTGTAGTGAATAGAGTATTTCGTAGTGGGTAAATGAGTTATCTCATGATTAGTACTTTCTCTTGTATTATAGTGGAGTAGTCTTTTGTATAACTTGTATTGTATTCTCTTATTAGTGTATAGTTTCATAATAGAGAGAATTATAGTAGTGTAGAGTAGTAGTTAAAACGAGAGATAGAGACCTTAACTATACCTATTATAGTTAACTTAGTGTGTGTGGTTCTAGTCAGGTTAGTGATTTAGGCATCTAATGAAATAAGAAGTACTCGTAATCCATACTAATATACGAGATATATAACTAAGAAATCAACGACAGTCGGACGGATAACCACTACCCTAAGCCCACAATCAAACAAGAACAGGAAATAAGGCGAGCTATCGGTCCTAAGTCCTTCAAGTCTTACTTATATAAATATATCAGTGTGGTTACATTTTTATAAGGAGATTTATTAAATAAAAGTATTGTATAAAAGAAACATTTAAAACTTGTTTGTTTATCCAAAATAGTTTTGAAAACAAATGATTGATTTTTAAGGCATAGTGATAAATCACATGTGATTTGAACTACAGGTAGTGAATCACATGTGATTAATTCTGTAACATGATTAACTGCCTTGTATAACATTTCATAAATATGTATATTCAACTTGTATCTCCCCCCTAAAACATATAAAACATTTGAAAGGTTCATTAAAGGGGTATGAACTCACCTGAATTCGCATAAATCGGGTGAATCGGGTAAATCGGGTAAAAGTGTCGGTTGAGAGTCTTGTTCCAAATAATGACTTGTGCACCTTATAGGACCCTAATGTCATATGAAAATATGTGTTTTACAAGAAATTAATCATTTTATGCTTTCCAATTAAGAATTTAGGCATTCTAGCATCTATTCGGGGTTTTAGGGCCTAGAAGGGGTTCCCGGGAGTGGTATAAGGCTAAGAAAGATTTACGGGAGGGTCCATGAGTTCACTCCCTTGGAGTTTACGACCCAAAGGCCACTCCTTGGGAGTTTACGGCCGTAAGCTCCCTAGACTTGGCCGTAAACTCATGTTGTCTTCCAAAATGCAAGTTTAAGGCCTTATTTCACTTCCTTAATTTAATGGTATGTGTCTTGAACTAATATGGAGGGATTAAACCTTCATTTTATGACATTTTGGGGAGTTTACGGCCAAGACTTGTGCTTGGGCCGTAAACTCCATTTAATCCCTCAAAATGGATGTTTAAATGGTACAACACACTCCCTTTCACCTAAGGTAAATTCTAGAAGGCCTTAGATGGAGTTTTGGGACATTTTGGCATAAGAATTGGGAAGTTTACGGCCCAAGAATATCCTTGGCCGTAAACTCTTCTTTTGGCCTCAAAATGAGAGGTTTAAAGGTACAACACACTTCCTAGGGCCTTAGCTAAATTCCTTACATGCCTTAGATAAGTTTTTGGGACTTGTTTGACATAAAATTTGGGTGTTTACGGCCGAAGCTTAGACTTGGCCATAAACTCCTCTTTTTGTCCTCAAATGGTGTTGTTTAATGCACTTAAACATTTCCTAGTGTCAAGACTAAATTACTAAACAGCCTAGATGAGTTTTTGGGGCTTTCAACAAGGGTTTTTTGGGGTTTTTGGGGTGTTTACGGCCTAAGCATAAGCTTGGGCCGTAAACTCCTTTTTAAGCTTCAAACTCTTGTGTTTTAATGTCCAAAATCTCCTAGGTAGATCCCTTAATTAGTACATAAACTTAAAGGAAGGAAAAATGAGGCTTTTGACAAGTTTTTAGGTGTTTACGGCCTAAGGGGCTTCTTAGTCCGTAAACTCCTTTTTGGTCCTTGTTTTCTATGATTCTTGGCCTCTAAATAAAATGAAGTATGTTTAGAATAAGATAGGGAATGAGTCCTTACGTTTGGAGGCCGGAATTTACGGATTTGGGGTCGGTTTCGGGTCTAGAGAGAGAAAGTAGTGAGAGAGAGTGAAGGTGTGGTAAAAGAATTCAATTGTAGTGTCCATTTGTTTATATATGTCTCGGGTATTGCACCCGATACACGGCTTTCCGATGCTAAAGTTTAACGAGGTTAAAACTTTTTACCCGGGTGAAGTGGTTGAAAAGTAATATAACTCTATTTAGTTAAACGGGGTTAACATTTACAAGTTATAAATACTTATGATAATATCGGAACATATAAATAACTAGATATTTGTTTATTGACGACTCCAAACATTACCGAAAATAACATATAGTGACGCATTCCGTTAGTGAAAATAGGGTTCGTAACGGCAATATATTTGGGGTTGTCACACAACCTTGGGTCGGACCTAAACTCTCGAGTTGAGTTTGGCTTTGATAGTGGAGGATATCGATATAAGAATCTAGACTTCTGAGGTAAACTCTCGGATGGGAGGTATTGTTATCGTTGGATATTTTTATATGTATAGGTCAATACTCGGGTGCAAGAGATATTGCGAGATGTATAGGAGATGTGTGTAGCTAACATCCGAGGTCAGGGTTGAGTTGATCTTCGGTTGGGTTGCAGTCCTTGTATGAGTTAATGAGAATTTCATGTCTGGTGTGCCTTTGGGCTCAGATAGTTGATACGAGGAGGGATTCGGTGAGACATTTTTGATCATGATTATGGGTAACCGTGGAGGTTTAATTTTTAGGCTGAGGTCAGACCTTGTGTGGTGTTAAAAGAGATATGGAATTTAGAGCGAAGGCTTATGAATGAGATGTTGAGGACAATTCTGAGCAAATCATGGTTATGCTTCTGTGTCTGAGGGCAGAGTGTTGGGATTTGGATCGGATGGTTTCTGATAGCAGTTTTAGAAGATGTGCCCCAATGGAGTGTGAACCCTTTTAATCGCAGGGGTGGGGTTCGTCGGTTATGGCATGATCAATTTGGAGGAGAGATAGTCGGTTGTTGGATATGGTCGTATGAGAATCGGAAAAACCAGTGAGAAAGCAGGGTTGTTATTCGAGGAGCAATTATCTTGGTGATCGCCTGAGTAGGCGGTCCGGAGGCGGTTCAGGCCACTAGAGTTTCTGGTTATTGGGAAGGCGTATTTCTAGCGGCGAAAGTGTTGGTTTAGACTTTGTTTTGGAGGTTCCATGTGATTTTGGATGTCTCTAGAGAAAGATATATGGGCGGTATGAGGATCATTTTGGTGGTGCCTTTTCGGGTTAATGATTTAAGTTTTGGGTGGTTCAGGAGTGATTTCGGGGATGAAATCTAATTCAAGTGGGGGAGAATTGTAACATCCAGATTCCCAGGTATTATTTTATTCTTTTATTTTTGGGTGATTGTGAGGAGACTCGGCGATTTGGAGTCTAAACTCGCCGAGTAGGATCACGGTTATTTGCGTAGGTTTGCGTCTGGACTCGGCGAGTCCAAAAGTGGACTCGACGAGTCCACGCTCTTTAATGAAACCCTAATTTCCAGGGCTTGAGATCTATTTAAAGGGGCTTATGGCCGTCCAAAAGTGGCCATCATACGCCCATTGTTGACCTTTGAAGCTTTGTTTGGCAAGGAAAAGGAGATTCTAGCTAAGAAGAGGCAAGGGAGGTGGAGATCCTTCAATTTTAGAGCTCAAAGCATCATTTTGGAGGTATATTTTGGCTCCCATTTGTGTTGTTATGATGAACATGGGGGTTTAGGGTTTCTTGACCCCTTTGTTGGTTAGATTTGATGTCCATTTCATCCCTATTTGTGATGAGGCTTGAGATGGGATCTATAGAGGTCCAGAGAAGCTTTATTCCTTAAGCTTTGTGAGGATTCATGGGAGTTTTGACCTAGAGTTATGAGGTATGGGGCTAAAATATCATTTAGGAGCAAATAGATGTTGTTTTAGCACCAAGGTTTGGACTTTACGTGATTGTCATGCTTGGGGAGCCCAGATCTATGAATGTATGGAACAGATCTGACCTCAGAAGTGAGTTTGAGTTTATGCATTGCATGGACTCGCCGAGTCTGAAGAACAGACTCGGCGAGTAGCATGAAGTTGCCCGTAACCACTCAGCGAGTGGTCTTGTCGAGTTGAGTAGTCGACTCAGTGAGTCAGGGAGAGTCAGGGGGGATGGATTCAAGTCGGAACCCGCCGAGTTGTTCTTGAGACTCGGCGAGTTGAGTCGTGGTGGCCCCGCGATTTATGCCAGGTGAAACTCATTGAGTCAAAGAAGTACTCGGCGTGTCAAGAGAGGATCCAAGGGAGTCAGTGGACACGTATAGACTCACCGAGTCGCCCTAGTGCACTCGCCGAGTCTGGTGAAAGTTGACCGTTGACCTTGTTGACCTTTAGGGTTGAGTTCAGTTGTATTTATGAAAGTATTACTTTGTGTGATTAGGCGGAGGCTAGATCACATTTATTCCGAGGCAGATATTTACCGAGATACACGAGGTGAGTCTTCTCACTATACTTTACCTTGAGTAGGTAACTAGAGTTATGTGACATAGTATTTGTATGCTATGTATGTTATGTGTTGTACTACATTATTTCTATGTTATTTATGCTGTGCATGTTTACAGAGTTAGAACCGGAAGGTTCCCTAAGTTAGAACCGGAAGGATCACAGAGTTAGAACCAGAGGGTTCACAGAGTAGGGTCCACAGACCCACAAAGTTATAGCCTCGAGTGGCTAATATGTGTTATGTATGGTATTTTGGGGAAACTCACTAAGCTTCGTGCTTACAGTGTTTGTATTATGTGTTTTAGGTTTCTCTCAGGATCACGGAACGTCACCGGCTCGATTGTACACACCAGAGAAAGAGTCATGTTTTGAGGATCCTGGTTTATTATGCAAGTGAAAATGGAGTTATGTTTTGTAATTTGATTACAAATGAGATTTTAAGAAAAGTGTTTTTAAGAATTAAACGATTATTTTTAAATGAAAATTTGTTTTGAAATTTACGGTGTTACAAATAATGTGGCGGATCTATTCACAAAACTGTTTAACAAAGCTCGATTTGATGTGTTGAATGGTTTTCTTAAAAGGATTCATTTTGAGGGCTGAATTTTGTTTTTTAGGTAGTTTAAATTTGCTCATTTCCTTTTCATTCTCGCCATGCACAAATTTAGGGGGAGAAATCAACAAAAACAAAACAAAAAAATTAGAAAATCAATAAAATCCAAAAATAATGTTATTTCTGATTTTTTTTTTTCATAAACTATCAGAATAATCCAAAAATATGTTCTTGATGAAGTTTGTTTGCAAGTGATGTGTTGGAAAATGATATCAATCGATTGATAACATAAAATTTTTGTATGTGTAAGGTACCAACACTGGAATGTCTAGCCTCTATGTTCGATGCGTTGGTAGGCACGGAAGATTTAAATGGACCAGACTAGGTATAGTTGAACTATAAAAGGACTTGACAAATGTAACGTCCGCAGATTCGACCTAGTCAATTTAGTTACAATAAGTGTCAAAAATGAATTTTTAATAGAATATTATTTAGAATAAATAATATTAACCAAGTTATACTATATGTCACAAGGGTTCTGTACATATAAGGAACGCTCAAATCCGAGTTATAACGAAGAAGTTATGACCCATCGAAGTTTTACAGCAAAACCAGCACGACACCGGGAATCGTAAAAAGTTAATTTATGATAAATTACTTTCTAGCCTTAGCGATCTAAACGAAATTCGTAGTATATGACAAACTGAGAGCGTGGATAAAAAGAACGTCCAAATATGACTTCGTATGAGGAAGTTACGATTTTTCTAAGATTTAGCATAACAATACACAACCCGAAAATTCGAATATTAGATCGGTCAATTTTTTGCTAAAATAATCTAAATGAGAAATGAAGATATCATTAATAGGAGTCAAACGATAAAAGACAGTCGAAAACGAAGCTCGTATGTAAAAGATATGGACGAAGCTTAGTCCCTACTCTTCGAGTGCGACGTATTCGATACAATTTTGTAAATCTGAAATAGAATTAGAATTAGAGGATGGGGTGTAAATGACCATTGCAGTACTCATAAATACCAACCCATGGATATAATTAACGTCAAGAATAGAGCTCGGATGTTAACGATATGGACAAAACTTAGTATCTACTCTTCAAGCGCGACGAATTCGAATATAGTTTTGTAAATCTGAGATAGAATGAGAACTAGCTGACTTGCTCTAAAAGAAGGTTGTAGTACTCGTAAATATCAACACGTGGATATAAAGAACGTAGAAAACGGAGCTCGTACACGAAAGATACGGATGAAACTTAGGGCCTACTCTACGATAAAACCCCTATAAATAAGAGATGAACTCTTCATATCTTCTTCATACCATAAGCCTTTATCTCTCTCTCTCTCTCTCTAGCTTCTCTCTAGACTCCCTAAATCCCCCTAAAGCATAGGAAACCTCCCTAGCACTAGAAGAAATCTCCGGAGTGCACAAAGGCTTCAAGAAAAAGAGTTTTTCAGCTTAGAAGCTCTGCTCCAGTGCAGCCCAGTTTTTAATAAAACCCGTTGTAAGTGAAATAAGCCAACCACACTTTAAATATAGATTATATTTAATATAATATATTTATTATGAACCCATAAATAAGATTTATCAGTGATTCAAAGTCGTTATACTGATTGATCTACTTACGGGAATGGTGTCTAGGTTGTGATTTAGTGAGATGTTTAAATTGGGATTTCCAAACAGTATACTTCGTATGCCAAATAGACCCTACCTCCGATATGATCCTACCTGGTTGTTCCTTACTTGATAGATCATGAAAGTAGACTTTAAGTTAATGATGAATACAGAATAATAATTATTCTCAATAAAGATTAGACTAAAACTTAGCGATAATAATGCTAGGTTTCATCGAAGGAAAATAGAATTGTTAAAAGCGAAGCGGTGCCCCAGTTTGGAATCATCACTTTAACAAGTGACTGCATGGTTACTTTCACCTTACACATAGATACGATGTATTTAATATAAATTATGTGTTGTGAGTGCATAGTTACTTTCATCTTACACATAGATATGAAGTATTTTATATAAATTATGTGTTATGTGTGCATATAACCTATATACTTGCTATCTATGCTGGATAAAAGATTTTATACATGTTTTAAATAATTTAAACTATATATGTATTTTATATTTACAAATATGTTGGGTAAAACATGGGTAGATGAATGATGAGAGATGAAAGATGATATGAGTGAACAATGGCAGCTATAGATTTAGTGCTTAATAAATAACATTGGCAGATATGGACTTACTGCCAATTGGATAAACGTTGGTAGCAATGGACATAGTACCTATTCGATAAACATTGGTAGCTATGGACTTGGTACCTGTTAGATAAATGTTGGTAGCTATGAACTTAGTACCTATTAGATAAACACTGGTAGCTATGGATTTTGTACCCGATGAATGAACTTTAGCAGCTATGGAATTCGTGCTTTGCGAATGACCATTGGAAGCTATGGACTTAGTGTCTGTCGTATAAACCTTGGAAGCAATGGACTTCGGATTAAAGGAATGTAGGATAAATAATTCTTAGGGTTGACCCTTAAGAATAAAGAAGATATTAGGGATGGGTAATTGGGTTAACTGTTTGATGAATAAACATAATAATTATTTTATTATGGGTTGAAAACCCTATGTACTCACCAGGTTTTCCAACCTAACCCACTCCATTTATTTATATTACAGGTGTTGATATGAAGTCACATTACACTGAGAGATTAAGGAGATATAAATTGCTAGTTATAATGAATGTAAGTTCTGTTTATGTTTATGTTTTTGTATTGACGATAATATCCCAAATGTTTTAAAATGAAAAAAATAGTTTTCTTCAAAAACGCTTTGATAACGTATTTATCATGTTTTACTGGGAACAAATTCCGCAACATTTTTATTAATAGAGGTACTCTGATTTTTATAAAGCATAAACAAAATCGGTCTTTTCTGGCTGTGAAAATGAGGATGTCACAACAAATATGGCTTAGATAGTTCCGTTTAGCCTGAAAATACAACGCTCGGGTAGATTGAGCAGGGAGATATACATGGGAATCTGCGGATACACTTAAGTAATTTGTATCTAGAACAGGTTTCGTAAATTTTCCTTAATGTATGGACGTATGTCCTTATTTCTGGTACTGATAGAGAAAATGGGAATTCCGATAAAGTAGGTCTATAGAAGGTTATTTTGTTGCTTTCTTTCTGTTAGTCATATGTTGCCTCCTCTCCATGATCGGAAGATCCTACCTGGACTGCAACATATGCAACTCTATTTTTATGCATCTTCTTATTTATGAAATTCTTTCTGTCTGTAAGTCATATCTTGTCTCCTTTGTGTTATAAGTCCTTATCCGACCTGGAACACAACATATGCACCATTCTTCTTCTCAATCCCTCTATCCAGTTAGTCATATGTGTATCCCTCTACGTGATCGGAAAATCCGACCTCGGTATACAACATATGCATTCTAGATCTAACTTCCCTCTTAATAATTGTCTACTCACTTAAAGTAGGGAGTATTCTGGAAGTTATTGATTATCGTAGTATGCCAGGAAGCGGGAAACACATTCTAGTACCCCTAAAACTAAACATTCAATAGGTTGTCTATAGATCTCGCTGCTAAATTTAGGCAGACAACAATATTCGTGGTCGTCGTCAGATAAATGGTCTTCTAGGAATATCATTTAGGTTCATAGGGTCAAATGCCTTGTCACTTGTATTATGTCCTCATCTGTCACAATTTTTCGTGTTTAAGTGGACCACAATATTGGCGATTGAGCAGATTTAGTCACGAAGGTGAAGGTACTGAAAAATGTATTCAGACTATCCTAAAACCTTGATCCCAACATCACAAAAGAAATATCTTCAATGGTGAAAAAGCAAATTTGTGTTATGTTATTTTATTTTTTATTTTATTTAATTTAATTTTTCTAAAAAATTGAAAAATTAAAAATGTTAGTCAAAATTAGTTTAGTTTAAATTTTTACATTTTATTTTATTTTATTTTATTTTTAATTTTTTAAGTATTATTTAAAAAAAATGGAGTATTGGGCTTAGATTTTATGCTATTTGGGTTCGTGGCTCATGGGCTTTGAACCGGGTTTTTGATTCCAGGTATAAATAAGGAGGATTCACTGCTGTAAACCCTTTCATGCTCATTTATTGATTACGGCGTGAACCCTAATCAAATCTTCTCTTCTTTGATTCTCGATTCATCATCTCGTCTTGTGTTTTAATCCTAAATTGATTGTTGCACTTTGTAGGTACATCAAAAACGATCACATATAAATCTAACAAGAATCGACCGTGTTTAGGGTTTTTATTAAAGGAAAATCGATTTTCGTCAACTGTTGAAGTGTTCACGGTCGTTGATGTGTTCACGGCCGATGAAGCGTTCATGACCATGAACCTGTTTGCGGCTGTGAACCCTATTTTGGACGTGATCTCGATTTTTTCTTTGATTCATCAACTTTAAAGCCTAAACTAATTGATAAATGTGAAAACTTGTGTTTTTAATGTTTTAAATCTCTTTTTTTCTCACTTGGCTCGGTTGGTGCAGGTCAATAATGGCTGATTTAAAGTTTACATACATCCATAACCTTTCCATCTTTTTGGTAGATCCACCAGAGGCACATAGTGACTTTAAGTCCATGGTTTATGGATTAAAGAGATGTTGCCTTGCTTTTGCACTATAACCAAGTCCATTTATTTACCAAGGATTGATAAAGGAGTTCTAGAGCGAAGTTGTTATGCTCGGAGGAGAAGACGATGCAGTCTCCATAGAATCAAATGTCAATGGAAACAAAATCATAGTGATGGAGCAAACCATTCGTGAAGTATTGCATATTGATGACCGACCAGGGTATCATACCGAGATCGAAATGGAACAAACAGAGGAGATCATTAAATGCATGGGCTATGATGCAGTGTTTCCTTTAATAATCAAAAAGCTACTACCACCCTATTGGAGGTTCCTATCTCATGTGTACATGAGTTGCATCTCCGGTCGGAGAGCTGGGGATGACGAAATCTCTCTACTCAACGCGGGTGCCATTGCTATAATCGCTATGGGTCTCAACTTTAACTACTCGAAGTACATTCTAAACGAGAAGATTGGGAATGTGGAAGGGACGAAAAGAGATAAAATTTTAATGTTCCCAAGATTCTTACAAATGATCTTCAACATTAAGCATCTAGATCTTGAAAGAAGAGGAGAAGTGTTAGATGTTAAATACCTTGGTTCTAACACCTTCAGACTCATGAAGCAGAACAGAAATGGAAAGTTTATGTTCCAAGGGAAATATCCTCTTGATAAGTTTGGTCGATTTGCTAAAGTTAGTAATGCATCCAAGTCTGAGGGTTTCTCCGATAATGAAGAGATTGAAGATGAAGTAATTACTGCTTCTGAGCATGAGGAAGAACGTGTTCCTCCTGTTGCAATTGTGGCAGAGGAACACAATCAAATGAAGAAGATGGAGGTTCAAAGTAACTATGATGTTGCGGGTAATGATGATGATGATGATGATGATGATGATGATGAATATAGGATATGATGTAGTTGATTTGGATGATGAAGAGGGTGATGATGAGGAGAAGTTTGATTTTGGTGTTGAGATGTCTGGCTTTGATGATGTCCCATCATTTGAATTTGCAAAGAATCTTAATGAGTACTACCCAACGAATGAGGAACTCAACTCTTTCTTTAACAATGTCGATGATGTTGTGCTACACACAATGGAGACAGGGGGTTGACGATGTTTTAAAGGTGACGTCTCCTACAGATGATCAGATAGCCGGTGCCCAAATCAATCCAGATGCAACCTCAAGGATTCCTCCCCTTTTGGTTGTCACTCCTATTTCTATGCCATCTGAGAGTGATCTAGCTATGTCTTTTGCCTCCCAGCCTCCGTTGAAAAGAAGACAAGCTAATCCGAGGCCGGGAGTGCTTATTATAGAACAGGTTCCACCAACACAACCAACCACAACAACAACTGCTACACCAACTATTCCAACCCAAGAAGGACCATGTGATGTCAGTTCTTTGTTTGAAATCGGGACCTCTTCAGCTCCTGGGCGTTCTCCTCCAAGACCTATGCACGATGCTGATTCTGAAAGGCTTGCCAGGTTTCTTTCACAACATGATACAAACCCTTCACCTCATGGCAAAGGAATATCAATAGGTGAAGGAAGTTCCAGGAGATGCATACCCATATTTGACATAGCTAAAGGAAGAAAATGACGTCATGAATCAGAGACTTATAGAAAAATGATGTTTTGATTGAGAAACTCGACACCCAAGTTTCCAAGCTTGAAGTAGAAAATACTCAAAATACAAAACAAATCTCTGACCTACAGAATCATCTCGGAGCTCTGACCGCCTGTTACTTCGACCTGAAAAGAAAACTTACTGAAGAATTTGGCTACAAATTCAAATCATTTGTCTGAGAACCAGGCGGAGCTGAGATCCCTTCCCATTTAACTCAACTAGATCAGCTTGAAAATCAACCACCTGTAAGCACCACAAGGGTTGTTGATCGATTCGAAATAGCTCATCATGAAGATTTCCAACGAGAATCGTCGTGCAGACCAGCCAAAATTGACGGTGACTGATCTTGAAAACAGGAAGTTTGGTGAAAAATATGGCAACAGATCAGGAATCCTGATGTTGGGATTTCACGACAAACTCAATGTCTGGGTAGTGAAATGAAAATTTGGTGAGCCAGAGTATTATAATGACAAACATGACTTTTGTTCTTGGACAAAATTCGACCTTACTGAACTCTCCAAAGCTCTATTTCATAATCTGTGTCACGACCCTCAGGCTACTGACTTTCAACTGTTCTTGGAAAATCAAGTCAAGAGGAATTTTAACCAAATGAAGACTGTAGAATTCTTTATAATGAGCAATAAAGATGTGATTGATCCTAATACTAACGATCCGATGAAGATTGTGATGTGGTCTCCCACGAAGAAATTAAAACAGGTTCCTATTGTCCAACAATTTCGGGATCGATCATCAGACAATATGGAATTTTGGGTGTTCGATGATGCTACAGCCACTGTCGTGATCAAATTTCCAACTGGTACTCATCGCCTTATTACGGAAAAAGATCTTCTGAAGTTCGGGGAACAGGACATTCACACTTTGTCTCGACATAAAATTTTCTGCAAGATGAAGCTTGTGGAGCCGGTTGCCAAAGAATTTAGAAGCATGATCGCAACAATCATTGAAAAGAAAATGTGGCTTAGAGCTATGGGTAATTCTGATGTGATGCTAATCGAGACGGACTGAAGTTATGCTAGCTCAAACCAATGGGGAGACTGTTAGATCATAATTTGTTGATTCAGGCTAGGCATCTATCTTTATAGGTCTGTTAGGGTGTTAGGTCATGTATTTGGTGTTTGCAGCTAGTGTTCTTGTTTATAAGGTGTTTACGGCCGTGAACCCATTTGTGGTTGGTCATGTCCTATAAATAGTGTGTCTGTGTGTCAGAGTTACTATGGGTGGGCAGACGTGTGTGTGTGTGCTCCAAGTGTACATGACGTTCATGGTTAATAGAACGTGTGCATTGTTGGAACCTCTTTTCTTCTAGCCTTTCTGATTCTTACTGTTTTGCATGTTGATTGGGTTTGATCACTCGTTGGTTCATGTTTATGGTCCTTTAGATCTTGTTAACATGTATTTGCTTATAATAGCTAAACTAACATGGGTTATTACCACACATACTTAAATAACACCCATGAGTATGGCTCATGAAAGTCATATAGATATTGAATCCAATTACATTGTAAATCAATTGGTACATGGTTGGAGTTTTAGACTTGAATTGTTCTAGGAAAAGTTATGATAGAGGTGCTTATCAATTCAGGTGATATGAATGATGGTGATGATAATTATATTGTTTATAGGGTTGCAATTTAAGGTAGGGTAAGGAGGAGGAATGATGAAAGAAGAAGAACGAAATAGAGATGAGTATGGGGGTGAAGTGGGTGGTTTTTTCTAGTTTCATATTAAACAAATTGCTACTTTATTTCTTTATTTGATATTACTAATTAGCATAAGTGAGGAAAAGAAAAAAGAAAACTAAATTAGAAAGGTTCATATTGTCTTTTTATCTGGTCCAGGGACTTTATGTGTGATTTCTTTAAACAATGAGGATGTATCTTGTCAGTTTTCAACCGTTGGACCAAAAATCCAAATCTAATCAATCCTCATGGACAAAAACTATAATTTACTCTAAAATGTAATTGCAAATATGACATATTAATCTAGGTGTGTGCAACGTGGTTTCGATTTGAAACGGTAATGGCATCACATATACAGTTTGAGAGTGTTAAAAACTGCAAACCACACCACAAAGGTTCTAAACCGTAATATATTGTGCAAATTGGTGCGGGTACTTTATACGGTTTTGTGTGATTAATTCAATTTGAAGAACATCTCTACATTTGATATTATATGTTTTAGTTTCTACTTTAAAACTACATCCAGTTACTTATATTATAAGATAAGCTACAAAAAAAATCAGTACATAAAAATAATAATTGACAGAGATAATATAAGGTTTCTTATTCTAACCATGCACATCATCGGACAATTTAAAATGAAGAAACATAATAAATAAACAGTCCTAAATTTATTAAAAAAGTGAATGCGATCAATTACATCCAAATATCTATATCTATATCTATATCTATATCTATATCATTATCATCATTATCATTATCATAGATCATACATCACACATACTTATAAAGCAACCATTTTTCCTTGAATCTCATGCATTTGAAATCCCCATAAAAATTTTCCAACACCTCATCCATTTGAAACCACCACACCCTTTCACCTTCAAAGTAATGAATCCCATTCATTTGAAACTTCCAAGACTATTCAACTTATAAGATTTAATTTGACTTTTCAAATTCCCTTCAAACAAATGTAGTTAGTGATAATTTGTTCTCTGTTTTGGTGTAAATGAAAGTCTTATGTTGTCAATATAATATTGAAGTGCAATAATCTATAATAAAGCAAGGTATGTATTTTGTGTTTTTAATCAAAATAATTGGTTTTTTTGTGGATTTGTTCACATATTGTGTTTTTAATCATGAATAAAAGTAGCTTTTAGGTTTGAGAACTTTCTAACATCTATTTTAAAAACTGACAAATGTAATATTTTATTGAGCATAAAGGTACGAGCAATTGTTTTTTGAAAGGCAAGGCTCTACACCATCAATTTCTGATAAGTTTATATTATTAGGGGTAAATTCGAATTAGTGAATGGAGCAATCAAGGGTGAGGATTTAACTTCAAGTTTTATGATTCTAACTCTGCTTGAAATGTGATATGCATAATTTGTTGATCTTATTTATAAACACTCTGAGAGTTAATGAATAGTTAATTTGAGGATTACCTCACATTTTGAACAATATATATATATATATATATATATATATATATATATATGATAACTATTTTGAACAATAATATTCATTGACATCAATCCACCTTCCTCATTAATAAAGTTAAATATAATTATCTATTTAATATTGTTTTTTTTAACAATTTTTATGATTGATTAATTTACATTTTTACTTATGTAATTATTTTATAATTTCATTAATAATATTAATTTAAAATACAATTTATTTGTAGCTAACATTATGCAATTTATAATTTGATGTTATCATTATTTAAAATTATTGTTCATAAAATTTAAGCCACTTATTATTATTATTTATTAAGTTAAAGAAGACTTTTAAGAAACACTTAATATTATTATTCAAATATGAAACATATACTTAATAATATAGTGATAAGATTGACAATTCGCATTTCAAAAGAGATTTGCATGAATAATATGACATATCCATGATTTTTATAATTTGATTTTATAATTTAAAACTGTTGTTCGTTAATTTTAATACCACTTATTATTATTAATAAGTGAAAAAAAACTTTTAAAAACCACTTATTATTATACTTAAAATGTTAAACATATACTAAAATATAAAAACATAGGATAGACAATTTGCATTTTAAAAGAGATTTACATGGATAATATAACATATCCATTATTTTTAATTAATTATTGCTTTGAAACAACACAAACATCCACACATATATACAATATTTAATTAAATATTATATATATATCACATTTCATAACATATGATCGATAACATTAATCTAATCTAATTTATATTAAAATTCTAACCACCACATACAATGATTGTCTTAAAAGAATACTCAAACCAAGATAAATAAAATAAAATAAAAATTAGTCTATAATAAACTTACCAATTAGAAACTTTAACATAATAACATGACTCAAAAAATCGTCCAAAGCCTCAAACTAACACAAAAACCTTTAAACTTGTTTTCTTTGTTAATTCTGTATGTGATTCGTATTTATGTGTCTACTTATAAAGATTCGACTTTTATAGTAGATTTTCTATTAATTGCATATTAAACATATTATATATGTTATAAAACCTTTGAATGGTTAATCATTATTAAGAGACTTTTAAGTGATATTCATTCAAATAGGAGGTTTCAAATTAATATGGTTGCAGTAAAATGTCTCATGAGAGTTTCAAATGAATGCGGTGAAATGAAAATTGATTCCCTTATAACTATATATAGACTAGGCAAATACCAGCGCGTTGCACAAAATACAACAATATATTTAAATATTTATAAATATATGTTTTTTACATATATCATTGACGTTGTTGTCTACTCTTATATAAAAAAATCTTATAATAAGTTGGTATAAACATTGTTTGTTTTGAATTATATGATAATGTGGACATCTTTTAAATTCTATAATCTCAGTTGACTCAATAGTTTCTACACACAGGTTACTCATGAACAAAATTAAATACTATATGTTTTAATGAGATTTATAGTTGCTATGATTAGCTAATATTAAAAAGTTTATTTGCTTAAGATGTTATTTCTGTCATTATAATTATTTAAAAACATCAAACATTGTTTTTGTTTTTAAAGTTAACAATATAGTTTTTGTATATAATGTTACTTTTAAATATTGTTGTTGTAAGTCATTTACAATAATATATTTGGAAACAATTAATTATCTAAATTTGGTTTCTAAAATTTATCTTTTTTAAAATTTATTTGATCAATATTGATCATTTCTTTGATTCTAATTACTTAAAAATAACAAACATTGTTTTTGTTTTAAATATAATATTAAAATTTTATATAATATTATTTTTAACTATTGTTATCGTATTTTATTTTTAAGCTACTTATTTGAAAATTCTTAATGATTATAAAAAATAGTTTCATGGTTTTTTTTTGTTAATTTTTAAGCTACTTATTTGAAAATCCTTTCACCTCATTCATTTGACACTCAAATGAATTTTTTCTTTCCCCACATTCATTTGAAACTCTCATTTCTTTTCAATTTCTTTCTAATAATGATTATAAGTTGGTTAATAAGGTTAAATAAATATCAACCCTAAAGTGTAATCATATATAAACTAAATTTCAATATTAAAAGAGTATCTTTACTTTTACTTATAAAGATATGTTTTTTTCTTTTTAACTTTTAACATATTATTCTTAATTTATTAGTTTTAATATCTTGTTGGATATAAACCATTATCATTTTAAAGCTATAACTTTTGAACAAATTCTATAAAATACAAAAAAATATTAATTCAAATATAAAATTATAGGGTCAACTTAAATATAAATTTTAGTTTAAATTAAACAATCCAAAAATATTTTGTAAATATTTAAAAGTGATATATTTTAGTGGCTTTCTAATAACGATTATAAGTTGGTTAATAAGGTTAAATAAATATGAAACGTAAAAGTGTAATCATAAATAAACTAAATTTCAATACTAAAATAATATATTTACTACTATTTATAAAGTTATGTCTTTAACTTTTAACATATTATACTTAATTTATTAGATTTAATATATTGTTGTATGTAAACCATTATCAGTTTAAAGCTACAACATTTGAACAGCTTGGACAAAATACTTAAATTATCAATTTAAATATAACATTACAGTGTGAACTTAAGTATAAATTTCAGTTTCACTTTAAAACCCCAAAAATATTTTGGGAATAATTAAAAATGATAAATTGTAATGCTAAATATAAAAACTAAATTGTAGTATCAATTCAACTAAAACATTCCCTAAAAATATTTGTATAATCGTTAAAAGTTTTCAAATAATTAGCTTACAATAACTTACAATAAAAATAGTTAAAAAAAAATAATTTTATATTAATGATTATATTGTTACCTTTAAAATAAAATAACAATGGTTGATGTTTTAAATGATTATAATGATAGAAATTAAGACATTAAGCAAATAAATTTTAGAAAATTAATTAATAACTATAAATAACATTAAACCATATAATATATTTAATTTATTCATGAGTAACTCGTGAATAGAAGTCATTTAAACGATTAAGATTATGCAGTTATAATAGATGTATATATTATCATATAATTCAAAATAATCAATATATTATGTCAATTTATTATACAAATTATTATATCAAATTTAACAACAACGTTATTGTTATATTAAAAAAACATATATTTGTAAAATTTTTAACTATATAGGTGTTTCTACGCAACGCGCGGACATTCGCCTAATATCTTGTGATAGAGGCATTTTTCTAAGCACTGCATCGATTTGAAACTTATGTCTTTTCATATTTCTTTGTAATAATGACTTTCAATTATCATTTAAAAGTTTTATACTTTAATGGTACTTATGACACTAATTGATTAATCATGGTATATGTATAGTTCAAATTGGTAGATTATTTTGATAGGATTTAAAATTTTATGGGTGATTGTATGGCAGATTGAAAGCTTCAAACAAAATGTTCATGTGAAGAAAACAATTTTTTTTCAAGGTCTATTTTAATATTATGCCTGTTCGTCTTTCAAACAAAAACATTGATTTGTTTTATTTAACGTTTTAACATGATTTTTCTTTTAAAGGTAATATTGTCTTATATATGACTACTAACCGATGATGAACAAATCCGAGCACAACAATTGAAAACTATTTCATTATGTTTAGAAAATAACTTAAGATGGGTTGACAATAAGAAAAATAGGTAAGGAAGACTTCGTGAAGATGGGTTATTTAAGTTATTGGTGACTAAAATGTTTGTGTGTGTATGTGTCTATATATATATATATATATATATATATATATATATATATATATATATATATATATATATGTATGTATGTATGTATATATATATATATGTATATATATCTATATATATATATATATATGTATACATATATATATATATATGTATATAGTTAGGTTCAAATGTTTTTAGCAAATATTGTGTACCTAAATGCACCAATGAAAATTCAAGAAATAATAATAAACAATTAAATAAATCATTTAAGGGTATTCTGGACATTTTGTACTTTTTAATTAATGAATCATTCAATTGAAATCCTACAATTAAGGAAATAAAATCAATATTTTTGACCTAGTCTCTCTTGCATCATGCATTATATTCAAGGAATCAATATTTCTTTGGTTCGGTAATCCACATACCTTTGTCTTCGGTTAGGGTTCTTTCCCCTTCCATCTTCAATTCTCAGTCATCCTTCAAACTCTCTGATTCTGATTTCAAGTTTAGGTATCTGATTTTGGATTTTGATTTCCAGAAACCAAACAACAATCAACACAACAGAAATGGTATATACACACACTTGATCATCAATCCTTAATTGATATTTTCAAAGCTCAAAGATAAGTTCTTTATCGTTTTATTTCTCTTTCTGTTTTGATTTCTCAGGAATCGGTAAGTTGTGAAGAGAAATTTTGCATTGATTGCAAAAGCTCCAAAACATTGTTGTGGAGAAGCGGTCGTGCTAGTCGAAAGGTCCGATTAATTGATTTAATCTTTGATTTCAATTGTCCTTTATTCTTCAAATCACAATCTAATCAAGTTGCATACAAAATTTTGTTTTTGTTATTATTTTTGTTACACAGTCGCTGTGCATTTGTACTCCGATAAGGATGTTGGGATGAGGAAGCAGTTGAGGATAAAGGTGGTGGCGGTCGGAAAAGAGGTGGTGGTGTTGCATCCATGGGCAACAGGTGATCTTCTTCTTCATCTTATTTTGATTTGAATCCATGTAAATTTGGATGTTTGGGTTTTCCTGAAAAAATTTATGATAATGGATGGGATATAACTCATGGTTGTTTGGGTTTGTTTCTTGAATTTAAGAAACCGAATTGGTAAGACTATCACTAATTTTTTTTGAAGAAACTGAAGAAGCACACCACGTGTTTGATAAAATGCATAGTTGAAATCTAGGTATTTGTAACTAGAAAACAAAAGATTATTTACCTCAATCCTGAAAATAGATTTTACATCCAATTGTTTTTTGATTTTGAAAATAGATTTTACAAATACAAATGCATCTTACATGTATTATTTTTTGTGTTTCTATCTATGTATGCTTTTGTAAATGTCCAAAATGAGACTAGATGACCATGAAGATATATCTGATATCAACTACATCTTTGTAGTTATTAATTCAAGATACATATTTGTGTTAACATGATCTTTTCCTACATTTATATTTCAAATGTTTTATTCGTTGGGTATATTCTTGATAATACAAATTCTTTAAGAATATTCAAAACAATTCTGCAAGAATAATTTATTATGTACGAATATTATTATTGTATTCTGATAGAATTGTACTTAATTAGTTATATGTTTAATGTGCAGTTGTTACAAGTATATCACTACAAAACATTCAGCAATGAATTTGTGATAGAATGGCTTGAAGACCTGATGGGAAAGGCTACTTGTATAAAATCATTCTGATGCAATACAATTCTGATAAAATGTCAAACTCACAAAATGTCAATCTCATACAATGCTAGCATATTTTGAAGTGGCTTAGAGGTCAAACATATACAAGACATATAGAAACGAAACAAGAAAGTGAAGGAGGATTCTTTCAAGAATGCCGATATTTTTTTTTCCAAGAGATTTCAAGAATGAATGTAGTTTATGTTCATAGTTGAATTCGTTAAGAATGAATTTAATTACTTATTCTAGATTATGTATGAATTTGTATTTAAGTTCGGATGTATAAAAATATATTAGAATGTTTGTTATTTTTCAACATCTGATTCAAGAATTTTGTTTTTCTTCAATGATTTTCTATTAGAGTAAAATTCTGAAAGAGCATCATTCTAACATAATAATATTCTATTAGAATAAAATTCTGAAAGAACATTATTCTAACAAAAAATATTCTGATAGAATATAATCGGTAAAAATTGAAACTGAATTAATTAAAAAATTCAGATTTTTTAAATTAAGAGAATTAATCATCCCTAAAAATCCAAAAATTTCCTTTTATAAATGTAGTTAATTGTCCAAAATACCCTTTTGCTAAAAATTGTATGATTATATGGTATATGTTACCCCATTGTAATATCATACACTCTCAAATCATGTCCATTGATTAATTTCATCCGTTGGTCCAGATCTGTGCATTCTGGCACACAATACTTAGTAAAAACAAAATAACCTAAGCCTATATATATATATATATATATATATATATATATATATATATATATATATATATATATGTTCAAGTTCACTTGAGACCACATTAATTTTCAGAAACCGTGAGACATAATCTAAAAATAATTTTAAAATGCAAAATAAAAGGAAAAAGTCCGAAAATTATTTTTTTTTTGAATTATTATTTTCATCATTTTATTTACATAAAAAAAATAAAAAATAATAAAAATAAATATAAATAAATAAATAAAAATTACCATTTTTTTTTAAATATATGTAAAATATTCTAATAGAATATTACACTGGAAATACTAATGTGATTTTTAGAATTTTAAAGTATTCTAGTATTCTACTAGAGTTGTCAAATATGTAAAATTCTCTAATATTCTATTAGATTATTTTAATATTCTACTAGAATACGTAAAAAAACGGTAGTCTTATTTATTTTTTTATTATTTATTTTTTTTGGAAAATATAAATGACGAAATTATTTTTTTTTAAAAAAAAAATCAAAAAATTTCAATTATCTAAGCATTAGACTTCTACATGTTATTATTTAAATATTACAGATTCAACAGTTTTTAACATATTGTTATTAATATGTAATGTCTTTTTATTTTCTCTTATCTATATACATTATAACTATATTAGTAGTACACAAGTAAATTGTGATAGATAAAATCACGTGTTTGAAGAGATTTGTGATTTTAAATATGAAGTGTCGAAAAAAATGAGTTTTACCGCATTAATGGTTATTACAACACAATTTGTTTTAGGGCATAATATTGTCTATGTATACCAAATATATGTTGATTTCTATATATTTTTGTATGATTTATAAGGTTTAATAAGTGTTATTGATATAAATATTATAGTAGATGTTGTAGAGGTTTTATATAATTAAAAGTTGTAGTTTTTTGTCCATACCATTTGTTATTTGTTATATTAGATATTAGCATGCGTTTTTATATAATGTACACAACTTAAAACAGTTTATAAAATTATCAAATGTTGTAACATTTATTCTGTCATACTATTTTATTATTATTATTATCAACATAAGTTTTGTATAAAGTTTACACGACTTAAAATAGTTTATAAAATTATCAATTTATAATAGAAATAACCAATAACATAAAACCATACTTAATTGTTCATAAGACTCAAGGGGTAACTATATGTTTTTTTTTTTTTTTTTGCTATTAAGGTTTTTCATATATAAATAATAAATTAAAGTTTGCTAAATGTAATTATTTTAATTAAATATTTAAATGTTCGAGCAAGCTCGAGGATTCACTTAGTATATTAATAATGAAACCAAATTCTTACTATTTTCCTCTTTCATATATATATATATATATATATATATATATATATATATATATATATATATATATATATATATATATATATATATATATATATATATATATATAAATTACAGTCTTACCTAAGCTTAAGTACTAAACATCTAAAATATATCATTTTAACTTAGTAATTATACTCGATTTGGTTTTCACTTGGTAAATATGATATCCCAATAACATTTCTTCCCTCTATTATCATTTTACCATCCTTGTTTTCCTTCCTCCATTATCGTTTATTACTTCACCAATGAGGAAAGGAAATAATAAATGTTCTTGCTTCCTTAGGAAAACTATTGTGTACATCATGAAACTACATCTTTAAGTGTTAATTGTGAATCCCCTAATCGTAATCTATATATATATATATATATATATATATATATATATATATATATATATATATATATATATATATATATATATATATATATATATCGTAATCGTAATCTATATATATATATATATATATATATATATATATATATATATATATATATATATATATATATATATATATATATATATATATATATATATATCACGGTTTGAACCGTGATTTTACTATTGGAAACCACAAAGCATACTGTATATTGCGGTTTAACAAAATACCAAACTGCAAATCGCACGACGTTAGTTTTAAACCGCATTATGTAGTGTGGTTTGGTGCGGTACGGACGGTTTATACGGTTTGTTCGGTTTGATGTACACTCCTATCTTTAGCCATTAAGTGGAAAGTGTTGTTGTCAAGGTGACTATGACTATTAACTAAATATTGCAAATACGACATGTTTACCTTTCTCTTTCATTTCTTCTTTTCATTATTTAAATACCTATTATTGTCTTAGTGCTAATGCAATAATATTTTTCAACTTCAAGTTGTTTGAAAATATTCAAAATCGGGTATTTGATATAAAAAAAAATTCAATAATTTATTTCGTTAGTTTTCCTTAACAAGAAATTAACTCTTTATTAAAATATACATTTAAAAGTAACTTACATTTTTATATGACCGAAGCTGAAGATTGGTCAATTTTAGAGCATGAACTATCACCATAAGTATTATCTAATGGTTTAAGTGTAACTTAGGCTTCTGGATAAATACGGTTCAATAATGTTCAATCCAGCTCACAGCTTCGGAATGAAAAATAGTATTAAATCTGTTTATGGTTGTGTGAAAGATTCCGGAGTTTAGTGCTTAAAAAACTTTACCGAGACTTTGGTGTTGTTTGATTTTCTGAAGCAAAAATTCATGAAGTCTGCGGACCACCTCTGCAACCCTCTGCAGTAGAAGAGGTGGACCAAACGGCTGCAGACTATAATAAGAAGCATGTTTGTTTTTTTAACATCTGTATACTGCTGCAGATATTAAAAAATTAAAATAAACTAATTTTATAAACCAAAAATAGTTTTTTAATACGTAAAATTTAATAATGTATAACATTTTGGTAAAAATTAATGATATTTCAGTAAAAAAGAATGATATTTCAACAAAAAAATAAAGATATTTTAGTAAAAAATAATGATATTTCATCAATAAATTATCATTATTGAATATAAAAAAATGAAAAATAAATTCAATAAGAATAAACGAAAAAAAAAACGGAAAAAAAAAATGTGAAATAAAATTTTAATAACATATAATCAAAATTTCAGCAATAAAAAAAAGAAGAATAAGAGGTTGGAAGAGGTTAGAAGAGGCAGTACAAGTGCTGCGCCAAACAGAGCCTGCGCAGAGGTTTTTGACTCAAAAGACTTCTAAAAAACAAACAGCTGCGAGATGAAAAGTGCTGCGCGTGTGCTGCGCCGCGCAGCAGTAAGAGGTTTGGAGAGGTTTTTTTCCAAAAAACAAACAGCACCTTTGACTCCGGAGTCCGGAGTCCCATACAACTTTTATGTGCAAAGCGTGATTAGAGGATAGCATGGGCATGCTAATTTATAGGTTGTTGCATAATAACATATATAATACTTCCCGATAAATGTTAATGCTAATATAGTATCAAATGAAGGATATTGTTTTTATTCATTTTAAATTGAAGACCCAGGCATTTGTTTCATAAGAATTTATTATTTATAGGAAATTGATTGTTAGAGATTAATCTTAGAAAATAAGACGAAATAGTTTTTGTTATAGCAACGAGGTACAACTACTCCTAAAGAGTTGAGGTGTAGGCTACACAACAACTATAGGGTGCGGTATGAGGTCTATGGTGTCCGTTGTGGCCTTTAAGAACCAGTCTACGATGTAATGCAGTAGCAGTTGTGGTGCTCCGTTCTAAAGGTTGTGTTGCTTAGTTAAGTTGCTAGATCAAATGATGATGTCTTTGTCGTGAGGGCCTAGCCCACAAGTAACAATATGTCAACTATTAGCATCATAAATGGATCACATCTACATTTGTAACTGCTACAAGAAAGCACGTGTGACTGTTGTACTTTTTTACAAATATAATAAAATTTGATGCAGTATGATTATTGTGGTCATCTGAGCCACGTAAATACCTTGTGATGTTATGTTTTCTCACATTTTTATTTTGTGTTTCCTCACATCTTTAACCAAACGACAATGGGGTACTTGAGTTATGGTTGAAGATAGGAAGATTAAGTTCAATAAATGTAACAATTTTGGCTTTTGGAAGACGTCGATTGAACATTATCTCTATAAGGAAAAAGTATTATAAACCCTTTTCTAAAAGGAAACCTGTAGAAATGGAGGATGGGATCATGTTGGATCGACGTGCTCTTGTTGTGGTCACGTTGTCATAGGGGAACAATGTGGCATATAACATGGTCAACAAGAAGACAACATTTAGGATGATCAAGACATTATCTACCGTATATGAGAAACTCTGATAGTTGGTGAATAATACGAAAATGAAGGTATGAATTTCGGTGTATACGAAGATGAAGGAATCGGTTTTGGTTGCATATCATTTAAATTATTTAATTCCATACCATATATGATTGTATCTATTAACATTAGTTTTGATGATAATGTCCAGGCATTGTGGCTATTATCCCTATTACCTATTACCTGAGAGTTGGATTAGAACAATTATAATGGTTAGGAGTTCATCATGAATTATTAACCTTACATTTAAAACCATTTGTTATTTGATTCGAGGTGAGGATATCCACAAGAGGAATGCATATGAATGTTCTAGTAGTTTATTGAATATAGAGGATAGGGTTAAGAAACTTAACAGATGAAGTAATAGTAGATGAAGATCAAAGTCAAAGAAGAAATGAAAGTTTAAGAATACGACAATTATTATATGGTTGAATTGCAAAGCAAATGGTCACTTCGAAAATCAGTTTCCATAACTTACAACAGATAAAGGCAAAAAGAGGTAAATATGGGATCATAGTTTAATGATGTCATGATTTGATTCATAGAAAGTCCAATTAATTCTAGGATTATAGGTTTAAGTTCCTTGTTTTGTGCTAGTCAATATGGAGAAGTGATGAAGAATTTGAGGTATTATATAACAAAGATAAGGCTTTGATAACAAGTGATATAACAGGTGTTAGGATGTTATCCTAGAGATCACTTTAGGTATGAACCATACATTAAAAAATGGAAAATATATTCTAGGGTTGAAGATGATGCTAATATTAGTAGGGCAGTTAGACAAAAAAGACCACAATGTTGAATTTAGCAATCAATAATGGAAGGAAACATATTCTAATCTAGTAGGTTCTTCACGAAAGAAACATGGAATATTATGTTAATTGTGAAAAATGCATTTGTTTAAGATATATAGGCTTCTATTCTATCACACCAAAGACTTAAAAGGAGGAAGATGCTACCTTTAGAAAGGAAAATTCAAGATTTGATCAACATAATAGTTAGACTTTTGTAAGCCATGTGTTCTTGGGAAATATAAAAGGCTACTTTTCTAAAATGGTATAATCACCGAAAGTTTGAAACTTGCAGTTAATTTATTTTGATGGTTATGGGCTCATGACAATTTCTTTCACAGAAGGTTCTAGTAACACTTCAATAGAATGAGCTTGAGTGTATTTGCTTGCGTCCAAGATCAAGTCATGAAGTTGATTGTTTAAATTCTTTCACTGAATCAATTGGAATAAATTTGGTTGATTGGAAGAATTATTTGAAGAACTGATGAAAAATTGAAGAATAAATGACGAACATTACAAGAACAGATGAAGATGGGATGAAGTTTAGGATGATTTTGGCTGAAACTTGAAGATTGATCTGAAATGTGGAATTGATGTTATGAACGATTGTATGCTAATGGTTGATGTAATGAATTCGATGGTCAAAGGATTATTTCAAAAAGTCAAAATTGAATCTAAGTTCTCACAGTTGTCATCTGTTTCGCAAATGGAATAAGGAATCGAAAATTGGAACGACGACTTGATTACGAGTGGTTGGGATCGAAATCAATTGGTTATCGATTTTTGATGTTGAGTGGCTGGAAGAAGAAATTGATTAAAGATTGATAACAAAAATTAGTTTTCGTATGAGAACTCGTTTGGGAATATGTTTCATTTTCGTAAGTGAAGGTTATTAATGACATCATATTTTCATTGGGAAATGGTAATACGTGAAAGTTGGAAGCTTTTTAGGAAAGATGTAACTTATGTTTTGATTGTGATTTGGCAAAAAAATAGATTACAAAGGTTGAAATCGAAAACCAGTTTTTGTATGGGAAAGTCAATTTTCGATGTGAAAGTAATTTTTCGCATTTGGAAGTTGGGTTCGCATTTTTTGTTTGCGTTTGTTTCTTGCATCTGGAATTGGGGAAGAAGATAACAGAGTTTTACATTTGGTCCCTGCAGTTTCAAAAAAGTGACACTTTTTACCTATAAACCTGAAGTTTTCCAAATTTTGGAGATTATTTTGGCATTTTGAAGGAGTATTATTTTTGCAAAACGTTTTCCAGCAACATGCGCAGATTTTGTTCATTTTCGGGTGAAAAGTGGTATGGGAAGTCAAGTTTTGAAACTGAGCATATTTTTTCGATTTTTCCAGATTCGATGCATCATTTTTGTCTCGTATTAAGTGGGAGGATTGTATTGTCAAATCCATATTGAGCGTTTTCTCATTTCCTTTTGGATTTTTATAATCGTGTTTCGATTATAAAAAAGATGAGAGATTATGATATGGGTATTCGGAATCACAAGTTTTTAGATATATATATATATATATATATATATATATATATATATATATATATATATATATATATATATATATATATATATATATATATTGGCGAATGATCATTTATGATTGAAAATCGATGATACCTTGAAGGAAAATTGTTAATGAAATTATTTGAATTCTATTTTCTGAAATGGTTCAGTTTTCTAAAGGTTTTGCTCTTAATGAAGATTTTTGGGGTGTGCTTTTAAGCTTAAGGATGGGTAGGTTGCCATGGGTTTTAGATACTCATAGACCTTTAAATTGTCTCTTGGTTCTTGTTTCTTTCGATTGTATTGTCTCATATTCTATAACCTAGATTAGAAGATCAATGAAGACTTGAAGATTTGTTGATTGCGTCTTCATTTGTAACGCTTGAGGTCTTGTTCACAAAGTTGCTTCTTTTGGAAATTGAAGCCGACTAACTTCTTCCAAGCTTTGACGGGGAGAATGGTTGGGTGCAAAGCTCTTCATTGGATGGTGTCTTAGGCTTACCCTATGTGATAGGGTTTTGAATTGAGCTTGCCTATATATATACTTGTATAGTTTTCATGTATAGATTTGAGAGAACTCCCATTGTATAGATTTCTAGAGTAGTTTTAGAGAGAGAGAGAGAGAGAGAGAGAGAGAGAGAGAGAGAAAGTGTGTGTGTGTGTGTGTGTCTAGTGTAGTACGTAATCACATGCTTTTACATTATGTTTTGTACTTTCTCCCATATCTATACAAACTGTGCTTAAACTTTAGATCGACTCTTATGGATTATGCATTGATTCTTCAATTCTGCCATTTTCATCTTCATGGGGATCCTCTTCTTACTTTTTTTTAAGCCTTGACGTCATTTATGAGCTTATTTCTCCATTGGAAGGTTGATCCTAAGAAAAAGGTGGTAGTAAAGTGTTGGATTAGTGTCTAAGCCCATAACTATTTTGGTATGTACTTGACCTGATGGTGCATGGTCCTTTTGGGTTGCCTTTACCAAAACAACTTGATTGGAGAAATGAATAAAGAGAGAGAGGATAATATGATTTATTAATATGTTATAAGAATAATATATTAAAGGAGAAATCATATTTGTTTAATTAATATTGGTCAATAATTAATTAAGAATTAGTTTTGTGATCAAATATAATTAATTAAACTAGAGGGGCTGATTTGTAATTATGTGATAGTTACAAAATAAGGTAAGGATTATCTTATTTATATGGTGGACGAATTTAAGGTTGGAAAGCCTTAGAATTCGAGTATGATAAGGATTCAAGGATTATCTTATTGGTTGCTTAATGGATAATCAACTAGATAAGGATAATGACTGAAACCCTATCTCTACACCTATATAAACACCCCTAGGGTCATGAAATCGTGTATCCCTTTCCAAGAGGTCCTAGATAAGAATTCTAACCTCTCACCTCTCTCTTTATACCTTCTCCATTTGCTTATGGTGTTTGTGAGCCATTAGAGGAGTGACACTTGTGACTCTAAGCATTCCAAAGTCAATCCAAGGTGGAATTGGGATTGTTATTACTACATAACAATCAAGGTATGGTCTTAAACCTAATTACATATTAATATGATTACTTGTATGCTAGAATTAGGGTTTATAGTCTTGGATTCAAAGCATGTACAATAGAGAAACCTAGATCCAAGCATTAGGGTTTGTATGAGCACATAGGATGTTTTATGACCAAAACCCATCAGTGGTATCAGAGCCTAGCTTGGTTTCAATTGTATTGATGCATTGTATAACTGGAAAATCGTTTTTTGGGCTTTATAGCTGAGGAACTCGGCGAGTACCACAGTGTACTCGGCGAGTAGACCTCAACTCGGCGAGTACAGTGCGGTACTCGGCGAGTTCGAGCGTCAGATAATGCTTATCTCGGGATATCTTGCTGTTTTTGCATATGGATAGTTACCTTATCATGTTAGATCAATATAAATCCGATTTTATGATATATATGACTATATTGTTGATCTAATTAAAGATAATTATCAATTAACAAGATAATTGTTTCCTTATAAGATAATTGATTAATTATTTTGAGTAAATTGATAAATTGTTTTGCAAGAAATCATTAAACAAATCAAATATGGATAATTATGTAACTAAATGTTAGTTTAGATTATTTGTTATTTGATCCTTGTTATTATGAAAAGTTTCATATTTTCCCCTTTAGGTTTTATAGTTTAAATTTAAACCCAAAAGTTTTGGAGTTTTGAAATTTAAATAGTTAAAACCCTAATGTTTTGAAAAAGGTTTCAAAACTTGCCCTCATGTTTTGAAATTTAAAAGTTGATTAAAGGTTTAATTAGAAATGTTAAATTCTAAAACCCTAGTAATGTTTTGAAAAGTTCAAATCACACCCTTATGGTTTTATTAATTAATTAAGGAGTATAATTAAAAGAGGTTTAATAAATCCATAAAAGTTTAGGTTAACTATTTAATTGAATTAAAAGTGTAATTGTTAAAGTTAACCATATAGTATTTTTAAAAGTGTGAAATACACCCTATACTATATATATAACATTAAAGGTCTAACATTATATATATGTATAAGTAAAAGTCAGTCTTACCGTTAGTAGGCCTCATTCACAAAGCTGGTCTATAAGGGGTGTTTAAGGAAATTGCCTATAAAATGGCGATTGAATGGGTATCCACTCTTACCCACCGCACTCTTGACTAGTGGAGGGTCGTTAGCCGAACGGGTAGGATAGGACGAAACCTTCCATTATAAGTATAATGAAATACAAAGTAACTAAATTTTTTTCAAATTCCCAATCTTAGTTACTTAGGCAAAAGTGAATTGATGCAATTCCATGACATTACACTTTGTGCGCTTGCGAAGACGTTAGTGGAGCGTGTGTGGTTTACCGGCACACTAAATGGTTCTAAGCAAAGGTAGCAAAGGGTGACTCAATGTTTGTCATAGTTCGGTGGAGCGTGTGTGGTTTACCGGCACATCGAATAGGTGATTGTAACATGTGAGAGCACCATGTAGTTTGCATGGTTATTCACACCCGCTTTGTGATCATCGGCATCCCAGTCACAAACTAGAGGGGCATATCGAGATTTAAACATGCCATTGAAATGTTCAATGAATCTCAAAGGATCTAGGAGTTTTCATAGATTTAAAACTTAAATTTCTTTTTCGTTTTTCATGGTGGAAACTAGTGAATCGTCATTCACTTACCTTCAAATGTTCTGCAATTTGGGTTACGGCATCCCTCTCCCGAGTCGTAGGATATTGTGTTGGGTCCTAGCCTTGGAATTTCATTTGGGTGATTTACCAAGGACTCAATCAATCAACTAACTTGAATTCGTTTTTCTCCCGATGTCAAAGTTCGACAACTATGGTCTTCACAAATCCCGTGGAACAAGCATTCCACATGAAGATGATATTCCACGATTCGATCGAGGAACAAGAAATCATGCTTCACTTCCTCCTCCTCCTCCTCCAATTATTCTCCCTAACCCACAAGATTGTAAAATTGAAAGGTTCAATATCACTCAAGCCCTTTTGGCAAGTAAACATAAAGCGGGAAAGTCGGTGTGTGCACACGTCTTAGGGATGAAGTCACACATTGATAGATTAAGAATGATGGGATCCGTTGTCGGTGAAGCAATGGCTGTTGATTGGGTTCTTCAGTCACTTCCTAACTCGTATAGTGAGTTCGTAAGAGAGTACTATATGATGAACCACGACGTGAAGCTTATAGATCTCAACTACATGCGTATTGCTGCTGAATCAACAATGGTTTGGCGCAATAGAAAAGCAAAGTTGATTGGTGAATCTGCCTTCAAGACCTCTATGGATATAGACAATGGCAATGAAAAACATGCTATGATCAAAAAGTTTGATCATAAGAGAAAGGCGATGTCTGAAGTAGTTCCATGTGTTGTTCCAAAGGAGTCAATTTGCTTTTATTGCCAAGAGAAAGGGGCATTGGAGACGAAGTTGCCCTATTTACCTAAGAGATCTAAGAGATGGGAGAGTCAAAAGTATGACTACGCTTTAGGTAAGAATCCACTATCTAAATCCATTAAGTTCCTATTCATTGATTCTTAATACATGATGTGATAAGATTGCATTTGAATGTTTTGAAGGATCGGTGAAAAGAAAGGAAGCTTGATAAGAGAGCAAGATGAATCTAATCACAAGAGATGGATCTTGATCTCATGGACTTGAAGATTGGATTTTGAGCTTAGATAGTTATGATAGAGTTGTTAGAAATTTTCTTTTTACATAGTTTTCAATAGATTTTGCATTGTAAGGACAAATGTTTTTCCGCTGCTTTTATAAATAAAATAAATTTTGTTTGACTTATTTATTTATTTGTTTACTTCCTTGCAATGAAATCGTTATGTGAAAATTGATGTTTGCATATTTCTACAACGAATGGATATGATTCTTAGTTATGTTATTTATGGAAATGTCGAGAATTTACCAAATAGGGAGAGTTTCTCATCGCCCAAGTTTCAATTGGACAGAAACTTGGAATCATGCAACGTGGATGCACGATGAATGAGAAATTACGTATTTGGAAATTAGACTAACTCATTAACAAAGTGTCAAGTGAAGGACTAGGAGATCGAGTACATAAAGTTGTGTGTTGATCAAGTTCACCATAAGAGTAACAAAGATATTCGTCATGATTTCCTAAAGGCTTAGTAAATATGATTACACTTACAAGATTAAGTGTAATTTTGAATTGATTAAAGGGTTTAGATCAATCGCAAAACGAATAAGAAGAATCAAGTAGGTAGAAAGATAAGAGTTTCTCCATTCTAAGAAGAAGGGAGAGTAGCTTTTATGCTTTATGATAGGTCTTAATGATTAAGAACCATATCTCAATTAATCCTCTAATGAGTCTTGGTACAATTGTATGTCCAAGAAGAGGAATCAAATATTGAAGAAATGGTCAAATCAAGAAGTCAATCATACTTCGTTCCATAACAAGTCTTAAAGTTAAGATTGTGACAATGAGTGAAAAGTATTAAAGGTTTATAACATTCATCAAATGTGGGAAGTTGTGATGTCTTGAATAAGACAAAGGCCAACTAGTACCAATTTATGAAGTGTTTTCACAAAAGCTACACTAACTCTTGAATATTTGTTTGTCAAGAAATGTTTATTGACAAAAGAATCTTATATGTCAAGGAGTCAGTGGGAGTCTTAATGGTCTTGAATAGTTTCAAGAACAAATCAAATAAACCTAATCGATCCTCACTAGCACACAAATTGAGGTTTACAACCTGTCGTCTTGACATTATTTTGTTTCTGTGCCAATCCAATCGAGTTAATTATGCATGTGAGTCCTATGAGTTCTCATTTGAATGCATAAAAGGCAAGGACCTTGATCAATGGAAAGTACATTGATAGGAAAAGGTGAGCTACTTAACTACTTGGAAGACGTGGTGGGCAGCTGTGCTACCATAAGGCAAGAAATCAAGATTAAGAAAGTTCGATCCATATGAGTTTGAATTTGTCGTAAACTTTGGATTTTAACAAATTCACATGGATAGGAACACATACACCGTTTAAATCTAAGTGTCATAAGATTTCCTCCTTCATGAAAATGATTGTGAGAAAATGCTTTCACTAAGAAAGATTTTAAAAGATAGTGATTGTAAAATTGCATTCTCGAATTCGATCATGGTTATGGCATTCCTTTCCATAATTTGAATTGTTAGGTTTGGCAATTAGTCTTAATTGTTAAGACACACATATGAACTATCTAAGGCAAAAGTGTATAAGTTCAAGAAGTCTTGATAAAAGATTATCAAAGCACTAAGTATTAGAAACATGAACTTAAGAAATTCAATAAGTATTGTTTTTCTGAAAGTTAAGATGTTTATGAATACATATCGAAGCTAGTGGGAGCATAAGTGTTATGTTTTATAATAATCATCATGATAGTGGGAGCATAAATGTTATGATTGTATGATTATTAAGGCAAGTATTGCATAGTTGGCAATATTAATTATAGAAAACAGGAGTCATACTTTGCAAAGTTGTAAGAGTTGAAAGGTTGTTTTGCTATAATTAAGGGAGAGAATATTATGCTTCATTTCAAATCTAAAGGATTAGGTTGTGAAATGTTTGGTCAAAGGTACATAGTGTGTTCTTAAAGTTTCGATTATGATTACGGCATTCCTCTTCACAATTCGAATTTTGAGAACATAGAAAATAAAACATTGTGCGTCATGTCCCATACGCTTCGGGTATAGGATCGATTGCAAATGCTTTAATGCTTGAACATTCTAAAATTTTCCAAATGTCCAGCGCATTTAGAGGGAAAAGGGACTAGAATTGGTTCTAAATAAAATAATTAAACGACTATCAAAGGACGATTCGAAGTTCGACGAGAATTGGTCGCTTGTGAGTAGTTGGAAGTATAGTATTGGAAATTATGGAAAAGTTTCCATATTGGATTGACAATATCGACATCATTACGAATAGATAAGATTCTATTAAGAAATTAGTTGTCATATGGAAGCGTGTCCATATTGGGAAGTAAATATTGAAAATCTATGACTAGATTAGAAACCTTTATGCAAAAGGATGTTCAAAGGAATGTGCTTTGAGTGAGAGACATCGTATCTAAGGAATTGTCTTGCAACAATCTCCGATAGAGGACTTTGTAATATCATTGGCAATAGTCTTTGATACTTTGGTGCAGTGACATTACAAAAGGATCGTTGCATAGAGTGTTAGAATCTAGTATATTCTATAAGTAACAAGAATTTGATATTCTTACACTTAAGAGAATGGGTTTGGAGTTGTGAAATGAGAATGATTGGAAATGTGTTCAATTTGTCTATTTCACAAAAGTAAGAACCATAGGTAAACATTGTGTGCATGCTAGGAGCATGGGACAAGTGTAATGATTCAAGTAAAAAGTTGATTACCCGAAACGACAAATAATGAGTAATCGATATGGTGATAAATAAAACGTGTTTTGTTTATACTCAAAGGTTTGAGGCCATATGGGATTAGTATTATTCTTGTGTTTCACTTTGCATGTTTTGACTTCCAGAATAATTGAGTTTATTAAGAATAATCGAATTATTCAAACGGGCCACAGTCGTTCATATGTTGGAAGTAGATATGAATGAAGACTGTCGTGAATTGGTGTGTGGATTGTCTAGAAGAGTATTAGACATAAGCAAATGTTTGCTGCAACGTTCATGAGTGCTTATGAATATGATTTGAGCATTGGATTAAACCCACGCTCACTTGGATCACTCCATGAATTGTATTACGAGTGATTGGTGAGACGATAACATCTTATATTCTTGAAACCGAGATGTGTGAGTTGTATCTTGCTGATCGGTTGCACATTGATAATATGTAAACGCGCCAGTAACTTGGTGTTATAAAACATATTGTTGCGTGTAATTCGGTGAGTGAGTGCAAGCGAGCATTGTATCAAAGTTTATCCGTTCCTTTTATCCAAAGTAGGATAAAAGCGATATCTTTGGGCCCCTCGATGGTTTAGTGATGACATACGTAAATGCTCGGCCGGGCTAGCGCTAATTTGATTTGTTCAATTAGTCTGTCGTCATAAATCGGAAATCGAGATATAGTACAAAGAGAATGATTTGAAATCGTATCTCATACGATATCTAGAATGGAGGAATATATGATCGCTTATCTAAGGACACGCGTATCTGATATGATCAGAGTTGACAGCGGCTTTGGAAAGCTATGATTGCAGATCAGGATCTGAAGTCATACGCAGAATAGTTGTTAGACTTATCCAAGTGGGATACTGTTGGATTAGTGTCTAAGTCCATAACTATTTTGGTATGTACTTGACCCGATGGTACATGGTCCTTTTGGGTTGCCTTCACCAAAGCAACTTGATTGGAGAAATGAATAAAGAGAGAGAGGATAATATGATTTATTAATATGTTATAAGAATAATATATTAAAGGAGAAATCATATTTGTTTAATTAATATTGGTCAATAATTAATTAAGAATTAGTTTTGTGATCAAATGTAATTAATTAAACTAGAGGGGCTGATTTGTAATTATGTGATAGTTACAAAATAAGGTAAGGATTATCTTATTTATATGGTGGACGAATTTAAGGTTGGAAAGCCTTAGAATTCGAGTATGATAAGGATTCAAGGATTATCTTATTGGTTGCTTAATGGATAATCAACTAGATAAGGATAATGATTGAAACCCTATCTCTACACCTATATAAACACCCCTAGGGTCATGAAATCGTGTATCCCTTTCCAAGAGGTCCTAGATAAGAATTCTAACCTCTCACCTCTCTCTTTATACCTTCTCCATTTGCTTATGGTGTTTGTGAGCCATTAGAGGAGTGACACTTGTGACTCTAAGCATTCCAAAGTCAATCCAAGGTGGAATTGGGATTGTTATTACTACATAACAATCAAGGTATGGTCTTAAACCTAATTACATATTAATATGATTACTTGTATGCTAGAATTAGGGTTTATAGTCTTGGATTCAAAGCATGTACAATAGAGAAACCTAGATCCAAGCATTAGGGTTTGTATGAGGACATAGGATGTCTTATGACCAAAACCCATCATAAAGTGTATAGAAGAAGGGTTCAAGTATAGATCAAACAAGGTTACTTCATTCCAAGACCATTGTGATTTGTAGAGTCGGTATTTGAAGCATTGATCATTTCAGCTTTCTTTTGGGCTTTGAGGCCAGTTTTCGTCACTGTACTCATGGGTCAAAGGCACCAATGTTGGTCCTCTATATTGTGATTATGTATCCTTGTGTATAGGATGTTGTTATGCGGTAGTGATATGTTCGATTGATAGATATGTATCATTACCTATACTTGCGGTTTATTGATTATTGTTTGCATATGTTAATATGGTATGGTTTGGTTGAGGTAGTACTTGTTTGTGATATAGGCCAAAAAACTCGTGAGTGGTCCAACTTTACATTGTAGGCCCGGGAGGGGTCCAACTATTGTAGGCCTTGCAATGCAATCCAGTAGACTATAGGCTCAGTATAGTAGTCCAAGAATACTAGGCCTTGCGACGCTCTCCAATCAGACTAAACGCTCATGTGTGTGCATGATTGTATGTGTATTGTTATGCGGGATAATTTGGGGGAACTCATTAAGCTTTGTGCTTACCTAGTTGTTTGAAATTGTTTTTCAGATACCAATGGTAATTGAGGGAAGGCGAAAGCATTCATCGTACACATCCTCCTACTAATTTATGTTTTGAGAGATTATTGATAATCTGATTCTCTGTTTTTTTTTTTAAACAAGGGTTTACTATCTTATGGTTTTGTTGGAATGATTTAATTAAAAAAATTAAAATTTTAATCATGGTCTTTGGGATGTTACACTAACAGTAATGATCATATCATCGACATATAATAATAGGATAATGGTACCAGTGTACTTGTTACGAGTGAATAGACCTAAGTTGTAGCAACATGAAGAGAACCCAAAGAAAGAGTAGTGGTGCTACCTTTATTGAACCAATGACCTAGAGCCTTTTTAAGGCTATAAAATGCTTTTCAAAGAAAACATAGATAGCTTGCAGGGTGCCAACATGAATTTGGGAACACATCTCAAGAAGATCTCCACTAAGGAATGCATTTTTTATATCCAGCTAATATAGAGCATAATCTTGAGAAACAATAATAACTAGTAAGCTATGAAATATTGTAATACGTTCAACCGTAGGAAAAAGTCTCCTACTAATCAATACCATATTGTTGATTAAACCCTTTAGCAACAAGGCATATTTTGTAGTTATCAACTATACCATCTAGGTGAAAGTGGAACAATTAATAAAGTGTGAGAAGGAAACTAGAATACACAACACTCTGTCACAATGAGTTAGAAAGTGGTGTTGGGTTATTAGAGTTCTAAAATACCACAAAGGCGCACAGTTGAAGCAACTAAAAATGGTAACATCATCAAAAAGACACAGATCGTTATTCAAGAAATCAATTACAACTTAACCTAAAATAGGAGACTGCAATAGATAACTTTTCAATCTATGAAAACTGTGTACATCTTAATCAAATAATGAGTGTTAAGAACCCAATGTAGATTTCATCTTTCATAGTCCCACCGAAGGAACAAATTAGCAAAATCTAACTATATATATATATATATATATATATATATATATATATATATATATATATATATATATATATATATATATATAAGTCTTATATATTATTGTTGGTGAGGTTTGCAGTATTATTATTTTTTGTTTTGTACTCCAAGACTATCAAGTAAGGATCAACGCTAGATGAGAAGTACCAGAGCGCAAGACCATTTTAGCATATAGTTGTTCTTAAATCTTGCAACCCAAGTGATAGTTCAAAGTAGTAAAAGGCTAATTTGACTTAGTTAAAGTACATACTTCGATAAGAATTTTGATAGACAGGAGTAAAAGGCTAATTGGATTTAGTTAAAGTACATACTTGAATAAGGTACTAAAACGTTTTAGTATGGAGAATTCCATGAAGGGAGAATTACCAATAAAGAGTAATACCAAACTAAGTAAGACTTAGAGTGCAAGTACCGATGTAGAGATAGTAGAAATGAATAGAGTTCCATATGCTTCCGCCATTGGATCTATCATGTATGATATGACATGTACTTGCCCTGATGTGGCTTTCACTTTAAGCTTGGCTAGCTGTTATCAAGGAAATTCAGGTCGAGCTCATTGGATAGCGGTCAAGAATATTCTTAAGTATCTGCAAAGAACTAAGGACTAGGTCCCTGTGCTTGGTGGCAGTGAAGACTTAAGAGTATCCGGGTATACTGACGCCAACTTTCAAACAAATAAAGGCAACTTTCGTTCTCAATCTGGTTGGGTATTTACCCTTAATGGAGGAGTGGTAACCAGGAAAAGATCCAAACAAGACACAATAGTTAATTCTTCCCATGAATCAGAGTACATAGCAGCAAGAGAAGCATCGAAGGAGGCTATAAGGTTAAAGAACTTCATCAAAGACCTTGGTGTTGTTCCATCCGTCAAGGAGCCAATGGAGATTTTCTGAGATAATGAAGGGGTGGTTGCCTTAAAGAAGGAACCAAGAGATCATGGGAGATCAAGGCATATCAACAGAAAATACCATTTCATTAGACATAGGGTAGAAGAAGGTCACCTCGTCATCAAGAGGGTATCGTCTAAAGAGAATCCAGTAGACCCCCTCACAAAGGGTCTGAGTAGGATTAAACACATTTAACAAGCTAGGAGCATTGGTCTAAAGGATGATATTACTTTTAGTAGTTAGATAGTTGTTTAGAAACTTGTAACAAATAAATGTAATTAACATTGATGATTAAATAATTGATAATTATTTATAAGTATTGCTAGGTAACATCCTAAAATTCATAGCCAAAAATTTCATTTTAAAATATGTAATTATAAAACTCAGTAGTCTGAAACATCAATAGTGTCAATCCATATCAAAACCGGTATGTCAATTAACCAAATCATGTCATAGAAAATATTATCAGAGTTCAACTCCCAAAGATCTCATATGCGGAAAATCATAGTGTGATGCGCTGAGATCATGCCATCTCGTTTCCTTTTGAAGAAGTATGTGAAACCAAAACTCAAAACTGTAAGCACGAAGACTATTGACATCCCCCATCATACCACATACTATACAACAAATATATTATGAAACATATTGTTGGATTAGGTGTCTATGCCCATAACTATAATTGGTATGTACTAGACCCGATAGTAGCACGATCCATTTTTGGTTGTCTTCACTGAAGCAATTTGATAAGACGGATATTTAATAAAGTGGTTATTTGTGATTTATTAATATATTATAAGTATAATATATTAATTTAGAAATCATATTATTTAATTGATATTGATCAAGAATTAATTTGGAATTAATTTAGTGATCAAAAGAGACTAATTAAATTAACGGGGACTGATTATGTAAATAAGTGATACATATAGTTTGGGCTATTGATCCATGATTGATTAGTGATGGGCTAAGCTTATGTGAAAGTTCATGAAGTGTTAGTCCAAACGAATTATTTGATCAAAAGCCTAAGTGAATGGAATAGGGTTTGCAAATGTCCCTTGGAATTCTACACTATATATGTGTCACAACTAGCAAATTTGGATAGGAAACTCTATCTTTATGTAAGCATTATTAATGACAACAATTGTAACCCTGACTTGAAAACATGATTTGAGAATAATCAATGACTACAAACTTCCATTAAAAATCCAAATGAAAGAGCAAAGCTCAATACAAACACTCCAAATGGTCAACGAAAGATTGGAAACCCTAAAAATCTCGGTTTAAGTCCATTATGGACTATGATTCCCTTATTGGGCCTAATGAACCAATAAGTCTCCAATTTGACTATTTTGGGCCTAGAACCCTTAAATGGGCTCTAATTGGACCCACTTTCATGAAAATTAACATTTTTAGCCACAATGGATCTAAAATGAATTGGTTTACCTTAATGGGCCTTATTGGGCCATAATTGATTCAGTTAGCTTTCTTGGACCATAAATCCATTCTTTTATACAAAATTAGGCTGTGAACTACCCTAAAGACCCAATGGGCCGAATACTTCTCTATGGACCTCATAATTCTGAACCGAGATAAGGCCAAATGAATTTACCTCCTTCCTCCTAGCCCAAGATTTTGGCCTAACATAAAAAAAGAGAAATAAGACTAATGGGTTATTAAGGGGAGGGGGTGACACCTCAAAATTATCTGGGGGATATTCATGCACCATTCTTACATTCCCATGCATCTATCACCTCACTACTTCTCTCCTCCCTCTCTTCTTCTTATCTTTGGCTGAGGATCACATACACACACACACACCTCACTAAAATTTCTCTCTAACACTCACAACAATAACCCGTCATTTCCTCTCAAAAATTTCGAGATCTAGGGCATTTCAAGAAGGTTTTTCCATAAAAATAATCATCCTTGGTATGTTGTTACTAAGATCCATGGCTTTGTTTCTTTATTACATCAAAAATCTCCTCCTAACTCATGCAAAATTCATGATCTACTCGTTAGAATTCATCTAAACCAAAGTTCTCTCAAGAAGCTTACTAGGGCCGAAAATAACATCAACCTCTTTCATTTCTTCTCAAAACTGTGAGCAACTAAGCAAGGTGAGTTCATACCCCCTTGTTTTCGATTTTTACTTGTTTTGGGGGGAGAATACAAGTGTTATGTGCTGATCTATGTGTGTTTGCATGTTATATGTGATTTCTTTGGTTTTTGTTGTGATAATGTGTTAATAGTTATGATATTTCGAGATCTATAGCTAAAATGTCAAATATTCATAAACAAAAACATAATAAACAACATACATCATAAATCTAAGAGTCTTTAAGTTTAATAAGTGAAAAACAAAGCCAAAGATCTTTACAAGTGTCATTTTTACAAAAATAACAAAAACCGGGTTAAAAATTGATAATTTTCGGTTTTATGGGGGTTATAAAGTTTTTATTTATATAAAAGCTGATTTTTATGAAAATAATACTTTTCAAATGACTAAAAATATAAAATTTTACTTAATGAGATTTATATTTGGTCTTCATGGGTTTTGGGCTCAAAATTGCAAAAAATGAAGGGTTTTGGGGGTTGAAGTTGTAAATTTATCAAAACATGAGTCTAAAATGTAAATAAACTATTTAAGGGGCTGAAAATGACTTTGATGTAGAAATTGGACTAAAAAAGCAAAGTTTTTGATTTTGGGGTCAAGATAGTAAACTTATGGAATTTGAGCCAAAAATGTAAAATTTTTACATATAAAGGTTGGAATGACAAATACAATAGTTTTAGACTGAAATTATTATTTAAAATCCTACACAAATCCCGATTCAGATCCAATCCAATCCGAATTATTACCCAGCTCCTAACCAGATATCCTCAAATCGGCACTTGCATAATGCACGATGACACCCAATCATCCTATACTCGACCGATTAATACATACCCTTAGTCAATTCCCTGAGACCACCATTCTCGCACCCGGTCCAACCACCAGGTTTTTTTAAGATCCAATATTGTCACACCCCAAAATTTAGAACGATAGAAACATTCTGGGGTGGAAGACGTCATGTAATGTATCACAACAATGCAAAGTAGTAAACAACCAACAACATCATCCATTGCATTAATAGTATAATTTTAAGTATATGTGAGTTCTATCATAGTATAAATCTACATAATGAATATTCAAAATAAAAGACGAGTCTTGACTGCTCTGTCTTCACAAAACCTAGTTGTCGTACCTATCTTATTTGTGACCTGAGAATACAAGTTATTTTGAAAGCGAGTATCAGCAATAAAGCTGGTGAATTCATAAGTATTTAGGTAACTTTGATTTTTAAAAACTGTAAAGAAAGACCTGTAAATGTTTGAAGGAAAGTTTGTATCAATGAACATGTTTGTAAGTAATTTTAAATGTTTGAAAACCCTAGAAAATCTCATCTTTTCTACTAGTATAAAAAGTAGCCTTCTACCAAGACCCGAATGTTTTGAATGTTTGCTTTTAGAAATCCAATATTTTTCAATAAGTGGGTGGTAGTCTAAAAGTCCCAAAACTGAAATGAAACATTATTTTTCATGCCTAAAATAGTATATTTTTATATGTAATAAATCATTAAGGCAATTGATAACCCCGTAAATCAATGTGCTCTTAATACTCCATGTGAGTTTTATAACCATACTAATGACCCAGACTGCCTGTAGCAACGTTCTTCAGGCGTTGATTTGTTATGACATTTGTCACCCCAGATCTGCCGGTCTAACTGTAGCTAACAGTTTAGGTGCGGGATTGTCAATCCCGTATAGATCTATATACAAGTATCACGGTCTCCCTAAAAAATATTATGGTATATAATACAGGACTTTAACTGCATACTTGAAAGTATGTGAAGCTGAAATGTCTCACAATTCTTAGTATTAAATAGATTTACGTATGAAAGTCCATTTTGTTTTCTTATATGAAAGTATTTCCTTCATATAGTACTTGTAGTATGTAAAATTTCATGAATATCTAGTAAACTATCTTATGTAATCGTATCTCTTGTAATTGTATGTCTTGAAATTGTATGCCTTGTAATTGTATGTAATCGTATCTCTTCATATAGTATGTAATGTATTAGTATAGACTCATTAATAAACTGACTCTTGTGTGACTCTTTGTGCTTGGAATGGTAAGTAGTATCTCATAACTATACCTATTATAGTTACTAGTATTGTACGTGTATAACCGAAGTATGCCTTTGCTACTTAAAGGTACTTGTGACATCCCCAATTTCACGGCCAGAAAAGACCGGTTTTGTTTATACTTTATTTCAAAATTAGAGTAACCTTTTAATAAAAGAATTGCGGAATTTATCCCAAAACAATAATATGATAAAGATTTATAAAAAGCATTTCCTTAGAAATGTATTACATTAAAAGACTTGGGATGTCATGTTCGATACAGTACATAAGTATAAACAGTACATTATAAGCCTTACAACAGTTATTTACAACTAATGCCCTATAATCCAAAAGTCCCTCATCATCATCATAATTATGCTCTGAGTCCACTACCTGTAAAACAGAAAGCTGAGTGGGTCAGGCTTGGGAGCCTGGTGAGCATATAGGGTTTTCAACCAACAAATAATAATAAATTTATTAATTTCATCGATCAACAATAAATTTATTAATTTCATCAACCAACAATAACCCTGATTACCCATTCCTGTTATCCTCACTTTACGTCCCTAAACACCTATACAAGGGACCTAGTCTAAGGATTTTATCATCGGGATGGACATTACAGCTAAGGGGGTTCCTCAACAATAAATGTCCTAAAGGCAACCATGAGGGGATGGAGTACACTGGTGAACACATCGTTCACAACACCTACAAGTTGCCAGCCTGCTAGCGTTCCACTGGACTGTCTGAAAGAGTTCGTGGTCGTCATCCATACTCCGCTAGATGACTGGAACAACAACAACATCGAGGCCACTCATCATTTTAACACACATCAACTATTTCGTCTACCCATGTATTACCCAACATATTTGTAGATAAAATATATATACAGTTTATAACTTGTATAAAACATTGTATTCAACACTAATCTCAAATAAACAATCAATATAATTACGCATAACACGTATTTTATAGAAAATACTTCATATCAATGTGTAAGATGAAAGTGACTATACACTCACATGATTTGATGATAATCGGACAACGATTCGTTCCTCAAAATGATCGTTTCTAATAAAACCGGGAGTTTTATTGAGAAACCGGGCACTGCGAGAGTTGGAGCTTCAAAACCGAAAAGATAAAATTTTCTGAGTTTTCAGGCACTTCGGGACGTATTCCAGACTTTAAAAATGATACCGGGGCTTCGGGGGAAGTCAAAATAGTCAAAATATAAGTTTAGGGGTGAAAAATGTCAAATTCCCAAAAGTAGTCCGAAAGGCTCGCAGCCTCCCCTTTATATAGGATGCGAGGCCAAGGTCTTGTGGCTAAGGATGCTCCACGTATTACCTGCGAGGTTTGGACACGGAAGGGAGAGGTGGCAGCGAGGGAACGAGGCGCGTGGCAGCAGCGAGGCGAGACACGGAGGCGAGCTACGAAGCTCGGATGTGGCCCTGCGAGACTCGGACACGCGGCGGCTACGAGGCGGCTTCTGATTGGCCGAGGCTTTGGACCGAGGGAATAGAGAAATGCGTCGGATCCGGATTCGGCCACATCCTCGGTGACACAGTAGCTTCGTGCGAGGTAACGTGTCCGGCTACTATTCATGCAAAATTTTCCGAATTTTGATCCCCGAACTTCTAAAATCCATAACTTTCGCATACGAGCTCCGTTGTTGACGTTCTTTATATGCACGCGTAGCTAAAATCATGCTCTACAACGTTTGTTTAGACTTCGTCGGCTAATTTTACTTTAATTTTAATATTATTATTTTTAACAGACTGGGACATGAAAATTCGTTAAAAATTCATAACTTCTTCATCCGACGTCCGTTTTCGTCAGTCTTTCTATCGTTGTACTACTATTGATGAGACCTTCGATTCTCGTTTAGGTTGTGTCGGCTAAATATCGCTCGATCTTAAATTCGAGTATTTAGCTGTCTATTGCTAAGCTAAAACTTAGAAAAATCATAACTTCCTCATACGAAGTCAGATTTGGGCGTTCTTTTTATCGAACTTGTCTATTTAACGAATACTACGACTTTTGTTTAAATTTTTAAGGCTAAAAGCACTCTATCACAATATTCACTTTCTACGCTTCGCGGTCCCGTGTCGGTTTCGTCGCGAAACTTCGACAGGTCATAACTTCTTCGTTATAACTCGGATTTCGGTGTTCTTTATATCTCCGAAATCCTTGTTTCGGCCACTACAACTTTCTTAAAAGATATCACCTTTTTCTAATATTTATTTTTAAGGCGTATTTTCATTATTAATTAATTAAATCATAATAATTACGCAAATAAGCATATAATTCACATAATATTCACATAATTCCTCTTTATTATTTAAAAATAAGTTACAAAGGTTGACCTAGACTATTATAATTTTATTAATGCTTTTAGCCCAGAAACACGGGCGTTACAATTCTCTCCCCCTTAGGATGATTCCTTCCCCGGAATCACACATCAGCAAACAAATACGGGTAGCGGCTCATCGTGTCGCTCTCCGTTTCCCAGGTGAGATTTGGCCCATTCGTATGTTTCCATTGTACAAGCACTAAATCAACCATCTTGCATCACAACTTTTTAGTCTTACAGTCAACGATTGCCTTTGGTTCTTCGATTAACCTCTTGCTTTCATCCAGTCTTAACTCATATATTTGAATTATGTTGGGAACATCTCCCATGAACTTCCTTAAATAACACACATGGAAAATGTTATGAATCCCATCTAGTTCTTCTGGTAGTTCTAGCTTGTAAGCTTGATTCCCAATCCTCTGAAGAACTTTAAATGGTCCAATAAACCTTGGACTCAACTTTCCCCTTTTACCAAATCTTATAAGTCCCTTCCACGGTGAGACTTTAAGCAAAACTGAATCACCAACTTCGAATGTTATTGGTTTTCTTTTCTTGTCAGCATAGCTCTTTTGACGATCCTGAGCTGCTAACATCCTTTCCCTAATCATTTTCAACTTTTCAGCAGTCTGATGGATTATCTCAGGTCCCAGAAACTGCTTTTCTCCAGCTTCATGCCAACAAGACGGCGTACGATACTTCTGTCCATACAAAGCGTGATAAGGTGCCATCTTTATGCTCGAGTGGAAACTATTGTTGTAGGAAAACTCTACTAAAGGTAAATGTTCATCCCAGTTACCTTGGAATTCCAGGGTACATGCTCTTAACATATCTTCAAGTGTTTGTATTGTTCTTTCGCTCTGACCATCAGTTTATGGATGGTAAGCTGTACTTAAACACAACTTGGTACCCATTTCCTCTTGTAGACTTTTCGAAAATCGTGACGTGAAATGACTATCACGATCTGATACAATTGTTAGAGGAACACCGTGAAGTCTCACAATTTCCTTCACGTAAGCATTCACAAGCTTATCCATAGACCATTTTTCATTAGCTGCTATGAAGTGTCCACTCTTGGTGAAACTATCCACGACCACCCAAATCATGTTGTGATCGCTCTTTGTTCTGGGTAGTTTAGTCACAAAATCGATGGTGATGTCTTCCCATTTACCCATGGGTACAGGTAAAGGTTCTAAACTCCTATACAGTTTCTGATGCTGTGCCTTGACTCTTGCACATGTCACACATTCGGCCACATACTTAGCAACATCGAGCTTCATCGTTGGCCACTAGTAATAAGGTTTTAAATCCCTAGACATTTTTGTACTGCCGAGATGAATCGAGTACATGGTCTTGTGAGCTTCTTCCATCAGAACATCTCTTATTCCTCCCGTCTTAGGTACCCAAATCCTATCTTGGAATACCTTCAACTCTTGGTTGTTTGTACCGAATACTAATGTTTTGCCCAGACGTTCTTCTTTTCGGTCATTCTTCTCTAAAGCTTCTTCTTGAGCTTTCTTTATACTCTCCACAATTGTTGAGACAACCTCAATTCTCAACGCTCTTGGCCTTTTCTTTTCAAGGTTGACTTTCCGACTGAGAGCATCAGCAACAACATTTGCTTTACCAGGGTGATAAAGTATCTCACAGTCGTAGTCCTCGAGTAATTCCAGCCAGCGTCGTTGCCTCATATTCAATTCCTTCTGATTAAATTGATACTGGAGACTCTTATGATTAGTGAAAAGTTTGCACTTCATACCATAGAGGTAATGTCTCCATATTTTTAGAGTGAAAACTACCGCGGGCAACTCCAAATCATGAGTAGGGTAGTTCTTTTCATGTTCCTTCAGTTGTCTTGATGCATATGCTATCACTTTATCTCGCTGGGTCAGAACACAACCTAACCCAATTCCAGATGCATCACTATAGACTGCAAAGTCTTCAACTCCTTCGGGTAAAGAAAGAATTGGTGCTTCACATAATTTCTTCTTCAACTTCTCAAAGGCTTCCTTATGCTTTTCACTCCAAGTATAAGTAGCTCCTTTGTGGGTCAAGGCTGTCAATGGAGCGGCTATCGAAGAAAAGCCTTGGATAAATCTTCGGTAATATCCAGGTAATCCTAAAATGCTTCGAATCTCCGTAGGACTTTTTGGTTGTTCCCACTTCATTACAGCTTCAATCTTTTCTGGATCAACCATTATTCCTTCTTGGTTAATCATATAACCCAATAATTGGACTTCTTGAATCCAAAATTCACATTTTGAGAACTTTGCATACAACTTCTCCTTTTTCAGGACTTCTAGCACTTCACGTAGATGCTTTTCATGCTCCTCTTGGCTTTTCGAGTAGATGAGAATGTCTTCAATGAACACTATCACAGATTTATTGAGGAATGGTTTACAAACCCTATTCATCAAAACCATGAATGCTACAGGAGCATTGGTTAGCCCAAATGACATAACCAAGAACTCATAATGTCCATATCTTGTTCTGAATGCAGTCTTTTCGATATCTTGTTCTCTTACCTTTAGTTGATGGTATCCCGACCTAAGATCGATCTTCGAGAAATAGCTCGAACCCTGAAACTGGTCGAACAAGTCATCAATCCTTGGCAACGGGTACTTGTTCTTTATCATTGCTTTGTTCAACTCTCTATAATCAATACACATTCTCATGCTTCCATCCTTTTTCTTTACTAATAACACCGGAGCTCCCCAGGGTGATGAACTAGGTCGAATGAAACCGCTGTCCAACAGCTCCTGAAGTTGCATCATGAGCTCCTTCATCTCCGTCGGTGCTAATCGGTAAGGTGCCTTTGCTATCGGTGTTGTTCCTGGTAACAAGTCTATACGAAATTCCACTTTCCTATCAGGTGGTAATCCGGGAAGATCTTCAGGAAAGACTTCCGGATAATCACACACAACCGGTATATTCTGCACCTCTTTCTTCTCCTTCTTAGAATCAATTACGAATGCCAAGTACGACGCACATCCTTTGGACAAACATTTCCTGGCTTTCATCAGGGAGATAATTCCAGAATTCACTCTGCGTTTGTCCCCGTACACCATAAATGATTCTCTTCCGGGTGGGTTCACCCTTACAATCTTCTTCTTGCAAAGAATCTCAGCATCGTTGGCACTAAGCCAATCCATACCCAAAACGATGTTGAAGCGTTTAACTCTATGGGTAATAGCTCTTCGTGGAATTCGTTTCCGTTTAGGTCAATGTCGATGTTCCTAATATGATTACTAACTGGTACGAATTTGCCACTGGCAACTTCTATAATCAGGGCATTATCAAGTTTTTCTACAGGTAATGCTAATTTCCCACCAAATTTATGCGACACAAAAGGAGTAGTTGGCTCCCGAATCAAATATTACATTTGCAGGCAAACTATTTACAAGAAAGGTACCTGAAGCGACATCTGCTGCCTCCTTTGCAGCCTCAAGCATCATCTAGAAGGCTCTCGCTTTCGGCTTTGGTGGTATGTTGGGTCTTCCTGCCTCCTTCTTCTTTGAGCAATCCTTTGAAATGTGCCCCTCCTCGTTGCACTCATAACAGACCTTCTTAGTGAATGTGCATTCGTTGGCATAGTGCCCAGACTTTCTACATTTGAAACAAGTGACCCCTCCGTCACACTTTCCAGAGTGCTTCTTCTTACACTTGTCACACCACTTCGCTTCTGATCCTCCTCCTCTCGAACCAGACTTCGAGAATCTACTCTTCTTGTTGGACTTCGAGGATCCATTGAACTTCCGTTTCTCACCAACCTCAGCCCTTTCTAGACCTCTTTCCTTCTGTTGGGTCTCCACATTCTTAGCTGCTCGAACAACTAATTTCAGAGTGGTCGCCATCTTGACTGTTGGGCCAAATTCAGCCGACAGTCCGTTTGCGAACTTCTCAATTTTGGAAAGTTCGGTTGGCACTAGGTATGGAAACAACTTCATCTTTTCCGTGAATGCAACAGCATAGTCATCGATGCTCATTTTCCCCTTTTTCAAAATTTGGAACTCATTGTTTAGATCAATCAGATCTATCTCTGAACAGTACTGCGCCTTCAGTTGTTCCAAGAACTCATCCCACAACATTTTCAGAGCTTCTCCTCGCGGTATTATATCTGCCAATATCTTCCACCAGCTCATGACTCTAGTTTTCAATTGTCTCACAGCGAAGAAAGTCTTCTACTTCTCGCTGCAGTCGCAGATTTCAAACACCATTTCCATCTCGGAGATCCAGTCCATGATCTCAACAGGCTTTGGGCTTCCTGAGAGACTTGGTGGTTTCGCACCCATGAAATTTTTGTACATCCGCCCATCCTTGTTGTTTCTCCCTTTTGGGCCATCCCTTTGCTAACCTTGAGTCCCTATTTCACTCACTTGGCGGCTGTAGTTCCCTTCCTTAGATTGCTCTGGAACTAGCTCCATCGGTTCAACATGTATGGTAGATTCGTCCCTATTCTCGTAGAGAATCCGTCTCATTTCTTCCCTTTGTTCAGCTAGCATAGCCTGAATTATGGCTTGAACTCCAGCCATGGTGACTGGCTCAGGTGCAATTTACTCACTATAGACTCCGAAACGTTTACATGCTAGTTCTAATATCGTAATCATACGCTTAGAATCCTACACACATAAGGTTTTCCAGATCCGGTCAGCAACAGACCATAGATCCGAACAAAGATATCATGTATAGAAAACACATAACATTTAGCACATAAAAGCATTTTAGGCATCTTTCCTAAAATATACTAGTGCTCACACCTCACAATCATCACTTAGCATTATAAGTTTAAGTCTAGAAATCCTACAAATTCCTAATTCACTTAAACTAATGCTCTGATACCAACTGTGACATCCCCAATTTCACGGCCAGAAAAGACCGATTTTGTTTATACTTTATTTCAAAATCAGAGTAACCTTTTAATAAAAGAATTGCGGAATTTATCCCAAAACAATAATATGATAAAGATTTATCAAAAGCATTTCCATAGAAATGTATTTCATTAAAAGACTTGGGATGTCATGTTCGATACAGTACATAAGTATAAATAATACATTATAAGCCTTACAACAGTTATTTACAACTAATGGCCTATAATCCAAAAGTCCCTCATCATCATCATAATTATGCTCTGAGTCCACTACCTGTAAAACAGAAAGCTGAGTGGGTCAGACTTGGGAGCCTGGTGAGCATATAGGGTTTTCAACCAACAAATAATAATAAATTTATTAATTTCATCGATCAACAATAAATTTATTAATTTCATCAACCAACAATAACCCTGATTAACCATTCCCGTTATCCTCACTTTACGTCCCTAAACACCTATACAAGGGACCTAGTCTAAGTATTTTATCATTGGGATGGACATTACAGCTAAGAAGGTTCCTCAACAATAAATATCCAAAAGGCAACCATGAGGGGATGGAGTACACCGGTGAACACATCGTTCACAACACCTACAAGTTGCGAGCCTGCTAGCGTTCCACTGGACTGTCTGGAAGAGTTTGTGGTCGTCATCCATACTCTGCTAGATGACTGGAACAAAAACAACATCGAGGCCTCTCATCATTTTAACTCACATCAACTATTTCGTCTACCCATGTATTACCCAACATATTTGTAGATAAAATATATATACAGTTTATAACTTGTATAAAACATTGTATTCAACACTCATCTCAAATAAACAATCAATATAATTACGCATAACACGTATCTTATAGAAAATACTTCATATCAATGTGTAAGATGAAAGTGACTATACACTCACATGATTTGATGATAATCGGACAACAATTCGTTCCTTAAAATGATCGTTTCTAATAAAACCGGAAGTTTTATTGAGAAACTGGGCACTGCGAGAGTTGGAGCTTCAAAACCGAAAAGATAAATTTTTCCAAGTTTTCGGGCACTTCCGAACGTATTCCGGGCTTTAAAAATGATACCGGGGCTTCGGGGGAAATCAAAATAGTCAAAATATAAGTTTAGGGGTCAAAAATGTCAAATTTCCAAAAGTAGTCGGAAAGGCTCGCAGCCTCCCCTTTATATAGGGTGCGAGGCCGAGGTCTTGTGGCTAAGGATGCTCCACGTATTACTTGCGAGGTTCGGACACGGAAGGGAGAGGTGGCAGCGAGGCAACGAGGCGCGTGGGAGCATCGAGGCGAGACACGGAGGCGAGCTACGAAGCTCGGATGTGGCCCTGCGAGACTCGGACACACGACGGCTACAAGGCAGCTTCTGATTGGCTGAGGCTTTGGACCGAGGGAATAGCGACACGCGTCGGATCCAGATTCGGCCACATCCTCGGTGACGTAACAGCTTCGTGCGAGGCGACGTGTCCGGTTACTGTTCATGCGAAAATTTTCAAATTTTGAGCCCCGAACTTCTAAAATCCATAACTTTCGCATACGAGCTCCGTTTTTGACGTTCTTTATATGCACGCGTAGCTAAAATCATGTTCTACAACTTTCGTTTGGACGTCGTCAGCTAATTTTTACTTTAATTTTAATATTATTATTTTAACAGACCGGGACAGGAAAATTCGTTAAAAATTCATAACTTCTTCATCTGATGTCCGTTTTCGTCAGTCTTTCTGTCGTTGTACTACTATTGATGAGACCTTCGATTCTCGTTTAGGTTGTGTCAGCTAAATATCGCTCGATCTTAAATTTGAGTATTTAGTTGTCTATTGCTAAGCTAAAACTTAGAAAAATCATAACTTCCTCATACGAAGTCAGATTTGGGCGTTCTTTTTATCGAACTTCTCTGTTTAACGAATACTACGACTTTTGTTTAAAATTTTAAGGCTAATAAGCACTCTATCACAATATTCACTTTCTACGCTTCGCGGTCCTGTGCCGGTTTCATCGCGAAACTTCGAGAGGTCATAACTTCTTCGTTATAACTCGGATTCCGGCGTTCTTTATATCTCCGAAATCCTTCTTTCGGCCACTACAACTTTCTTAAAAGATATCTCCTTTTTCTAATATTTATTTTAAAGGCTTATTTTCAATATTAATTAATTAAATCATAATAATTAAGCAAATAAGCATATAATTCACATAATATTCACATAATTCCTCTTTATTACTTCAAAATGAGTTACAAAGGTTGACCTATTACAACTTTATTAATGCTTTTAGCCCATAAACACGGGTGTTACAGTACTGAACCAATTGATGGAAACTTTTATGTCTGTATATGTATACATGATATATATATATATATATATATATATATATATATATATATATATATATATATATATATATATATAAAACTAATATTTAGATGACATTCGGATGAATAACTGATGCCCTAAGGCCACATCCCAACGAGGAAAAGAAAATAAAGCGAGTAAGCTGTCGTAAGTCCTTTAAACATTACTTATATAACTATACATATATAGGCATGCATTTGTCAATATAAAAATATATAAAAAAAAAGTTTTGTAAAACCTGTGAAAAGTTTAATAAATAAGAAATGATGACTTAATGGTAGTTTATAAAACGATTTGAAAGCAGTTTGTTTGATAAGAACATTGTTAAGTATAAGAAGACCTTTGTTTGAAACACGATTCTAACAGTGTTTGAAAGGAAACAGACAATATGTAAGACAGTTTGATAAAGAGTTTTAACATGTATAAATTCTTGAGAAAGTCATTTGAAGTAATATGTTTGGTAAAACAGCTAAACGTGTAGTAAATCCATTTGTATACTAGTTATAAATCCCATATGATTGATTAATTGACAGAAAGTATAGCAAAAGATTGATGTTTTTTGCACGAGGATAATCGTATGTTTACTTGTATTGCCCCCCCCCCCCCCTTTAAAAGTGTATAAAAGCAATTATTAAGTATTTGAAAATTTAGTTGTAGGGGTATGAACTCACTTGATAGGTTGAAGAAAGCGAGACAAAAACCGAGCAGAACTTCTACTCGAGAAAGCGGATCTCTCGGGATTTTCAGGAATCTCGGGAGCGTAAAACTTCTTTCCAAACTTGGATATGAAAACCGGGACTTCGGGATGGCTCCGAGGGTTTAAACGCAGATCATCGGCACGAGAAAGAGAAGAAATGAGCAAATAACCCCGGAACCCTCGAATCCTTTATATGGGGTCTGAATCCTCAGATTACGCTGGGCGTACTGAGACGTTGCGCTGGGCGTAATCCAGACCAGACCGGTGACTCCTCCTCCTGCAGATAATATCGGGTATTTATAATTAAATTCAATATTTTAATTATTTAATAAACTTCAAAAATTCATATCTTCATCATACGAACTCCATTTTCGACGTTCTTTATATCCACGCGTAGGTGAGACGACGTTCTACAACTATCGTTTTGACTATATCAGCAAAATTTGACTTTATTTTTAATATTATATTTTTAATAGGCCGGGATAGAAAAAGTCTGTTAAAAATCCATAACTCCTTCAGATGATGTCCGTTTTCGCCAGAATTTTTACCATTGTAATACCATTGATGAAATCTTCGATTCTCGTTTAGGTCATGTTGGCAAAATGCCGCTCGATCTCGATTTTGAGTTTTTAGCTGTCTACTGTTATGTCTGAAACTTCGAAAAATCATAACTTCCTCATATGAAGTCAGATTTGGGCATTCTTTTTATGTATACTTACAGTTTTGGGATATCTAAAACTTTCATTTAGATACCTAAGGCTAAAAATTATTTTATTGAAACTTCGCGTTTTACGTCTATCAGTGTTGCCGGTTTTTGCTGCGAATCTTAGATTGGTCATAACTTCTTCGTTATAACTCGGATTTTAGTGTTCTTTATATGCGCGGAAACCTTGATACGATTCCTACAACTTTATTTAACCCAAATAAAATTTTAGGAAAGTTAAATTTTTACGTATATTCAACTGGTGTTACATTTCATTGTCTCGAAATATCAGGTTGTCACATTATCCCCCCGTTAGAGGGAATTTCGTCTCGAAATTAGAGTTTAAGCAGGATTGATAAATTTACTACAAATAGAAGTTTCATTTGATGCTCGTATTCTCGGGTGAACTCAGGTCCTCGCTTGGCATTCTAGCAAACCTTTCACTATCGGGATACGACTTTCCTGCTTTCGTTTCACCTTGGTCGGATGTGGGTTGAGTGTTTTTGCTGTCTGTGAAAATATTACACCTTGTACCCTACAAGTAGTGTCTCCAGCTCTTCAGAGCAATTTCCACTGCTCCTGACTCAAGATCATGTGTTGTATAGTTAACTTCCTGCGTCTTAAGTTGTCTTGAGGTATACGCAGTGACCTTCCATCTTGCATAAGAACACAACCAAGCCCTTGGTTGGATGTATCGCATTACACCATTAAATCTTCTATCCCTTTTGGGAGGGATAATATCGGTGCGGTGCAACAGGATTACTTTAGCGTTTGGAACACTCCTTCTTCTTTACAGACAAGTCCGGTGCTCCCCAAAGCGAGAAGCTTGGCCTAAAGAATCCCCTTCTGAGGAGTTCGTTAAGTTGTCCGGACGGTTCTTCTATCTCCGTAGGTGTTAGACTGTAGGGTGATCTGGCTATAGGAGTATCCTTTGATTGGATTCTAAGTTTGCTCGCATGACGATGCGATTACTCATAGTCTTGGACAGTCTCCGTCCTGAAGTTCATATTAGAAGTCATACATGGTTCATCAATCACAATATTGTGTATACAAGTCGTATATAATTAAGATTGAAAAGGTAGTCGAATAAATCATTCTTCTTTAAGCTCACATCCAAACAAGGAAAAGAAGTTAAAGTGGAATCATCAATTCTAAACCTGTAGCACCTTGATTATATACCACCCTTGTGTATACATTCTTTAGTGATAGATCAACTGTAAGGGTCCTTGGTTTGAACTTGGCGTACTATCCGAGTGGTACTCCGGGGAGGTTTGCTGAGTTTTCTTCGGAAAGGATAAGAAACATGATGGACTCTCTGCATGGGTACCTCGGAATTCTGGAATGACGACTTTTCTTAGAAAGGCGATTTTGGAGAAAGAGATGTGAGCACGAAACTGGTATTGTGAGGATCGAATTGAGTCATGTTGTATGATGATATCAGACTTACTTGGAAATAAAGTCATTAGATTTGATCATAAGGGTGTTACCGATAAAACATAACAATGCAACTTTTAACATAGTTACAGTACTTTAGTTTTACTACAAGACTATTGTTGCGAACAAGGTATACTAAAAAAGGCAAGTATACGCAGCACGAGGGTTCCCTTTACTGAGGGGATCTCGCAAAAGATAAGACTCGAGTTGCACTAGTTTTAAACATGTTTAACAACATACTTAATACTGAAGATTGGAATTGAATCCCTATTATAGTCGGGTCATTCATTGCCTTTTTCCATTCTGAGGTCAAACTCCTCCTGTTCCACTATCATTCTTCTCTGTTGGGCAGGCCCTCTTGAAGTGTCCCATTATGCCACATAGATGGCATATCCGAGAAATTTCGACATTGGTGGTTGAAGTAATGTGTTGGATCTGATTCCTGCAGAAGCGGGTAGTGTGTTCGTTCTTCTTGCAGGTCTTGCATTGTAACATACGACAACTAACTAGGTGATGGAAGTTGCACTTATTGCACTTCAGTAGGTTTCCAACATACTGTCTGGCTGGGTTAGGGCAATTGGGATACCAGAAGGGATAGTAGTAGGAGGTACAGATGTCGTGGCTGAGAAGGTTGCCACATGTTGTTGTCTATTGTTCGCCCCTTGGGGTGATTTGCCTTTAAATTTATGCCAAAACTTTCATCTGTTATTCTTGGGCTTGAGATTCGGGGGTGTCGTGGTATTTTGTTACTCGCTGAGGTACTTTATTGCTACATGGATTGGATTATTGCTAACAATCCTACTAACATTTGCATTGTTAGTGTTAAGGTGAGTCAGAACAGCTGTCACGACAGCTGAGACTACAGCTTGAAAGGTAGTTGCATCAATCTGAAGAGTTGGTGTTTGGTTGATCGGTTGATCACTTTTCTTCGGCGACATGATTCTGTTACATGGAAACAAAATGAATTTGTGAGCAGATATGGTTGAACCTAGATGTAGTTTGATCGTTCATGTAAAGAATATAGATATGTTCTCGTGGGTTTGACCTACATCCCTATGATGCAGTCTTAGTAAAGAGTAGAAGTAAGTTCGTAAAATGGTCTGAAGACGTTTGTCGTACAAGTTGGGGTATTATTGGTTGGTGAATAATATGATCTAGCCTTTAAAACAGGCTTGAAAATGATTACAGAGTTATTACCCTAGTCCAATAACTTGACCAGAGTGGGTTTCAGATGGACTCCAACGATAGTATGATAAAAGTATTTGAACAAAGAGTAACACGGAAGTTAGTCGACTGTCAATATAATCGATGTTTAAGACGTAATAGGTTCGGGAAAATTGACCTTGTAGAAGGTCTTGCATCATATTTGGAGTAGAAAAATGTTTGACAACATAATGTCCTAACTAAAAGTAATTACAGTATAAGGTAGCCACATGGAAATGTGCTACACAAAACTTAGATAGGAACACGGTTCTTTTTAAAATAAAGATGTAAAATAAAGTATCTCCTACTGGCGACGGCCACCCTTATGGTGAACCCGTAGTTCAGCTAGTTGACGTTCAATATCAAGTAGGTATCTTTCGTACACCCTCTGGTGTACTCGGAGCTCTATGACTTTAGCTCGAGTTTCAGTTAGTGCTTGCAGCAGGGTCTCATGGTCTCTCTCATATCTATCACGTGTGTTGTCAAGGCGATTGGTGCGGATGGGATGTATTCTAGCATTGGAATTAACCTCTTCGATACTATGGAGAGCCGTCCTGCCTTGAATTTCGTTTCGGGAAACTCTACAGACTAGGATCGGTAAAACTCTGTCTGCTGAGCTCCCTTCGTTTATGTTGTAGAAGCTTCGGTCTCCATTAAATGACATAGGTTGATCTTGCTCTTCGCTCCATGTTTCCAAGCATTCTGCCGAAGTAGGAGTCGGGCCATGAAAAGCTGGGATGAGGGTTAGGATTTAGAATGGGAGCTACAGGGGGTAGGTTCTTAACCTCGGGTTTGGAGTTATCATCATCCGAAAGGTCTTCAGCATGGTGATCATTCAAAGGTATTGGATGATCATGCTCGAGTTCTTCTCCAAACCATCCAACATTGTCTTTGTTCGGAAGGTACGGGTTGTCGTGGGGATGGAGTCCAGCCATGTTATCTACGTGAGAATTGGGGTAAGAAAATAATTACTAGACGAACTATCTAGATAATTATTAGATAATCTTCATTAGTTACATCATTATTTGTAAAGTGCATACTAGTTATATGTAATCAAAACAGGATAGGCCTTCAAATAAGTGAACTTAACTCCAAATTCACATGGAACCGGGGTAAAGCAGAATTTCACAGATTATAAGTCTATGACATCCTAGTTACATATAACCTTAGTATATCCACTTAGCAACTATCAACTTAGTAATGAATATCCTTTTTAGTTCTCAAGTATGTAATTATAGTAACAAAAAATAGTCCTATAGTATTTTAGACTTAGATCCTGTTATAATGTTCTCATTGTGGTAGTGTTGGTAAGTTTTTAGACTTGTTGACACATCACAAGCATTATTGGGAATGTGCTAATCAATCATCGGACCAACATAATTCATCAGACTATGCCATTCTTAGGACTGACCATACATCCCCGAGATTACATGTGATATTCAACAATCATAATACTTTGGTTCTTGTCATTATGACACGGATTTTAGTATGAATGCAGACACGTATTCTTTGTTAAATAATTTATTATTTAAAGTATAAACTCTTGGTCAGAGTATTTTTAATCTCATTGTATTTATAGTTAGTATATCTTTTATGGGTTGATATATTCAATTCACTATAAACAATGCTCTGATACCAATCTGTCACACCCCAAAACCAAGAACGGCGGAAACGTTTTGGGGCGGAAGACGCCATGTAATGTATCACAACAATGCAAAGTAGTAAACAAGCAACAACATCATCCATTGCATTAATAGTATAATTTTAAGTACATGTGAGTTCTTTCATAATATAAATTTACATATTAAATATTCAAAATAAAAGACGAGTCTTGACTGCTCCGTCTTCACAAAACCGGGTTGTCGTACCTGTCTTATTTGTGACCTGAGAATACAAGTTATTTTGAAAGCGAGTATCAGCAATAAAGCTGGTGAATTCATAATTATTTATGTGACTTTGAATTGTAAAAACTGTAAAGAAAGACCTATAAATGTTTGAAGGAAAGTTTGTATCAATGAACATGTTTGTAAGTAATTTTAAATGTTTGAAAACCCTAAAAAATCCCATATTTCCTACTAGTATAAAAAGTAGCCTTTTACCAAGAACCGATTTTTTCAATGTTGCTTTTAGAAATCCAATATTTGTCCATAAGTGGGTGGTAGTCTAAACGTCCCAAAACTGAAATGCAATAGTATTTTTCATACCTAAAATAGTAGATTTGTATATGTAATAAATCGTTAACGCAATTGATAACCCTGTAAATCAACGTGTTCTTAATACTCCATGTGAGTTTTATAAGCATACTAATGACTCAGACTACCTGTAGCAACATTCTTCATGGGTTGAAATGTTATGACATTTTTCACCCCAGACTTGTCGGTCTAACTGTAGCCAACAGTTTAGGTGCGGGATTGTCAATCCCGTATAGATCTATACACAAGTATCACGCTCTCCTTCCAAGAGAATGGTATATAATAAAGGACTTTAACTGCATACTCGAAAGTACGTGAAGCTGATATGTCTCGTAATTCTTAGTATTAAATAGATTTACGTATGAAAGTCCATTTTGTTTTTATATATGAAAGTATTTCCTTGATATAGCACTTGTAGTATGTAAAATTTCATGAATATCTAGTAAACTATCTTATGTAATCGTATCTCTTGTAATTGTATGTGTTGAAATTGTATGCCTTGTAATAGTATGTTATCGTATCTCTTCATATAATATGTAATGTATTAGTATAGACTCATGAATAAACTGACTCTTGTGTGATTCTTTGTACTTGGAATGGTAAGTAGTATCACCTAACTATACCTATTATAGTTACTAGTATTGTAGGTGTATAACCGAAGTATGCCTTTGCTACTCAAAGGTACTGAACCAATCGATGGAAACTTTTATGTCTATATATGTATACATGATATATAACTAATATTTAGATGACATTCGGACGAATAACTGATGCCCTAAGGCCACATCCCGACGAGGAAAAGGAAATAAAGCGAGCTAGACGTCCTAAGTCCTTTAAACATTACTTATAAAACTATACATATATAGGCATGCATTTGTCAATACAAAAATATATATAATTTTTTTTTTTTGTAAAACCTTAGAAAAGTTTAATAAATAAGAAATGATGACTTGATGTTAGTTTATAAAACGATTTGAAAGCAATTTGTTTGATAAGAACAGTTTTAAGTATAAGAAGACCTTTGGTTGAAACACGATTCTAACATCATTTAAAAGGAAACAGACAGTATGTAAGACAGTTTGATAAAGATTTTTAACATGTATAAATGCTTGAGAGAGTCATTTGAATTAATGTGTTTGGTAAAACAGCTAAACGTGTAGTAAATCCATTTGTATACTAGTTATAAATCCCATATGATTGATTAATTAACAGCAAGTATAGCAAAAGATTGATGCTTTTCGCACGAGGATAATCGTATGTTTACTTGTATTCCCCCCCTTAAAAGTGTATAAAAGCATTTATAAACTATTTGAAAATATAGTTGTAGGGGTATGAACTCACTTGATAGGTTGAAGAAAGCGAGACGAAAACCAAGCAGAACTTCTACTCGAGAAAGCGGAATTCTCGGGATTCTCAGGAATCTCGGGAGCGTAAAACTTCCTTCCAAACTTGGATATGAAAACCGGGACTTCGGGATGGCTCCAAGGGTTTAAACGCAGAGCTTCGTCATGAGAAAGAGAAGAAATGAGCAAATAACCCCAGAACCGTCGCACCCTTTATATAGGGTCTGAATCCTCAGATTACGCTGGGCGTACCGAGACATTGCTTTGGGCGTAATCTGGATCAGACCGGTGACTCCTGCTCCTACGGATAATATCGAGTATTTAAAATTAAATTTAATATTTTAGTTATTTAATAAACTTCAAAATTTCATATCTTCCTCATACAAACTCCGTTTTCAACATTCTTTATATCTACACGTAGCTGAGACTGCGTTCTAAAACTTTCGTTTAGACTCCATCGGCTAAATTTGACTTTATTTTTAATAGGCCGGGACAGGAAAAGTCTATTAAAAATACATAACTCCTTCATACGATGTCCGTTTTCGCCACACTTTTTACCATTGTAATACCATTGATGAGATATTCGGTTCTCGTTTAGGTCATGTTGGCAAAAACCCACTCGATCTCGATTTCGAGTTTTTAGCTGTCTACTGTTACGTCTGAAACTTTGAAAAATCATAACTTCCTCATATGAAGTTAGATCTGGGCATTCTTTTTATGTATGCTTACGGTTTTGGGATATCTAAAACTTTCATTTAGATACCTAAGGATAAAAATTACTGTATTGAAACTTCACGTTTTACGTCTATTAGTGTTGCCGGTTTTTGCTGCGAATCTTAGATTTGTCATAACTTCTTCGTTATAACTCGGATTTTAGTGTTTTTTTATATGCACGAAAACCTTGATACGATTCCTACCACTTTATTTAACCCAAATAAGATTTTAGGAAAGTTAAATTTTTACCTATATTCGACTGGTGTTACATCTCATTGTCTCGAAATATCGGGTTGTCACAAATATCAGGGCTACCCAGCTGTATCCCTACAGAGACATACATTATCCATCCACACGATCCTTTATCTGAAGACCCGTCCCTTGGCTCCACGGTCTCTACCGGTTCCAACCTGGATTCCCAAAACTACCCGAGCTCGCCCCCAGAAATATGATCAGTTAATCACCTATGGTCCTGATCCTCACAACAACCCTACGAACTAGCCTGACCTAGTCCAAATCACTCGAGAGAACCCTTGAATGCTACGGCTACTATGTAATCTTACAACACCTCCCACACCATCCGTTCATTAGTGAATGCCATGGCTCCCCCGTAGTCTTATATCACTTTCACCATGACTGTTCATACATATCTTAATGTTGAGCACCCACGTAGTGTATCCTCCCAAACTGAACTTAAATACTGACTGGGACACTACCTGGTTCCCTCCCTCGAAGCATGCAATATGACATCAGAAAGATGCGTTCCAAATGTTGGTGACTTTCCCAAACTCCCATCTCACAATATCCGATACTCAGTTGGCCCTAAGGCCACCTTTCCTCCCCAAAAGGGGAATGTGAGACGCATCCTCGTCGCACACTCACTTTTATCCTGGATATCTGAATGTTTCTCCCCCACTTAGATTCGACTAAGTCCGCTTGGCACATGAAGATTGAAGGATTCCCAAATTCTATTTTGTTCTAATGATCAATCTACTGATAGGCGGTGCCTATCAAAGATAGAACACCAAAAATAACACTGCCAAAACAACACCCTACCTAAAATCCAGCTAACACTTCTTGTATCCCGATTACATCAATGACCCAACGCTTAAAAGCGATTCCCCGCTCGGATCTCTGAGTCGAACGAACGGGTAGTTTAACCAAAACTTTAGCGACAACTCTCTCTTCCCCCGACAATCCCGATGGCTCTTCCAAACATAAATACCAAGGCTACTAACAACTAGTCATAACTCCCTCGTCCAAACACTTGGACCAACCACGAAAATGACTAGAGCAGGTGCACTCGCTACTCCTTCGTGATCGTCAGATAGTCGACCTCCGCGCCGTCCATCTGGACATAATGAAAATATAAAGGGCTTGGTCCCTATGGCCAATCCCTGATGACATGGTCAAACCTACTACATATGTAGCAACCCAGATCTCAAAACATATTCTAACAACAACTCGAAGCAATCACAATATACACAGAATCCGCTCCACGATGTACATTGCCTGAGGATCCCTCAAGATTCCTCATCATGCTGAAAGGCATCTATCAACCCTTGCTATCCCAGACAATAGCAGAAATTTGACCCAAGATCTAACTCATCACGATTCCCCAAGCAATACAATTACCCAATACCTACCAAAAACGGCCGAAGATAGCATAACCACAACATTAGAAGGGTTCATGACCTCCTCCTCCTCCTGTGGTACCTTGACCATCCTGAGAACATAATGTAGCACCTCATTCCGATCCCATTACAGTCCACACCCTTGAAAGGAAACTTCATCGTGCAATTCCTGCTAGCGTCACGCTTGATCTAACCCTGCTGGCCTCTCGAAACCTGATCCAAACTCTTGGGTCTCCACTCTAGACCCTCCAATCAATTCGCCTGACCTGAACCGCTCTCATTGAGGTACTCCTAATCGATCTTCCATCCTCAACTCTGAGATCCATATCATTCAGGGTCTCGCACCTTGATCCCCTTACTAGCTCAATCGTCCTGGTTATATTGCAATAGATTGAGCAATCTCTTCTCTAAACCTGGCTACAAACCATCCCTGAGACTTGGTCTCCAAACTCGAATTTGAAGTAGATCGCACAATCAACCCTTGCCGCCTGATACAAGAGATCCAAGGCGAACTCGAAATCCTGACAGTCCTTCTAGTAGCTGACTCACCACCAGAGGCGGGACCAAATCCTGATCCCACTCATGCATGCTCATCCTCATTCTGCAAAGCAACTATTCCCACAATCAAGGAATAACCAAGAATTCTCCTTCCCATAAGCTTCTCAAATTCTCCAAGACTCTCACCGATTCGAGTATGGATCCTGTGCTCTCAGTAGTACGCGCCCAATACTACCTTCCACACCTATCCATACTTTCCTCAACAATCCTCTTGAATCCTCTAAGTCGCTTACTCCATCGGTACACTAAATGTCTGCTAAACAGCAAGACAATCTCTACCGTAGCACCTCCTAGGATCCCCCTAGATTCCCAACTTCACCGAACTACCCCACTAAGCTCAATAGAGCATATCCTAGGCATTCCTAGGTTCCCAAACTCACTTGGCCCTTAGCTACTGAAAGATTCCCATTAATTTCAACTAGCTACCTCATGAAAATAGCCACATGTAGAAAAGATCAGATTATCCTTCAAGTAAAAGAACCAACCCTAGAACAGTTGGACTCATACAAGAGTTGTGCAATAGGGTCAAGTCCATCACGCTGAGATTATCCATTCTATGTTACATATGACTTGGCATATTCACCTGATAGCTAACTCACATTAATAAGAGTCTTAAAAAGCACAAAGCAACATTTATGTAATCAGTAAATCTAACCAGCATACACTAGACAAGTTAGTATATCCTCACATCCACTCCGCAACCTGGTAACACCTATTACTAATCTCATCCTAGGCTCTCCCTAGGGTAGTCTCCAACCTACGAATATATCATCAGACACTCACTCCACATACCACAACCCATGCTATCGACATTCGTCCATCCTCGTTGTTGGCTGCCTTTGTCCATGCAAATTATACACAGAACAGGAAACAAGTCCTTACCGTATACAATTTTTAAAACATACACTTAACAGTTACAAATACCAATTACCATTCTAATTCTAGAATGACATCCAATATCCTCATGGCTACAAGCACCACATAATTCTAGAATGACATCCAATATCCTCATGGTTACAAATACCAATTACCATTCTATTGATGACTACTCAACACTAGCATGCAAGTCTACCAGCTCATACAACATATAAATGCATTTCCCTTAGCCCTAACTAGCATGCAATTCACAGATTCATAAACCAAATCATAACAGACAACATATATGGGTATTCTTGGGAAAGTTACTTGAGCTTAGCCGATTTCATGCACCACACCCTTTCTTGTCTTAGAATTCTTTACTCGAAAACCACTTTCTTTCGAAAACTTTACAGATCCTTAGTTTGAGTCCAGACTCACCCGAAAGTACGTTTGAATCCCTCAAACTAAGGCTGTGATACCAACTTGTAACGACCCAAAAATCATGGGTAAACGTTTCATTTTTAGTATATTCCAAAAATATATATCATTTATTCTAATCATTACAAATCATCATTAAGTAAAATCATTTAGCAGAGTTCATCCCAAACTCATTCATTACGGAAATCATAGGTGGGTGCACTGCGATCAATCCGAGCCCTTCCTTTCCACAATGATGATAACTGAAATAATAAACAAAACCTGTAAGCATGAAGCTTAGTGAGTTTCCCAGAGCATACCATACACACAATCCACATAACACATATTTGTTGGATTAGTGTCTAAGCCTATAACAATAATTGGTAAGTACTTGACCCGGTTGTGCATGGTCCTTTTGGGTTGCCTACACCAAAGCAACTTGACTGGAGAAATAATAGAGAAAGAGGTTATTATAATTTATTAATATGTTATAAGAATAATATATTAAAGTAGAAATCATATTTTCTTAATTAATATTGGTCAATAATTAATTAAGAATTAATTTTGTGATCAAATGTAATTAATTAAACTAGAGGGGCTGAATTGTAATTATGTGATAGTTACAAAATAGGGTAAGGATTATCCTAAGGATAGGTTGGACGAATTTAAGGTGATAAGGCCTTAGAATTCATCCATGAGAAGGATTCAAGGCTTATCTTATGGTTTGCTTGGTGGGCAAGCAACTAGATAAGGATAAGGACTGAAACCCTATCCCTACACCTATATAAACACCCCTTTGGCTCATGATTTCATCCATACCTTCCCAAGGCTTCTTAGGGACAAATTTTATACCTCTCCTTCATTCTCTATAGCCTCTCCAATTGCTCTTGGTGTTTGTGAGCCCTTAGACGCACTACACTTGTGGTGCTTGCTTTCAAGACTTAGAGTTTGAAGATTCAATTTGTTATTACAATATAACAACAAGAGGTACGTAATCTAACCTTCTTGGTTAATTTCGAAAATAGCAATCATCTTTAGGGTTTTATTATGTGTTCATAATGTTGTGTATCTAATAGTGAAAACATAGATCCAATGTTAGGGTTGCATGTACACATAGGATTGTTTGTATAAAACCCAACAATATCATGTTAGCTATAAAAGCTACCTATATCACATAAGCCATGTATACATAAAACCTAGGAAATCCATGGGCTACCCCACATGGTCTTACTTCTAATGTCATGGGCTACCCCACATGGTCTTTACCTAGGACTGCAATGGACTACCCAACATAGTGTTACAACTAATGTCATGGCCTACCACACATGGTCTTTACCTAGGACTGCCACAGGTAACCCCACATGGTCTTACATCCAATTCCACGAGCTTCCCACAGGGTCTTCCACGCAAGTATCACAAAGACAACTAACATAACGCATATTATATAATCACTAGCATACCATGTAGCATAAAGCTAACTACCATACCACACATCTCTACTACAACTAGTGTATCACATAACATAAAATGGGTCGGTCTTGGTGCCTTAGACCCATTTGTATGGTAAGAAGACTCACCTCGAATGCAAACGCTTCATGAAGAAATCATTAGTTGTTGCCCCCACCAGCTACCCGAGCTGTCACTACCAGCCAACATACCCAATTAGTAATTGGGTCCTATACCATAATCCTTAATCCATGCATGGGGTAAAATGACCATTTACCACTGCCCAATATGATCCAAAACTAAGCGTCCAAACCCAAAACAAAATCCTAACATTGTAATGTCCATAAAACCATCAATGGCCTAATTTTCCAAATTGGGCCCAAACCTTTCCAATGGACCTTATACTAAAGCCCAATACTTTCCTTAGTCAGTAATCCTGACCCAAATGGCCCACAAAGGCCCACAACAACCTAGTCCAAGAATTGGCCCAAACCCAGGCCCATAATGTGATGTTCATTTCTATATTTGGCCACAAGGCCAAATAGGCCCAACTATTCCATTATTGGTCCAAAGATACATTTAGGCCCAACTATCAACAAATCCAATCCCATTACCATTAGGTCCTAAAGGTCCGAAGTTCACTAAGGGCCAAGTCCTCCTGAGAGTGTACGCCCAATGTACCCCTTCTGTACGCTTAGTGTAAGGAGCAAATGGACTATATGTGCAACGTACTACATAGTACGCCCAACGTACAAATAGCTCATGCACAACATGCATTTAAGTGCTTAATACTTGATCCAATAATTCCAAATCACGGATCTGAACTATACTTAACGTCTAAACCCATAAAGTCACTGACTTGGTAACTTTTCATGCCCCCAAACAAACCCAAACTCCAAAAATGGCATTCTACTTTCATAAAAGTGATCATAAATCAAGCATGAACCCATTAAGACCATCAAGATAACAACTTTCTGCCTTAGGGACTTATTTAACACTGAGAGTAGCAACTCAAAGCCAAAGAATCGGATTTCAACCCTAAAGTTCCATCCTTGGGACCAAAATGATCTAACACCCAAAATGGTAGATCTACATGAAAGAGTTGACAAGGTTGGGACTTTATACCTCTAAAAGCTTGCAAATTTGATGAAGGTTCTTTATCCAGAAGCTTGAATCCAACCATAGCCTGATCACCAAGTTCCTTCTTCTTCATGGTCTAACATAACAAGTCATAACCCAACTAGATCCACATAAGAAAGACACCAAGATCCAAACTTTATACTTTCTGGAGTTAGATCAATATGATTAGGGCTTGGATCCACAAGCTTTAAGCCAAGCAATGATTCCTTAAGAAGCTCCTTCTTCCACCATTAGCACAAAAACACACTAAATCACCAAAAAGCTCAAGAATCAATCAAATGGAGGTTATGGGTCGATTTCTATGGTTTAGTGTAACGCCCCGGTTTTTTTCGGTACATTTGGTTATTTTAATTTAATTATCCTTGTAACCTTTGGTTAATTTATTTAACCAATTTCTGATTTCTTATGTTATTGGACTCTTTTGATCATCTTGTAAACTCATTTTATTGAAATCCATGGGCTATGGGCCTATTTGCAAAGTCCATCTAGTAAATAGTACTTAATGTGTTAATTAAGTCATTTGGAACACACACAAGAAAAACACTCTAAACCCACCCCCCTCTCTCTCAAATCGTCATCTCTCTCTTTGGGATCAAGAGCAGCCAAGGGGCTTTTGTTTGGAGCTTAATTCTTGTTCATTTCTAGCCTTGATTCATATTGGTATGAACCTCATTATCATTTCTTACAACTTGATTCATAACCTTGTTATAGTTTTATGATTTCGTCTTCACTTCTTCTCTTTCTTATTTGATTTGTAATTGTATGTTATACATCATATCAAGATCCTATCTTCACCCCATATATGGTGGATGATGGATCTAGGGGATTACATGTGGAAAAAGATCATGGAAACCCTAAAAGGGAGAATGGTGATTTTATGTGCTTTATGTTCATTTTCATGTTGATTATTATTACAATCTTGTGGAAAAATGAAATCCTAATGCTACCTAACCCTTTTTAGTACCACCGGCCACGATCATGGGGACTAAATTGGGATGATGAACACATCTTAAAAGGTTTTTCAAAGGGAGAAAGATGGGTAAGCCAAAAAGGAATCACGGGTGAGTTCTCTCATACAGTTGTATTGATGATTGTGTTTTCTAGTTAGCTCGTGTGTGATTATTTGAATTTATTATAAAAGCATGCTATATAAGTATTGTTTTAATTCGTACATGTGCACTGTATGTAACTAATCATGGATATGGGGGCACCACTAAAGTATACGGATTTACCGGTGCGGTGGGTAGGTAAGATCACCAACGTAATACTCATCGTGAGGTGCGGTGATTGGGGCCAAGTGATACGAGATCTTCCCGGTGCGGCTCAAACCTACAATTCCTTCTTGTATTATTGGCGTTGATTCGTTCTTTTCCCTTATTATACAACTATAATTGGAAAATGGATTAGGGTTAGTAAATATGAATGTTAGTACAATGTTTGTGTTTGAATTCACTAAGCTTTGTGCTTACGGTTTCCCTTATAACTTTTCAAGTGTTAACACTAAAGAGGCTAAGGCTTGACATGGAGCACCAGGACATCACTACTAGTTATTTTTGTTGGGACCTTATTATTATTATTACTTCCGCACTTATTTTATAAGATTATTAAGTAGATGGATTATGTTATGACTATTTCAGTTGTTTTAATTTAATTTAAGATGGGTTTTAAAAGTTTAAAATTTTTGCAAAAATTTGGGTGTCACATTTAGAGGGATGGAGGCTAAAGATATTAGGGTTAGGTTATGAAATAAGGAGCTTCAACAGGGTCCAATATCGTAAAATAGAGTTTTGAACTGACTGGAGTACGCCCAGCGTACATATGGTATGCCCAACGTACTCTAGGGAACATTCACGATCCTCCTGGTCATTACGCCCAACGTACTCAAAAAGTGCACCCAACGTACTCCTTGTGTACGCCCAACGTACTTGGCTAAGCTTGAAACTACTAAACTTCCGAAGGCTATAACTTCTTCGTTATAAATCCATTTTCAACGATCCTTATATCCATGGAAAGGTAACGAGAAGCCCTACACTTCTACTGAATCATATCTTCCTAAATAACTTCTGTACAAAAGTCTATTTTCCACAAAAGCCCGAACTGCCATTTTACCGAAATACACCTAGGCTCCAAAACGCGAACCAAACACCCGGATCACTTCTAATACATCTCCCGTACCCAAAAGGGGATAGATCTTACCTTCCCAAGAATCAATTCGGAATAGACTATTACAAATCTCCCCCACTTAAATTAGATTTCATCCTCGAAATCCTGCGTCACCATTCCCGACATACCAGACAACTTGAGCAACACTGGCACGAACCCGTGAATACCACAACCTACCCAAGCCAACTGAAACCAATTCCCAGAATGTTCCAGAACACGGATATAAACGAATTTCTTGCTACCTAATCACACCTGCTCCATTCGAGACCTGGAGTACAAGATGGTCTGCCTCTCTGACAGACTGCCCACAATGAATCACCATTGAACTGATTCCCCAAGAAACCAGTCTAGATAGAATACTTTTCCACTCGGAATACCTTGATGCTTCCTAAAGAACATGATCACCGATCAACTGCGACTACTTAATAACAGGCAATTCTACACATAGACCTCAAATCACTGAAGTCGCTCCTACTCCTCTTGCTGCCACCTGGATGCTTTCCTGGAGAACACACAGGGACTTCCCTGGTCCCAACCTGTCTGCCAACTGTCTGGAACACCCCATACACACCCAATTATTGAGCCAAAAATACACTCAACAGTCCCCTGCGACCTCTAATGGTATATTTTGTCTAACCATAATTTCCTTGCCCCCTTCAACCTATTAATCCATCCGATCGAGGTAGGCTCACAACATGTTGCCACTGAACCCAACACAAAAGGTGAATACCAGCAGAATAGTTGCAGACTTACATCACACTCGGCCTCCGTCGACCCAACGCTTCCTGATTCCAACCGTTCGTGGCTTTATTACAGATAGGGCCACCCAAGACACATCATAATGGCTTAAACTACCATCAAACCAAACCGTTCACCACCCTGGAATTCTAACGTCGATGCCCTTGGCATATAAATGTCCCACACCCCATCTTGCTGAAATAAAATCCCACACAAAATCTGATTTAGATTCCAATCCAATCCACAACTCCTAACCAGATATCCTCGAATCGGCACTTACATAATTCACCATGACTCCCAACCATCCTGTACTCGACCGATTAATACATACTCTTAGTCAATTCCGTGAGACCACCAGTCTTGCACCCGGTCCAACCACCAGGTTTTTACAAGATCCAATATCAGGGCTACCTAGCCGTATCTCTACTGAGAGATACACTATCCATCCACACAATCCTTTATCTCAAGACCCATCCCTCAGCTCTACGATCTTTACCGGTTCTAACCTGGAATCCCATAACCACCTGAGCTCACCCCCAAATATCTGATCGGTCAATCACCTCTAGTCCTGATCCTCACCACAACCCTGCGAACTAGCCTGCCCTAGTCCAAATCACTTGAGAGAACTCATGAACGCTACGACTACCATGTAACCTTACAACACTTCCCACACCATCCATTCATTAGTGAATGCTACGACTCCCTCTTAGTCTTACATCACTTTCACCTTGACTGTCCATACACATCTTAATGTTGAGCACCCACGTAGTCTATCCTCCCGAACTGAACTCAAATACTGATTGGGACACTACCTAGTTCCCTCCCCCGAAGCCTGCAATATGATGTCAGAAAGACACGTTCCAAATACTGGGGACTTTCCTGAACTGCCATCTCACGATATCCGATACACAGTTGGCCCCTAAGGCCACCTTTCCTCCCCAAAAGGGAAATGTGAGATGCATCCTCGGCGCACACTCACTTTTATCCTAGATATGTGAATGTTTCTCCCCCACTTAGATTCGACTAAGTCCTCTTGGCACATGAAAATTGAAGGATTCCCGAATCCTATTTCGTTCCAATGATCAATCTAATGATGGGTGGTGCCTATCAAAGCTAAAACACAAAAAATAACCCTGCCAAAATAGCACCCTACCTGAAATCCAGCTAACACTTCTTGTATCCCGACTACATCAATGACCCAATTCTTAAAAGCGATATCCCGCTCAGATCTCCGAGTCCAACGAACGGGTAGTTTAACCAAAACTTCAGCGACAACTCTCTCTTCCCCTGACAATCCCGATGGGTCTTCCAAACATAAATACGAAGGCTACTAACAACTAGTTATAAGTCCCTCGTCCAAACCCTTGGACCAACCACGAAAATGACTAGAGCAGGTGCACCTCCTAGGCTCCGCTACCCAACTTCACCAAACTACCCCTCTAAGCTCAATAGAGCATATCCTAGTTATTCCTAGGTTCCCAACCTCACCCGACCCTCAGTTGTTGAAAGATTCCCATGAATGTCAACTAGCTACCTCATGAATATAGCCACATGTAGCAAAGATCAGATAATGCTTCAAGTAAAAGACCCATCCCTAGAACGGTTGGACTCATAGAAGAGCTGCACAATAGGGTCAAGTCCATCATTTTGAGATTCTCCATTATGTGCTACACGTGACTTGGCATATTCACCTGATATCGAAGTCACATTAATAAGACTCCTAAAAAGCACAAAGCAAGCAACATTCAGGTAATCGGTAAATCTAACCAGCATACACTAGACAAGTCAGTCTATCCACACATTCACTCTACAATCAGGTAACACCTGTCACTAATCTAATCCTAGGCTCTTGCTAGGGTAGTCTCCAACCTACGAAGCTATCATCAGACACTCACTCCATGTACCACAACACTAGCATCCAAGTCTACCAGCTCATACAACATATAAAGGCATCTCCCCTAGCCCTAACTAGCATGCGATTCACAGATTCATAAACCAAATCATAACAGAGAACATATGTAGGTATTCTGGGGAAACTTACTTGAGCTCGGCCGATTGCATGCACCACACCCTTTCTTGTGTTAGAAATTCATTACTCGAAAACCTCTTTCTTTCCAAAACTTTACAGATCCTTTGTTTCAGTCCAAACTCGCCCGAAAGTACGTCTAAATCCCTCAAACCAAGGCTCTGATACCAACTTGTAACGACCCAAAAATCAAGGGTAAAAATTTCAGTTTTAGTATATCCGAAAAATAGATATCATTTATTATAATCATTTCAAATCATCATTAAGTAAAAACATTTAGCAGAGTTCATCCCAAAATCATTCATTACGGAAATCATAGGTGTGTGCACTGCGATCAATCCGAGCCCTTCCTATCCAAAACGATGACACCTGAAACAAGAAACAAAACATATAAGCACAAAGCATAGTGAGTTTCCCATAGCATACCATACACACAATCCACATAACACATATCCTGTTAGCTATAAAAGCTACCTGTATCACATAAGCCATGCATACATAAAACCTCGGAGAGCCATGGGCTACCCCACATGGTCTTACTTCCAATGCCATGGGCTACCCCACATGGTCTTTACCCAGGACTGCCGTGGGCTACCCCAAATGGTCTTACATCCAATGTCATGGGCTACCCCAGTTGGTCTTTAACTAGGACTGCGATGGGCTACTCCACATGGTCTTACATCCAATGCCATGTGCTCCCCCTAGGGTCTTCCATGCAAGTATCACAAAGACAACTAGCATAACACATATCATATAATCACTAGCATACCACGTAGCATAAAGCTAACTACCATGCCACATATCTCTACTACAAATATTGTACCACATAACATAAAATGGGTCGGCCTTGGTGCATTAGACCCATTGGAATGGTGAGAAGACTCACCTCGAATGCAAACGCTTCCTGAAGAAACCTTAGCTGCTGCCCCCACCTGCTACCCGAGCTATCACTACCAATCAAAATACCCAATTAGCAATTGGGTCCCAAATTATAATCCTTAATCCATGCATGGGGTAAAAATGATCATTTTACCCCTGCCCAATATGATCCAAAACTAAGTGTCCAAACACAAAACAAAAGCCCAACATTATAATGTCCATAAAACCATCAATGGCCTAATTTTCCAAATTGGACCCAAACCTTTCCAATGGACCTTTTACTAATGATCAATACTTTCCTTAGTCAATAATCCTGACCCAAATGGCCCACGAAGGCTGACAACAGCCTAGTCCAAGAATTGGCCCAAACCCAGGCCCATAATGCGAAGTTCATTTCTATATTGGGCCACAAGGCCTAATAGGCCTAACTATTCTATTATTGGCCTAAAGATGCATTTAGGCCCAACTATCAACAAATCCAGGCCCAAAACCATTAGGGCCAAAAGGTCTGAAGTTCACTAAGGCCCAAGTCCTCCTGAGCGCGTACGCCCAGCGTACCTCTTCTGTACGCTTAGCGTACTGAGCAAATGGACTGTATGTGTAGCGTACTACATAGTACGCCCAACGTACAAACAACTCATGCACAACATGAATTTAAGTGCATAATACTTGATCCAATAAGTCCAAATCACATATCTAAACTATACTTAACGTCTAAACCCATAAAGTCACTGACTTGGTAACTTTGCATGCCCCCAAACATACCCAAACTCCAAAAATGGCATTCTACTTCCATAAAAGTGATCATAACTCAAGCATGAACCCATTAAGACCATCAAGATGGCAACTTTCTGCCTTAGGGACTTATTTAACACTGAGAGTGGCAACTCAAAGCCTAAGAATCAGAATTCCACCATAAAGTTCCATCCTTTGGACCAAAATTATCTAACACCCACAATGGTAGACCTAAATGAAATATTTGACAAGGTTGAGACTTTATACCTCTAAAAGCTTGCAAAGTTGATGAAGGTTCTGGATCTAGAAGCTTGAATTCAACCGTAGCTTGATCACCAAGTTCCTTCTTCATCATGGTCCAACATAACAAGTCATAATCCAAATAGATCCACATGATAAATCCACTACGATGCAAACTTTATACTTTCTGGAGTTAGATCAATATAATTAGGGCTTGGATCCACAAGCTTCAAGCCAAGCAATGCTTCCTTAAGAAACTCCTTCTACCACCACTAGCACAAAAAGACACTAAATCACCAAATAGCTCAAGAATCACTCAAAGTGAGGTTAGGGATCTATTTCTAGGGTTTAGAGGGATGGAGGCTGAAGATATTAGGGTTAGGTTATGAGATAAGGAGCTTAAATAGGGTCCAAGACCCTAAAATAGAGTTCTGATCTGACTAGAGTCCGCCTAGCGTACATATGGTACGCCTAACGTACTCCGAGGAACATTTGCGATCCTTCTGGTCATTATGCCCAACATACTCCAAAAGTATGCCCATCGTACTTCCTTCTTCACTAGTACCCCTAACGTACTCCTTGTGTACACCCAACGTATTCGGCTAAGCTTGAAACTACTAAACTTCCGAATGCCATAACTTCTTCGTTATAAATCCGTTTTCAACGATCCTTATATCCATAGAATGGTAACGAGAAACCCTACACTTGTATCGATTCATATCTTCCTAAATACCTTCTGTACAAAAGTCCATTTTCCACAAAATCCTGAACTGCCATTTTACCGAAATACCCCTAGGCTCCAAAACACGAACCAAACACCCGGATCACTTCTAATACATCACCCGCACCCAAAAGGTGCTAGATATTACCTTCCCAAGATTCAATTCAGAACAGAGTGTTATAAAGTTAGTTGTTGACTTGGTTCTTCACTCACTTCCCAAGTCATATAGTTAGTTTGTTGAAGATTACTATATGACAGAGCACGACATGATCCTTATCAATCTTACATATTTGCTAAATGTTGATGAATCATCAATGATTTGGTGCACTAGTCAATCAAATTTGATTGGAAGATCAATCTCCTAAACTTCTGTGGACATTGACAATGGCAACAATGGAAGTCTAGAAAAGTTTTCTCTTCCCAATGGAAAGGGATCGGCTAAGGTCAAACCGTTTGACCAAATGGTAAAAATAAAGGCTAAGTTTGAGATTGTCCCATGTACCATTCCAAAAGATTCTGTTTGTTTCTATTGCCAAGAGAATGAGCATTGGATGCGAAGCTGCGGTATCTACCTATAGGATCACAAGGATGGTAAAGTCAAAATGTATGACTCTGGTACAGGTAAGTCCATTATCTAACTCCATTAAATTCCTATTTGTAGATTCTTAATACATGTTGTGATAAGATTGCATTTTGATGTTTTCTAGGATCGGAGAAAAGAAGGAAGCTTAAAGTAAATAGCATACTGAGTCTGATCATGAAGAAGTGGATTCTAATCGCATGGTTCGATGATTAGATGTTTGAGCGGTTGTTTAGGAGTTATGATAGATTGCTTAGGGATATTTAGTAACATAGTTTTCATTTGTAATTGCGTTGTAAGGACAAGTTTTTCCGCTTTTTTTATAAATAAAGAAAAATTTTGATTTTGTCTTATTGTATGTTTCCTTGCAATGACATTTGTGAAAATTTTTGTTTATATGTTTCTATTAAAAGTAATGTTAAAACTGGTTTGATTCTTTTTTATATAGATATTGGTAGTGTCTTTATTTTCCAGGCAAGGAAAGATTCTCATCGCCGAAGTTTCAATTGGACAGAAACTTGGAATCATGTGATTTGAATCATATGACGTATGAAAATCTTGGTACTTGGGAAAATTGAGACTAATTCCTTGTTTGCATATGAATGTGACTCAAGTGAAGGACTAAAGGTTCTAGTACACTTTGATGTGTACAAGTTATATCCACCACAAAGAATGATAAAGGCTATTCGTCATAATTTACTAAAAGTTTAGTAAATATGGTTATACTTACAAGATTAAGTGTAATTCTAATACCTTGAAAAATTTCAAAGTATAAGAGAACGAATAAGAAGAATCAATTAGGTAGAAAGATAAAAGTTTTCTCCAATCTGAAAGGAAAGAAGAATACTTTAGTATCATGTTTTATGATCATCCTAATGATTATAGACATAATAAACAAGTTAGAATGATTACCTCAACTTGTTATGTAGTAATAACAAGAACTCCTTGACCTTTGAAAGCTTAGTGCCTCAAATGTTGTACCTCTAATGGAGTCACAAACACTAATAGCAATAAGGAAGAAACAAGAGAGAGGAGAGGCTCAAAATCGGCTATGGAGTCCTTCTATGGTTTCTCATCGCCCATTTTGGCATGCCCAAGGGTTCCTTATATAGCTGAGCAATTAGGGTTTTAGTCATAACCCTAATCCAGTTACTTAGTCCTAAAGCAGCAAAAATGATCCTTCTAGAAGGTCCCTTGGACGATTTCTATATGGACTCCCATATAGAATTCTTCCATTGTTTCCTTATGGATCCTAAGCCCAACTTTGGAACTATCTTATAATTACAATATCAGTCCCCTTGATTTAATTAATCTCTTTTGACCACAAAACTAATTCTAAATTAATTCTTGATCAATATTAATTAAATCATATGATTTCTCTTTTAATATATTATTCACATAATATATTAATAAATCACAATTAATCCTTTTTCTCCATAATTCATCGTATTAGTTGATAAGGTGAAGGCAACCCAAAAGGAACATGCTCATAATCGGGTCAAGTACATACCAAAATAGATATGGGCTTAGAAACTTAATCCAACAATAATATCTTATATTTTTGAAACAGAGACATATGAGTTGTAGTTTGCAAGTGGGTTGCACATTGATGATACGTAAACGCACTAGTAACTTGGTGTTATAAAACATATTGTTGGGTGTGATTTGATGAGTAAATTAAGCAAGCATATGAGTCGAAGTTTATCCGTTACTTTTACCCTAAGAGGGATAAAAGCGATATCAGTGGGCCCCTCAATGATTTGTTGATGACACCCTAAGCGCTTGGCGAAGCATGGACAAAGTTGATTTGTTCAATGTAGTCTGTTCTCATTCGTCATAAATTAGAAGTCAGGAGCCAACACATGGACAGAGAGAATGATTACAATCCATGTCTCAGTCCATACGATATCTTGTAGAATGGAGGAATATTTGATCCTTTATCTAAAGGACACAGTTCTGATATGATCAGAGTTTCATAAAGGCTTTTTGAGAGCTACGATTGCTAATCGATTTTGAAGTCATTGGCAGTTTTAGTTATTACCCGTGGTCTCCAAAAACACCAAACGAACTCTCAGATCATCTAAGCTACCTTACCCACACTCAGATGAGTCTAAACCTTTCTTTCCTAAGACTTGGAGCCTTCAGTAACATCAATTCGAGTCTCGGTCCCAAATATGAATACGCTTAAAACATGATGTTACATGTTTAGTATCTTTTGTCAATTGTTTATTATTTTCTTTCAATTTTGCATGTTTTACTTCCTAAATAATTATATTATTTAAACATCCATAGTCGATTATACTTTTGGAAGTAAGTAATGAATCAAGATTGTCATGAATTGGATTGTAGATTGTCAAAATATTTTAGACATAAAATTGGTTTATTGCAACATTCATGAGTACTTTGAAATAGAGATTTAACTATTGGATTAACTCACGCTCATAAAAATACTACATTGAATTAATCACGAGTAACTCTGAGATGATTATATCTTATAATCTTTAAACATAGATATATGAGTTGTTGTTTACAAGTTAGTTGTGCATTGTTAATACGTAAATGCATCAGTAACTTGATGTTATAAAACGTATTGTTCTGCATGATTTGATGAGTAAATAGTGCAAGCATATAATTCAAAGTTTATATGTTCCTTTTTCCCTAACAGGAAAAGCAATATATTGGCCCCCTCGATGATTTAGTGTTGACTTATAATGTCGGGCCCTGCCAGGACTAAATTGATGTCTTCGATTACTAGTTCTTTGTCATTACAAATCAAGAATTGGCAATCAAAGTATTGAACAATGAGATTGATTCTGTTCCATGTCATTTTTCCACATGATAACTTGTAGAACGAAAGATTATAGGAACACTTATCTTAGGACGCGTAGCTGACTATATCAGAGTTTGACGGTGGCTTTGAGAGCTACAAATTGCTATTTGATTTAGAAGGATATACTGGAAAATATATTTATTAGACTTATCCAAGTGACAAACTGTTGGATTTGGTGTCTATGCCCATAACTATAATTGGTATATACGTGAATTGATAGTAGAACAATCCTTTTGGGTTACCCTCAAGACTAGGAACTGGGAATGATGATTTTGGAGAAAGAGGTTGATTTGTTAATTTGATTAATAAAGTGGAATAAGTAATTTATTAATATATAATGAGAATAATATATTAATTAGATATAGTAATATTTAATTACTATTTAATCAGTAATTAATTAAAATTAATTTTGTGATTAAAAGAATTAATTAAAAGTGCAGGGACTGAATTCTAATTGCTCAATAGTTGAGCAACAGGCAATCTAGAACTCTCCAGGCTATGGACGGTTTTCCTAGAGCATTAGCGTTTCTAGAATAGTATTTAATGGATAATCAAGAACGTGGATAATTACCCGATTTAAGATTATCTTAGACTTGGGCTTATCTAGGGTTTCTTATCTGCACTATAAATAGGGATATAACCCTAATATTTTTGGCCACTTCTTCCTATAGAACTCCAGCCAACAATTTGCCTCCTCTCTTATTCTCCACAATCTTCTTTAATTGCTAGTGTTGGGTGTGAGTTGTTAGAGGCGTGAAAATTGTGACACTTGTTCTCAAAGTCTCAACAACACAAAGGATTTGGATTGTTATTTCTATATAAGAATAAAAGATATATTTTGTAACCCTAATTATGTAAATTTGATTATATACTAGTGCTCTAGGGTTTTCTATATTGTTGTTCACATGGTATGTTTTAATAGAGAAAACGTAGATCAATTTTAAGGTTGCATGCATACATAAGATTGTTTGTTATGCTCAAAACCGGTCAAGTAGATGGTAGGATGTTGAAAAGATGTGTGGTCATGTGGAGAGCTTCCATATAATATGTAGGGGAAGATGGGCTTGAAATAGGAGGGTACACATCATATTATTTGGAGTACGAAGCATGGGTTCGGATTTTCCGTTTTGTTGGGAAGTGTAAGGGCACAAGAAACATATGTGTATACCGTTAGATTCATATAGTTGATGAAATTGAGCATTGTTTTATTTTTTACCATTGTAACATTGAAATGTTTGGATGTCTGTTTGAAATTGATTTTGGACATAAGCATGAAAGTGAAGGAATTTAGATAATACATTAGATTTCAATATAAGAGGACAAACCCACATAAAATTAGAAAATTGATCGAGAAAAATAACATAATATTTTATTTCACTGTGACTTTGTAATGGTGAAGTCCACACATTAGAATGAACAAATTGAAATGGAAATGAATGATGAGTTTTAGATTATTGAAATGAAAAACGAGTATGCTTGCCAAGTTGACAAGCATGACAAAATAAAGGAGAATCTTTTTTATTAAATGAAATAGATTGCTAGAAATTAAATGGTTGAACATGGGTTGATCGGGGTGACCAAGTCGTTGGTGCCACAAGGAAGAGCTGAGACTGAGAAGGGCTTGAGGAGTGGGGTGGACACCAGATGGATATCACTCGTGCTATCACATCGAAGGAGGATGCATTTGGGGCGAAAGTCCTTCATTGAAAAACCAAACTCGACAAATTCAATAGAAAACTTTTTATAACGAGTAAATTGGCACACAAAAAATAAGATTTTTAATAATTTGTGGTGCAATAAGAATATTTTTTAGGACAATAGTATGAAAACGATTTAAATGAATATGAGATTGAGTAAGTTTAGTGACCGGAAGACGAGATCTATCGCTGAGTAATACCGATAAATTTGAATTGTTACACGTATTGCTAAAAGACTTGAGAGTACCTAAATCGGTGTGAAGGTGTGCGGTTGCCCCGATGTCCATGTACCAATTTGCATTACATTAATCTTGAAGGATCATAGTATTGAAAGCTTGTAGTACGGCAGCCGGTTGATCCATATTATTTGAGTATTGAAACCATTGCCAGCAATTGGGTTGGTTATTGGGCTATTGTGTCGTATAGAAAAAAGCATTATGTTGGGCTGAAGCTGGATTTGAAGTGTGCCAATACTGAGGGAAAGAGGAATTTGCACCATTAGGCCATTGAGCCTGATGGGTCATTGCATATGGTAGCAGCTCATGTTGTTACTATTGACCTTGCGACATTGACCAAGGGTAAAAGCTACCCACTCCCCAATTGTGTAGATTGTGACCAAAGCCTGTCGTCCTCCACTTCATCCGCTTTTGCTGCCGCCTTACAGATTTCGGCCACCGCCTCTACTCCCTGAATTGCAGAATCGAGAATTAGAGGGCCGATTTTGGTGCTCTGTTGCGAGAATAGTGGGTGATGATGCGTTATCTTGGTGTGAAGCTTGAAATTGGCGTGAGTGGTCTTTAATCATGGATCGTTCTTCAAGTATGAGCATGGAGCGCATCTCAAGGAAAGTAGGAAACGACTTTTGATGTTGGAAGGTGGTGACGACGTGAGTAAATTTCGGAGATATGCCATTGATGGCATAAATTACTGGGTTTCTTTCAGGTACTTGGGATCCAATGTTAGCAAGAAGGTCAGAGATGGACTTGATGCGAGTGCAATGCTCCATAACTGAAGAATCTCCAATGGCGATTGTATGAAGTTCATCGTCTAATTTCATAGTTTTTATCTCTTTATTATCATGAAACAAATCTTCAATGGTCTTCCATACATCTGCTGCTGTGGCGTTGGGTTTGAGAATAGATTGGAGAACAGGTTGAGTGAGAGTATCATGCAACCATTGTTTGGCAATCTTGTCTAATGTCTGCCATTATGGATCATCTTCAATCTTAGAAGTATCATTAAGATGACTATAGACTTTGTATACAATGCAGTGAGTTTTAAAAGGTTTTTTCCAAGAGTCATAATTCAAGCGGTCGAGATCAAGAAGAAGGGGAACATAAGATTTAATGTTGGTTATCCCATAAATTTTATCATTGGGAGAACTTTTAGGAGTAGAAGAAGATCCAGTCATGATGAAAAACGAGAAGGGAGAGAATTTGAGGTAAACAGAGAGAAGAACAGATGTAGTAGAATAGAAGAAGATGACGACCATAGGAAGGGATCGGCTAGGTTTAGGGATGATAGTAGCCTAATTCCATGTTTCAAAACATAATTTCCCATGAAACAACATCAAGCCTTTCATATATATATATATATATATATATATATATATATATATATATATATATATATATATATATATATATATATATTTATATAAGAAATATACAATTGGGCTCAATGTACAACGGTGGGCTAACTAAAGAACATAATACTTGGGCTAACAAAGATTTAGCATACAAATACATATAAACGTCTAGCACCAATAATTATTTCTCCCGCTTCAATTGTTTGAACGATTATATGTGGTTGGTAATGATAAACAATGTAAAAAAATATTTACCTTTACAAAAATATACCAACATTGTTGACCAACATTTTTCCCAAATTTTATGCTATTATGGTCGCATATTTGGTTATGTTATGGTGGATACTTCCAAACAAATGTAAGAACACGGAAGAAGAAGAAGATGATGGTAGATTAATGATAAAGAAATGAAATACAATAAATTTGTGATGTTCTGCATCTCCTTTCTTGTATTATAAAAGAATGTTCTATACAAAATGGGTTGGATGCGACTACAAATGTATACCCAACGATTCAAATTCACAATGTATATATACTATCAACCCATGACAGGAATCATACAGGCAAATCCTTCTCCAGCGAACTGTCCATACAACTCGATATTCTATATGCAATTTCCGCCATATTCGGTCTTGCCATCGAGTTCTCTAACAAAGCCATATTAGCAACGTTGACAAGAACTCTAAGTTGCTCTGCATGCACTTCACCATTTAGTTTCGGATCCAACATACCCATCAAGATATCCACATCGTGATGTTTTCTACACTCATTTGTCCACTCTGCTAGGGTTACTGACCCTTGTAGTGATTTCATTCCAGTTATAAGCTCGAGCAATAAAACACCAAAACTATATACATCACTCTTGGGTGATACTAGACCTGTGTTAAGGTAATTCGTATCAACATAGCCTAAAGAACCTCGTATGATTGTTGGGGTTTGGGCGCTCTGTGTGTCATGTCCTAATTTACATAAGCCAAAGTCTGCAAGTTTAGCATGATCGTCGTTGATGAGTAGAATGTTGGACGACTTGACGTCTCTATGGATGACTGGAGGGTCGGCGACTGAGTGTAGGTAGTCTAGGGCGTAGGCGATGTCTAGGGCAATGCTTATACGACTCGACCATGAAAGAGATCCTGAAGATTTGCCTTTTCGGGTGTGTAGCCGATCAAAGAGGCTCTTGTTTGGTATATATTCCAGTAGAAGAAGCTGTTCACCTATAATGGATAAAGACTAAAATTAAATGTAATGGAAAAACATATTACTTTTAAGATATAAAAAAACATGCTTCACAAATAACATTGCAGATTTTTGTAAAGTGCGGAAGCAATTGGACAGTAACCAGTTTAACATATATTTTATAGACCACGGACAAAAAAAACCTGATGATGAAGTGCATTGTTTTTTATTATTTTATACTACTAAAAAAATGGAAAAATTACCAAGATATTATTAATTGTCAAAAGTACATAAATTGTGCTTCAGAATATGATTTTACGTGATTATTATACATAGTTTATGTATGTGACATGCTCTCTACATCGTTTTGGTTATATAGATCTCATTCATCGATTTTTAGTGTAGGCTTTTTATTTTTTCAAATGCCACTAAATTATATATATTCAACGTTTTTAAGATTGATATCTTAAATGTAGGATTGTAATCTTCCTTAAACCGGTTTGAGTATATTCTTAAATGTTGTCAAGTTTTTTAATATGGTTATATTTATCTAAAACTTTATTTTATTTCGGCATACTATACTATATATATATTTTTTATTATTACATGGGTTGAGGTAAAATTGATGATTATGTGTTATTTTAATGTATTTTTTGTATTAATGTATGCCTTGTTTTTCATTGTATTTTTTAATGTTTGAAATTGTACACGTTGAATTTTGATTTATGTATTTACGTATATATGTATTTATATATGTATGTGTAGTAAATTAGGAAACAATAAAAAATTATAGGAACTAATTGTCCGAACGGTCTTACAGGAAATCCGTTAATATATCGGTTCAACTAAAATATCAGAAAACTTTTAAAACATTGAATCAAAGTAAAATTGTTTTTAAGGCAAGATTGTAGGACATTAGAAAATAAGTCGATCTGATCCTACCAATTTTTGTAATTTGGTAGTTAGAGTTAAAAGTGTAACCTTAAGAGTAATTGAGATTTTAGAAAATGTATCTCAGATATATAGAGATGAAATGTCTGATTTGAAATATCGAAAAACTAAAATATCGGAAACTAGTTACTATAACTGTTCAACCAAAATATCGGAAAACTTTTAAAACATTGAATAAAAGTAAAATTGTTTTTAAGGCAATATCGTAGGACATTAGAAAATAAGCCGATCTGATCCTACCATTTTTTGTAATTTAGTAACTATAGTTAAAAGTGTAACCTTAAGAGTCTATGAAACTTTAGAAAATGTATCTCAGATATATAGAGATGAAATGCATGCATTTAAATAAAAAAAAAAAAAAAAAAAAAAAAAAAAAAAAAAAAAAAACTGCTGTAATGATTGTAAGCTTTTGACATTTTCTCCCTCATATTGTAAAGAATTAATGCTTTACAACAATTTAAGTTTGAATTATAATCATATTATATTGCTAGTTTACGTATTAACTTTTAAGCTTGTATTAATTTTGTATTTGTGAACAAATAGACGAAAATGTACTTTTTATATTGTAAATTTATTACTAGCTAATTTGTCTTTTTGTCGAATTTAATCATCCCATTCAGGTCGTGTAAACGGAATGTGGATCTCGACAACCTTGATTTTAGCAATTATGTGACCTTTTTGATTTTGAAATGAACGATGCGATCTTTAAAACTGAGAATAGCATGTTTCTGCTTGTTTCTTCTTTTTGGAAAGAATACTTAGTTATCGACAAGATAACCCCGAGGAGTAATATAACCCTAGGACAATACGGAGGAGTACAAAACTAGGAATATGCATATTCTCAACTATTGTAATGATATCTTTTTTATGTTCCTTTTTCTCTTTATGTCCGTTTGGTTGGGTACGACTTGACATGTAAACAAACACAAACTAACACAGGAAACAAAAAGGATTGTATGACAAATTAATATTATATGCACACCACTAAAACGTAGACGCGACCCTCATTTCTATCATCAATGACTCACTAAATATGTAAATACTTTTCTTTTTCTTTTTATTCTATTTGTTTATCTTAAAATGAATTTGAATAAACAATCAAAAACTATTAAATTTGAGTTACATAAAACTAGCTGATTCCAAGAACAACAATTAAGGTCTACATGTTTAAAGTGGGGTTTCAAACATATTATAAAATATTTAGTGTTTTGTAATTGGGCTACATACATGTCAGTTCAAAATATCTTAATCTAAAAGACAAAACATTGCTCATGAATTAAATATAAGTTCACATGGATACATGGATGTATTATTATTATTTTGATATTTAGAAATATCACCAGAAATGTATAAAAATATTTTTTTAACTTATAAGCATTAGTTCTAACTATTATAATAAAATTATAAATAACCTCATTAATTAAACATATGTTCAAAAACGATGGCATAATGTTATTATTCCTATATTTGTTTCAAATCGAAATACATATCTTTGCTTTCCGTTGTTCTAACGATAAACTCTTTATACTATTTTTCACAAAACCAAAAAGAAAAGATTAAAGTGTTGTGATTTAATTGTAACCATGTTGCAAATAATTAAGATAATTGTAAAGCGAAGATATCAAGTAAATCCTGCAAATATGTGAAGCTTAATTACCTTGGTCTAAGCAAAAACCCAACAACCCAACCAAGTTAGGGTGAGAAATCCTAAGCAAGATCGATACTTCATCAAGAAACATCTTCTGGCTACCACCCCTCTCTTCCATCACCCTCTTAACTGCACCAAATCGACCATCACCCAACTCAGCAAGATAAACATATGATGTGGCACCAACACCTATCCGTATTCGAAAATTCCTAGTTGTGGCTTTGATTTCCTCAAGTGCAAAAGTACGAATACCCTTAGTAGTAGATAATGAACATAAACCAATGTTCTTCTGATTCATATCGCCTTGTGCTTTAACCAAAGATCTTGCTTCTGCTTGCTTGTCTAAATAAACTGCCCATTTTTTTAAGAGTGCCGTGAGAATGATAATCAGTACAATTGCCGCACCTATCCAGTAGCTTTTTAATGCTGATTTGCCTATGGATCCCATGATTATATGATCTTAGCCCTATGAACTACCCAATCCCTTGACAAAATAAAAATGGATTTTGGTGTTGGTTCAAGAAAATAATTTTTGGGTTACCTTAAATATTTTTTTGGTTGTCGTCACTCCCTCATGGTAGCATATGTGAACGTTTACTCAAGAGAGAGGAGTTGGTTATGAAGTGTTGGAATTTAGGGATTGGAGAGAGTAGGTTTAAGTTTGTATTGCATATCCTTTTGTTTGGAGTGTAGTGGGGTTGAGGATGTCAAGCAAGTCAATACGTTGTTTGAGACATGGGAATATATGAGTATGTATGTACTTAGCGGTCTCAATTGTGTCCTTACTTATTTTACCGTTGAATTTCTTATCCAGAGAGAAATCTGTAGCAAGCCAAAAGAAAGTTCAGTCACCTTGAACATTACTCGAAGATAGAGTTCAACCTTATCTTGAATCATTGTTTTGTGCAAAAGTTTTTGTATGTGAATTCTAAATATAAATTGTTTTCTTTTTCATAAGAAAGGAAATTAAATAATAAGATAAAAGTCGATATTATTAAAGACTGATAGAGAAAAAACCTATTAGGTCTAGCTTCGATCAAGATAAACTTTATCCGACAAAGGCCAAGATTATATTTCTCGTACAATTTACAACATTGATGTAACGTTATTCTTAGCTATTTAAAGATTGTGTATTTTTGTATTATTGTAACGATCCAAAAATCATGACTAAAAATTTGTTTTAAAACATTACTAAAATCATATTTATAAAACTATATCATAAGACATAACATAATTTTCGAGTATTAATTCAAAACATAATCTCATTATCAAAGTAAAACATTCCCAGGCTAACTGACTATGGTGTGTGCACTGCAACCTCTCCGAGCTCCTTTTTTGAAAACTGAGTACCTGAAACTAAAACTGAAAACCGTAACCACCAAGCTTAGTGAGCTCCCTCAAACTACCACATATCATACAATAACATATAAAGCACATACTGGGCTTTGCCCACTGCATCGGACCGAGGTCTGGACTAACTGGGGCCCTACCCCCTGCATCGGACCAAAATTCGGAAATTGACTGGGACCTTGTGCCCTGCATCGGACACAAATCCGGAAACTGACTAGGACCTTGTCCCCTACATCGGACCGAAGTTCGGACTATCTGGGGCCTTGCCCCCTGCAGCGGATCGTAGTCTGGAAACTGACTGGGACCTTGTCCCTTGCATCGGACCAAAGTCCGGATTAACTGCATCGGACCGAAATCCGGATCTAAGTGAACATAGCATAGCATAAACATATCAACTAGCATGAACACATATATTGCATACTGCATCGGGCCGTAGCCCGGAACACATAACACATAAATCCTGTCTGAGCCATGAAGGCATCAAACATACTAACTACTGCATCAGACCGAAGTCCGGAAACTACTGCTAGCTAAACGGGTCGGCATTGTGGCCTTACACCCGTTCCTACTTGAAGGAAACTCACCTGGCTGCTAACCGACAACCTTCTAAGCCGCTGCTCCTCTAGCTCTCTGAGCTACCAATATCAAAATGATACTTCGTCTGATAGTCCTTCAAAAGTCAACTAACTTAACTCTGGTCAAAATTCAAAGTCCCCGTCACAGTCAACCTTCCAGGCTGACCCTACTCGCCGAGTCAGCTTACTGACTCGCCGAGTTCATAAGCTCAGAAATCCCTTTCATTCGCGACTCGACTCGCCGAGTCAGACCATGACACGCCGAGTCTACTGATTTCCGAGTCCTGACCTGTCCACTCACTAGGTCCCCATTCAACTCACTGATCCGAGTCTTAACTCGAAGAGTTTGGGGTTTCGCGACTTGACTCGCCGAGTCCAAGGAAATCTTCAACACAATCACCAAGTTGTTCATCCAACTCGTCGAGTTCATCTCCATCTTCAAACTAGTCGTCGAGTCCACTCTAAAGACTCGCCGAGTCTATTTAGTCCTTCATATATTCAGAGGCTTTTGAGTCATGCATGGACTCCAAACTGTAGATCCACTCTTCTAAAGCCTATTCCTTACGTAAAGTGGCAAACTTTACGTGTAGCTAAGGAGATCTAGGCTCAAAACACTATAAATTAGGGTTTAAGACAAAAGGGCTTAACAATCAACCCATAGACTGATGCTTTATGATTCTCTAGACCAAGATACACTTAGATCTGAAGTAGCAACTTTAGATCTGGGCTTCTAACTCGAAATGGTTCTTAAACTTGCCCTAAAAGCCCCAAATATCATGATAAAGGTTGATCTATATGAAAATGAGTGAAGGTAGCGACTCATTACCTTCAAATGCTCTGGAAAATCCCACAAACTCTGGATCTACTGCCAATCCTTGAATCCCCAATGGTTGTCTTCTTCATTATTCCTTCAAATCACCCAAAATGGCAAGAAAGCTTGAATGAGCAACAATTGAGGCTTAAGGTTTCGGGTTCTGGACTATAGGGGCCGCAAATGAGCCCTGGGGAAGAGAATAAGATTCTTAAATAGGGTACCAAGTGCCGGAATTAGGGATTCCCAACCCAGACCAGACTCGTCGAGTCGGTGACTTACTTTACACTCGGATCCCACTCCGACTCGCCGAGTTCCTCCCTGGACTCGACGAGTCAACCCTCTTTAACATAGGGTTTTCCTTTCCTTTCTTGAGATTTATGATTTCGGGTGTTACAACTCTCCCCCACTTAAACTAAACTTCATCTTCAAAGTTCTCTATACTCAATTGGCCTGCAATCCGCCTCAACACCCTGCCTAGTGACTTTAACCCTTTTGTCCATCACTCCAGCCACACACAGTGCTGATCACTACTGTTGGTACATACTAAATTCTTATCTTTTCCATAATTTCCTTAACGTTACTTCCTCCGACTGAAAATTCTGTTGCCCCTCATTCGCCTATTGGATGCACTGAGACCACCCTGGTCCAACTAATCTGCCGATATCTGAGTTACTGGACTCCCATCGGTCACTACACCCCATCGCAACCTACTAGTTGCTTCCAGCGACTTCTGAAGATACTTCGATTATCCATAACTGTTCTACCAACTCTGCCACTCATACTGAATCGATGATGTTGGAACCAACTTGCTTATCTCTCATCTGACTACTCAACTTCCAATAACTCGAGCCTTCCCTCCAGAAAGAAAGGCTACCTTCCTAATTATCCTTGCAGATCACTTATACTTGGTAGAAAACTTAACTGATCCTGCTAAGAGGGACTTGCCATTTCAAATCGACCAACTATACCGTCAGCACTTGCATTCCAACACAAATACTAATGTTGGCCATCACACTGAAACTATCCGAAACACTTAACTGCCTGCAATACTGAACTGCCTGAAGCACTGGATTGGCTAAAATACTAAACTGGCTGAAACACTGAACTGACTGAAACAATGAACTGGCTGAAGCACTGAACTAACTAAAACATTGAACTGGCTGACACACTGAACTAGATGAAACACTAAACTGACTATATGGTTTCTTCCCTCAACATCTCAGCACCTTCCTGGTCTCAAATCATTCATCGGTTATCTGCAACACTGAGTTCCAACTCAACTGTGGAGCCCAAGGACTCCTTACTTAGTCGCTCCCTCAACTTTTGAACGAAATCCTTCTCTGGAACTAGTTTCCACTAGTCTTCCTGACACTGCGACTCTATAAACCTCCCGATCCAACCGACCTGGTCCATACGTCGAATCCTGACATCATCAAATCTAAGGCTAAAAATGGTGGCTCCCAGACTAACTGTATACCTTAACATACGCAAACCCAAGTGGTCCACTACTTCCGTGTTCTCATAACTAACGTGACGATCTATTGCCAAATCGTCGACTTAACCATAAATGAACCATTTGGGAAATCCGAAATCTAACCCATGGATTCCCATATCCTCACTGCTGCACCCGAACTGGTGGATACTGCTGCTTTCCCCACATCCAACAACGTGCTCATGCTGCATATCAATCTGGTAAAGGCCACGGCTACACCCGCGGACTTACAACTCCCTCATACTATCTGACTACTAGTGAATGCTACGGCTACCCCTGCAGAGTTACAACACTCTACTACTATCTGACTGCTAGTGAATACTACGGCTACCCCCCCACAGACTTAGAACACTCTACTACCACCTTACTGCTAGTGGATGCTATGGCTACCCCCGCAGAATTACAACACTCTACTACTACATGACTGCTAGTGAATGCTACGGCTACCCCCGTAGACTTACAACACTACTACTACTACTACCTGACTGGTAGTAAATGCTACGGCTACCCCCGTAGACTTACAACACTACTACTACTATTTGACTGCATCAACCTCGACGTCTTATATCCTTAATACACTTAGCGGTCCGTCAAGGAATTCTTCGGCTTGGTTCCTAAACCAACCGTCTACTAATCCGGACACATGAAACTATCTCTTGGAAGTTTCCAAAACCCCCCAACTCCTCAATCCACACAACCCTGCATGCCGACTCTGCCACTGACTACTAATAGGAAAGCCTCTGTTGCTAATCATTCTCAAGATCCTCATTCCGACTCATTAGAGTCCTACAGGCAGTCCTCCAACCCTGAATTCCCAACCATCTACTAAACATATCGATCACATGAACTCATTGTTGGGAAATTCCTCAAACTCCCAACTCTGAACTTCTCAATCCATCAATCGCTGCACTATTATCTTTTCTTCTCAGAGGGCGTGTACTCATTCTGGAACTGCGTGTTCTTTCCCTTGTATACTCGGAGGGTTCTCCCCCTCTTGGATCCGGCTAACTCCTTACTGCTCACTGGTCGAAAGGATTCCCTAACCTTCTTTCCATTAAAAGGGCGATCTGCTGTCTGCCAACGTTTACCTCTGTCGGCGCTCCAACTAACTTTTGCCAGATCTGAACGATTCTTGTTATCTAACTGAGCACCTTTCAATCCTTAACTATATTTGCTTTAGGGACTGCATCCTGAGAACCTACGTTTGGGGTGCACATCCCCAACCCACTTCGTTACTGCCCGCTGGCTACCTCACTAGAAGCTCTAAATTGTCACTACACTGATCAATCCCGAATGATACCCTTTGAAAGTAGTGAGGCATTACTGATTCTTACACATACATGCTACAGTCACGGCATCTGAAGTAACCTGATCTAGAGGGAACGACCTCCAATTCACCATTCTTATCTCAACATATGCAGATGGCATAAAACTCAGTCACAAGCAGGTAATATAATACCCTAACACTTAAGCTTATTGATAAGAATGCGGCAACATAACAACAATATCACGAATAATAATTGACAGGAAGGTAAAAGATATGTACCCCCATCATTTAGTGCTGCTCGAATCCTTGCTGAAATCAACCGGAAAACTCGGCTCCGAGCTGTGGGCGCCCTTGCCCGACCTTGATGTCTGCTGGTAGTTCTCGAAGTCCCAGGGGTAGGAGCTGGCACCTGCCCTGCTGTATACAAACTCGGACAGTGGGCCTTCTTGTGGCCCCTTTGACTACAACGGAAACATATCGGATCAAACCCCTGAGCGATGGTAATAATACAATCTCTGCTAAAATGGCCAATCCGGCTGCACTTGAAACATCCAGCATCACCACCACTTCTACGCCTGCACGCACCCTCATGTGTCCTACCACACTCCCCGCATCGACTGCGGCTCTGATAGTCCCTCGATCTCGAATTCGACCGCTTAGGCCTGTTACCCGAACCAGTGGCTACCTGAGTCTCATATGTTTTCCTCTTCCTTTCCGACTCTCTGCCCGACTCACGCTCATGCGTTACCTCGTCAACCCCATCCATCGTCTGAACAACTGCTATCTGATTCTGGAACTTTGCGGTCAACCTACTAGTGACCCGTCCAACGATGTTGGGCAGTTCCTCGCGAAGGGCTCACGCAACCTACTTGACTATTCAATCATGGAGAGGTATCTCCTAGAGATAGGGTGCCCGCTCACTCTCGTCCCCCGATGGTAACAACTAAAAATAGGATCTCCCTCCCTGATGGATCCCTGAACTCCATAAGAATCGGGCTCTAGACGAGACCCAAGCTGACCTGAAACTATCCCGACCCTAAAGGCCTCAAGACGACTATCCAAAAGCTCCATAATGGCCTCCCTAACTGAACCAAATATCACGGGAGTCTGATCAATGATGTTACACATAATCTCTGCAGAAATAACATCTCTCATCTGGTCATCCAACTGTCCGGCTCTAGAGCCTGAGCCAGATCCTTCCCTGGCACCTGAACTACCAACTGATATCTCACACAATGTCACCATTCTGGAAACACATCACAAATCTAATCAATATACATACCGCTGCTAAGGGATCTTTCACACACTTTACTAGTTCCCCGGTTTTTCCTCGGTCCCTCTTGAATCGAGTACGGATCTCTGCTTTCAGTAGTACGGGACCATACTACCTTGCACATCTATCCGTACTTTCCTCAAGAGTTACCTCATATCCACCAAGTCCCTTTTCTCTACTGCTAATCTTTGCTACTCTCATCTTAGGCATGCCCTAGGGAACTTCTGACTCCACCCAACCAGTCCTCAGCTACTGAAGGCCTCCTCGTAATGCCAATTAGCCACCACCTGAATACCATCACATACAACGAGGCTCGGATAATCCTTCGAGTAAAAGACTCGTCCTTACAACGGTTGGACTCAGACAAGAGCTGCGTAATAGGGCCAAATCTAGCACTCTGAAATTATTCAACCCTACTCGCATGTGATGTGACGTATTCACTTAATGGCTAACTCCCATTACTCAAAGTCACATAAAGCACAAAGCAAACAGCATTCGGACATAGGAAACTACTCAAGCGAATCTATTCTCATAACGAGAAACTGCACTAGCATACAATGCTAAGCTCATACTATCAGACATAACCTAAACATGCTATCCTACTACTGTCTACTCACTACTAGCATACAATTCTCATAAGGCTGCAACACATAAGCAGGCACATAAGGCATCCTCCTAGATCCTTAGTCCTATACTAGCATGCTGTTCTACTGAAGCTGAAACTAAACTGAAACTAGAACTAAAACTGATAATCATAAACTTGTATGGGTAATTTGGGAGTACTTACTTGAGCTCGGCTGATTGCATGCACCATACTCTTTTTCTCTTTCCAAGTTATTTTCTTTCTAAATATTCTTTTTGCTTTTTCGAACACTCTTGTCTTTTCTCAAACTCCTTTTTACCAAAAATTCCTCTCAAAAATATTTTTCTTTTAAAAACCTTTTACTGCTTCCTTAGTTTGAGTCCAGACACACTCTTAAGTATGTCTGAATCCCTCAAATCAAGGCTCTGATACCAACTTGTAACGACCCAAAAATCACGATTAAAAATTTCTTTTAAAACATTACTAAAACCATATTTATAAAACTGTATCATAAGTCATAACATAATTTTCGAGTATTAATTCAAAACATAATCTCATTATCAGAGTAAAACATTCCTAGGATAACTGACTATGGTGTGTGCACTGCAACCTCTCCGAGCACCTCTTTTGAAAACTGAGTACCTGAAACCAAAACTGAAAAACCATAAGCACGAAGTTTAGTGAGCTCCCCTAAACTACCACATACCATACAATAACATATAAAGCACATACTAGGCCTTGCCCACTACATCGGACCGAGGTCCGGACTAACTGGGGCCCTGCCCCTGCATCGGACCAAAATCCGGAAACTGACTGGGACCTTGTTCCGTGCATCAGACAAAAATCCGGAAACTGACTGGGACCTTGTCCCCTGCATCGGACCGATGTCCGGACTATCTGGGGCCTTGCCCCTGCATTGGACCGAAGTCCGGAAACTGACTGGACCTTATCCACTGCATCAGACCGATGTCTGGACTAACTGCATTGGACCGAAATCCGAATCTAAGTGAACATAGCATAGCATAAACATATCAACTAGCATGAACACATATATTGCATACTGCATCGGGCCGTAGCCCGGAACACATAACACATAAATCCTGTCTGAGCCACGAAGGCATCAAACATACTAACTACTGCATCGGACCGAAGTCCGGAAACTACTGCTAGCTAAACGGGTCAGCATTGTGGCCTTACACCCGTTCCTACTGGAAGGAAACTGACCTGGTACTGCATAACTTGCTTATAACCCTCTGGCTATTAACCGACAACCTTCTGAGCTGCTGCTCCTCTAGCTCTCTAAGCTACCGATATCAAAATGATACTTAGTCTGACAGTCCTTTAAAAGTCAACTAAGTTAACTCTGGTCAATAGTCAAAGTCCTGGTCACAGTCAACCTTCCAGGCTGACCCTACTCGCAGAGTCAGCTTACTGACTCGCCGAGTTCATAAGCTCTGAAATCCCTTTCATTCGCGACTCGACTCGTCGAGTCAGACCATGACTCGCCGAGTCTACTGATTTCCGAGTCCTGACCTGTCCACTCACTAGTGTAACGACCGAAAAGTCCAACTAATTTAAATTTTTCAAAAACAATCAGATTTCATTAAATTATTACAAAAAGGTTTTCAATACATTATTTATCAGAATATTCCCAAGTCCATTTCAAAAAAAAAAACATAAACGCGAGGGACGGTACGATCACGCCTTTGCCCTGCCACAGTCTCCCGAAGAACCTGAAAAACATTAAACCACAACTGTAAGCCCGAATGCTTAGTGAGATACCCCCAAAATACCAACCACATATACGCCCTTCCAGGCTACCACCTTCCGGTCCAAAACATATTGCCTTCCGGCCCATAACATATTGCCTTCCGGCCCATAGCATAAAAAGCATACATAACATAACAGAACATAGAACAGCCATGCATATCGGGTCTACTGTGTGACTGGTCCGCCGTATCGGGCCTTCAATCCGCCGGATCCACCCTCTGAGTCTAGTCATGTCCTTTAAGTCTACAGTGTGGTTGGTCCGCCCGCACCGGGCCTTCAACCCACCTGGTCCACTCTCTGAGTCTACAGGGTGACTGGTCTGCCAGCATCGGGCCTTCAGTCGGCCTGGTCCACTCTCCGAGCCTCGGCACGTCTGGTCCGCCCTCTTGGGGCCTACAACCTATCCGGACCGCTCCCTGGGCCTTCGGAATAACCGGTCCGCCCTGGGTATCTTGGCCTACAGCACAAAGCAGGACCCGCCTCAACACATCTCCAGTCCAAACAACCATGTGCACATAACATACAATCATATAACAGTCATAGTCAACAAACCGAGCAAGCATATCACATAGCATATCATTACCCTAACCAGGTTACCGACCTAACCGGTCACTAGCATAGCATCACTCTACATATCGGGAAACTGACCTTAACTAGGTCTCCAGCATGTACCATCCTAGCTACCAGGATGCAGACATATCAAACAATAACATAATAACCATATCCGAATCTCAATCCAATAAAGGGCCGGCCTTGGTGCCTTAAACCCTGTTGATATAGTGAGGATAACTCACCTCGAAACTGCCGGCTGAAAGGATAAGATCCCGCTGCTCCGAACTCTAACACGAACTCCTCCACTGAACACCAAAACACTCAACTCAATATATATACCCTTATTTACCAAAATACCCCTGGAAGACAACTGGTCAACCCTTGGACAAGGTCAAAGTCAACCCCTGACTGACTCTACTCGCCGAGTCAACCCGATGACTCGCCGAGTCCCCAAGCTCAGAACTTCCCTCAATCCGCGACCTGACTCGCCGAGTCACCCCGAGACTCACCGAGTCTAACCACTCTGAGTCCACTCGCACCCAACTCACCGAGTCATCCCTTGACTCACCGATTCTCGACTCAACTAGAAAATATTGGGACTCTTCGACAAGACTCGCCGAGTCCAAGAACAGACTCGCCGAGTCTAAGGGTATCTTCAACCTACTCGCCGAGTTCCAGCTCATCTTCAAGCAACTCGTCGAGTCCACCCTTGTGACTCGCCGAGTACCACCAGTCTGAATCCATACAGAAGCATTCCAGGCCATGCAATTGATCCAAAACATAGATCTAGCCTCCTACAACCCATCCATCACGTAAAGTGGCAAAATTTATGTGAATCCATGAAGATCTAGGCATTATACACATTAGGGATAAGCTTTGGGACAAGATAGCTTCACTACATACTCAATCACAGGGACTTTATGCACATTTGGACCATCACCACTCCAGATCTGAGGTAGCATCCTCAGATCCATCTTCCAATCCCGAATAACTCATGAAATGCACCCAAAAACCCCAAAACAACCCCCCAAAGAAGACAACAAGGGGGAAAAGAGCTCAAGACAGAGGATCCTTACCCCAAAGATGAGCCTAAACTGATGTAGACTCCAGATCTCCAAGCCCTCTTGAAGCTATCCTCAAATTCCACCCACTTCTCTTCACAAACCCTTTCTTCCAATCTTCAATCCTCTCAATAATGGAGTTAATATGTTTGGGGGTGTTCTCTGGAACTCTCAGGGGGTATAGAGGCTTAAAAGGATGCATAACATCCTTTAAATAGGGGGCAAACCCTGAAGGTTAGGGTTTTCTTCACCCAACACCAACTCGCCGAGTCCAGCCGCCGACTCGCCGAGTTGGCCAACTAACACATGACCAATTCGTGACCCTACTCGCCGAGTCCACCCATGGACTCGCCGAGTTCATCTTTTCCAAATTCCCCATTTTGCCCATCAACTCTACTCTTGGTATTTTGGGATGTTACAACTAGGTCCCCACTCAACTCACTGATCTGAGTCTTAACTCGAAGGGTTTGGGGTTTCGCGACTTGACTCGCCAAGTCCAAGAACAGACTCGTCGAGTCCAAGGAAATCTTCAACAGACTCGCCGAGTTGTTCATCCAACTCGTAGATTTCATCTCCATCTTCATACTACTCGTCGAGTCCACTTGAAGGACTCGTCGAGTCTATTCAGTCCTTCATATATTCAGAGGCTTTTGAGTCATGCATGGACTCCAAACTGTAGATCCACTCTTCTAAAGCCTATTCCTTACGTAAAGTGGAAAACTTTACATGTAGCTAAGGACATCTAGGCTCAAAACACTATAAATTAGGGTTTAAGACAAAAGGGCTTAACAATCAACCCATAGACTAATGTTTTATGATTCTCTAGACCACGATACACTTAGATCTAAAGTAGCAACTTCAGATCTGGGCTTCTAACTCGAAATCGTTCTTAAACTTGCCCTAAAAGCCCCAAATCTCATGATGAAGGTTGATATATATGCAAAGGAGTGATGGTAGTGACTCATTACCTTCAAATGCTCTAGAAAATCCCACAAACTCTGGATCTACTGCGAATCCTTGAATCCCCAATGGTTTCCTTCTTCCTTCTTCATTCGAATCACCCAAAATGGCAAGAAAGCTTGAATAAGCAACAATGGAGGCTTAGGGTTTCGGGTTCTGGACTATAGGGGCCGCAAATGATCCCTAGGGAAGAGAATAAGATGCTTAAATAGGTTACCAAGTGCTGGAATTAAGGTTTCCCAACCCAAACCGGACTCGCCGAGTCCACTTTCCGACTCGCCGAGTCGGTCACTTACTTTACACTCGGATCCCGCTCCGACTCACTAAGTTCCTCCCTGGACTCGACGAGTCAACCCTCTTTAACTTAGGGTTTTTCCTTTCCTTTCTTGACCTTTCTGATTTCGGGTGTTATAATTATTTGTATATATAGCCTTATATTCGGCCCAAGTAGCCTTTCTAGTAGTTTAGCCCAATACGTGTACATGTGTACATTTAGTATAATTAATGTGGCTAATTTTGTGAGATGTCCTCTACTCCTTTATTATCACATATAACGTTTTGTAGAATTTTTGAATTTTATATTTTCCACTATTCATTTTATTTTATTTTTCAACATTGTTATTTCTGTTATTGTCTGTAGTATAAATAATGTATATGTATACTACTGTTTATATTAGATGATCCTGTATTGGTGGTTGTAAACTTTATTCTTATTACTTTCTTTAAGGATCATTGACAATTTTACAATGAGTTCCCATAACTGAGCTATTGACATAAGATTGTGTCCCAACACGATGCAACATTAGACGTCGTAAAGGTTTACACAATTATCCAAATAAAATAAAATATATAATTAAAAGATAATAGTAAATGAAAAATAAAATAAAATAAAAATAAAAAAAAGGGAAACACAATCACATTTGTGAAAGTGAATTGGTTCAAATGAATATAAGAAAGTGGTGTGTTGTTCATAGAGTCAAAGGAAAAAAAGCATGTGTTGTTCATAACCGCAAATCTGATCGTTAGGTTGCACGTTGTGTGCACTTCACGCTAAATTTTAAAAATTCATAACTTTTACATATGAGCTGCTTTCTTGGCGTTCTTTATATCTACACGTAGTTATCGACTAATACTACAACTTTCCTTTAGATTGTATTGGTTAATTTTGACTTTATTTCTAGCCCATAATTTTATAATGACGGTACTCTAGATGATTTTATAAAAATCATAACTTCGGCATGCACGCTTTGTTTTGGCAGTTCTCTACGTCCACACAATTATATATATATATATATATATATATATATATATATATATATATATATATATATATATATATATATATATATATATATATATATATGGAAATGATCAAATGAGAATACCTAAAAGGTTGAGAACGCGAGAACAAACATATTCATTTGTAATTTCATGTATTCATTCGTGGAGAAATGATAAATTTTTACGCACAATCAACATGAATATGCTTTTCCTCTTCAATTGAAATTAAAGGCGTAAAAATTTATCATTTCTCCACAAATGAATACATGGAATCGCAAATAAATATACTTTGTTCTCACGTTCTCAATCTTTTGGTGTTCTCATTTGATCCTACTCGTATATATATATATATATATATATATATATATATATATATATATATATATATATATATATATATATATATATATATATATATATATATATATATATATATATATATTTTTCTAATTACTTTTAGAGCAACCGGTCATAATAATGACATAATATTGAAGCTATAAATACCGGCAGAGTAACGACCAGTTACAATGCTTATAAAAGGTAGACGTAATAACAACTTGTTACAATGTTTGTTTGTAAACTTTAGGCAATGTAACGATTAGCTAGAAAAGTTTGGCAGAGTAACTGTGAAACTCACCATCATAGCATGCTTTAATCGATATTGATTCTTGTTAATGGTTAGAGGTTCATGATTAATCTGGCTCGAAAAATGATGCTCCAAATAAAATAAAAACAAAAATAAATTTAAAGAAAATAGAAAATAGAAAATAAAATAAAATAAAAATAAAAATGTAATCACAATCACATTTCTGAAAGTGAATTGGTTCAAATGAATAGAAGAGGGTAATGTTTTAATTACAGACTCAAAGAAAAAAGCAAGTAACATGCACCGCACGTTTCTTTTCGACCACATCACAATAATATACGTGAATTTGATCGTTAAGTTGCACGCTGAATTTTGTAAAATTTATAACTTTTACATATAATCTACGTTTTTGGCGTTCTTTATATTCACACGTAAGTATCGAGTAATTCTAAAACTTTCCTTTAGATTGTATTCGCAAATTTTGACTTTATTTCTTGCCAATATTTTTATAATGAGGGTAGTCTAGATGATTTTATAAAAGTCATAACTTACGCATACATACTTTTGTTTTGCTGTTCTCTACTTCCATGCTCTTATATCGAAGAATATTATGAATCTCCATTTGGGGGTTTCGGATAAAACTCAACTAATATCCTTTTTTTCAATTATTGCGTTCCCCTCATCGTAGGGTTGAATTAATAACTTAGAAAAATCATAATTTCTATATATGAAATCATATTTTTATGAAATTTATATTTTCAGAATCATGGAGATGTGTACTTTATGAATATGTTATTATTTATATAAAATAACACACTTATTTTTATAGTTTACAAAGGATTAGACTGATTTTTCTTATATACATTGAAATACTAATCTTGTAGTTTGATCATAGATTGACAAATATTATATATTTACCCTATTATATTGATGCTCATCAGGTTTGGGATTGATAATAGGTGACGATTTTGACAAGTGTCACATCCTTAAATGGTATAAGATGTAAAATTGTAAACCTACTCGGACTCAGTTGGACACAAAGGCTAACCTTTGTATTTTCAGTCCATTTTTCTCTGATCCTACATTATATCACACCATATCTAGGGACCTCCAGTATTTAACTTTTACTAGACTAAGCATCGCCTACACAGTTTAGCAAAGCTTTTTTCACATGCATCATCCATGAGAGCCTCATTTTACTGCTCTCAAACATATTCTAAGGTAGCTTTTGTGTATTTATATTTTTGGACTTTAACTCTTTGCCACCTCCTCATAAAATGATAGGTTATTTGGATGTTAATTAGGCTATATGTCCTACCTATTGACGTTCTACTTCCGGTTTCTATATTTTTTGGGGCCCTAATCCATGTTTCATTGATGTATAAATGACAATCCATTGTCTCTAGGTCTAGTAAGGAAAAGAAAAAAAGGGTAGATCGAGTGTTTGGAAAGCAGGAATGATCACAAGGGGTGAAAAGTAGAAAGTATCGGCTATGCAAACAGTGGAGGAAGGCAATCGATATAACTTTTTTGCAATTGAAGTGTTAGGATTGATCTTCCTTCCATTGTAAGTCATTAATTTTCTTTCTCATTTGGTTAAACTCAAAATTCTCTATCAATTCTATCGAGTTAAGAGATTAAGTTGCTTTCCAAATGATTCTAATAATCTTCTTCTTCCTACTCTAATTATAGTGTTTTGTGTGGCCAATTTCTAGCCACTTTGATGGTATTTTTGATGACTTATTTTTAACAAAATCTTAATAGGAACATGCTAACGGATTTTATTGTTCATGTCCTTGAATTGCCCCAAGTTTTGGAGTAATTGTCTTCTTTGTTGATTGCTAAAACTTTTGTTGATTTCTATCTCAATCATGGTGAATAATTTTATGTAAAAACAACATTTTTAGCCATCTAAAAGGTCTTAAAAAGAGTCCCTAAAAGCCTTTCATGAGGCTTAATGGTGGAGGAAACTCAAGCATTAAGGGTGTTTTCTCTTTTAGCAATGTACTTTGTTTTTTCCGGAAACTCTCAAATTTTGAATTTTGAGCTTCGTCTGTCCTTGATTTTTTCTAGGCCCTATAAATTTCTCTAACCAAGGTGAAAATCATCCTTTTCACAGACTGGTGAGAAGTTAATTCTATGGATATGTAGTTTTGTAAAATTCATAGAAAAATCTAGAAAAATATTATGGACATATGCGAGCACTTTTTGAAAAGGTAGAAGCGTAAACTATTGGAATATGGAGGATAATTATAATTTTTGAAGGTTTAAGTGGTGCCAATGTGGCCTTCAGCTGGCAGTTGTTTCAGGTCAAAATCTAAGAATTTGGCCTAATAACTAATTTTCATGTTTTGTGTAGTAAATAGCTCTTTTTTGTTCATCTAAACTTCTAGCAATCCATTTATTTTTGATTTACTAGGGGAATGTTTGATACCTCAGTTCCTATAAGATTTAAAGTGTATAGAGGAGGCATTGTTGACAAAGGTGAGTTTAATGTTCATTGATTTTACAGAACTTTCACAGGGAATTTCAAATCTTAGATGGACTAAAATGAACCTAATTTGTTTATGTTGATGGTACCCTATTCTGTGTGATACGTTATTGTTTGTCATATATTATTGGAATGAACCTAAGTTTCCTTGTGTCGATTTTATATGATGTGTGCACGCCATGATTTCTTGGAAACACTTGTCTATGATGATTAGGACAAAGCATGCTAGTGATGTTGTCAAGCCATAATGATGATATGTGCATGAAATTACATGTGATGTAAAATGTTTTAACTTGTATTCACTTGTTTATTTGTTTACATGTTTACATAAGAAGTTACTTGAGCATTAATATGCTTTTAAAAGAAGACAATGAACATACATGATTACTTACTCAGGTTAAATGTGAAATTCCTTATATATAAATTAATAACTTATTAAGAAAAAGGGGAATACACATTATAGGGTTAGGGTTTGGATCCTAGAGTTAGGTGTGTATCCTATCTGAATCATATGATTGCCTAGTCGGTTGAAGGATACCTATGGGATAAGAGCTTAAGCCAACTTTGATGCTGAATGGCTTTTCTAGACAACAACTCAGGGCATGGCCCATTGTTTCAAGGACATGAGTGATATTGACAATTGATGGAACGTCTACCCAAACACCACGTGGGATTTAGGTGGTGTAACTTGATGGAACTGGCACTTCTCCTACTAATACGTAACGTTGGAGTATTAGGTCATCACAGTCATGTTAGTAGTGAATGAGATACTTACCTTTGCGTTATTGATTAACATATAGACCCATAAATATAAGAACATTTAGAAATACGATTAAGAGAAGAGTAATTGTTAATGATGAAAATGAAGATTAATAATGCCTTAAAATATAATAGAGGTGTATGAAGTAATAATTAGTTACAAAGATGAATAGTGAAGTGCAACTAAATGTAAAATCTCTACAGATGAATAATATTATTTGAGAAAAATTATGTTGATTATATGATATATCTGATGTTATGTTATTTGAGTGTTTCAATGTGCATTTATATGATGCTTTGGTTGACCCATTTGGGTAATTTCACTTCATAACATTGTACTTATGATTAGCGTACTTAGCATATTTTAAAAATAAAACAAGTAGATGAAAAATCACGATATTAAAAGTTGGTATTAGAGCCATGCTGCAAGCAAAATGAATACAGAGCTCGGTTTTCAGACTCACAGTGTAGAGTAGCTTAATTAGGTGCCTTAGGAACTTAAGGGGGAGGGTGTGTGCTGAGAGATATAGGATTGTTATATGTGACTTTTTGAACTTTCCCTTCCTGAAGTTATTAGGTAAACCAAAAACTCTTCGTTATTTAGGAACATGTATCTTGTTGATGAGAATGCCAATATTCATGGTGTCGGTGGAGATCAGAACAACCGCAACCCAAACAGGGCATCTTTATATTTCAGAACCCACCTACTGGTTGTCAACCATGAGCTTAGCCAACATGGAGCGAGCACAATTTAGAGAGTGCTACCATTATTGCTGACCAAGAGGAATACTTAAGGACAAGTAACGAGGAGATGGAGGCTAGGAAGGCAAATATTGCTAAGTTACAACAAGCCATGTGAACCTCAAGACTACTACCTGACGTGGGTGATGTTGTGGGTGATGTCGAGAGTCGCTCACTTACTAGGTAGTGAAGCAGGGATCCTACAAGGGATCGTGATGAGCGGCCTGGTAGCTCATTCAAGGCATTCAAAAACCGCAAACCTTTTGTATTTCGAGGAGGAGCAGACATGACAATATACATGCATTGGTTAACCAAGATGACTCAGATTTTCTATTCGGGCGACTTCATTGAATCTCATAAAGTCATTTATGTGGTGTTGAATCTAGAGTGCGAGGCCCTTGAATGGTGGGAGGCATTGGATTCTATCATCACTGAAGTGGATTACATGTCATTACTTGGAAGATCTTAAGTCGAAAAGTTCAAGAGCTTTTTTGTCCACCATATCAGATGCAGAGGATTGAGTGTGAGTTCCTTATTTTGGAAAAATGAACCATGTTAATTGCAAAATACAACTCTATATTTTTTAAGAAGCTATAGTTCGCAAAGAGTTATTGGCCCACTGATGCATAACAAGCGGAGCATTATGCAAAGGGAATATAGTCTGAGTACTGGGACGCTGTGAGACAGCACAACACTTTGGTGGATGCCATGGATAAAGCACTTAGGGTTGAGGTTAATCTAGCTCCACCGAGGCATGCGATGGTTAAGAGTGCAGAAAAACGAAATGGGATGGTTTGTCTGAATTCTCAAAGAAACAATAGGGTCACCAGGAGAGGATGGGTGACAAGCCGGACTAGTACAAAAAGCGTCACTCCTCACATAAAGGGCCATGCAGTAGCAACACCATGAGTTGTAGATGATGTGGAAAGTTAGGCCACATGCAAGTAGAATGCAAGAATCATCTGTTTTGCTATAATTAAAAGCAGAAAGGTCATATGAGTGGTTAATGTCCAAATCTGAAGGTTCAGGCTAGTGGCAATGATAAGAAGAATGATGCATCCAAAGTGCATGTGTGAGCAATTTAGATGACTGATGATGAGGTCAGATGCGAAGATGAGGTACTCTCAAAACTTTTTCATCTATCTGTGTTATTTTCTATGTGTAATTGTGTTTAATGCTAGCCGTGGTAGATCATTTGTATTTGCTTCTTTTTGTGCTTGTTTGTGTTAGTTTAGACTTTTTATGAATTTTTTGTGTTAGACATTTTGATAGCTGCAGGGAATCTTGTTTTCATGTTTAGGGAAATTTACGATGAGTGTTCTTATGTGATGGTTGGACACATGATTTTCCTTTGACTTCAACTCCGATCGGGATCAAGTCGTGCGATGTCGCCATTAATATGTTTTATTTATCTACCAGAAAGATTGAGATTCTCTCTGCTAAAAGCATGTGCGAGTTCCGCGTATCGTGCGAGGGTATGTATTTTTTATGAGGAGAGAACTCTAGAGTTTGTTTCCATCATTTTTACTTTGTGATGATCAAGTGTCTAGTGAGGTTCCCATGGGTCATGCGATGGAGGGATTAAGGTAAGCAGTGACTATCTTTTCGTAGAGGTGGTCAAGGAGTTTCAAATGTAGACCACCGAAGGGTGGTACTGGAAGGCTAACCTTGGATGAAAAATACTCGTTTTGAAAATCGAGGAAAGTTGAAAGTTAGATGTCTTAATATTAAACAAGATATGATTTGTCAAGTCGATACATGGGAAAAGAGAGGTGGTAGATATCTTGGCTAGAGAAAGTGAAAGCAGTGATCAATGAAATCATTCAAGCTCATCAAAGTCCAATGGAGAGATGGGTATAGGTTAGAAGTTACCTAGGTGATTGAAAAAGATATGACGGTTTGTTACCCTAATTTGATTGTAATGTAATCTAATTTTGAGGACGAAATCATTTTAAGGAGCGGATAATTTTAACGACGCAAGAATCCTTCCATTGATGATGTTGGTTTCCATCACCCGAACGCTTTCTTTTGTGATATTAGTTGAAATAAATTAAGTAAAACGATAATCATACCAAAGGGGCATACAATTTAATTAAATTGATTTGTGGCAAACAATATAATTTTAATTCATTAAGAAGGTTTAGATGGAATGGAGGGGTTAAACTGTCATTACAAGGGAACCTAATCTGTTAACGTGTCTAGGGTTAGGTTGGAAGGGGTTTAAAGTCAAAATTTGAGGGACCAATGAGTGAAATTCATATTATAACCTACATGGCAATGGATCGATTATGTTCTCACATCCGTTTCTCATTGTATCTGTAATATCCCAAATTTTGAGTCCAAAAATTTCTTTTAAAAACAATACTAATTCATAGCATTATGTCATTCAAACATACAAAAAGGGTTTATATGACAAATCATAGTTTCATTTCCAAAATGCTTGTTTGATTATCAGAGTAAACATCCCAGGCTAACTTATCATGGTGTGTGCACTGCAACCCTCCCAAGCTCCTCTTCTGAAAACTAAACACCTGAAACCAAAACTGAAAACCGTAAGCACGAAGCTTAGTGAGTTCCCCAACCTACCGCATACCATACATATCTACTGATCTATACATGCCAATCATAATACTGAGCACATAACCACATATTGGGCTCCCGCCCGCTGCATTGGGCCTCACCCGCTATCGGACACCGTCCGCTACCAGGACCCGCCCGGCTTCGAGCCCCGCTCGGCGTACATATATGTTTTTCTTCGGCCCCTCTTGTCTCCGGGCCCCGCCCGCTAACATATACTAGCACATAATCATATCACAACACATAACTAACACGCTCTACTGGATTACTATACTAAGGCCTCGACTATATTGGGCGTCGCCCCCTGTCCTACTACTGATGAATCATGGAACCCCATCCACACTCCTACTGACAGTGAGATACGGGCCCAGCCCACACTCACTATATTCCTTACTTGGGCCTTACCTATGCTCTACTCCTAATGAGGTATGGAATACTGTCCACACTCTTCTATTGGTGAGATACGAGACCTCGCCCGTAGTCACCTCCCTACCAGGCACATACATGTATCACACAGACAACAAGTATAACTATCAGACAAACCATTCCTTGGGTACCCACCTGCTAACATTGGGCATTCGTCCCGAATGTCGTACTAGCATACTATGCCTAAGGCTAACCTCCGGGTCTTCCTACTCATAACTACATGGGCTGAAATTGTGGCCGTAGACCCATTCACATAAAGGGAAACTCACTTGCACTGCTAAACATTGCTGATAACCCTCTGGCTGCTGTCTGAAAACTCTCCGAACTGCTGCTCCACTAGCTCCCCGAACTATTAATACTAATATAACACTTAGCTCCAAACTGAACTCTAGAAGTCAAACTAAGTCAACTCTGGTCCAAGTCAAATTCCTGGTCAAAGTCAACCTTCTAGTTGACTCGACTCGCCAAGTCAACTCATAGACTCGTCAAGTTCTTAAATTCAAAAACTCTCAAAATACGACTTAACTCGCCGAGTCACCCTAAGACTCGTCGAGTACAACGATCTCTGAGTCCCATCCTGTCCAACTCATTGAGTCACCACTCAACTTACTGATCTGCGTCTTAACCAGAAAAGGTTGAGGTTCTACGACCAGACTCACTGAGTCCAAAGCAATCTTCAACAGACTCGCTGAGTTGTTCTTCAACTCGCCAAGTCCATGCTCATGTTTATACAACTCGCCGAGTAAACCCATGTGACTCGCCGAATCTATGCAGCTCTCAATCCATACCATGGCTTTTCAAGCCATGCAGGGGCTCCAACCCATAGATCCACTTTTTTAAAGTCTAACCCCCACGTAAAGTTGCAAACTTTAGGTGAAACCAAGGAGCTAAAGGCTCAAAACATTCTAGGGTTAGGGTTTAAGACAAAGGGGCTTCACCACTAACTCATTGATTGCTACTTTAAGACATTCTGAACCATCACAACCCCAGATTTGAAGTAGCAACCTCAGATCTAAGCCCCAAACCCGAAATAGATCTCAATCTTACCAAAATAGCCCCAAAATCTCATTCAAGAATAGATGTAGATGCAAAAAGGGTGAAGGTAATAGCTTATTACCTCCAAGATGACCTCCCACTGAAGAATAATCCAAATCTCTGTAAAGCCCCTTGATCCAAGCTTCTTGATCTTCAAGATCTCTTCACAAAAACCACTTATCTAAGCTCCAAATTGCTTCCAAGGACTCTCACTCACAATTTAGGGTTTCTGGATCTCAAAAGGGTGGTAAAGAGTCTGGGGAAGGATGTAATGTTCTTTAAATAGGGCACAACCCCCTGGATTAGGGTTTTTCTCGCCAACCCAAACTCGCTGAGTCTAATAGCTGACTCGCCGAGTCGGTCACTTACTCTATGTCCCAGATCCCGCTCTGACTCGTCGAGTTCCTCCCTGGACTCGGCGATTTGACTCTTGACCTAGAGCTTTTCCTTTCTTTTCTTGGTCTTTCTGATTTTGGGTGTTACAACTCTCCCCCACTTTAACTTGACTTCGTCCTCGAAGTCCGCTACGACCATTTGATCTGCAATCTGTTTGCATCACCCATGACTGATGGATATAACTCCGGCCGACCACTTCCATGAACCCTCCGTCTGGTCACTTAGAATAAAACTAGTCCTTGTAGATATCAATCCTCAAGTGCACTCTAATCCTGCCAACCTTGAGCTCACAACTCACTCAACTGACAATCCTTCTGGTACTCCCCGAGTACTTATGTTGGTCACCCAAGGGGTTCACCCCCTTATTCCTTGCACGTTTACTGGCCTTCCCAAGGCAACGTTCCATAACTAATCATTTCCTCCATCACTATGAAGGACATCTCCTTTGTGGTACCCGTTACTCCAATCACTCCCGGTGCTAGTCACTACTATCGATACATACTGAATACTTCTTTCTACTATAACTTAGTGCTAAGTACCCATCCCAACGAATGGATTAGATAATCCTTCGAGTAAAAGATTCATCCCTGCAATGGTTAGACTCATACGAGTGCTGCGCAACATGGTCAAACCCTTCCCTCTGAGATTATCCAACCCTGCTGCAAGAGGCGTAGCACTCCTCAATCAACTAGCTGTCTCGCACCATACTTCTCTATCATCACTTCACTGCCTTAAAGTCCTGTCATTTCTCATTCGCCTTCCAAATGGACCAAGACCACCCTGGTCCCTCTACAGATTCTGTCGATAACTAGGTTACCAGATACTCACCGATCACTAAAACTAGTACAATCTCTTAGTCGCTCCCAGCAACTTCAGAAGAAACTTCGGCTATCTAAACTGCCCTATCTATCCTGCCACTCTGGGCTACAAGTCTTGGGATCCCTGATCTCTTATCTTGACTCTAAGGTCCCTACTAGGTCCCACCTGCACTGTTATAATCTCACGGGCCTCACCCACGGGTCTCACCCGACTATATCCTAGAGCGGTCCTCCTTTCTAGTCTCACATGCCTAGCTACTATTGCACGGGCCTCGCCCACGGGTCTCACCCAACCCATACTACTGACTAATCCTACTCCCAGGTCTCACCTATACTGTTGCTAACATACAGGCGTCGCCCACGGGTCTCACCCAACTGCATACTCGAGTGGCCTCACCTAACAAGGGCTATACAGGCCAGCTCCATACTAAACCATAACAAATTAGCATTTTATAATCCCCATCAACCTATCTAGGAGATACAGGCCTCCAAGCACACTTTGAGAACTACGAGATACGGGCCTCCGCCCAAACTCCACGAACTAAACTGCTAATGAAAACTACGTCTTACCCGCAGTCTTACGACACTTTCCTCATGACTTGCTGTTGGGGAATTCTACGGCTTCCCCACAGTCTTATATCCCACCTAAACTTGCACCTGGCGAAGGCTCTGTGACCTCGTTTTCCCGAACTAGTCACCCGCTAGACATGAATACACAAACTCAAGGTTGGAATGTTTCTCCAACTCCCAACTAACTTGATCCTTTATCCAAACAACCACTTGAGCTACTTCCTTCCTGACCAAGACTGCAAAACCACCCCAGTCTTGTACTTACTTCTATCCTTGGCCACACGGATGGCTCTCCCCCACTTTGACTTGACTAGCTCCTCACAACTCACAGCTTAGAGGATTTTCCAATTCTTCCTACCATCCCCTGGTCACTTTGCTGAAAACTTGACTCACCACAACTGGGGATCTAACCAATCCATTGCCAATCGACACCTTCCCCAACTAGCGACGCACTACCAAGCCCCTCACAAGCATGCTACAGATAATGCATCCTAAGTAACCCACTCTAAAGGAGATGATCTCCAACTATCATTCTAACATCTAAGGTAAGCAGGTGGCATATAAATCAATTGCCAGCAGGCCGCAAAATTCTGAAGTATCATTATCAATACCAATGCAGAACCATAACAATAACACCACATCATAAGCTGAAAGAGAAATGAAAAAAGATATGTACCTGACATATCGAGCTGCTCACACCTCATCTGAAACCAACTGATACACTCTGCTCCTCGTTGCAGGCATCTCTGCTCGACCCTGACGATCGTCGGTGATCATCATCGTTGCAAGGGGAGGCGCTATCACCTGTCCTACTGAATGCAAACTCGGACATTGGGACTTATTGTGGCCCCTCTAACTGCAATGGAAACATAACATGTCTGATCCCTGGGTGGTTTTATAAGTACAATCTCTGCTGAAATGACCAATCCGGCCGCACTTGAAGCAACCAGAATCACCACCGCTACCACTCCTACACGCACCCTCGTGCATCCTGCCGCACTTGCCACAATGGCCCCGGTCCTGAGGACCTCTTGATCTAGACTCTGATGTCTTGGGCTTCTTCCCGAGGTGTTCCAGATCGATCTCCCTTTCCCTGACCCGAGCAATCATATCCTCCAGTGTCTTGCAGCTGGACCGACTCACAAACTCTCTGATGCTGTCTCTCAGCATATCATGATATCGAGGCTTCTTCATCTCCTCATCTGTGACATACTGCGGAACAAGAAGATCCCTCTCCCAAAACTTGGCGTTGATCTCCGCCACCGTCTTGGTCGTCTGTTGTAGATCCTGGAACTCCCGAGCTAACTATTGCAACTCAATAATTGGAGCAAACTCGGCCTTGAACCTGGCCGAGAAATCACTCCATGTAATTGTTTTTAACGCGGCATCATCTCCGATAGCATGACCAACCTCCTCCAACCAATCTCGTGCTCTGTCCTTCAAAAGACAGCAGGCGAGTCGAACCTTGTCCCCTTCGGGACACCGGCTAGAACAAAAGCGTTGGCGACATCATCCAATAGCAATGGGGTCCCTAACCCCATGATAATGTGGAGCTCCACAAGCCCTGAACTCCCAGAAAGTCAAAGTACACGCTCCCAACACAGCCATTAGCTCTGTGCGAAAGGCTCAAATCCTCTCATCCAAAATCTCTAGGATGCCCTCCTTGACCGTGCCAAAGGTCACATGAGTCTGGTCAAGAATACCATGCGTAATCTCAGCTGATACAAACTCTCTCATCCGCTCCTCGAACTGATCGATCCCTGAACCCGAGCCTGACCCCTCTCTGACACCTGATCCATCCATTGGTCCATCTTGTGATGTCTTCATAGTGAAAGCATGCCATAAAAATCATCAAAATACATATCACTGCTGAGGGACCTCACACACACTGCAAGTTCCCTGGTTTTGTCTCGGCCCCTCTTAAATCGAGTATGGATCCTCTGATTTCAGTAGTACGGGCCTATAATACCTTCCACATCTATCCGTACTTTTCTCAAGAGTTTCCTTGACTCCACCAAGTCCCTTGCACGACTACCACTTCTCCCATCTCTAAACTCATCCACAGCCTATCCTAGGGAAACCTCCGACCCAACCAGCCCTCAGTTGCTGAAGGTTTCCTCGTAATGCCAATCAGCCATTACCTGAATACCATCACATGTGATGAGGCTTAGATAATTATTCAAGTAAAGGACTCGTCCCTACAACAGTTAGACTCGAAAGAGAGTTGCGCAGTAGGGTTAAATCCAGAACTCTGAGATTATTCAACCCTGATCACATGCGACTTAACGTATTCATCTAATAGCTAACTCTTATCACTCGGAATCCAACAAAGCACAAAGCAAGCAGCATTCAGACCAAAGGGAAATCTAACCAGAACATAATTAAGCAATTTTATCAAAATACAAGAATCTATACTAGCATGAAATATAAGCTCATATAATCAGGCATAACCTAAATAGGCTATCCTACCACTGTCTAACCAATGCTAGCATATAGCTCAATAAGCGAAACAGGTTATCCTACCCTTTTCTCTTTTCAAAGTTCGTTTTTCTTTTTCTAAAACCCTTTTCTTTCCTCAAAATCCTTTTATAAATATGGTTTTTCTTCGGAAAAATTTTATACCACTTCCTCAGTTTGAGTTCAGACACACCCGAGAGTGTGCCCTAATCCCTCAAACCAAGGCTCTGATACCAACTTGTAACATCCCAAAATTCGAGTCCAATAATTTCTTTTAAAAACAATACTAATTCATAGCGTTAAGTCATTCAAACATACAAAGAGGATTTATATGAAAAATAATAGTTTCATTTCCAAAACACTTGTTTAATTATCAGAGTAAACATCCCAGGCTAACTTGTCATGGTGTGTGCACTGCAACCCTCCCGAGCTCCTCTTTTGAAAAATGAACACCTAAAACCAAAACTGAAAACCGTAAGCACGAAGCTTAGCGAGTTCCCCAACCTACTGCATACCATACATATCTACTGATCCATCATGCCATACGAAATACTGAGCACCTAACCACATACTGGGCTCCTGCCCGCTGCATTCGGCCTCGCCTGCTATCGGACCCCATCTGTCACTAGGGACCGCCTAGCTTCGAGCCCCGCTCGACGTACAAATTTATTTTCCTTAGGCCCCTCCTGTCTATGGGCCCAGCCTGCTAACATATACTAGCATACAATTGTTGGAATAGTGTCTAAGGCTGCAACTATATTAGGTAAGTATTTGACCCGATTGTGCATGGTCCTTTTGGGTTGCCTTCACCATAGCAACTTGATAGGATGATTTATTGATAGAGAGTAAATATTATTAGTATATTATGAGAATAATATAAAGAATAATATATAGTTATTTGATTAATATAATTCATAGATTAATTAGTATTAATTTGGTGACTTAAGGATATTAATTAAATAAGAGGGTATAAACTGTCAATTGTTTGATAGTTACACTTTAGACTGTAAATCCTTATTGGATAGAGTATGGATGAATTCTAGGGCTTGGGATAGCCTCAAATTCGTCCAAGGGTTATCCAAAGTAAGGATTAGAATCACTTAAAGTCTAAGTTATCCAATTAGGGTTTAAGCTGTAACCCTTAAGGAGTCTACAAGTATAAATAGACCCTATGGGATAGAGAATTTTGGTACCCATCAAAAGTAAAGATACTCTGGCCGAATTCCTTCCCTCTCTTCTCTCTCAAATCATCCTCCTTGCTAGTTGGTGTTTGTAAGCCATTAGAGGAGTGACAATTGTGACTCTAGAAGCTCCAAGACAACAAGATCAACAAGGAATTCAAAGGTATGATTCTAGATCTGTTTCAATATTGTTATTGCACCTAAATAGTCATTAGAAGTCTTGGATTCAAAGCATGTTTGATTAGAAAGCCTAGATCCAAGCATTAGGGTTTTGCATGCGCACATAGGAAGGTTCTTATGGCTAAAACCCATCAGTGGTATCAGAGCTTAGCTTGGTTTTCATTGAATTGTTGCTTGATTGTATGAAACTAAACTGAAAAATTCGATTTTCATGTTTCTGAGTCATGGACTCGGTGAGTTCCAAAGTGGACTCGGCGAGTAGGCCTGACTCGGCGAGTCCCTTTGTGTACTCGGCGAGTCCGAGCATTAGGATTAGCCAAAAACGGGATTTTTTTCATGTTTATCTTATGGAAACTTACCTTAATCATATTAGATCAACCCTAATCCGATTTTGTGATATATATGACTATATTTTTGATCTAATTGAAGATAATTATCAATTAATAAAATATTTGATTTCCTTATATAATAATTATTAATCAAATATGTATAATTATGTGATTAGATTATTTGTTATTTGATCCTTTATGTTTTAAATGTTTAAAACTAGTCCTCAAGTGTTGAAATTTATGTTTTGTGATTAAAAGTTTAATTTAGACAATTTCAAACCCTAGAATTTTACATGTTTAAAATACAACCCTATACTAATATAATATTACAAGATTAATATATATATATATATATATATATATATATATATATATATATATATATATGTATGTATGTATGTATAACTTAAATGCTAGTCTTACCATTAGTAGGCCTCATTCACGAAGCCGTTCTATAAGGTGGGTATAAGGTTGCGGCCTATAAAATGGCGCTTAATGGATGTACACTCACACCCACCGCTCGCTTGATTGGTGGAGGGTCGTTAGCCGAACGGGTAGGATAGGGCAACCTCATCCTCTCATTAAAAGTATAATAAGAAATACAAAGTAACTACATGTTTTATTAAAATTCCCAATCTTAGTTACTTTAGGAAAAGTGAATTGATGCAATCCCATAAAATTACACTTTGCACCTTGCTAAGAAGTTAGTGGAGCGTGTGTGGTTTACCGGCACACTAATTGGTTCTAAGCGAAGGTGGCAAAGGGTGATTCATTGTTTATCATAGTTCGATGGAGCGTGTGTGGTTTACCGGCACATCGAATAGGTGATCGTTACAATGAAGGCACCATGTTAATTTGCATGGTAATTCACACCTGCTTTGTGATCCTCGATATCCCAATCACAAACAAGAGGGGCATATCGAGATTTAAACATGCCATTGAAAAGTTTCAATGAATCTCATCCGAACCTAGGAATTCTCAATACATTTAGGACTTAAAGTTATGTTTTTTCATGGTGGAGAATTAGTGAATCGTCATTCACTTACCTTCAAATTGTTTGCATATTAGATTACGACATCCCTTTTCTAATGTGTAAACATTGTTGTTGGATCCTAGCCCTAGTTCTTCCTATTGGGTGATAATTAGGGATTCATATTCTAATCTATCTTTGTCCTTTCTATTTGTAGATGTCGAACGCTAACAATGTTGCTGCGAGTTCTTTCACTTTGATGAGCCTTTGTTAAAAGGTCACCTTTGATGGAACGAACTTTAGCGAATGGATAAGATACATTCGCATGATTGCTCGCTATGAGGATAACGAGTATGTCCTCGATGAGAAGCTCGAGAAAATCAACCCCGAAATCGCTACTCCCGCCAAAATCACCGCTTTCGAAACTCACGAGCGTGATGCAACAAAAGTGCATTGCATCATGATTGCGACTATGAACTCCGAATTCCAAAAGTCCTAAGAGGACATGTATCCGTACGAAATGCATCAAGACTTATTGGAGCGATACCATCAAAACGCGAGACAAGAGCGTTATGAGATTTTCACGAACATGATTTCCACTAAGATGGGTTATGGAGAGTCTCGTACCGTGCACTTGCAAAAGATGCAAAGGTGTGTCGACCGCCTTCACAAGTTAAATGTTGACTTTGGGGAAGACTTGGCGATCGACATGGTGCTTCACTCTTTGCCTCCGAGCTACAATCAATTTAGGATGACCTATCACATGAAAAAAGAAGAGGTCACCCTAAGCAAACTCCAAGGTCTCTTGAGGGTCGCTGAGAGCAACTTCAAGGACAAGTCTGTTGCACCAACTCCCAATCCGCCCGCTGCTCCTGTCTTGGCAATTGGACAAGGAAAAGGAAAGAAGAGGAAGGCTTCTTCAAAGAACCATCGCAAGGTGAAAGCTCGAGATGGTGCCTCTTCTAGTGGGACCAAAGTTGATATTGCTAAGCCCTGCTCTAATCCGAAGGAGGCAGAGTGTCACCACTGCCACAAGATAGGACATTGGAAGAGAAGCTGCCCGGAGTACCTGCAAGCCATCAAGGAAGGAAAGATCAAGCCATCTTTTGCAGGTATATATACAATTAAATCTAATGATTCCCATAATACTTCTTGGGTTCTTGATACCAGTTGTGGTTATCACATTTGTTCTAATGTGCAGGGACTAAGAAGAAGTAGAGACGTGGAGTATGGAAGAATAAATCTAATCATGGGGAACAGAAGATCGTCGCCTGTGACCAAGATTGGAGTGTATTCTTTAGTGCTTAGGAATAGTTTATCTTTAGATTTGAACAATTGTTGCTATTCGCTAGAAATGGCTAGAAACATCATTTCTTTTCATGGTTTGTTTAGACAAGGTTTTAGATTTTCTTTTAATAATGAGAATAGTTCTATTTTAGCTTATCTAAATGGTGTCTTTTACTTTGAAGCTATACCATGTAATGGAATTTATGAAACTGTTATGATTGTTGATAACTTAGTAAATGATGTTGTGTACTTGGATTCTTCCAATAGTATGGATAAGACATCCTTATGGCATTGTCGTCTTGGACATGTCAACAAGAAATGCATAGCCCAACTCCAAAAGGATGGAGTGTTGGAGTCATTCGACCTTAGGGAAGATGACAATTGCGAGTCTTGTTTACTTGGAAAGATGACTAAGTCACCCTTCGTTGGTACGTGCGAAAGGGGTGAGGGTCTATTGGACCTCATACATACCGATGTGTGTGGACCATTTAGATCTACCACAAAGGATGGTAACCGCTTCTACGTGACTTTTACCGATGACTATAGTAGATATGGGTATATCTACTTAATCAAGAAAAAGTCGGAAACTTTTGAAAAGTTCAAAGAGTTTAAGAATGAAGTGGAGAATCAATTGGGCAGGAAGATCAAGATGCTTCGATCCGATTGAGGAGGAGAGTACATAAGTCTTGAATTCCACGATTATCTCAAGGATGTGGAATAGTTTCACAATTGATGCCACCTAGGACACCACAATTGAATGGTGTGGCAGAAAGGCGTAATCGAACCTTGTTGGACATGGTTCGCTCTATGATGAGTCGTGCTTCACTATCTATCTCTTTTTGGGGGTATGCCTTAGAGACTGCCGCCCATATCCTTAACCGAGTCCCTACTAAGAAGGTTACCAAAACACCTCACGAGATGTGGATAGGGAAAGCTCCTTCGTTAGCACATATCAAGGTTTGGGGTTGCAAGGCTTTCGTAAGACGAGACACTCACGACAAGCTCGAACCTTGTAGTGCGCGATGTATTTTCATCGGCTACCCGCATAAATCCTTTGGATATCTCTTCTATAGACCGAATGACAATGTTGTCTTTGTTGCGAGGAGAGGAGTTTTCTGAGAGTGAGAACTCATAGGCCAAGGAGACAGTGGGAGGCAAATTGATCTTGAAGAGATTCAAGAGTCGATAGATGAAGGAACCTCAACCGCTGGTGCTCAGCCCGAGGAGGAAACTCCGGTTGAACCAATTGGCATATCATTACCTCTTAGACGTTCCGAAAGAGTTAGGTTTCAACCCCAGTTATATGGTTTACATATTACTACCGAAGGGGACACGTATATTAGTGATAGTACAGTAATAAACCTTGATGAACCTAATAGCTATAAGGAAGCCATGGAAGGCCCGGAGTCTGCGAAATGGAAAGAGGCAATGGATAGCGAGATCCAATCCATGTATGATAACCAAGTTTGGAATTTGGTTGATAATGTAACTGGACGTAAGACCGTTGGGTGCAAATGGATCTTCAAGAAGAAGACCGACGTGGATGGAAAGGTACACACGTTTAAAGCGCGATTAGTTGCGAAGGGCTTTACTCAAACCCCCGTAGTTGACTATGAAGAGACCTTCTCACCAGTTGCGAAGATAAAATCTATTAGAGTGATGCTAGCTATTGTCGCATTTCATGATTATGAGATTTGGCAAATGGATGTCAAGATCGCTTTCCTTAACGGGAAGTTGGCTGAGGATGTTTACATGGCTCAACCAGAAGGGTTTGTGGATCCCAAGCATCCGAATAGAGTGTGTAAGCTTGAGAAGTCCATTTATGGACTTAAGCAAGCGTCTCGCAGATGGAATCTTTGCTTCAATGAGAAAGTCAAAGAGTTTGGATTTGTACGAAGCAAAGATGAGTCATGTGTATATGTCAAAGCCAGTGGGAGTGTAGTAAGCTTTCTCGTTCTATATGTTGATGACATATTACTCATAGGAAACGACGTCCCGACTCTGCAGGAGGTTAAGTCCTGGCTCGGGAAGTGCTTCGCTATGAAGGACCTTGGAGAGGCTTCCTACATTTTGGGAATAAGGATAGTAAGAGAAAGAAGTAAGAGACTAATAGGACTTAGTCAGAACACTTACTTAGAGAAGGTACTAAAACGTTTTAGTATGGAAAACTCGAAGAAGGGAGAATTACCGATACAAAGCAATGCCAGGTTGAGTAAGACTCAAAGTCCGAGTACCGAAGCCGAGATAGTTGAAATGAGATGAGTACCATACGCTTCCGCAGTTGGCTCAATCATGTACGCTATGACTTGTACTCGCCCTGATGTAGCCTTAGCTTTGAGCATGGTTAGTAGATATCAAGGGAATCCAGGCAGAGCCCATTGGGTTGCGGTGAAGAATATACTTAAGTACCTTCGGAGGACGAAGGAATAGTTCTTAGTCCCCGGAGGGAGTGATGACTTGAAGGTGCGAGGGTATAGTGACGCCAGTTTTCAGACCGACAGGGAGAACTACCGTTCGCAGTCGGGCAGGGTCTTTACCCTGAATGGAGGAGCAGTAACTTGGAAGAGTTCCAAGCAGGAAACCGTAGCTGATTCAACGTGCGAATCAGAGTCCATCGCAGCGAGCGAAGTGTCGAAGGAGGCAATATGGCTAGAGAACTTCATTGGAGATCTTGGAGTTGTACCTGCCATAAAGGAGCCCATGGAGATTTTCTGTGATAATGAAGGTGCGGTTGCCTTGACCAAGGAACCGATTGATCATGGTAGATCACGACATATCGACAGAAAATATCACTTTATTAGACATCGTGTAGAAGAAGGACAACTCGTAGTGAAGAGAATATCATCGAAAGATAACCTAGCAGATCCACTTACGAAAGGACTGAGTAGGGTTAACCATTTGCAACATGCTAGGAGTATTGGGCGGAAAGATGATATTAGCATAGATTAGATAGTATTAGAAACATGTAATAGATAAATGTAATTAACATTTGATGATTAAATAAAGGAGTTTTATTTATAAGTAATGTTACTCTCTTATGTTAATTGTTTAGCTATTGTTTCACTTTGCATGTTTCGACAATCGTTCATATTTTGGAAGTAGATATGAATAAAGATTGTCATGAATAGGTATGTAGAGTGTCTAAATGGTGTTAGACATAGCAAAAGATTGTTGTAACGTTCATGAGTGCTTATGAACTAGGTTTGAGCATTGGAACAAACCCGCGCTTGCTGGAATCACCTTATGGAATGTGATAATAAATGGGTGATCGCGAGACAATAATATCATATAGTCTTAAAACCTAGATATATGGTTTGTTATTGGTTAATTGATTGTACATTGATAATGAGAAAATGCATTGGTAACTCGATGTTATAAAACGCATTGTTGTGTATAGTTGGTTAATGAATAAGTAAATGCATATAAGTCGAAGTTTATCTGTAACTTTTATCCTAATAAGGAAAAAAGCGATATCTCAGCCGCTCGATGATTTGATTTGACTTATGTGTCAGGCAAGTATTTGACCCGATTGTGCATGGTCCTTTTGGGTTGCCTTCACCATAACAACTTGATAGGATGATTTATTGATAGAGAGTAAATATTATTAGTATATTATGAGAATAATATAAAGAATAATATATAGTTATTTGATTAATATAAGTCATAGATTAATTAGTATTAATTTGGTAACTTAAGGATATTAATTAAATAAGAGGGTATAAATTGTCAATTGTTTGATAGTTACACTTTAGACTGTAAATCCTTATTGGATAGAGTATGGATGAATTCTAGGGCTTGGGATAGCCTCAAATTCGTCCAAGGGTTATCCAAAGTAAGGATTAGGATCACTTAAAGTCTAAGTTATCCAATTAGGGTTTAAGCTGTAACCCTTAAGGAGTCTACAAGTATAAATAGACCCTATGGGATAGAGAATTTTGGTACCCATCAAAAGTAAAGATACTCTGGCCAAATTTCTTCCCTCTCCTCTCTCTCAAATCATCCTCCTTGCTAGTTGGTGTTTGTAAGCCATTAGAGGAGTGATAATTGTGACTCTAGAAGCTCCAAGACAACAAGATCAACAAGGAATTCAAAGGTATGATTCTAGATCTGTTTCAATATTGTTATTACACCTAAATAGTCATTAGAAGTCTTGGATTCAAAGCATGTTTGATTAGAAAGCCTAGATCCAAGCATTAGGGTTTTGCATGCGCACATAGGAAAGTTCTTATGGCTAAAACCCATCAACAATCATATCACAACACATAACTAACATGCTCTACTGGATTACTGTACTAAGGCCTCGCCTATCTTGGGCCTCACCCATGTCCTACTACTGATGAATCATGGAACCCCATCCACGCTCTTGCTGACAGTGAGATATGGGCCTCGCCCACACTCACTCTTTTCCTTACTTGAGCCTCGCCCCTACTCTACTGCTAATGAGTTATGGAATATCGTCCACACTCTGCTATTGGTGAGATATGGGACCTCGCCCATACTCACCTCCCTACCAGGAACATACATGTATAACACAAACAACAAGTATAACTATCATACAAACCATTCCTTGGGCAATCATCCGCTAACATTGGACCTTAGTCCCGAATGTCGTACTAGCATACTATGCCTAGGTCTAACCCCCGGGTCTTCCTACTCATAACTACATGGTCCCCCATTGTGGCCATAGACACATTCACACAAAGGGAAACTCACCTGTACAGCTGAACTTTGCTGATAAGCCTCTGGCTACTGTCCGACAACTCTCCGAACCGCTGCTCCACTAGCTCCCCGAGCTACTAATACCAATATAACACTTAGCTCCAAACTGAACACTAGAAGTCAAACTATGTCAACTCTGATCAAAGTCAAAGTACTGGTCAAAGTCAACCTTGCAGTTGACTCGACTCGCCGAGTCAACTCATAGACTCGTCGAGTTCATAAACTCAGAAACTCTCAAAATAAGACTCAACTCGCCGAGTCACCCCAAGACTCATTGAGTTTAATGATCTCTGAGTCCCATCCTATCACACCCCAAAACCGAGAACGGCGGAAACGTTCTGGGGCTGAGGACGTCATGTACAGTATCACAACAATGAAAAGTAGTAAACAAGCAACAACATCATCCATTGCATTAATAATATAATTATTATACAAGTGTTCTGTCAAATTCTGATAAACACTAAAGCATAAATCAAAATGAAAGATGAGTCTTGAACAAGCTCCATCTTCCTTTATCCTTGCATCGGTACCTGTCTATAATGACCTGAGGATACAAGTAATTTTGAAAGAGAGTATCAACTTTAAAGCTGGTGAGATCATAAGTATTTAGTCTCTTAGTCTGTACGTAAGTATTTGTATGTAAGAATTTGTATATGAACTGTAAGTATGAAGAGGTTTGCAAAAGAACTGTAAACGTTTGAAAACCCTAGAAATCCCTATGATCTCTGTTAGTAACAAAAGGAGTCTTCTACCAAGACTTAAGTGTTCTCATGTAGTCTTCTACCAAGACCTAACTGTTCTGAATGTAGTCTTCTACCAAGACCTAACTATTAGGAATGTAGTCTTCTACCAAGACCTAATTGTTCTGAATGTAGTCTTCTACCAAGACCTAACTGTAATAGTATCACCCTTTCGTACTAGGGAAAATAACAATGTTAACTGAAGACATTCGTAGATGTACATTTACCTCTGTTGCTAACAGTTGGGTATAGGAATAACCCGTCCCCAAAAGTATACCTGTAATGGTATCAACCGTTTACATCCATGGATGTGCTTTTACCTCTGTAGCTAACAGATATTCTAGGAATGGTCAGTCCCGCAACGTATCCTTGGGTACTAGGATCTTAAATCCAATCTATCTCATCGATTATGTGATTGAATCATAAGGTAAAGATAAGAATGAGGATTATATAACAAAATCTATACATATAAAATGTACTAGTAATTCCTGTAAGTGTACTCATGTACATCGGATCATGTGACCATATCTATGTAATAGTATGGTAAGGTACTATAATGTTCTAGCTGTAGTGTATGTGCTCTCTATCTAGCAAGTATAGTAATATACTGTAATGTTCTAGCTGTAGTGTACATGCTCTCTATCTAGTAAATATAGTAACGTACTGTAATGTTATAGCTGTAGTGTACGTGCTCTCTATCTAGCAACTATAGTAATGTACTGTAATGTTCTAGAAAGTATGACTCATGAATGAACTGACTTATTGTATAGTATTGCGTTCTAGTAATAGTTCTAGTATCTTCCTAAACTACCCATATGGTAGCTTACTAGTAATATAACTGGTACGTATGAACATGGATGTATGCCCTTGCTACCCAAGGGAATTGGATGAACTGGAAGGGCCTTTATGACTATATATGTACATATGATATATAACTAATATTTAAACGACCTTCGGACGGATACCCGATATCCCACCAGACCACATCTCAAGCGCGAAAAGGAAATAGGGTGGATAGCCTTCCTAAGTCTTTTAAACATTTCTTATATAAATACATATATAGGCATGCAATTAATAATATAAAAGTATAAAATAAGTTTTGTAAATCCTTTGAATATAATTATTATCTAAGAAAATATTGATTTGATGCCAATCAATAAAACAGTTTGAAGTAAAAACAATTTGAAGTAAGATAGTTTGAAGTAAAAGCAGTTTGAAGTAAAACGTTTTGATAACAGCTTGGAGTAAAACAGATCGAAGTAAAATGCTTTGAAATAGGATCATACATTGTGTAATGAACCGTTTAATAAGGATTTTTGAACATATAAAAATTTAAGAAAGTCATTTGAGGAACCTATTTGGTAAGAATGGTTAAAGTGAAGTGAATCATTTGAATGTTGCATATTAATCACATGTGATTGATACAATAATTAACATGATTATACTTGTATCCCCCCCCCCCATAAAACTTTTAAAAACATTTAAAACATTAGTTAAGGGGGTATGAACTCACCTGTGGTAAGTGGATCGGAAAGAAGTGTCGGATAAGTGCTTGGTGTCAAGTGAAGACTTAGACATGCACAAAGATCCTAATAACATATAAGGATATATGTATATACTCAATTAGTCTTTAAACAAATAATAAACAAAGTTAAAACACTCTAGGACACGTTAAACACTTTATACAAGTGTTAAAACTCTCAAGGGTTGCATCTAAGTGCTGTAGGGAAAGGCTAGTGTGTTTGGGGTTCAAGGGTAACTCTTAAAATGCGTTTACTCCCTAAGGATCAACACCCCTTGAGTTTACGGTCGTAAACTCTTGGGTTTACGGCCGTAAACTCCAAATCGTTTGACCATTTGGTGATTTGAAGTCTTCTAGGCTATTCCAAGCATTCCTACTTCACAAATTAGTCTTAGGAAGTGTTATGTGGCATCAAAACACTTCTAAATGGAGTTTACGGTCTAAGTACCATTTCTCATGAGTTTACTACCTTAAACTCATGAGTTTACTACCTTAAACTCCTAAGTTTATGGTATTTGGGGTTTTCAAGTCCTTAGTTCAATGATGGCACTAGTCTAGGTTAGATTTAGCCATAAGAACCAAGTATGGGACTTTAAATGGACATTTACCCACTTTTTGGGGTGTTTATAGTTTTGGAACATCCCTAAGCCGCAAACACATAAAATTGGGGGTTTTGGTGCTTTTCCAAGGCTTAAACACAAGAAGGAAGGGTTTAAACATGTCAAGGATGTTCTATACATCAACAAGGGTTTAGATTTGGGACTTATGCACACTTTGGTGCATTTAAGGGTGTTTACGGCCCAAGAAGATTCTTGGACCGTGAACACCTCCAACCTTGTGTTCTTGACATATTTACTTGGTATAAACATGCATAGCTAGCTTAAAATGACTCTAGGATAGAAGTACTTACATTGGGAAGCTTGAATTGAGCTAAAACGCCAAGAACACTTAGTGTGTGTTCTTGGTGTTTTGGAAAAACTAACCAAAACACATAATTGAATGGATTAAAGGATGTACAATCACTAGATTAAGTGATATACCAACTTGAAAGGCTAGAAACACTTACTAGATTGAAGATTTGGAATTAAATCTTGGATGATACTTGAGAGAAATCTTGGAGTTTACTCTTTTTCACTTTTGGGGAGTAAACACAAATGAGGAGTAAACTCATGTATAAGCATGAGTTTACAGATTTTTGGATGATTTTTCGACCCAAACATAAAAGTTTGGTCGGGTGTTTCTAATACGCGAAGTGTTCGTGGTTTTCAAAAATCAAAACCCGAGAGGACACTTTCTTACATCCGTTCGTTTAAAAATAATATTAAAATAATCAAACGAACTTTATATTTCTTAAAAATAAGAAATAATGACATTGACTTACGATACGAAGGGGTTGACTTTTAGGGTTTGACCGAATGGAAATTTCGGGTTGTCACATCATCCCCCTGTTAAAGGGAATTTCATCCCGAAATTAGAATTTAGATAGGGAGGTAGGTATGAATGATCGAGTCGAGATGAGGGAGCATCCTAATCGATTAGTTCTAGCGCTCCTAAGTGAAATCGGGTCCTCGGTTGGTATCCCAACGAACCTTCACTAACTGGAGACTGCGTTGCTTGGTCCGCTTGACCTCTCGGTCGAGGGTCACTGCGTTTCAAATACGAAGGCAAGGATCTCTATGAGTGGACTTACAAGAGTCCTAACGGAAAGGTATGGTTTCACGATTGAGACGTGAAGAGTAAAATGTACGTTGCTGAGTTCGCGGAGTTGGTCTAGTTTGTGCGAGGTACAGGACCGATTCTGATAAGAATCTCGGAGGTCCTAACTATATTGGATTTAGCTTTTCATGCGATACGAAGCGTATTAAGCCATTCCCAGAGTGAGACTTCCTAAAGAACTTGGTCTCTCACTTGGAATCTCCCAGGTTTCCTTTTCTTGTTTAACTTCCCAGTCAAGGGTCACTCCTTGCTGGGTCAAGGTCGTAGGGTTTCCGGTGATTTGCGAGGGGTTCTGGATGAACTATGACAGTAGGTCTCTAAGACCTAGAATTTTGCGAATGTCTGTTGGCGTCTCTAGTGTCGATAACTGCTCATCGACTTTGACAAATTGAAATAGTACTCAAATTTCCCACATTACTAACAGTGTGTCATAGAAATTTGACTTTTCAATTTCCAAAACTCGTGCCTAGAGAACTCCGCTAAAAGTTCCTCTGTAGGAAATGTTTCCATGGGTTTTCTTCTTACTACGAGGGTAGATAAGTAATTCATTACATGGAGAAATGACAAACTGATCCATGTAAGAAAGACGTAACCCTATTCATTCAGCTCATGAAAACTATTGGCGTATTGGTCCTATCCGAAAGGTATCATTACGGACTCAAAGTGTCCGCATCGAGTTCAGGAGATATTCTTCCGGACATCTTTCCCTAACACTCGAACTGGTGATATTTGGATCTCAGATCCATTCCTGGAAGTAATTCTTTCCTTGCATTTGTTTGACCATTTCATTTATGCGAGGCAGAGATAATGATTTCTATGAAAATCTGGACGGAGTCCTCGATATCCGAGGCACATTATGATGTAACCCGTCGATCTCTGGGAGAATAAGACTGGGGTTCTCCAGGGTGAGAAGCCTAGTCTTCTAATTTCTCTTTCTGCGTAGTTCGTTAAGTTGTCCGGCTGTTCTGTGTCTCCGTAGGTGTTTAGATTATAGGGCGATCTGTTTACAAGGGTCCTTCTGGGTGCTAAGTTTGTTCACATGACGATGTGATTACTCGTAGACTTAAGCAGTTCTCCGTCTTGAAGTTCATATTAGAATTAATACTTGGTTCACAATCACCATTTTGTGTATACGAGTCATATATAATTAAGATTGAAAAGGTAGTCGAATAACTGATTCTTCTTTAAGCTCACATCCCATCGTGGAAAAGAATTTAAAGTGGAATCATCAATTCTAAACCTGTAGAACCTTGATTATATATCACTCTTATGCATACATTCATCAGTGATAGATCAACCGCATGAATCCGTGGATTAAACTTGACGTACTGCACTAGTGGTACTTCGGGGGTTTCTTCGGAAAGTAGGGAACTATGAGGTACTCCTGGCATGAGTACTTCGGTGTTATGGTATGACGGTTTCACTAACAGATGTTTACTGAAAAGGAGACGTACGTATGAAGCTGTTTTTGTGAGGATCAAATTGAATCGAGTTGTATGATAATGTCGGAATCATACTGAAACTTAAAGACATTAAATTTGAAAATAAGACGTTTACAGACAAAACACAACCGTGCAACCATGAACAGAGTTACAATACTTTAGATTTACTACAAGACTATTGCTATGAATAAGGTATACTACAAAAGACAAGTATACGCAGCACGATCATCCCTATACAGACAGGATCTTGCAAAAGATAAGACTCTAGTTGCACTAGTTCTGGATAGTTTATAAGTCTGTTACAATGAAACGCCTATATTACATTAACATAGGTTCCGGAGTAGGTTCTCCCGCAGTTGTGATCTTGAGAATTCTACCGTCTGCACCAGAGTTCTTTGCTATTGGAAAATATTTCTTGAAGTGCCCTATCTCACCGCATTGGTGGCATGACTGGCTAGTACTAACATTGGTGACGGTAGTGTGGTGTTTAGCCAGTGTTATGTGGACACGAGTGCCTTCCTCGTTACTCCACCTTGGGAACTGCTTCCTAAAGCATTCGGCTTTATCACTACTTTTGTGCATAGGGTCTGTCCCGGTGATAGGGACTTGAGTGATGGGTCGTGCCGGTGCTCCACAGCTACGAGCATGGTGTCCTATTTTTAGGCAGTTGCAACATTGCATCTCATGGCAGGCCCCATGATGATGGAAACTACACTTGTCACACTTCAGGAGTTTTCCCTCGTATGGCCTGCTCGGTACGGGGATGGCAGGGGTTTCCACTTGCTGTTGTTGCATAACCAGTGTTTCGGATTTCTTGCATTCTTTCTGGGCTTGACGCTTTCGTTTCTTGTTCTTTGTTCTTCGGCTTCGCGAGCCTGTAACTGTTACTATTTGATGACTTCCTGGATTAATACTACGATCAGAATCTTTAATCCTATCATCAGCATTGCTTGCGTTGATAGCGCTACGGTGCGCAAGGACAACGGTTACGGCAGCCACCACAGCAGCTGTAATTGTGGTTTGAAGGGTAGCAGCGTCCATAGGAAAGGTAGGGGTTTTGCTGCTCGACTGATTGTTTCTGGATGACGACATGATTCTGTAACACGAAAGATAAGGATTTTGTGAGCGATTCTAGTTGACCCTTGATGTACTTAGATTGTTCATGTAAAAAGTACGACTATGTTCTCGAAAGTTTGACCTATATCCCTATGACGCAGTCCTAGTACGGAATAGAAGTATGTTCGCGAAGGTTTGACCTACATCTCTATGATGCTGTCTTAGTACTGAGTGAAAGTAAGTTTGGACACTGGTCTCAAGACGTTTGTTGTTCAAGCCGAGGTATCGTTGGTTGGTGAATAACATGATGCAACCATTAAAAGAGACTTGGAAATGTCTCCAGAGCTAAATTACTATAGTCCAATGACTTGACTAAAGTAGGTTTCAGATAGACTCCAATGAAAGTATGATAAGAGTACTTGAATGAAGAATGACACAGAAGTTAGCCGGCTGTCAATATCTTTGATATTCACGACGTAAAGATTCGGGAAAAATGACCTTGTAAAGGTCTTATATCATATCTAGAGAAGATAGTTCTTGACAGCGTAAAGACCTAACCAAAGTACTTACGGTACAAGATAATTTCATAGAAAATGCCACTTCGGGCATAGACAGAAAAACATTCCTTTTTAACAAGGAAAATAAAGTAAAACATTTATTACTGGCGATGGTAATCCCTCTGGTGAACTCTTAGTTCATCCAGTTGACGTTCTACATCAAGTAGGTGTCTTTCGTGCACCCTCTGTCGTACTCGGAGTTCTATGACTTCGGCTTGGAATTCAGCTAGTGCGTGTAGCAGGGTTTCATGGTTTCTCTCAGATCTCTCGTGAGCATCTTCTAGACGAATGGTGTGGAGGGTATGCAATTTCGCATTGGTGACGACTTCAGTGATCTGATGTAGGGCTGTCCTGCCTTGAATCTTATTTCGGGCCACTCTGCGGACCAGGATTGGCAAGCTTCTGTCTTCCGAGCCCCCATTGCTCAGGTCATAAAATTTTCGATTACCATCAAGTGGCATGGGCTGATCTTGTCCTTGGCTCCATGTTTCCAGACATTCCACCCATGGAGGCGTCGGGCCATGAAAAGCCAGACGAGGTTTAGGAATTTGAACGGGAGCTGCCTGGGGTAGATCTTCAACCTCGGGTTCAGAATTAGCATCATCCGAAAGGTCTTCATCATGGTGATCATTCACAGGGATAGGATGATCATTTTCTAGCTCGTCTTCAAACCATCCAGCAATAACTTCGTTCGGAAGGAATAGGTTGTCGTGGGGATGGAGTCCAGCCATGTTATCTACGCGAGAATTGGGGTAAGAAAATAATTATTAGACGAACTATCTAGATAATTATTTAGAAAATCTTCATCAGTTACATCGCTATTTCTGAAGTGCATACCAGTTATATGTAATCTAAATAGGATAGACCTTCGAATAAGTGACCTTAATTCCAAATTCACACAGAACAGGGGTAAGGCAAAATTTTCACAGATTCTAAGTCTATAACATCCTAATTACATATAGCCTTAGTGTATCCACTTATCAACTGTCAACTTAGTAATGAAGATCCCGTTTTAATTCTCAATTATAAAGTACTTACAGTAACACCAAATACTCCTATAGTATTTTAAGTTTAATGTTATGTTCTATTGTTCTCATTGTGGTAGGGTTGGTAAGATTTTAGCATTGTTGCAACCACACAATTAAACCTAGGCACATGCTAGACAACTCTCGGATAATATAGGTGATCAGGCTATATCTTCCCAGTTTTGACCATATGTCTCTAAGCCCACTTGTGTTGCCCAACAATCGTAATTCTTTTTTACTGTCCTAGTGACACTGATTTTAGTATGAATGCAGCATGTAGACTTACTTAAATATTTTATTATTTAAAGTATAAACTCTAGGTCAGAGTATTTTTAATCCCTTATGTATTCATAGTTAGTATATCTTTTATGGGTTGATATACTTAATTCACTATAAACAATGCTCTGATACCAATCTGTCACACCCCAAAACCGAGAACGGCAGAAACGTTCTGGGGCGGAGGACGTCATGTACAATATCACAACAATGAAAAGTAGTAAACAAGCAACAACATCATCCATTGTATTAATAATATAATTATTATACAAGTGTTCTGTCAAATTCTGATAAACACTAAAGCATAAATCAAAATGAAAGATGAGTCGTGAACAAGCTCCATCTTCCTTTATCCTTGCATCGGTACCTGTATATAATGACCTGAGGATACAAGTAATTTTGAAAGAGAGTATCAGCTTTAAAGCTGGTGAGATCATAAGTATTTAGTGTCTTAATCTGTACGTAAGTATTTGTATGTAAGAATTTGTATATGAACTGTAAGTATGAAGATGGTTGTAAAAGAACTGTCAACGTTTAAAACCCTAGAAATCGCTATGATTCCTATTAGTAACAAAAGGAGTCTTCTACCAAGACTTAATTCTTCTCATGTAGTCTTCTACCAAGACCTAGCTGTTCTGAATGTAGTCTTCTACCAAGACCTAATTGTTCTGAATGTAGTCTTCTACCAAGACCTAACTGTAATAGTATCACCCTTTGGTACTAGGTAATATAACAATGTTAACTAAATACATCCGTAGATGTACATTTACCTCTGTTGCTAACAGTTGGGTATAGGAATAGTCAGTCCCAAAAAGTATACCTGTAATGGCATCAACCGTTTACATCCGTGGATGTTCTTTTACCTCTGTAGCTAACAGAGATTCTAGGAAAAGTCAGTCCCGCAACGTATCCTTGGGTACTAGGATATTAAATCCAATCTATCTCGTCGATTATGTGATTGAATCACAAGGTACAGATAAGAATGAGGATTATATAACAGAATCTATACATATAAAATGTACTAGTAATTCATGTAAGTGTACTCATGTACATGTGATCATGTGACCATATCTATGTAATAGTATGGTAAGGTACTGTAATGTTCTAGCTGTAGTGTGCGTGCTCTCTCTCTAGCAAGTATAGTAATATACTGTAATGTTCTAGCTGTAGTGTACGTGCTCTCTATCTAGTAAGTATAGTAATGTACTGTAATGTTATAGTTGTAGTGTACGTGCTCTCTATCTAGCAAGTATAGTAATGTACTGTAATGTTCTAGAAAGTATGACTCATGAATGAACTGACTCATTGTATAGTATTGCGTTCTAGTAATAGTTCTAGTATCTTCCTAAACTACCCATATGGTAACTTACTAGTAATATAACGGGTACGTATGAACATGGATGTATACCCTTGCTACCCAAGGGCATTGGATGAACTGGAAGGGCCTTTATGACTCTATATGTACATATGATATATAACTAATATTTAAACGACCTTCGGACGGATACCTGATATCCCACCAGACCACATCTCAAGCGCGAAAAGGAAATAGGGTGGATAGCCTTCCTAAGTCTTTTAAACATTTTTTATATAAATACATATATAGGCATGCAATTGATAATATAAAAGTATAAAATAAGTTTTGTAAAACCTTTGAATATAATTATTATCTAAGAAAAGATTGATTTGATGTCAATCAATAAACTAGTTTGAAGTAAAAACAGTTTGAAGTAAGACAGTTTGAAGTAAAACGTTTTGATAACAGCTTGGAGTAAAACAGATCGGAGTAAAATGGTTTGAAATAGGAGCATACAGTGTGTAATGAACCATTTAATAAGGATTTTTATACATATAAAACATTTAAGAAAATCATTTGAGGAACCTGTTTGGTAAGAATGGTTAAGGTGAAGTGAATCGTTTGAATGCTGCATATTAATCACATGTGATTGATACAATAATTAGCATGATTCGACTTGTATCCCCCCCCCATAAAACATTTAAAAACATTTAACACATTAGTTAAGCGGGTATGAACTCATATGTGGTAAGTGGATCGGAAAGAAGTGTCGGATAAGTGCTTGGTGTCAAGTGAAGACTTAGACATGCACAAAGATCCTAATAACATATAAGGATATATGTATATACTCAATTAGTCTTTAAACAACTAATAAACAAAGTTAAAACACTCTAGGAGATGTTAAACACTTTATACAAGTATTAAAAGTCTCAAGGGTTGCATTTAAGTGTTGTAGGGAAAGGCTAGTGTGTTTAGGGTTCAAGGGTAACTCTTAAAATGAGTTTACTCCCTAAGGATCAACACCCCTTGAGTTTACGGTCGTAAACTCTTGGGTTTACGGCCGTAAACTCCAAATATTTTGACCATTTGGTGATTTGACATCTTCTAGGCTATTCCAAGCATTCCAACTTCACGAATTAGTCTTAGGAAGTGTTGTGTGGCATCAAAACACTCCTAAATGGAGTTTACGGTCTAAGGACCATCTCTCATGAGCTTACTACCTTAAACTCATGAGTTTACTACCTTAAACTCCTAAGTTTATGGTATTTGGGGTTTTCAAGTCCTTAGTTCAATGATGGCACTAGTCTAGGTTAGATTTAGCCATAAGAACCAAGTATGGGACTTTAAATGGACATTTACCCACTTTTTGGGGTGTTTACGGTTTTGGAACATCCCTGAACCGCAAACACATAAAATTGGGGGTTTTGGTGCTTTTTCAAGGCTTAAACACAAGAAGGAAGGGTTTAAAGATGTCAAGGATGTTCTATACATGAACTAGGGCTTAGATTTGGGACTTATGCACACTTTGGTGCATTTTAGGGTGTTTACGGCCCAAGAACATTCTTGGACCGTGAACACCTCCAACCTTGTGTTCTTGACATATTTCCTTGGTATAAACATGCATAGCTAGCTTAAAATGACTCTAGGATAACTTACATTGGGAAGCTTGAATTGAGCTAAAACACCAAGAACACTTAGTGTGTGTTCTTGGTGTTCTTGGTGTTTTGGAAAACTAATCAAAACACATAAATGAATGGATTAAAGGATGTACAATCACTAGATTAAGTGATATACCAACTTGAAAGGCTAGAAACACTTACTAGATTGAAGATTTGGAATTAAATCTTGGATGATACTTGAGAGAAAACTTAGAGTTTACTCTTTTTCAGTTTTGGGGAGTAAACACAAATGAGGAGTAAACTCATGTATAAGCATGATTTTACGGATTTTTGGATGATTTTTCGACCCAAATATAAAACTTTGGTCGGGTGTTTCTAATACGCGAAGTGTTTGTGGTTTTCAAAAATCAAAACCCGAGATGACACTTTCTTACACCCGTTCGTTTAAAAATAATATTAAAATAATCAAACGAACTTTATATTTCTTAAAAATAAGAAATAATGACATTGACTTACGATACGAAGGGGTTGACTTTTAGGGTTTGACCGAATGGAAATTTCGGGTTGTCACACATCCTGCCCAACTCAATGAGTCACCACTCAACTCACTAATCTGCGTCTTAACCAGAAAAGGTTGAGGTTCTGCGACCAGACTCGCCGAGTCCAAGGTAATCTTCATTAGACTCGTTGAGTTGTTCGTCAACTCGCTGAGTCCATGCTCATGTTTATACAACTCGCCGAGTAATGTGACTCGCCGAGTCTACTCAGGTCTCAATCTATATAGTGGTTTTTCGAGCCATGTAAGGGCTCCAACCCATAGATCCACTCTTCTAAAGCCTAACCCCCACGTAAAGTTGAAAACTTTACGTGAAACCAAGGAACTAAAGGCCCAAAACACTATAGGGCTAGGGTTTAAGTCAAAGGGGCTTGACCACTTGCTCATTGACTGCTGCTTTAAGACATTCTGGACCATCGCAACCCTAGATCTGAAGTAGCAACCTCAGATCTAAGCCCCAAACCCGAAATAGATCTCAATCTTACCAAAACAGCCCCAAAATCTCATTCAAGAATAGATCTAGATGCAAAAGGTTGAAAGTAACAGCTTATTACCTCCAAGATGACCTCTCACTGAAGAATAATCCAAATATCTGTAAACACCCCTTGATCCAAGCTTCTTGATCTTCAAGATCTCTTCACAAAAAGTACTTATCTAAGCTCCAAATTTCTTCGAAGGACTCTCACTCACGATTTAGGGTTTCTAGATCTCAAAAGGGTGGTAAAGAGGCCGGGGAAGGGATATAATGTTCTTTAAATTGGGCACAACCCCATGATTAGGGTTTTTCTTGCCCAGACTAGATTTGAAGAGTCCAATAGCCAACTCACCGAGTTGGTGACTTACTCTATACCCCGGATCCCGCTCCGACTCATCGAGTTCCTCCATGGACTCGACGAGTTGACTCTTGACCTAGAGCTTTTCCTTTATTTTCTTGGTCTTTCTGATTTTGGGTGTTACATTATCGATTAAAATGCTGGAAAAATAAGCAACTTCTTGGGTTGCCACTATTTGCATTGACCGACAAGGAAAAGAAAAAAATGGGTCGATCGAGTGTTGGGACAATAGGAACGATCTCAAGGAGTGAGAATGAGAAGGTATTGATGACACAAGGAGTGGGGGAAGGCAATCAATATATTTTTTGTGCAATTGAAGTGTTAGGATCGATCTTCCTTCCATTCTAAGTCTTTGATTTTATTTATCATCTGATTAAACTCCAAATTTCTAGCACTTGGATTGAGTTAAGATATTGAATTGCTTTCCAAATGATTCTAATAATCTTCTTCTTCCTACTCTAATTCTACTGTTTTTGTCTGGTCAGTTTTCAGTCACATTAATTGTATTTTTGGTAGTTTATTTCTATCAAAATCTTTCTATGAACATCCTCAAGAGTTTTATTGTTCAGGTCCATGATTTGCTCCAAGTTTTGAGTCATTGTCTTCTTTGTTGCTTGCTAAAACTCTTGTTGATTTCGATCTAAACTCTTGTGAATAATTTTTTGTAAAAAGACCATGTTTTGATCCATCTAAAAAGTCTTCACAACAATCCCTAAAAGTCTTTTCATAAGCCATAATGGTGGTGGAAATTCAAACCTAAAGGGTATTTTATCTTTTAGTAATGTAATTTGTTTTTTCTATAAATGCAATGTATTTTGAATCATGGTTTGAGGTTGAAATTCTTATTTTAACTTCTTGACATGTTACTGTTAAAAACTAAATTTCCGTCTTTATATTTGATTTTAGTTATGGCTTAGTGTGTTAAATATTCAATTATATTGTGTTTCAACTTGTATCCCCCCTCCCCTAAAATCATTTAAAACATGTAAAAGGTTGATTGAAGGGGTATCAACTCACCTGCAGTGAGTGGTCCAAAAGGAAGAATTGATATAGGATGCTAAGTGTCAAGTGAAGCCTCGAGTAGAAGTGGATCCTATTAAGCATATATTGACACATATATGTATATAAGTAGTGTATATAACAACTAATCATGTTAGGGACAACCTTAGGGACTAGGAAACACTTGGCATGTATTGTTACAATCACGCATGATTGTGCAAAAGGTGTTCACGGCCACACAAGAGTGTGTTTACGGCCTAGATGTGTTTATGACCAAAGAGTTTACGGCCAACACATGAAGTAGCTAGAGTTTCCGGCCAAGAGTTGAGGTAGTTTACGGCCAAGCAAGGGTTTACGGCCGTGAACTCTTGATTCTCATGTCAAAAAGGTTGTTTCTTGTATGCTAATCATGAGCTTCTAGTGAATATCAAGTATTTGGGAAAGATACTTACGATTTGGAAGCTAGAAGGGGTGTTCACGGTCACCTAGAACAAGTGTCTGTTCTTGGTGAAAGATGACAATCTTGAAGATCTAAACCAAAAGTGTGAAATTTATGGATGTGATTCAAAGGATTCATAAGGTTAAGAAGATTAACTAGGAAAAGGATGAATTGCTTACATTTTTTAAGAGAAAGGATGAAGATCTTGATGATACTTGAGAGAAATGTGTGTTCTTGTCTTGGAAGTGTGAGAAGTGAAGAAAAAATGAGGGAATATCATATCTAACGTTGGAGTTCATGACCAAACAAGATTTTACGGTTGTAAGCTCTAGTTTACGACCGTAAACTCCAAATGATGGAGTTTCCCGACTTGAAAGTTGCACAATAAACTCCAGTAGATACTTCCTAACACCCAATCCTTGAATGTACTAGGCTTTGAACACTGATACAGACCCTCTTGAATGATAAAAGGTAGCAGAAACAAGTCAGACTTTTTATTGAATTGAATGGCTTTCTAAGATAGAAATTTCATGTTGTCATAGTAGGCATTATAATTACAGTTGTTCGCAAGCTGTTGTTAGATTTGAGATTCTCTAGTTGGAAATTGCTTATACAGCCGTAAGTCATAATGTGCTTGGTGATTGTATTGAGTGGATGCCTAGCTGGGGGTGCACCGGAGCCGGTAAGGTTTGGATGTATCACAGAAGTTCATGATGTGATCAATGTTGCTCGTTAGAGTAGTTGTTGGTAATGGAATAGCAAAGAGTCAAGGGATGTTAAGAAATTTGGGTTCATCATATTGTTCGATTTTGGGTTAAGTTCGCGGTCGGTGTGTTTTGAGGATCATTCTTCATGGTTCTGTTAGTACCCCAGTTAGGGACAGGGGTAGATTCAAATGGATATTCATCATTCTTAAGGAAGATTTCGTGAGGAGGTATCATGGGTAGCCATTTTCGAGCATGATTTTCGTGGAAACTCGTGTTGGGAATCGCGAGTGGGTTCAGAAATCTGTATGTTAAAGGCATCAGTTGGAGTGTTCAGAATTTGCGCTCTAGGATGATTCCACCTTGTGAATGAAGGGCAGGTGATGAGGTTTCGGGCCCTTAGCAACAATGTATCGACCTGATGGTTGAGGAAGTGTGTATTTTGTGTCTCTTCGTGTTTATGAAATTGATATCATCAAAGGTTGAATAGATTGTTCGATGGATAAGTGTCATGGTTTTAGCAATCGGTTCAGTTTGGGAGGTCTGTCAGGGAGTCAGACCAATTCGAAACCCAAGTTCGGATATATAAGGATGGATCTTTGCATGGGATTATGGGTTGTTCTACTTTAGGTTGGCAGTTTTTGTTTGGGTTTAATTGTTTTGGGAAAGTTGTTTTGTGTGCAAAATTTTCGAGTGTATTCCTGAAGCATTTTTTTGTTATGAGTGTTAGTAAGGAGCGATTCTAGTTATGAAATCTAATTTAAGTGTCAATGATTTTAAGTTGTATATAATCAGTGATTTCATCCCTTTAAGTGTCAAGATAATCTAGGTTGGAATTATTTGGTTCAATTTGAGCTTCTTATGGAATTGGTTTGATAGTGAATCAAAGTGGGTGGTCTGTCAGGAAGTCAGGTCAATTTCAGATTTTGGGTTTTAGGAGAGGTCGAGGTGGTTTGGAGAGGGTTTAAGATATGTTCTACTTCAGGATGGTGAGTTTTACTAAGGTTGGTTCCAGTTGCCTTGGGGAGGCGATAGCTTTCTCGAGTTGTGGTAGTGCAACTCAGATTGTTTGGTGTGATGAGAAAAGTAAGGAAGGATTTTGAGGAAAAAATCTAATTTATATGGGGGAGAGTTGTAACATCCAAAATCTTGAAGACAAATTGTTGAGAATAACCCTACTTCAAGGTGAACTCGACAAGTTGGAGGAAGCAACTCGACGTGTTTAAGATGAAAAAAATCATGAGAATTAAATGAACCAACTCGGCGAGTTGAGAAGCCTCAACTCGGTGAGATGCCAGCTGGGAAGGAAACCCTAATTTTTAGGGTCTTGAACCCTATTTAAATGCCTTAATTCCTTTTTTTGGCCTCCTTATCAGCCTCTGTTATTATCGAAAACCTAAAACTAGTTGTAGCCTCCATTGTTACGGTTTTGGGCCTTGGAAGGAAGTTTGGTGTCCATTTTGTGCATTTTGAAGGAGTTAGAAGATCTTGAAGTTTCTAGCTTGGAGAAGGAAGTCTTGGTTCCAGAATCCCTCCATTTCTTGCAGTCACTTTAAGGAATCAACTTCATACCTTAATTTGTAGATGATTAGATATCCTCATTTTGGGTTTTGTTTTCTTTTGGCCTCTTTTTGGGGATGATGATGGAGTGAAGTCATTTAAGGGGTTTGATATTTCAAATCTAAGTTGGTTTTGGTACCTTGATCTTAAAGGTGCAAACTTTATGAGGATTTTCGTGTCATGCATGCATTTAGTCAATTATTACGTCCATTTTAAGCTTAAGAGCTTCATTTAGACATGCATGAACGTAAAGTTGGCAACTTTACGTGGTTTCCCAACTCAAGGAAGTTAGATCTATGTTTTCGGGCCATGTCTTTAGGGATTAAGTGCTTAATGTATTAAGATGTGGGTTTTTGGAGAACTTGGCAAGTTTATGGATAAACTCAGCGAATTTGATCAGTTTTCCCCAACATTTCACATTGATAGAGGAACTCAGCAAGTTGGGTCAACTAAGACCATTGACCTTGATATTTGACCCTGTCTTTGACCTAGTTGTTCTGAGGGGGTAGTTTGGGTAATCAGAATTGTAATTAACAAAATTATGGGCTTAGGATAAGAGCTATATGTGAATGGGCCCAATTTGGAAAATTGGGCCATTAGTAGGTATTTGTGGATCTTTTTTATTTGGGCCATAGTTTTGGTTTATGTTGGGTCAGGGGTAAAATGTTCATTTTACCCCAAGTAAGGATTTTGGATTATATCTTGGAACCCAATTGCTAATTGGGTGTGTTGTTGGTAATGATAGTTTGAGAAGCCAGTAGGGAAGCAATTAGGGATTTCTTTCGCTGAGCTTTTGCATTCGAGGTGAGTTGTCCTCACTGTACTCTCGGGTCGAAGGCACCAATGTCGGCCCTTTGGATTGTTATCCTTATTTATCTTATGATTGAGTATGTGGTGATTTGTTAAATCTGTATCCTGGTAGATAGGATGATGCTATGCTTAGTGATCTATTAGATCTTCCTATTACCTGTTCTCGCTATATGTTTACCAGTCACATGTGTTGATGTAGTGTGGTTGGGTTGAGACTATACTACTTTGTGCTGCCAGTCCATAAACCCGGTAATGTTTATAAAAGTATATTATATGTATGCTTATTTGTTATGTATATTTAGACATGGTTTGTGTGTGTGGTTGGGTTGAGGCGTGCTGGATTAGGTGTCTAAGCCCATAACTATAATTGGTATGAACTTGCTTTGATAGTAGCATGGTCCTCTTGGCTTTCCTTGACTTTAGCAACTTGACAGGATATGTTGAGAGAAAAACTTTTGAGAAACACACTTGAAAAAACATTATAACAAGTTATATATTATCGAATAAAGTTAATCTCAAAGGATTATAATGCTCAACGATAATAAGTTAGAATTGTTAGAGAGTTAGTTGCGGAATATTTAAGTGCATAAAAATTAAGGAAATCTAAATGACAACAAGTTATATATCAAGTAAACACTAAGCTGATTCTTAATAGGGATTGCCATCAAACCAAGTTAGTTTATGTGATCAGCTTAAAGTAAACGAAGTCACAATGACGGGCTCCGAAGGAGAGTTTGAGATTTCGATCTTAATATATGAATGTAAGTTCAGTATGATCTTAGAAAGAAGGTAGGGTTAAGGAGAGATTCATATATTAAGAGAGATAAGAGATGTATTTCATTCAGAAGTAGAGAACTCTATATATAGAGTCTTGAGAAATTACATAGTGAATAAACAAAGACTAAATTCAGATAAAGTGTCCATGCAAGGCACACTGGACAATACAATGAAAATAGATAAGTTAAAAGATAACAAGTCTTTGTTACAGATGGAGTCGTTGCGGATGACTTCTTCTATTGAAGTTGCGGTAGCACAAGAACCATTACGGTAGAGAAGTAAAGTTCGGATTGAGAGGTTTAAGAGGGTCACTTTCTTGATTCAATAATTTCCCCCTAAGTGACCTATTCAACCTTTTCACTTGTTGTATTTCACGAACTTGATCAACAACCACCAAAACTTTCTCGCTTCACACAATCATGTGATCTTCCTTGTGATCTCAAATTTTACTTCATCAGTCACGCGCTTCGACCTCTGCACCGAAGTTAGGGTGACTTCCAGTAGCTTGCAGGTTAGGCAATGTATAGTTGTGATGGGGATGAAATACTTAACGTTGCTCTGGACTGTCTTGAACACAAATCCTAATTTTGGAAAGTTGGTTGTACCTACGAATCGATCTTGATATCCTTAAATAAAAACAGGTGTTGGTTCAAGTGCATGAAGGTTGAATTTTTGAACAAGGGTTGCACACTATGCATCTGCGGTACTTACAAGCCTTCTCATACGCAATCTTCATCTTGGAAAGTGTTAGTCAGAGTACTTACTTGATGATATACTGATCATAGGAAACGATTTTCCAACCTTGCAGGAAGTTAATTCCTGGCTTGGAAAGTGTTTCGCTATGAAGGATCTTGGAGAGGCTGCCTATTTTCTTGGAATAAGAATTTTGAGAAATAAGAGTAGAGGACTAATTGGACTTAGTCAGAGTACTTACTTGTATAAAGTGTTAAATCTTTTTAGCATGGAGAATTCCAAGAAGGGAGAGTTGCCTAGCGAGAGCAATACCAAGCTGAGTAAGACTCAGAGTCCAAGTACCGATGCCGAGATGGTAAAAATGAGTCGAGGTCTATATGCTTCTGCTGTTTGATCGATCATGTATGCTATAACATGTACTCACCCTGATGTGGCTTTTAATTTGAGCATTGTCGATTGATATCAAGGGAACTCGGGTAAAGTTAACTGGACAGCCGTAAAGAACATTCATAAGTATCTGCAAAGAACTAAGGATTGGGTGCTTGTTCTTGGTGGCAATAATGACTTGAGAGTTACTGGTTATAGTGACACCAGTTTTCAGACAGACTAAGACAATTTATGTTCTTAGTATGGTTGGGTGTTTACACTTAACGGAGGAGTAGTAACTTGGAAAAGTTCCAAACAGGAGATTCTGGCTGATTCATTGTGTGAGTCGGAGTATATAGCCACGTGCAAAGAGTCAAAGGAGGATATATGGTTGAAGAAGATCATTGGAGACCTTGGAGTTGTGCCAGCCATAAAGGATCCCATGGAGATTTACTGCGATAATGAAGGAGCAGTTTCCTTGACCAACGAACCAAGGGATCATGGAAGATCAAGACATATCGACAGAAAATACCACTTCATCAGACATCGGGTAGAAGAAGGACTCCTCGTCGTCAAGATGGTATCGTCAAAAGAGAATCCAGTTGATCCCCTCACAAAAGGGTCTGAGTAGGGTTAAGCACATTCATCATGCGAGGAGCATTTGTCTGCGGGACGATATTAGTTTTAGTGATTAGATAGATATATATTTTAGATACTTGTAATAGATAAATGTAATTGACATTTTTGATTATATAAGGGAGATTTATATATAAGTATTGTTTACTATCTTTTGTCAATTATTTATTTTATGTTTCAACTTTGCATGTTTTACTTCCAGAATAATTGGATTATTCAAATATCTACAATCAATCATACTTTGGAAGTAAGTAGTGAATTAAGACTATCATGAATTGGCTTGTATATTGTCTAAGTGTTTAGGCATAGCAATAGTTGTTGCAACGTTCATGAGTACTACTAAGACGGGGATTTGAGTATTGGATTAAATCCACACTCATTTGAATTTCTTCATGAAATTTATCACGAGTAGTTGTGAGACGATAATATCATATAGTCTTTAAGCAGAGATATATGAGTTGTTGTTTACGAGTTGGTTGTGCATTGATAATGCGTAAACGCATCAGTAACTTGATGTTGTAAAACATATTGTTGTCTACAATTTGATGAGTAAATAGTACAAGTATATAAGTCAAAGTTTATCTATTCCTTTTATCTCAAGGGGTAAAAGCGATATCTTGGGCCCCTCGATGATTTTGTGTTGACTTATGTGTCGAGCCCGTTCAGGACTGAATTGATGTGTTTAACTAAGTTCCTTGTCATACAAATTAGAAATCGGGAAAAAATTGTTGGACAATATGAGTGATTCTATTCCATGTCTTTGTCCACATGATATCTTGCAAAATAGAGGATTATATGATCCTTTATCTTAAGGACTCGATTGACTAGGTCAGAGTTCGACAACTGCTTTTGAGACCTATAATTGCTAATCAAATTCTGAAGTCGTACTTGCAATTATAATTATTAGACTTATCCAAGTAGGAGTCTATTAGATTAGGTGTCTAAGCCCATAATTATAATAGGTATGTACTTGATTTGATAGTAGCATTGTCCTTTTGGGTTGCCTTCACTTTAGCAGCTTGATAGGATAACCTAACAAAAGAGAGGTTAATAAATGATTTATTAATATATTATTAGGATAATATATTAATTACAAATCAAAATATTTAAATAGTATTTTATCATAAATTAATTTGGAATTAATAGTGGGATCAAATGAACTAATTAAAAGAACGGGGGTTGTTTTGTAAATCATTGATAGTTGCAAAACTAGGCTGTTGGATGCCATTGGAATGGGATGGATGAATTTTTATAGAGAGGCCCTATAGAATTCGTCCAATGCCTTCTAATGAGAGGTCCATGGGTTGCTTAAACCCTAAGCATGAAATTAGGGTTTCCTCCTGAGACCCTAGCAACCCACTAGCGGTTTAAGGACCCCTTTACACAGGGTTTTGTGGAATGCTTAGTGCATAGAAACCCTAGCCGAAATTCTAAGAGTTTCCTACCATCTCCTCATCTTCCTCTTTCTACAAGTGTTTGTGAGCCATTGTAGGTGCAATATTTGGTGTACTAAAGCTTTTAAGAGTCAAGATCAATCAAGGAATTCTTGTTATTGCTATATAACAAGCAAGGTAATCATCTTGACCCCTTTGATATATGAATTTCGAATATATATGCTAGATCTAGGGTTATTGCTTTGGAATTTCTTTTGCATGTTCAATTAGTGAAAAAATTTGATGCAAAGCAATTAGGGGTGCATGAACACAGATGTTGTTATGCTCAAACCCAGGGCAACTCGGATAGACTAAAGGCCAGTGAGGCGGACCAGTCATGCTGAAGGCCCAGAGAGACTGTCCAGACATGTTGAAGGTTTTGTTAGCGGTCCAGACAAGTTGAAGGCCTGGTGAGGCGGTCCAGACATGTTGAAGGCATTGTATGCATGCTGTTGTTGGTATATGTTATATGTTTCTGTGTTGGTACTTTGGGGTAATTCACTAAGCTTCCTGTTTACAGTTTTGGTTTATGGTATCATGTATCTCAGTGGATCGTGTCAGGGCGAAGGCGTAACCGTACACATCCTCGTGTTTTTGCACTTACGATTTCTGGGATACTCTGATAATAACCAAGTTTTGAAAACTATGTTGAGAACGATTCTGATTTTAAATAATGTTTGGAAACAATGGGTTTTAAAAATACTTCCATAGAAAAAGGTTGTTTTTAAAAGTTTAAATTTTATGAAATTTTATGGATGTTACACCACATCATCATTACACATCATTAGGTCACTTTGATCGGTTCATATTTACACATTGAAGTTTGTTATTTCCATGTTTTAGTTACTTGCCTTACGGGCTATTTTTCTGCTTTGTTTCTGCTTTGACTATGTATAAGGTAATTAGTTATTTAAGAAAATTCATGAAATAATCAAAAGATAGGGTGTGTTTTAAGGAATTAACCATGAATTTTTGAGTTTTGGAAAATGACCAAGATATCTATAGAGGGGGCTCTGCGGATCCCTTTAATCCTCTGAGGAACGATGGACAGTACTGAGAAAATGACGTAGCACCACTAAATGAGAAAAAATAAGTTGTGGCTATAATGGTTCTGTAAAGGTGGCTCTGTGGATGCATTGTACATGTGGATGCATTGTACACCTCTGCGGGTCGATAATCGTCTATGGAACCATCGAAAACGGGGTAAATCAGAAAAATTGCAGTTAACTACCAATTCTTCAGAGATATTATAGATCCGCAGAGGTGTAAAATGAATGTGCAGAGCCACCTAAGTATAACCATTATAGCCACAAATTTTTCTTGTCATTTAGTGGTGTCACGTCATTTCCATAGTATTGTGCATCATTTCCATAGTATTGTGCATCTTTTCTCAGAGGATTAAAGGGATCCATATTTTCCAAAACTCAAAATTTCATGGTTAATTAATTCCTTAAAACACTCCTAACTTTCGGTTATTTCAAGCATTTTCACTAGTTATTTTGTTTCTTTTAGGTACTTTGTATTTACCTTGTTTCAAAATACACATGCATAGATGATACGTTCAGCAGAGAATTGTGTGATCACTGTGTTCCTTCATTCTCGAATTCCTTCTTGTTGTGTTCAGAATCAACAGACTTGAGGGCGTACTTGGTGGATTGTGGACTTGTTATGATTACACACTATAAAAAAATTAAAGATGACACACTTTCTAAAAATGGGCACTACACCTTCAACTTACGATATCATAGCTAGCTAGTACTGTTAGCCATCGTAGCCCCAAAAGAACCGACTTCAAGGGGATATGTGGCTGTGTTGTACATGGGTATTGGCATCCTTAATGGAAGTTGTGGGATTGCACCGTCGAACATGAGCACATGTATTGCTTGCCGTATGGATGGCCGCATATTCTGTTCAGGATGCGCACACCATAATCCCACCTTCATCAAACGCTCGACCTGTGTAACATCAAATTCATTGTTCAGGATCTGATCGACACCAGAAAGCAGCTTACCTTTCTCGTGTAAGCCCCAAACCCACTTAACCAACCCAAGATCCGAATTTGGATCAACTCTATCCGTTGCCTTTCGCCCACAAACAATCTCTAATGCAACCACCCCAAAGCTATAGATATCCGACTCTTTACTTGCCTTCCCTGTTGTTAAGTACTCAGGGCACATGTAACCGAGTGTTCCAGCTAATGCAGTTGTTTTTACACCATGTTCAGGGTCGATGAGTCGAGCCAATCCGAAGTCTCCAAGTTTCACATTAAATTCTGAATCAAGCATAATGTTGCTCGTTTTCACATCTCGATGCACAACACAATGTTCACATTCTTCATGGAGGTAGAACAACGCAGAAGCTATACCTGTTGCGATCTTGTACCTTACATCCCACTCAAGGGTACTCTTTTTGTAGAAAAGATGAGAATCGAGGCTCCCGTTTGACAAAAACTCGTAGACAAGAGAGAATTGTGTTTGATCATGGCACCAACCAATGAGTTGCACCAAGTTTCGGTGTCTTAACCTGCTAATGATCTTCACTTCGGCTAGGTACTCTTTCTTTCCCTGTTTTGAACCCTGTGAAATTTTCTTGACAGCAACTTGCATGCGTTCACGGGATAAGTACCCCTTGTAGACACACCCGAATCCTCCTTCTCCCAACTTCTGATCAGCAGAGAAGTTGTTGGTAGCTAACATAAGATCCGCATAAGAAAATCGCTTTGGTCCTGCTCCCCTTTCAAGATCATGGTTTGTCGATGTCAACGCAACTGACTCTAGTGACTTTTGACTATGCTTATCTTCTTTACACCAAAATAAAGCCCATGTGATTACGACTCCTACAGCTAGAACACCCAGAGGGACCGTTAAGCCCACTGCTAGTTTCCTTTTCTTTGACGTATCTTCAACTTTATGAACTATATTTAAGCTTGAATTGAACTTCCAGTATTGAAGGATATGTCGCTCACGAGCTCTACCAGTGGAAGCTGAAAATCCAACTGTGACCCACTCGGGAAGAACTTTCCTTAGGTCAACTCGATATAAAAGACTGGTATTCTCTCCCGAAGTATTATCAGCCCTATATCGCCAAGACACGTTCAGCATCTGGGTGTTAGCATTGTAAGAAACCCAAACAACAGCAGGATCCCCGCTGTGCAAAGTAGCATTCCAAGCGGTTGAATTATCAGATTCAAGCCAGTTCGTGTTGATACCCACGTGTTGAAATGGAGGATCCCAGGTGTTATTCTTAGAATCAAACTCAACATAAATTATTTTGTTTTGGGACAATTTATTGTAACTTGTGTTGAACAAGCCTAAATTGCCAGAATCTGAGTTCGGTGGGATTTGGAAGCCAACCGGAGCAAGAAAGAAAGCTAAGCCATGGCCAGGGTCTTCTAAAGGTTGCGTCGTGATGATGAAAGTGAAATGAGTGGAGAAATCTGTGAGCTTGTTAGATTTGCTGTCCCATATCTGGACTGCATCTGCGTAATTGGCATGGCCAACACGATTGAAAATATTGACTTCGTTGAATTCAATGGCTCCACCAGAGGGTTTGGTAGCACCTGAATATACTATACGAGTGTCGCCCACACGAAAACTAGTGAACTCGAAGTACACTGATTCAGACAATGGCAGGAAGAACAGGGAGGAATAGAAGAAGAAAATAATACAACAAATTTGTCGTCGTCGAAATGAGGAACACCAGAAACAGGTAAACATGATGATGAAAGGAATGCGAATGTGTGTTGAAATGCCACCTAAACATGTCGTTAAATACCATCATTCTGTACCTAAAATATTGATATGGTCGACATCTTGATAATCAAGTTTGAACTAACACCTTAGTCTTATATATTTATATAATATACTATCTTTACATTTAACTAGACGGCATTGTAAATTATAGTACTTGAGGACCCACGTAAAATCCTTTGTTTTCTCGTACCACTTCATTGCATGCTGCGTCCAGGTTTCTGTTAGAAAAGACTTTAATTTTATTTTCTATGATTTTTTATTGTAAATTGTAAAATAAGGAGTAAATACATGCGTAGCAAAATTTGACGCTTTGGTTCGGAGATTTATGCCTAAGAAGTAGGCCTGACAATCGTGTCGTGTTCGGGTTGGCGTGTTACGGGTTGGCGGGTTGGCGGGTCAAAATATTTCAACCCAAACACGACCCATTTAAATATACAGGTCACGGGTTGGCGGGTCACGTGTTGGCGGGTTTGAAACATAAACTCATATATGACCCGCCAACGCATTTATTTATACGGGTTCATAGGTTGGCTGGTTTGTGGGTCAAATTTGGGTTCGTGGGTCCGAATTTTAGACATTTAAGTCTTAAACATCCAAATGAAAATTATAAACATTCATAGAAACATGTTACAGACTTAGCCTTATAGGTTACGACTTACGACCTTAGACCATTCACCACGACTCAAAATGTCAAAACAGTCAAATTGTCTATGAATCAATGGTATATATTATATAGTACTTATTAAATATTTATACTTAATACATAAATACATTTAAAAATAAAATAATTTTTTTTATTAAGAATATAAACGGGTTGGCAGGTCAACCCATTTATTTTTTGAGAAACCCATATATGACCCGTTTAATAAACAGGTTGGCGGGTTGACGGGTTAGCGGGTTGGCGGGTTGAAAAACTCAACCCAAACCCATTTATTTCGTGTCGTGTCGCGGGTCGTGTCGCGTGTCGTGTCGAGAATTGCCAGCCCTACTAAGAAGTAGCAATGATGGACCGGAGGCAGCCTTGTCCAACTATCTTGGTCCATCTCACATTTGCAACTATCAACCCATATGTCAGAGGTCTAGAGATGAGCAAAAATTCTGGTGAGGGACCAGTCCTGAAGAAAGACCAAGACAGAACCCGTCTAAAACAAGCCCGTTTCAAAAAATAATAAGATTCGGCTGGACCAAGGCGGGTTGGTAACAGTCTGAAAAATCGGATTGTTCCAAAACTAGCCCCAAATACGATTGGACCATTCCGAGAACGACGTGAGACCAATACAAGACCAACCCAAGACGACCCAAAGTGAAAGTTTATATGCATATAACATTTTTGCTAATTACATATTTTTTTAATCACACAACCACTACAACAAAATGCTAGTTAGTGACAAAAATGATTGGTCACTAACAATTGAAAGAGTCATCACTTATAATTTAGTGACCAAACTTTGGGTCGTCACTTAGTTCGTCAGTGGAGGTCCGTCACAAAAATTGATCAGTGACCAAATTCTAAAGTGGTCATTAGATAGTGAATAAATATACTCGTCACCACATCTATCACCACATCTATGACGAACATTTGGTCATCAAATGTTGTTACTAATCAATGTAGGTCGTCACTGTTTAATCTAATTAGTGACTATAAAGTCATTGTCTTATCTGATTAGTGACCTTAGAAACTTGTCACTTTGTTATCTATTTAGTCACCACATAAATTATCACTAATTTATCCCATTACCGACCATAAAAATTCGTAATTGATTTTTGCTGTTGTTGTTGTATTAAACCGATTTAAATAACTATCATGGAACTAGTCAATGGTACCATTTTCATATTTAAAGAAACCCACACTATAAATTATTCTCAATTATAAAACAAAAAAGTTCCAATTGACCTAGTCTTATCTATTATGTTATACAATAATTGTTGTTGCGTTCTCATGACCCTTTGAATAATGTGGATGAAATAGTATTGCAAAAAATTAATCTATTACTCTTCAAATGATTCCCAAACAAATATGTCATCTCAATCAGCAATACATTTATACATTATCAGTTAACAAAAATTTTACTTTTTTTTCTTGGTTAAAATTTATTAGTTAAAGAAACTTACAACAGTCAAAGCTGTGTGACAACCCTTATTCCGTGTTTTAACCTAGCACGATTCAAGACCTAGAACAACAAATGTTTTACAACATATTTATATAAAATAAAAAAATATCAATTTGAAATGTGATATTTACCTTAATTATTAAAATATACCTAATTCATGTCTTCAAATGTCAAAACTCCAAATATATACATGGAACACCTGCAACAATATAAAGTCAATAAATCAATTATAGAAAATAACATATATATATATATATGTGTGTGTGTGTGTGTGAGAAAGAAGAACATTAAACTATGATTGGTTTTGGTAATATGAAGTTAAAAATAATCTGAATTAAGGTAGAAAGGACCCAGATGCAGTTGAATTAGTAACAACATTACAGTGGGTGCAATCACAACTTACCTATGAAATCACAAAGAAAAATATGTAATTTATGCTTCACTATGATGATTTTCATGTTAGATATTTCATAACATTGCATTTATACACAAGATTGCATTATATTTAGCTGGTTTTCCAAGATTTTCAGGTAGTAAACCAGTCTCAAAACAACCTGGAACCCATACCAACTAATAATATGGACATATGATGCCGCTGGAGACATAGAACTGAGAAGGTCAAATAGGTTGGTGGTCAAACCATTTTGGTAGAAGGATTATCACATGGAGTGACAATGACACATGACTAGGAAGAATCCACATTTAGTTTAGTTTGTTCTGATCATGTGTAGTAGCTTAGAAGTTAGTTTGAATAAGTGGATAAGTACTTGTTTGGATTATCTTTTGGCGATTATTTAAGACAAGTCATGTCGACTTAATTTTGGCAAATTCTTCTTCTCTTTTCTCTATCTTTCTTTGTGGAGTACATGTTCAATCAAAGAACACAGCGTTGGCACACTATCTAGGTATATCAATTTGTCCTCTCATTGGGAGCATGGATGAACAAGCAATTTGATCCTTGATCACGCAACAAGCCGATTCGTTTCAAACAGAACTTGATTCCTAAACCAAAGAACTCAAAGCCGTTAACAACCAGTCTTAGACTAAAGGATCCTTGCTCGGTACCCAACTTCCCACGATCTATGAATTTAGATAAGACCAAGTTCAGTGGGATAGATCCAGAAAGTTGGGTTTTCTCCACTAATGAGTACCTCAACCTACACAACACGACAACCGACCGATGCTTTCAAATAATTGGGTCTAACCTAGAAGGTGAAGTATCTAAATGGTTCCGCTACATGACTCGGAACGATTCACTCTCAACGTGGGAAAGTTTTCTTGACAACATATGCACCCATTTTTGTTTGTCCTAATTCGAAGACCCCAAGGCACTCTATCTATATTACTCCAAGTTAGCACTGTGGCTTAATACTAGGCCGATTTCAAGAAATTAATGAATCAAGTCAACAACATCAGTGAAGGTTTGCTTATTTCCTTTTATACCTATGGCCTGATGTAACACCCTGAATTTAGAAGACTTAGAAAGGAAAGAAAATCTCAAGATGAGGAAGTGACTCGTCGAGTAGATGGGTGACTCGACGAGTAGGAGTGCGAATTTGGTCGCGAGATAAGTGACCTACTCAATAAGTCAAAAGACTGATTCGGCGAGTTGGCCAGGTTTTTGGAAAACCCTAAATGTGGGACTTGTACCCTATTTAAAGAACATTATAGCCCTTCTTCAGCCCCCTTGATACTCTCTCAAGTTCATAACGAAACTCGTCCCGCAAAGGGAGAGAAGCTTCATTCAAAGTGATCCGGATTAGGTGGTCGGCAATAAGGTTCTCGCATCCACTCTTTTCCTGGATTTCCAAATCAAATTCTTGTATCAATAAGATCCACCGGATAGTCTTTGATTTGCATCCTTCTTCGTCATCAAGTACTTGAGGGCCACGTGATCCGAATACACAATAACTTTGGTAATAAGTAGGTATTGTCTAAAGTTCTCAAAAGCGAACACTATGGATAATAGCTCCTTCTTTGTGGTAGAGTAGTTCCTTTGAGCATTGTCTAGTGTCCTTGATGCATAATAGATCACATGGGAGGCTCTTCCATTCTTTTGACCCAAAACGGCGCCAATAGCATAATTGCTTGCATCACACATGATCTCGAAACATAGATCCCAATTTGGTGATTGTATGATGGGGGCAGATGTAAGAAATTCCTTGAGCTTGTCGAAAGCTTCTTTGCACGCCTCATTGAGCTCTAAATCGACCTCCTTTTGCAAGAGTTGGCACATTGGTCGTGGTATCTTTGAAAAGTCCCTGATGAATCGTCGGTAGAAATCTGCATGGCCTAAAAAAGAACAAACTTCTCGAACACAAATCGGGTAAGGTATGCTTTGAATAACAACAATTTTGGCCTTATCTACGTCAATTCCATTTTAGATCAATGTGACCCAAAATGAGACCTTGACTCACCATAAAATGACATTTCTCAATGCATCTTTTCAAAATTTTATTGAGATTGGTCAAACATTCTTGAAACGAGTTCTCGTATACCGTAAAATCATCCATAAAAACCTCAATTACGTTTTCGATATATTTGGAAAAGATACAAACCATGCAACGTTGGAAAGTGGCTGGGGCATTACACAATCCAAATGACATTCTACGGTATTTTAAAGTGCCAAATAGACATATAAAAGTTGTCTTTTCTTGGCCGGGAGGGGAATGGCGGTTGAGTGGCTATGGGTGTTACGTGGGGAATAGACTTCTTTTGAACTCAGGCTTGTGCATCATTCTTGACTATAAATTCTTCAATGGGAATGCCTTCTATTTCTTCCTCTTCTTCCATTGGCTTCTTTGTTGAACTACTTTCTCCGGCTTGTTTGCCACTTCTCAAGGTCACCACATTGACATTAGGGTTCTTTTCGGTTTGAGAAGGCAATTTCCCATGGGACTCCAACTTGCTTATGGATATAACTCTATCTCCCATTTGTGCTTAAAGGTTGGAGATACTAGTTGTTGTCTCTTTTTGTAATTTTTGGGTACTAGTGGCTAAGGAATTTAACAATGTCTTCAAGAGACATTTCGGAGCTACTTGGTTGGGATTGAGGATGTTGTTGATGATGATGTGGAGGGTGAATTTTGGGTTGATAGTGTGGTTGTGGATGTTGGTAATGAGGTTGTTGTAGTGGGTAGGAAATCTAACTAATGCATTTTGAGGCAATGGTCTTGGGTTGTAGCTTATGTTGGGATTTAGCTTCCAACTTGAATTATATGCATTTTGGTAACCGGATGGCTTGTTGTGGTAGTTTTGGAACCCTCCCGTGGCATTTACATGTTTCATATCTTCTTGAAGAATGAGACACATATTTGTAGGATGTCCCATTGTTGCACATATCGCACAAACCATCACTTGTGGAGTTTTTCCAATGCCTAACTTGTTAACAACATATGTTAAATCTTTGATTTGAGACTCTAGGTTCGATGTTCCCACTTCATTAACTTTTTGTTGAGTTTCTCTCTTCATATCTTGGCGCGGGCCAAAGTGTTGTGAATTTGCGGATATTGTGTTGAAGAGTTGTCTTGTTTGTTGTGGGGTTTTGCTAAAGACATCTCCACCACTTGAGGCATCAACTAGTCTTCTCTCCATTGGCAACAATCCCTTATACAAGTGTTGAATGAGGAGTTGTTCCAAAATTTGGTGTTGCGGACAACTATAGCAAAAGTTGATGAACCTCTCCCAATAATCATGAAAAGTCTCATTTTGACCTTAGTGGCTCCCACAAATATCATTTCTAAGACTTGAGACTCTTCAAGCGGGATATAACTTGTCAAGAAAAGCTCTTGCCATGTCGGTCCATGAGTTAATTGACCCTGGCGGAAGATAGAATAATCAATCCTTTGCTTCATCGGCCAATGAAAAGGGGAATGCCCTTAGCTTGATTGATTTGGTCCTTGATTGACCCTTGTGGCTTCATACTAGTGCAAACAATGTGGAACATATTCAAGTGCTTATGAGGGTCTTCATTCTCCAATCCATGAAAATTTGGAAGGTGATGGATGGTGGTTGTCGAGGCCAACAAAAATAATAACCCTAAATGTTACACACTAAAATAGTGTATAGTGGTAAAGGGATCGAATCCACGGAGATTGGTTCAATTTCTAACTCTATGAAAAATCTCTTTGTAAAAATACTTGTAAAATAACAATAAAAATAAAATGGGGGGTTTTGGTGTTTTGAATACTTGATGCTAACTAGAATTAACTATGATTTAAATAGACAATTGCAACAAAAATAAGAATTTGATGTAAAATCAATAAGGGAAAGATGGTTGACTTAAAGTTTTCTCACTTTGACTTTTGATGAACATATCATTAGAGTTCAATGGTGCAATACTTGTTTTAAATCCTCAATTTGACTATAGTAATCCAAGGAGCTTGAGATTACCTAGACTTTTCTTAATTGTTGAAATGGCTAGAGAAGCTCATAACAATTTCCTTAGTCAAAGTCACTAATTCCAAATAGCATGTAATTAGTGAAAGTCAACTAGCATTAAGAACCAAAAAGTCACCAAATCCAAGAGGGGTCAAATGCTTTCACCACCATGTTGGAGGAAATGTTTTTATGATTGTGTGAAGTAAAATCAACACAAAAATCATTTGTTGCTTGCTAATTTGAGGATCCTTTACTTAATCAAGAAATTAGCCAACTAATCACCACAAACACATTTAAACTCATGAACTAAAACATACAAGTAATGATAAGATGTTAAAACACAAAACATTTCCATAAAGATTCAAGAACATGTTCATGGACTCTTCAACATTCAACAAAAGTTCAAAGGATTAAACAAAAGTCAACCAAGATTAGTTTAGCCAAGCATGGCTAAACACAAAGAAACAAAGTTAGAGAAATTTGTACCAAACATTAAGCAAGAATCAAGAGGTAAAAATATGATGTTCTTCAAGGGTTCTTGGCCTTCAAAAGTCTCCAAAACTCCAGAGAGAATCTCCAAAAATCGGATGTGCAAGTGTATCCAAAAGATGGGCACCAACCTTCCTCAAATAGCTCAAAAGAAGAATTCCCGAAATTGCCCCTGCAGGGCCTTGCGCGACCCGCGTGCTGCTGCGCGGGTGGGTTGCGCGGGTGGTACCTGACATGGGCTCCTTTGAGATTTTGGGCCTCTAAAGCATATCCCACTAGCCCAGATCGAATCCAATCACCTCCTAGCCCATTTTCTTCAAGTTTTTCTTCATTTAAAGCCCAATTTGACCTCTCTAAATCCTCCAAAGCTCGTGAACTCGCCCGATTAATAATTTTCATACGCTTGAATGTTCCCCCGCATCTTTCAAATTTAAAGCTCAATTCTTCCAAGCCTTCAAGCAATTGACAAGTCCACCCCATGAATCACCTTCATAGCCATCAAGCATGAAATCTCCAATTCCCTTCAAGCCCAATCGCCTCGCAAGAGTGCCGCCCCGCTAGTTTCCAAGAAAATCTGCAATAATGCTCAAGAAACTAGAAAGTACCCCGAAATGGTCATAAAAATAACAAAAGGGAAAATATGCATGAAAGTTAACTAAAATGCGAATGAAATGTACTAAAATAAACTATAAAAATAAGTAAATAAAATGAAGCTATCAATGGACTAAACTTTACTTGAATATGAACCTCCTTCCAAAACGGGGTAATTGATACCGATTGGTGTTTGTGTAACATCGGTTTCCATCATTTGCCTTAAAGTTCTCTCAGGAAGATCTCCTCCGCTCATCATTGCAATTGGTTCCATAATGGGTAGATTTTGTTGAAGGGGTGGTGTTTCAGGAATTTCTTGGCGAGGGTAGAGGCTAGAATCGGGTTCCTTGTCACTTAATAAAGCGGGTTTAACCTCTGGATCCCCGTGAGGATTAGAAGTTTGACCACTTTCTATTTTCTTTTCCTTCGCTAAACGCCTTGCTTATTTTTCAATTTCTGGGTTATAAGTCAAGTCACCGGTACATTGACATCTGGGCATAGAGAAACAAATTGATTAAAAATAAACTAGTCCCCAACAACGATGCCAAAATTTAGTGGTTGTCGAGGCCAAAAAAATTAATAACCCTAAATTTTACACACTAAAATAGTGTATAGTGGTATAGGATCGAATCCACAGATATAGGTTCAACTTTATAACTGTAGGAAAAATCTCTTTGTAAAACTACTTGTAAAATGACAATAATTTAAAAATAGGCGGTTTGGTCTTTTGAAATACTTGAAATAAACTAGAATTAATATAAGATTTAAATAAAAAAAAATCAACAAAAATAAAAGTTTGATGTAAAATCAATAAGAGAATGATGGCTGACTTAAGGTTTCCTCACTTTGACTTTTTATGAACATATCATTAGAATCTAATGGTGCAATACTTGATTTAAATCCTTAATTTAGCTATAGTAACCCAAGAAGCTTGAGATTACCTAGACGTTTCTTAGTTGTTGAAATGGTTAGAAAAGCTCATAACAATTTCCTTAGTCAAAGTCACCAATTCCATTAAGCATGTAATTAGTAAAAGTAAACTAGCATTACGATTTTAAGAGTCACCAAATCTAAGAGGAGTCAAAAGCTTCCACTACCATATTGGAGAAAATGTTTTTATGATTGTGTGAAGGAGAACTAACATAAAAATCACTTGTTGCTTGCTAATTTGAAGATCTTTTACTTAATCAACAAATTAGCCAACTAATCACCACAAACACATTTAAACTCATGAATAAGAACATACAAGTAGTGATAAGATGTTAAAACACAAAACATTTACATAAAGATTCAAACACAAGTTCATAGAGTCTTCAACATTCAACAAATAGTCAAAGTATTTCACTAAAGTCAACCAATATTTGTCTAGCCATGCATGACTAAAGTCAAGGAAACAAAGTTAGAGAAGATTGTACCAAACATTTAACAAGAATCAAGAGATGAAAAAAAGATGTTCTTAAGGTGTTCTTGGCCTTCAAAAGTCTCCAAAACTCCAGAGATAATGCTTAAAAATCGGATGTCCGAGAGTGTGCAAAAGATGGGCACCAACCTTCCTCAAATACCCTTCCAAATGGATTTCTAAAATTACCCCTGCAAGGCCTTGCGCGACCCGCATGCTATTGTGCGGGTGGGTTGGGTGGTGCCTGAAATGGGCATCTTTGAGTTTTTTGGGCCTCCCAAGCATATCCCACTGGCCTAGATCGAGTCCAATAAGCTCCTAGCCCAATTTGGCTTCTCCAAATGATCCAAACTCGCCCGGTTAATAATCTACACACACTTGAATATACTTCCGCATCTAACAAATTTAAAGTTTATTTCTTTCAAAGCCTTCAAATAATCATCACACTCACTCCATGCATCATCTCCACCAGCTATCAAGCCTAAGATCCTTGTTGTTCGATAATTATCATCGCTTTCCATACGTCCCGAACATTCCCGCTCCATTAGTCTCCATGAAATCTGCAATAAAGCTTACGAAACTAGAAAGTATCTGAAATAGTCATAAAATAACAAAAAAGGAAAATATTCATGAAAATTAACTAGATTATGGATGAAATATGTTAAAATAAACTATAAAAATAAGTAAATAAAATGAAACTATCAAGTACCCCCTTCTTTTCCAATTCTACCCCTTGATGTGTCTTTTTCGTCTTTTGTTGTTTTTTTTTTTGTTTTTTCCCTATTTTTTTTTGTTGTTTTTAATTTATTATTATTATTATTATTATTATTATTATTATTATTATTATTATTATTATAGATTTCGATAACCGTATAAAATTCGGATGAAATTTTAAAATTCGGACGACATTATGAATTTGGACGACATAATAAAATTTGAACGACTATATAAAACAAAACAAGAGCAAAGTTTATCTTTATTTATCATGGATATATTAATTGGTTCGGTATTACATTTGTGTGGTGCGTTACGTGGATTGAAATCAAACTTTACTTTTATTCCATTTTATATAGTCGTTCGAATTTTATAATATCGTCTGAATTTTAAAATGTTGTCAGAATTTTATATGATTATCGAAATTTATAATAATAATAATAATAATAATAATAATAATAATGATAATAATAATAATAATAATAATATTATTATTATTATTATTATTATTATTATTATTATTATTATTATTATTATAATAATAATAATAATATTATTATTATTATTATTAAAATATAAAATAAAAGATAAAACAATAAAAAAAGAAAAAAAATGATGTCAAATTAAAAATAAAATGACGATTAGATTGATATTAATAGGGTAAAATTTGTTAAGCGGTACTTATAGCACAACCTTTACAAAATGGAGTGGTTCCTTGAAGGGGCGCCATTAATGAGTATATTGAAGAGGTGTCTTCTCAAAGGGGTTCAATGGTTCACAACGGATTGCATTGGTTGGTTAATAACCAACATTAACTGGTACCATGTTAATATAAAAATATATGTATTATGTATGTAAGATATTTTTTTTTGTTTATTGGGTGAAAAATTAAAGGTTTAAATTTTCTGCATTTCAACAACGCATTCTTTTATGATATGTTAGATCATGTTATATACATGAATCACCCTTTGGGGTTGAAAATTTAAAGCATCCAGATTATGTTTGTAAATTAAACAAATCCATGTATTTGTGGCCTAAAGTAGTCTCCGAGATCCTAGTTTGGTAAGGTTTCTGAATTTCTGGTTAATAATGCCCTTGTCAGATGAAATTAAGATGTTAGTTTGTCCGTAAACAGTATGGTGAATAAGTTGTTATGGTGTCGGTTTATGTGGACAACCGTATAATTATTGGGGATCATGAAGATGAAATTCAGCAACTAAAATCCAACTTGTGTATTAGGTTTCAAATGAAGGATATTAGGATGCTTAAAAGGTTCCTTGGTTTGGAAATAATGTATGAAAAAGATGGATTTGTACTACATCAACATAGGTATGTAACTGATTTACTAAATAAGCTTGGAATGTTGGATGCCAAACCCGTTGTTACTCCTATAGATCCAAACTCCAAATTGTATTAGCATGAACGTTCATTGTCAGAATATGCCACCATGTATGAAATTAAAGGATGCTGGTAGCTTAATCTATATTACATTATAAAAGCCTAATCTGGCATATTTCGTTGGAATGCTGAGCACGTTTATGTAGGAGCCTAGCTAGGAAGCCACACTTACATACTATTAGGAGGGTGCTTAGATACGTTAAAGCAACCATGGAGTTTGGAATCTCATTCAAGAGGGAGAAAATTTTGAAGTTAACAGGGTTTTGTGAAGCCGATTGTGTTGGAGATCCAAGCACCCGTCGCTCTACCACTAGCCACGTGTTTATGTTGGGCCAAGGAGCTGTCTCTTGAAGCTATCTCTTGATGCAGTAAATTGAAGACATGATAACCAAAGGATGGTCAAAGCCTGTTCTTGTTGAATTTGTTACTCCGCTTGGAATGAAGAAGCATGATGTGAGAGGATTTTGTTGGCTTGCAACATCATGTAGTCCACATCATTAGGTCACTTTGACCGGTTCATATTTGCACATTGAAGTTTGTTATTTCCATGTTTTATTTAGTTGCCTTAGGGGCTATTTTTCTGCTTTGTTTCTGCTTTGACTATGTATCAGGTAGTTAGTTATTTTGTTTCTTTTAAGTACTTTGTATTTCCCTAGTTTTGAAATACACAAGAATAGATGATACGTTCAACAGAAAACTATGTGTTCACTGTGTTCCTTCCTTCTCTAATTCCTTCTTATTGTGTTTAGAATCAACAGATCTTGAGGGCGTACTTGGTGGATTGTGGACTTGTTATGGTTACACACTATAAAAAATTAAAAACGACACACTTTCTAAAAATGGGTACTATACATCTTCAACTTACTATATCATAGCTAGCTAGTACTATTAGTGATATGGCCCGAGATCTTGCTCGTGTAATCCTACATGTGTATGTAATGCTGGAATCCGTTCACAAAGACTAGCCTAGCCCCCTCTAAGGAGACTAAGCTTGATCAGTAATCTAAGAATACGACTAGGGTTTTGACTGAATAATTGCATGCCTTATTTCATAATAATTGACCTTTTAAGTAGGGATAACAAGATACTGGAAAAAGGAAACTAAATATTCTAATTAACTAGACATATATTGAAATCTTTAACTGAAATAGCATGCAGAAAAATTGAACCCAATTACTCCTTAGCTTCCTTAGGTCGACGCTTGTAGGTCTTTCCTTATTTATCATCCATAACACTACTCCCCTCCTCCATATTGAGCTTGTCCTCAAGCTCAAAATCTGGATTTGCCTCCTGAAAAGTCTGCCAATCCTCCCAGGTAGCACTTTCCTCTGCTCCAGCAGCCCATTTAACCAACAACTCTGGCTTGCCTTGAGTGTTACGACCTCGTAGTACCTTAAAGGGTGCAAGCAATGTTTTGCCATCCAAAAGAGGTGGTAATTCAGTAACTACAGTTGGTGAAGATCTATGATGCGATTTTAGCAAGGAAACATGGAAAACGTTGTGGATATGACTCCCTTCTGGTAAAGCCAAGCGATATGCAACCACCTTAATTCGTTCCACTATTTCGAAGGCCCATAAAACTTTGGAGAAAGCTTGGTGAAAGTTGCCTTAGAAACCGCCATTGCCTATATGGCTGCAATTTCAGCCACACCCAATCCCCCACGTAAAACTCCAATGCTCGATGATGCTCATCATACGTTGACTTCATGCGTTGTTGTGCCTCCGAGAGACACATGGTGGCTTCTTGTATAAATGACGCACGATCGATTAAAGCTTGGTCGCCTGCCTCTACCTTAGAATGCCCTCCATCATAGTTCAATAAACGAGTAAATCTCTTCCATAGATGAGCTTGAAAGGTGTGATTTTGAGAGCCGTGTGATAAGAGGTATTATAACAATACTCTGCCCATGGTAACCACATCAGCCATCGACGAGGCCTATCTCCAGTTAACATCTCAAGTACATTTCGATTTTTCGATTAAGAGCCTCTTTTTAGCCATCACTCTATGGGTGATAAGCTGTTGAAAAAGATAGTTTTGTCCCTGATAAACAAAATAAATCCTTCCAAAACACACTCTGGAAGACTTTGTCACGATCAGACACTATAGTTTTGGGAAGACCATGTAGGCGATCGATTTCAGAAAAAAAAAATTAATAAATAAACTCGAGCCGCAGATTCAACCGTATACGGGTGTCCTAGTGGCAAAAATGGGCATATTTAAAGAAACAGTCTACCACGACTAAAAGTATTGAGTTACCCAAAACTTTCGGAAGAGCTTCCACAAAATCCATGGACACATCACCCCAAATGCTCGTCGGAATGGGTAGGGGCTATAAGAGACCGGCTGATTGTAGTGTTTCCCATTTGTTTCGTTGGCATACGAGACAATGCCGAATATAGTCTTGAATCCTTTTCTTCCAACCCTTCCAATAGAATTCCCATCGAATGTGTTCCATAGTTTTTTGATTTCCTTCATGTGTGGCATCATGAATACCTGAAAGAACCAGTTCAATTAGTGGGGATGTTGGTTGTAAATACGCCTGTCCTTCGTAGAGAATCAGCCCGTTCACCACCAACCACTTGGCATTTTCTTCCTCTGCTAAAATTCGATCACGCAATTCACTAAGGACGGCTGATTTTTCAAATTCGGTCCAGACATCCGTTAAAACATCAGTGCAGACATGAGCTATCGTGTATAACTCACCATGTTGAATATCTTCCTCCCGTCATGATAAGGCGTCGGCTGCCCGGTTCAGTGCCACGGCCCGATGCTCAACCTCAAAATCAAACCCAAGAAGGTTACTAACCCAATGTTGTTGTGATGATGTGGTAAGGAGTTGTTCCAGCAGAAACTTCAAGCTATAATGATCCATTTTGATCATAAAAGGAAGACCCCACAAATACGGACGCCAATAAGTGACTGCTTTTGCCAAACCAATCAACTCCCGCTTATATGTTGGAAGCTTATGGTGTCGATCTGCAAGTTTTTGGCTGAAAAACACAATTGGGTGGTTATGTTGTTGGAGAACCGTGCCTACCCCACTACTCGAGGCATCACATTCGACTATAAAGGTAGTAGTAAAGTCGGGTAATGCAAGAACGTGTGATTCTGATAGTGCTTGTTTTAGGAATGTAAAGGTCGCGTCCGATTCATCACTCCAAACAAACCCATTTCGTCTAAGCATGCCAGTCAATGGTGTAGCAATAATCCCATAATCGCGAATAAATTTGCGATAATACCCCGCCAAACCAAGGAATCCTCGTAAGGTTCGAATGTTGTATGGTTTAGGCTATTCTTGTATCGCTTGGATTTTATTTTGGTCAACATAAATGCCATCTTGGTGAATTATATGGCCCAAATAAACCACATCTTTGCAACCAAATGAACACTTTGATTTTTTAGAAACAGACCATGAGCACACAACAAACCTAAGACAGTTTGAAGATGACGATAATGTTCTGTTCCTGTTTTACTGTAAATTAAAATGTCATAAAAAAAAGTAAGACATACTTAAAAAGTTGATGGCGAAAAACATCATTCATTAAACTTTGAAATGTCGATGGCGTGTTCGATAGGCCAAATGGCATTACAAGAAACTCAAAGTGTCCATGATGGGTTCAGAATGTTGTTTTCTTGATGTCAGTGGCTGCCATGCGAACCTAATGGTAGCTTGAGGCCAAATCTAACTTTGAAAAGAAAGTTGCTCCATGTAATTCCTCAAGGAGCTCTTCTACCACTAGAATGGGAAATTTATCTTTAACCGTTTTTGAGTTTAATTCCCGATAATCAATGCAAAATCTCCATGAGCCATCATGTTTTTTAACCAAAAGAACCATTGAAGAAAATGGAGATTGGTTGGATCTGATGGTACCATTTTGGAGCATCACATAACATTGCTTTTCAATTTCATCTTTAAGAAGGTGGGGGTAGCGGTAAGGGCGGACTGCAATAGGTTCAGTACCATTATGAAGTCAGATCCGGTGGTCACAAAGACGAGAGGGTGGAAGCCCTTGAGGTTTTTCAAATATATCTACAAAAGAGCCAAGTAGGTCATCAAAGTCGAGGGCCAAATCGTCTGATGCACCAGGGCGGTTAGCGCGACTCGCTATGGGGATTCACCATGCCATTTAATCAGCCTATTATTAACTTTGAAAGCCATCTCTCTAACTGTAAAATCCCATAATATAGGGCCCAAACTTTTAAGCCAATGTATGCCTAAAACAATATCAAATACTTCTAATGGAATGGAAAAGAAATCAGCCAAGAATTCATACCCTTGGACTGTCATGTGTAAGTTACGACTTACCCCGTTGCTCGCCATTTTACCACCATCAGGTAACGCAACGCGTAAACCTGGCTGATGTCGCACTTGAATTTGGAAATCTTCTGCGGCTTTCGCAGCAATGAAATTGTGGGTGCTCCCACTATCAAGCAGCACCCAAGCCACTCCATTCCCCACAACTGCCCGTACTTGGAAGGTCTTGTCACTTGTAGTGTCTGTAATAGCATTCAATGAAATTTCTGGTATGATTACCTCTGCCCCTTCCTCATCATCATCTGTCAACATGATGCAAAACAATTTAGAGCACTTGTGTCCTGCCGAAATATCTCATCACAGTTGAAGCAGAGTCCTTTAGCTCTCCTTTCAACCATCTCGGGGGCTGTAAGGCGTTTCCAAGTAGGGTTTCTTGGTTTAGCAATGTTTCCGGTGGTTTCTCGGTTTTTACTCCCTCCTATTGTTTGTTTTCCACCTACCGGCGGGGCTCCAAAGCTCCTAATTTGGCCTTCCTCCGACACCTTAAGTTCAATTTGTCTTGCTAAATTCATGGCAAAATACAGGGTAGTCGGCCTTGTGTATTCCTCCTCATACCCAATGACACTCGACAACCTAACACAGAAGTGCCAAATGCTCTGTTCGGGTGTGACGCCATTGGTTTGGCTCAAAAGAGACTCAAACTTCTCACAATAGTCTTCTACTGTTTCGAACTAGTTTAAGCAAGTTAACTCACCTAGTGGGTTCATGCTCATAGGTGCACAGAACCGTATTTTACACTCTTCTAAAAACTCATACCAATACAATCTGTCTCTCATTCTCCTGAGGTTGTGATACCAACTGTTGGCACGTCCCTGAAGAGCAAATGTTGCCTGCCTAACCCAAGCATCAATAGGGATTTGTTGTTCTTCAATGAAATCCTCACACTTTTGAATCCACTCTATCGGGTCAGTTTTACCCTCATATATAGGAAACTCCATCTTTGGAAACCTTGGTACCCTATTACCCCGGTACCCTATCTCCTCCCGGTTGTCCTTGTATCCTGTATTATCATGAACCTCGAACATCCTTGATGGATCTGGTTCCCGACGGATGGTCCCTTCAAACTTGTTGTGCCCCCAATTACTCCCTTCAAACTTGTTGTACCCCCAGTTATGCTTGAACGGTTGTGGTTCTTTAGTTCTCAATAACTCGACATTCTTTACTTCTCCCCTCCCTATTCTTTCCAGTTGGTTTTTTGTCGTCCTCTACCTCTACCGACCACCCCCAAGAGGCCTAGTCCTTTGGTGTTCGGTTGGTTGCCGAAAATAGCACCTCTACCCCTTCCTCGGCCTTGTTCTTGTGGATCACTAAACCATTCCCCTTCGTGATCGCCATCTACACTTTCTTCCTCTATCACCTGTTTGTTTAACATATTTTGTCTTTGGGACAACAACGCTTCCTCAAGTGCGGATTGCTTGGTCTTCAAGCTTTCAATTGCTGTCATTATGTCTGTTGTTTGCTGGGTCTGTTGATTCATAAATGATTCCATCTTTTTCACCAACTACACTTTCTTCCTCTGTTGTTTGCTAGGTCTGTTGAATCATAAAGTCTGGATATGCCTCCTGAAAATTCTATCAATCCTCCCAGGGGAATAGTGTTATGGATGCTAAATATGGAAAGACCTACATGCATCGACATCACGAGCGGCTCTAATACCAAATTTGATATGGCCCGGGATCTTGCTCGTGTAATCCTACCTGTGTATGTGCTGCTGGAATCCATTCACAAAGACTAGCCTAGCCCCCTCTAAGGAGACTAAGCTTGATCAGTAATCTAAGAATACGGCTAGGGTTTTGACTGAATAGTTGCATGCCTTATTTCATAATAATTTACCCTTTAAATAGGGATAACAAGATACTGGAAAAGGAAACTAAATATTCTAATTAACTAGACATATATTGAAATCTTTAACTAAAATAGCATGTAGAAAAATCGAACCGAATTACTCCTTAGATTCCTTAGGTCAACGCTTGTAGGTCTTTCCATATTTAGCATCCATAACACTTAGCCATCGTAGCCCCACAAGAACCGACTTCAAGGTGATATGTGGTTGAGTTGTATATGGGTACCGAAATCCTTAATGGATGTTGTGGGATTGCACCGTCGAACATGAGTATATTAATTGCTTTTCGTATGGATGGCTACATATTCTGTTCAGGGTGCGCACATCATAACCCCACCTTCATCAAACACTCGACCCGTGGAGCATCAAATTCATTGTTCAGGATCTGGTCGACACCATAAAGTAGCTTACCTTTTTCATGTAAACCCCAAACCCACTTAACCAACCCAAGATCCGAATATGGATCAACTCTATCAATTTCCTTTTTCCCACAAACGATCTTTAATGCAACCACCCCAAAGCTATAGATATCCGACTCTTTACTTGCCTTCCCTGTTGTTAAGTACTCAGGGAACATGTAACCGAGAGTTCCAGCTAAAGCAGTTGTTTTTATACCATGTTCAGGGTCCTTGAGTCGAGCCAATCTGAAGTCTCCAAGCTTCACATTAAATTCCAAATCAAGCATGATGTTGCTCGTTTTGACATCTCGATACACCACACAATGTCCACACTCTTCATGCAGATAGAGTAAGCAGAAGCTATACCTGTAGCGATCTTGTACCTTACACCCCATTCAAGGATACTTTTTTTGTAGAAGAGATGAGAGTCGAGGCTGTCGTTTGACAAAAACTCATAAATATGAGAGAATTGTGTTTGATCATGGCACTAACCAATGAGTTGGACCAAGTTTTGGTGTCTTAACCTGCTAATGATCTTTACTTCGACTAGGTACTATTTCATTCCCTATTTTAAACCATGTGAAATTTTCTTGATAGAAACTTGCATTCGTTCACCGGATAAGTACCCCTTGTAGACACACCTGAATCCTCCTTCACCCAACTTCTGATCAGCAGAGAAGTTGTTGGTAGCTAACATGAGATTCTCATAAGAAAATCGCTTAGGTCCTTCTCCTTTTTCCAGATCATGGTTTGTCGATGTCAACGCAACTGACTCTAGTGACTTTTGACTAGGCTTATCTTCTTTATGCCAAAATAAATCCCATGTGATTACGACTCCTACAGCTAGAACACCCAGAGGGACCGTTAAGCCCACTGCTAGTTTCCTTTTCTTTGACGTATCTTCAACTTTATGAATATTGAAGGATATGTCTCTCACGAGCTCTACTAGTGGCAGCCGAAAATCCAATTGTGACCCACTCAGGAAGAACTTTCCTGAGGTCAACTTGCCAAGACAGGTTCAGCATCTGGGTGTTAGCATTGTAAGAAACCCAAACATTAGCAGGATCCCCGTTGTGCAAACTAGCATTCCAAGCGGTTGAATTATCAGATTCAATCCAGTTCGTGTTGATACCCACGTGTTGAAATGGATAGGGTTGTTCACTATTTGGATGAAACCGAATTGTCCAATTGGACAATTTGGATCGGTCTATTTGGTTCGGATATTCAGATTTTTGAATTGGTTTTCAGCAAAACCGAATTATTATTTTGGATTTCGGATTGGTTTTGGTTTATTAACTAATGACCGAATAGTCCAAAAAAACCCGAATAACAATGAAATATTAACTACAATATATTTTCTTATCAAAAGTTTTTTGTCAATGAAATATTAACTATAATATATTTTCTTAGTATTCGTTCATAAATTATAATTTATAATAAAAATAAAAATAGTTTCTTTTTACAATTTGCTAATATTCAAGTTATATATTTTTCAAAATGCCTTGCCTCATAAAAATCGAATTGTAAAAATCGATCCAACCGAATTGTAATTTGTTGGATCGGATCGGATTTAAATATAGTTTGGACTATTCGAATCAATGTTTTGAAAACCGAAATCTATTTTGATTCACTTGATTGGATCGGATCAAACCGATCCATCCAAACGAACACCCCTAGAAATGGAGGATCCCAGGTGTTATTCTTAGAATCAAACTCAACATAAATTATTTTGTTTTGGGATAATTTATTGTAACTTGTGTTGAACAAGCCTAAATTGGCAGCATCTGAGTTCGGTGGGATTTGGAAGCCAACCGGAGCAAGAAAGAAAGCTAAGCCATGGCCAAGGTCTTCTAAAGGTTGCATCTTGACGATGAAAGTGAAATGAGTGGTGAAATCTGTTAGCTTGTTAGATTTGCTGTCCCATATCTGGACTGCATCTGCGTAATTCGCATGGCCAACACGATTGAAAATATTGACTTCGTTGAATTCAATGGCTCCACCAGATGGTTTGGTAGCTCCTGAATATACTATACTAGTTTTGCCCACACGAAAAATAGTGAACTCGAAGTACACTGATTCAGACAATGGCAGGAAAATTAGGGAGGAATAGATGAAGAAAATAATATAGCAAATTTGTTGTCTTCGAAATGAGGAACACCAGAAATAGGTAGACATGATGATGAAAGGAATGTCGAATGTGTGTTGAAATGCCACCTAAACATGTCGTTAAATACCACCATACTGTACCTAAAATATGTTGGTGATTTTAGTGTCACCATGTCATTTTAAGTAACTGGAACTAACATGTGAGCTAAGGGGCTTCATCATTTGTACTCTAATACATGTATGGGTTTTTGCGGAGTGCACGCATGTATAAGATCGAGTCAGAAGCCGATTTGACGACTAGTCGGGGTCCGGGGGCAGCGCCCCGGGTTCGGGGTTTTTAAAGGAGCAGCGCCCCTAGCGGGGTCCAAGGGACAGAGCCCCTGGCTGGGGTCCCTAAGCAAGTAATGACGGCCCAACCCTAATGAAATATAATGGAAAATTCAATTTCTTGAGGGTGATTATGGTAAATCTAACGAAATTCGTTAGTTTTTGGTAATCCTAATCCGGATTAATATTACTTGCTTCCTAAGAAATTAATGACGGCCCAACCCTAATGAAACCCTAATTGTGTTTAGTAGATAAACAACTCTTCATTTCCAGAAGAGGGACGGTTTTTAGCTCTCGTTTTTCATCACAGATTCACAGAACCATTTAGCATAATAGCTTACGTTTTCTGTGCCTAGAAACGTAGGTGTCTGCTTCGATTATCCTAGGCTAAATTTCTTGTAACCCAGGCATAGCGTAGAAATATCAGTTCAGAAAGTGATATCACGATCCAAGCTGGTATCCAGATCTGCACCGCAAACGCTAATCTTCCAAACAATCGAACTGATATTATCTGTTTCTAGAGATGGGTGACTCAATCCGGATTTGGTTTGTTGAACCTGGACAACCCTCGGTTCATATGGTTGAAAACAAACCAAGGAACCAGAACCACAAAGGCCATGGCAAACATAAGCAAGAACATGTCCCAAGTAACTCCAACAAAAAGAGAAAGGATTTGGTTTGTTGGAGGTGCAATCAAGTTGGACATTGCAAGCGTGATTGCCATGTGAATTTGGGCAACAATGGTGCTGGAAACAGTAGAGCCAATGGGAAAGTGAACGGGTCTTCGACTTAAGTGAAAGGAGGATGATGATGTTGCTTGGTGGATCGACTCCGGAGCAACGAACCATGTATGAAAGGATAGATGGATGTTTGAAACATTAAATCCGCTTGAAGATGGCTCGGTGCTGAAAATGGGAGACGATTCTTTTATTCCTATTTGTGGTTTAGGTGTCGTGTGTCTTGAATTTACTTATGGAAAGACAATTAGGTTATTTGATGTTTTCTTTGTTCCCAAGATTCGCAAGAATCTTGTTAGCTCTAGTTGTTTGAATTATGATGGTTTTAAACAAGTTATTGAGTCGGATAAGTTTGTTTTGTCAAAGAGTGGAATGTTTGTTGGCTTTGGATATTTAATAATGTTTCATTTGAATATTGTTGACAAATTATTACATGTTCAGAATTCTGCATTTGTATCTTCTGCTTCTAATGTTGATAAATCTATGCTTTGGCATGTAAGATTAGGTCATGTCAACTTTAGAAGGATGCATGAGATGTCAAAAGATGGAATAATTCCAGCCTTTGATATGACATCTGATAAATGTAAAACATGCATGCTTACAAAAGTGACAAAACAGCCCTTTCCTAGTGTCACTAGAAATTCTGCTGTTTTGGAGCTTGTACACAGTGACCTATGTGATTTTCATTCCACTCCTTCTTTAGGGAATAAAAAGTATGTAGTCACTTTTATAGATGACTGCACTCGGTTTTGCTATGTGTATTTGTTGCACTCTAAGGATGAAGCCTTAGATAAATTCAAAATATACAAAACCGAGGTGGAATTGAAATTGGGAATTCCGGTTAAATGTCTCAGGACTGATAAGGGAGGTGAATATATGGATCCCATATACTTCCAATTAGTGGGTGTCATTCATGAGACCACGGGACCTTACATGGCTCAACAGAATGGCATTGTTGAACGCAAAAATCGAGTTTTAAAGGAAATGGTAAACTCGATGCTGTCTTACTCGGCATTGAGTGAAGGATTATGGGGAGAGGCCATGTTAACGGCCTGCTATTTGTTAAATAGGGTTCCAAATAAAAGGAAAAAAACAATCCCATATGAACTTTGGTTCAAGAAAAAACCGAATTTGAGTTATTTTCGAGTTTGGGGATGACGAGCAATTGTAAAACTTATCGAGCCCAAAAAGAAGAATTTAGGAGAACGTGGAATTGATTGCATATTCATAGGATATGCTAAACATTCCAAGGCATATAGGTTTTATGTAATATAACCTAATGATTCGGTTTCAATAGACACTGTTATCGAATCGTGGGACGCAATTTTTGATGAGATGAGGTTTTCATCGATTCAAAGGCCTAAGGATCTGACTTTTGATGCTAATAAAGAGCAAAATTCAGAAAGTCAAGATGGTGGTGTCGTGCAAGAACCACAAGATATTCGTAAAAGCAAAAGAGGCCAAATTGCTAAGAATTTTGGATCCGACTTCCAACTGTATTTGGTGGAAGGTTCAAGGGATGAAATTAATCTTGAATACTCTTATTGCTATAGTATTGAAAATGATCCTAAGACTTATCGAGAGGCCATGAAGTCTCGGGATAGTGCCTTTTGGAAGGAAGCGATTGATGATGAAATGTCATCAATTCTTGAGAACAATACATGGGTGTTGTCTGATTTGACTCCGGGTTCTAAACCTCTTGGTTGCAAATGGATTTTCAAAAAGAAAATGAATGTTAATAGGACCATTGACAAATTCAAGGCCCAGTTAGTCATTCAAGGTTTTAGACAAAAAGCCGGTATTGACTATTTTGATACGTATACTCCAGTTGCACGTATTTCTACTATTAGATTGTTAGTTGCCTTGGCAAGTATCCACAATCTGGTTATTCACCAAATGGATGTGAAACAGCCTTTTTAAATGGTGATCTTGATGAGGAAGTTTACATGAAACAACAAGAAGGTTTCATTATGTCGGGTAAAGAGCATATGGTTTGTAAATTTGTCAAATCTTTGTATGGGCTGAAACAAGCGCCTAAACAATGGCATCAAAAATTTGATGAGGTGATTTTGTCTTTTGGTTTCAAAACAAACCAATGTGAACAATGTGTTTATAGTAGATTTGATGATGCTACTAGAGCTGGAGTGATCGTTTGCTTGTATGTAGATGACATGTTGATTTTTGGCACCGACCAAAATCAAGTGGATGAAACAAAGAAATTGTTGTCATCCAAGTTTTCCATGAAAGATTTAGGAGAGGCTGATGTAATTCTTGGAATAAGAATTAAGAGGATGAAAAAAGGATTGGTAATGACTCAAAGTCATTATATTGAGAAAATTCTCAAGCGGTTTAATTTTACTGATTGTTATCCTATGAATACTCCTATGGACCCAAGTGTGAAATTAATGCCAAATAATGGTATTCCCATTTCACAGTTGGAATACTATAAGGCTATTGGTATCTTGATGTATGCCATGACAAGTACCAGACATGATATTGCGTTTGTTGTAGGTAAGTTGAGCAAGTACACTAGTGATCCTAGTGCTCAACATTGGCAAGCAGTGAATAGAAAGTTTAAGTATCTCAAGGAAACCATGAATTATGGTTTGAGTTACTTGGGGAGTCCTTCGGTTTTAGAAGGTCATTCAGATGGAAGTTGGATTACCAACATGGAGGACCATTCCTCAACTTCTGGTTGGGTATTCTTGCTTGGGGGAGGTGCCATTTCTTGTGCTTCCAAGAAGCAATCTTGCATTAAAAACTCGACAATGGAATCTGAGTTTGTTGCGTTAACAACTGCTGGTAAAGGAGCAGAGTGGCTAAGGAATTTAGTCTATGAGATTCCTTTGTGGTCTAAACCGAAAGCACCTATTTCTATCATTTGTGATAGTGCTGTCGCTTTGGCTAGGGCATATAGCCAGGTTTATAATGGCAAGTCTAGACACCTAGGTGTTAGACATAGTATGATTAGAGAACTAATCATGAATGCTGTAATTTCGGTTGAGTTTGTGAAATCGCAACATAATTTAGAAGATCACTTGACTAAAGGTCTGACAAGAGACTTAGTGCACAAGTCTTTAATCGGGATGGGATTAAAGTCCATTTAATTCTATAATGATGAGACACCCAATTCCTTCCTAATATAATGTTAGGAGTTGAATTCAATGTGGAAAGCTCATACTTATAGATTGGAACACATGAAGTATTCATCCCAGGTATGTGTTCGGTTCTGCAAGTTAGCCAGGTTGAAGTTCAACTTCTTAATAATTCCTTTGATAAATAGATGTGCATATACATGGAAAGGAGTTACCTACGTGATTGTAAAGTGTAGCCGCATTTCAAGAGGTTGTGGACTTGACCTTGACACGATCATGAGAGGATTGGGACACACGACTTTATAATAGTGTTAAGTTGTATTATGCTAGAAATTCAATAAACTAGTATGTATGTTACTTTCTGGTATTCAAATGGTTTGACGGGTTCAATTCTTAGAACACCCTGATTCACGAATATTTGCAATTGTATGATACTAAGTGGAAATTCAATCGTTTCGATATTTTCTGTAACGACCCAATTTTCATGTCCAAAAATTTCATTTTTAAAACATTACTTTTAGAAAACATTAATAATTAAAAGTATTGTTTGATCACGCCATAGCACATCGCAAACCATGTTTTAATATTCAAACCATACAATCCATCAAATATCAGAGTACAATCCCAGTGAATCTCGTAAATGCTGAAACCGAAGAGTGTGTGTGTGACATGCTGCTACCGTGCCGGCTCCTTTCCCCTAGCTGAGGAGGTACCTGAAACCAAAATTGAAACCGTAAGCACAAAGCTTAGTGAGCTCCCCCATAATACCCCATACCATACATCATATAACAAAACATGCAATTAGGAGATACGGGCCCCGCCCACACTCGTGAGGATACGGGCCCCACCCACACCTCACTTCCTGGGAGATACGGGCCCCGCCCACACTCGTGAAGATACGGGCCCCACCCACACTTCGCCACTTGGGAGATACGGGCCTAGCCCACACTCCATTCTCGGAGGGATACAGGCCTCGCCCACACCCAACCGTCAGCACATATCATACAAGTATCACGCAGACAACAAGTATAAACAGTTCTATCATACTGGTATATATCACAATCAACTCGACTAATAGATACGGGCTCGGCCCACACTACAATACTAACGTCTCATCTATGCGGGTCGGCCTTGGTGCCTTAGACCCGTTACTAATGAAAGGAAACTCACCTCGAAATAGCTACTGGTCTGTGTGGGAATTGATCACCTACTACTGCTGCTGCTGCTCCGGAAACTCCCCGGCTGTAATTCCCACAATATACTTAGTCAAACACTGCTAACTGTCCTTTAGGTAAAATGACCATTTTACCCCCGGTCTAGCTCTAAGCCAATGCTAGAGTCAACTTTCAGTTGACCCGACTCACCGAGTGGATCTCCACCCGCCGAGTCCCTAGCAAACTATTGTCCTGGGTCCCTGGTTCTACTCGTCAAGTTGGGCTATGACTCGACGAGTTCATCTTCTAACTGTCATTCAACTCCTTCATCCTACTCGCCGAGTTGTATGAACAACTCGTCGAGTTCATCTTCATCCGAAGAACACTTTATGCTAAGACTCGCCGAGTTGTATGAACAACTCGCCGAGTCTGCTCTTGATCTTATGAAGATTGCCTTGGACTCGCCGAGTCAGGGCATTGACTCGCCGAGTCCTAACATGGGTGAGTTCAGCTCCCAACTCACCGAGTCACCACCTGTGACTCACGGCTCAACTCGATACATCATGAAGGGACCAAATCGGTGACTCGCGACCAGACTCGCCGAGTCGCCAATATGACTCGCCGAGTCGCCGCCATGCATCCACCAAATACACCGATTTACTCGATTTCAGTCCATGCCATTCATAGATCTGGACTTCTAGGACACAAATCACACGTAAAGTTTCCAACTTTACGTGTGGATATTCACTAATGTGGATTTTAGGGTGCAAAATGCCTCAAAAGGGTAGATCTAGGATGAACAAGCCACATGGGGCCATAAAGCTAACAGATCTGAGCTCCTGGAGCTCAATCTTGCCTAGATCTAAAGGTTAATCCACTTATTACGAAACATTAAGCACAAACAAGCTTGAAGAATTGCTCAAGAGTGTCTCAAATGAAATCTTAAGCATAGAAACAGGGGAAAACGAGATATACCTCAAGGAAAATGTTGAAATGACACAAAGATGGCTGATCTCCTTCTCCTCTTCTTGATCTACTCCTCTTTCTCCTCAAAACCTTCAAGAACACACCAAGAACACTTCAATCTCTCAAGGGAATAAGGGAAAACGATGTTGGGGGAGTTCTGGGGGTGAATGGGGACGAGTTGGGGCGGAATGAGGGTTTAAATAGGGTGCAAACCCTTGAAACTTAGGGTTTCATCCAGCAGCGGTGACTCGCCGAGTCCAGGATATGGACTCGCCTAGTCGCCCACTTAAACGTGTCCTGAGTCTCGTCCCTACTCGGCGAATCGGACCTTATGACTCGCCGAGTCCAAGGCTAAAATAGGGCAATGCTCAAATAAAATTCACATACCGGAAACCAGGTGCTACATTTTCATTATGTACTAGTTTGGTTTGTTGTTGATAAGGTTATTTTGTTCAAGGGTTACACTAAAATGGGGGAGGATTGTTGGTGATTTTAGTATTACTATGTCATTTTAAGTAACTGGACCTAACATGTGAGTTAAGGGGCTTCATGATTTGTATTCTAATTCATGTACGGGTTTGTGCGGAGTGCACACATGTATAAGATCGAGTCAGAAGCCGGTTCGATGAGTAGTCGGGGGTCCGGGGTTTCCAAAGGGGCAGCGCCCCTTTGGCGGGGTCTAGGGGCAGCGCCCCTAGAGGGGTCCAAGGGGCAAAGCCCTTGGCTAGGGTTATTATGGTAAATCTAACGAAATTCGTTAGTTTTTGGTAACCCTACTCCAGATTAATATTACTTGCTTCCTAAGCAAGTAATGACAGCCCAACCCTAATAAAACCCTAATTGTGTTTAGTATATAAACAACTCTTCGTTTCCAGAAGAGAGACGGTTTTTAGCTCTCGTTTTTCATCACACATTCACAGAACCTTTTAGCATAATAACATACGTTTTCTGTGCCTAGAAACGTAGGTGTCCGCTTGGATTATCCTAGGCTGAATTTCTTTTAATTCAGACATAGGGTAGAAATATCAGTTCAGAAAGTGATATCACGATCCAAGCTGGTATCCAGATCTCCACCGCAAACCCTAATCTTCCAAACAAAATATTGATATGGTCGACATCTTGATAATAAAGTTTGAACTAACACCTTAGTTTTATATATTTATAAAATATACTATCTTTACATTTAACTAGACGGCATTATATATTAAAGTACTTGAGGACCCACGTAAAATCCTTTGTTATCTCGTACCACTTCTATGTTTCTGTTAGAAAAGATCAAAAGACTTTAATTTTATTTTTCTATGATTTTTTTTTCTTTTTGTAAATTGTAAAACAAGGAGTAAATACGTGCGTAGCAAAATTTGACGCTTTGGTTCCGCGATTTATGCCTAAGAAGTAGCAATGATGGACCTTGTCCTACTATCTTGGTCCGTCTCACATTTGCGACTATCAAACCATATGTGAGAGGTCTAGACATGAGCAAAAGTTCTTGTGAGGGACCAGTTGTGAAGAATGACCAAGACAGAACTCGTCTAAAACAAGCCCGGTTCGAAAAATAATAAGATTGGACTGGACCAAGGCAGGTTGGTAACACTCTGAAAAATAAGATCGAATTGTTCCGAAACTAGCCCCAAATACGATCGGACCATTCAAAGAACGATGTGAGACCAATACAAGACCAACCCTAGTAGACCTAAAGTGAGTTTATATGCATATAACATTTGTTCTAATTACATATATTTTTTATAAGACAACCAATACAACAAAATGCCAATAGTGACAAAAATGATCGGTCGCTAACAATTGAAAGAGTTGTCACTAATAATTTAGTGTCCAAACTTTGGGTCGTCATTTTGTTCGTCACAAAAAGTCCGTCACAAAAATTTATTAGTGACCAAATTATGAAGTGGTCATCAGATAGTGACTAAATATACCCGTCACTACATCTATAACGCCAATTTTGTCATTAAAAGTTGTTACTGATCAATTAAGTCGTCACTATTTTATCTAATTATTGACTATAAAGTCATTGTTTTATCTGGTTAGTGACCTTAGAAAGACTTCACTTTCTTATCCAATTAGTGACAACATAAATTGTCACTAATTTATTCAATTACCGCCATTAAATTTGTCATTGATTTTTGTTTTTATTTTTGTATTAAACCGGTTTAAATAATATCGTGTAACTAGTCAATAGTAAGGTTTTCAAATTTAAACAAATCCACACTATAGATTATTCTGAAATTATAAAACGAAAAAGTCGCGGAAAATTATTTTCCACTTGACTCGGTCTTATCTATTATGTTATACAATAATTGCATTTTCTTTCTCATGATCCTTTGAATAATGTGGATGAAATATCATTGCAAAACATTGATCAATTACACTTTAAAATGCCCAAAGAAAGATGTCATCTCAATCTACAATACATTTATACACTTTCAGTTAACAAAATTTACAACTTTTTCTTGATTAAAATCCATTAGTCAAAGAAACTTACAACACTCAAAGCTGTCTTACAACCCTTATTCCATGCTTTACCCCAACACGATCCAAGGCCTAGAACAACAAATGTTTTACAACATATTTATGTAAAATAAAAAGATAACAATTTGAAATGTGATAATTACCCTAATTATTAAAATACACATAGTACATGTCTTCACATGTCAAGACACAAAGTATATATATAGGAACACCAGCAACAATATAAAGTGAATAAATCAGTTATAGAAAATAATACATATGTGAGAAAGAAGAACATCAAACTATGATTGCTTTTTGGTAATATAATGTTAAAAATAACCAGGATTAAGGTGAGCAGAAAGGACCTAGATGCAGTTGAATTAGCAACAACATTATACTGGTGCTATCATGGCTTACCTATGAAATCACAAAGAAAAATATGCAATTTATGCTTCATTGTGATGATTTTCATGTAAGATATTTCATACCATAGCATTTATACATAAGATTGCATTTTTTAGCCGATTTTCCAAGATTTTCAGCTAGTAAACCAATCTCAAAACAACCTGGAACCCACACCAACTAATAATATGAACGTATGATATGGTTGGAGACATGGAACTCAGATGGTCGAACCGGTTGGTGGTCAAACCAATTTGGCATACGGATTATCACATGGATTGATAATGACACGTGACTTGGAAGAAACCAAATTTCGTTTAGTTTGTTTAGTGGATAATTACTTGTTTTGAATTTTTGTTTGGATTATGTTTTGGTGATTATTTAAGCTAAATAGAATCACAAGTCAAGCAGACTTGATTTTGGCAAATTCTTATTCTCTTTTCTTTATCTTTCTGTGTGGAGTACGTGTTAACTCGAAGAACACAACCTTGGTACACTATCTAGGTGTATCAAATGGTGGTTTCATTGAGAGCATGGATGAACAGGCAATTCGGTCCTTACTCAAGGAGCAAGCCTATTCGTTTCACACATAAATTGATGCCTTAACCAAAGAACTCAAAGCTACTAAGAACCAGTCCTGGGCTAAAGCATCCTTGCTTTGGACTCACAATCCTACGCTCTATGAAATTGGACATGCCCAAGTTCAATAGGACAGATCCCAAAAGTTGGCTTTCGACCATTACTAACTTCGACCTACACAACACCGTAACTGACCAAGGCCTTCGCATCATTGGGTTTAACCTAGAAGGTGAAGCATCCAAATGGTTCCGCTAC